>NC_135449.1:10250606-10858106 GCF_051991255.1 Vanacampus margaritifer
CAGCTTCAGTAAACAGGTGAGCTGTGATTGGCCGTTGCCTGAGCCCTGAGCAACTGTGATGTCTTCTTCAGGCCACAGCAAGTGACAAAATGGCCACCCCCTGAGTTGAATAAAAAACGGCTGGATTTTGCTTCATAACCAAGAATAAGAATCAAAATGTCATGTTTAGACTAGTGAGGTCACATATTACTGTTAAGAAATATTTAAGGGCGACTTCCCCTTTAACTCATTCACTGCCATTGACAGCTTTCGACGTCAAAAATTATTTTTAACTATTTCTAGTTAATATTTTTTCCTCTTTTGTTAACAAGAGTATGAAAACGGTTTTATTGCATTTTTTTATTTAGAACAGAACAAAATTTGTAATTAATCATGAGTTAACTATTGAAGTCATGTGATTAATTACAATTTTTTTTTTTTTTTTAAAGATTATTTAAAAAAAGAAAAGATTATTAAAAATTTGGTCATCAGATGATTAATTTTTTAAAATTGTAATTAATCCCATGAATTCAATAGTTAACTCATGATTAATCACAAATTTTATATCTGGTCTAAATGTACAATATTTTTTACCCTAGATTTTCATACTCTTGTTAACAAAAGTGGGGAAAAAATGTAAACTAATAGAAATAGTTCAAATGAATTTTTGACGTCTATAACCGTCAATGGCAGTGAATGAGTTAAAAAGGCTTGCTCTCTCTGATGATGCAACGTCAACGGCTGAAGCACTCACCTGCAGCCATGGTGGGCAGCATACTGGCTCTCTCTTCATCAAGCATGAAAGCCCAGTCTTCATAGTAAGTGCTAAAAAAAAAATAATAATAATTAAATTTTAAAAAAATAATTAAATTTAAAAAAAGAAAATGTACAATTAAAAAAAAATTTTTTTTTACAAAAATTAAAAGAGGCAACGTTAATTCAAGTGAAAGCCCAGTCTTTATAGTAAGTGCTAAAAAAAATTAAATTTAAAAAAAATAATGAAATTTTTTAAAAAAAAAAGTACAATTAACTCTTTGACTGCCAGACGTTTTCAGAAAAGGGATGCCGTGGGTGCCAGCCGATTTTAAGCATTTTGACTGATCTTTCAAGGTCCATAGAAAATTATGTGTTTGGACTATGGAAACACACATACTACCAAAAAAAGATTGGACTCTCATCTTTCATCAGAAAAAAAAAGTTTGTTTCTACCTTATTCCGTTTTTCAGTAATCCACAATAGAAAATGGTTAGTTTCACCTCTGTTTTGAAACAAACGTCTTTTAACGTCTTTGGCACTCCTCCATAGGATTTTACTAAACGTTATTTAACGTTTTTGGCAGTCAAAGAGTTAAAAAAAAATTTTTTTTTACAAAAATTAAAAGAAGCAACATTAATTCAAGTGAATGCGTATAGGTGGATGCACATAAATATCCTGTTTATTGTGAGAAACAGTACATGGAGTAGTCATCTAAAAATAACTGCTCCCATAGACCGCACGGAATCAGTGCACTAACCCGAGGCGTGGTCGGTCAGCGAGCAGCGTGTGCAGGTAGCGTTCCAAAGAATGCTCATTAAGAGCACAGCGCATCCAGGCCCGACCCCGGCCCAGCTCCGACGAGATGTGACGGAGGGAGTAGAAGCGTTGCAGCTCGTGCCGGTTGAGATGCTCCTTCACGTAAAACCAGAAGGTGAACTCTAGAAGGGGAAGGAAAGAAAAAAAAAGCATCATTAGGACTATAGTAATAGCGTAAGTAATTAATGAATTGATTGTTAGTTATCCTCATAGTCAGAAAAATGTAGCAGCCCCTAATGACCTTATGTTTAAACATTCAGACAAGTGATTTCTAATGGGATAATGGAACTCATTTGCATGTGATTAGCATACAGCTCCAGATCACCGTGCGAAATTTATGTCTGCGAAAGGGTTTGGCTTCATTAGACTGCTGCGAAGCCTCAAGTTCAAACACGGGAGAACATTAGACATGATAATAGTCACGAAGGACTGCGGAATTAACAGTCACTGCATTCTTAAATATTCGGCAGTTTTATGCGGGAACGTGGCACTAATGGCGCCTCAAACAGCGGCACGGGTAAGAGTTCGGTTGACTGCAAGCAGAAGAGGATCCTGAGGCTATTAGTAACACTTCCTCATTTACTCAGGAGTAAAAAAAATATACTGTATATATAAAACTCTACAAAAGGTAATACAAAGCGTATTGCATTCACTTGAAAAAATAAAACAACTCCTGTTTTTCTGACTAATTTTTGAGAGGAGCTTTGTTTTTTTTTGAGTATTTTTTTTTTCATTTTAACTTTTTCTGAATATTTTTTTTCTGTTTTATGGAAAAAAATATTCTGTCAAAAAAATATTCCGAAAAACAGGGAAAAAAAATATTCCGAAAAACAGCTGGTGTTCTGTTTTTTGGAGTATTTTTTTTTTTTTTTTACCTCTGAACTTCAAGTGACTTGTTGTTGCAGACTCGCTAATGGCGGAAGCGGACACTTTCCCGCATACCTTCATATGCAATAAGACGATCATGTTCACTTACTGGCTCTCAATAAAGGAATGAATGTGTATACTATATTGTGGTTTGTTCTTGAATCTCTGAGGGAAAACCCTTTTAAAAAAATATTCTGAAAAAAAGCAAAAAAATATTAAGAAAAGCAGAGGAAAATATTTATATATTTATATATATATATATATATATATATATATATATTCAATAAAACAGAAAAAAAAATACAAAAAAAAACAAAGCTCCCCCGAAAAAATTGTCAAAAAAACAGGACTTTTTTTTTCATGTGAGCAACAAGATTGATACTTTTGGAGAAAAAATTTTGTGTGAAAAAAAATCCCTTTAAACATACAACTTTTTGTATATTTCTTGGCTTTTGTTACAAATTAACCATCAGCCACATAAAGTGTGTAAAGGAATAACATGATAGGCCAATTAATAATGAGGGATTACGAAAAAACATTAATTGTCTGATTAATTGAAAAATATATATCAATAATAATAACTATATAAATATAATATATAAATGAATGTATTTATTATTATCATTATTAACTCATTTTTTGGTCTTTTAACAATACAGATATTAATTACAGGCAGAACATTGGACTGTTTTACGTTACTTTGTCCAGTATTTGTTTACATTTTACAACAGATTAAAAAAAAAGTCTCCAAGAATTGGAAGGGGGAATGCTTGAATGTCATTATTTTTGCTCCATGGCGTAATGTATTCATCTGTTTAAAAAAAAAAAAAGAATAAAATACATTACCAAAAATATTTGTGGGCTGATTTTGGGCTGTGTAGAATTTAGTGCCATTTAGTGGTAAACTAATAGAATGTAACGACCTAAGCTTAAAGCGCATGCATTTTGAAGCACGCACACCACGGTGCCTCAGCGAGACTACACAAATTCTTCTCCTTCAGGTACCCGTAGCAGAAAGATGGCGGCGAAACACGTCAGCCTCCTCTAAGGCGCGGCGCGACCTATGTTATGTAATTAGCAATTAGTAGACCTACCATTATATATATTTTTTAATTTATGTTAATGTGATACAATGAGGGTTTTTATAGTTTTGGAATTTTTCATTTTAGTGCTGCAGGCAGACTAGAAGTGCAGTTAGACTTGCTTAACTCATTCACTGCCATTGACGGCTATAGACGTCAAAAATTCATTTTTGTCTATTTCTATTAGCTTAACATTTTTTCCACGTTTTTTAAACAAGTGTTGTGAAAACCTAGATTTTTTTTTTATTGTATTAGAACATTAGTGAGTTAACTAGTGAAGTCATGCGATTAATTACGATTACAAACTGTAATTGCCTGATGCCCCTGATTTTAATATTTTTTTTTTAAATTAAAGATTATAAAAAATAATAATAAAATTAAATAAATATTATTTTATTTTTTAAAGAAAAGATTATTAAAAATTAGGGGCGTCAGGATTTTAATTGTAATTAATCACATGATTTCACTAGTTAATTCACAATTAATCACAATTTTTTATATCTGTTCTAAATGTACAAAAAAAAGGTTTTCATACTCTTGTTAACAAAAGTGGTGGAAAATGTTAAACCAATAGAAATAGTTCAAATTAATTTATGACGTCTATAACCGTCAATGGCAGTGAATGCGTTAATATGGTTATGAAATAAGTAAAAAAAAAAATACATGATGCAAAATACAATACAATACACAAAATCCAACCTGTACCTGCTTCAGCCTTGCTGCTGAAGCCCGCGGCCTGCTTGAGTGCGGCGGCGGTGAGGGCGAGCCCTCGGCTCTTCCTCAAGCCGTGCTGCAGCACCGCCTCAAACTGGGCGCAAAGACAGATGACCCTGCAGACGGGAGGAGAGGCCGTAAGGTTTTACAAGTTTTTCACAAACAGTCGTGCCTTTGAATAGTTTCATTCATTCTTTGACTACGCTTGGACTACATAAGTCGGGTCCCTGTGCAAAGCTTAAAATGTTCATTTGGGGATGACAAACGCTGCAAACCTGCTGTCCGAGTCTGTTGCAATCTCTTTTCTGCCTCCAAAGCGGATTTGGCACTGGGGGGGGAAAAGAGATGAATGATAATGGATGAGAGATGACACACTTACAGTACCTCTTGCCTATTAGGTGACATTTTGCTACATAACATTAGTACAGTAGCTTACATGAGACATGAACAATTTATGTTATTGCACAGGCTGTAATTTATCGTTATTCAATTCAGAGTTGTTTATATAATGTCATCGCCACAAGAATCAAATACAACAGGCTTTTGAAATGTGATACTAACCTGTTTGACGGCATCTAGTAACCTTTCCAAGAGGTTTTGTCTCTTGGTGTCACTCTGCACGGCGCCTGCAAAAGGTGCGCAAAGACAACATTTGATTTTGTGTCAATTGAGGTGTGCAATTTCTTTAATAATTACATGCTTGGAAATAACGGACAAGCAGAGATAATAAGAGAACGCTTGTTGGGGAGCACAAAAATGTGTTAATTTTTAAACTATATAGTTGTTACAAATCCTAAAACTGCAGTGTCATGTGCATCCTCGGCCCCATGTACATTGCTTGGGAGAAAAGGAAACAACAAATAGAAGTAGTTCAGACTTCATTTATATTTTAATGTCAATAAGTCACAACTGGTTAGTCAACAAATGCAGTGATGTAACATTGGAGATATTGCCAAATTTGGCAAATCAAATGCACTTTTGCTGCAAAACTGGAAGACTCTATGCAATGGTTTTGCACATACGCCCGTGTAATTGTGCAAACATGTCAATTATGTTTTCACAAACACTAGTTAAACTTACCGTTCATTGTGACAACAAAACTTCAAGCGTAGTAACATCCGAGCTCGACGCTTCCCCGCCGATGTTATTCATCACTCTTTGTGTTGCTAAACATCTACCGTGGAGCCTAGCGAGGGGCCGAGCTCATGCTGTCTCCTTGGCCGAGCTTGACCCGCCTCACCGCGGCTACGGCAGCGATGCTCAGTCGGTGAACAGAGAGGCCTTGCCGGGGCTGAGTGACCTCCGCGGGATGACATCCAAGTGTCGAGTGTTCCATACGCTGCCGAGCTGATAAAGTGCGTGTTAAAAGCCGGAGCGTAATATTGAAGTCATGGAGTAAATTGTCATTCTGTGACAGGGAGAAAAACCGGAAGCGGACTATTGACGTGTGAGCCGTGTGCAGGTCACGTGACAAGGCTCAGCTGTCATGTGGCTTTGCGCAAGTAGTCATGGGAAACGTAGTTTTTAATAGTCCATAGCGCTGCAATGGTGGGCATTTTTGTTTGATGAAATCACTGTGTGTAATGTAATGATAGTATCATACACCATATTGTATCATACCATATCATATCCGGTCCAGCTGCAATTGGCTCCATGAATAAACAATAGACAATTGTAGACAATAAAAAAAAAATGTATTAGGCTTATTCAGTGAATCCACTTTCACAATTAGCATAGTTTATTAAAAACAAAGATTTGAAGATAACAACAAACAAAATGTGATAGAAAGTTAGGTAGAAAGCTTCACAATGCAGCTTTTGTTTTGTCTATCAGTAAGGACAATGTCATATTAGGGATGTAACGATATCCAAACATCACAATGTGATAAAGATCACGATATGAACCTCACAATAATACGATAATTATCACAATATTGTGGGGGATGTTGTAAATATCACACTAATGTTGCCGATATTTAAAAAAAAAAAACTCATGATATAGTAAAAAAAAAAAGAAGAAGCAGCAGCTTAAAGAATAATCAAGCACAATGTTATGTTTTTGACAACAACAAAAAATACTTTGCATGTCATGCCATGTCATTGTTATGTGCGCCTCTTGGCTCTGCGGCGTAAAGTATCACTTTGTTTCACAATGCTGTGTTTGGCTGAAGTGGGCGAAAAGTATTGTTTTTTGGCGGAGATGTTGAAAAATATTTGCTTGTATGACTGATTTATTTGCAGCGACCAAAACGTTCCTAATTAAAATTAAAACTACATTCGTAAAAAAAAAAAAAAAAAAAAACACTAGATGGTGCCAGAACTACATAAATGGAATACAACCGCTTTTTTTTTAACTGATCTGTTGTTTTTAATATTGTGACATGATGACGATATCGTGGCAGTTTTAATATTATTACGTCCTTATATGACATGACTGTGTTCATCATTAGCGGGTAGATACAAGCTAACATTATCAAATTTAAATAAGCCAACAGAAACCGATTGGATTATTCTTTTGGCTAAATTGAATGAAAAATGAATTGCTCATTATTAATTTAAAGATTGCAGCTGAACTGCGCCTGTTTGTGGGTCTTGTTTGCATACAGTGGATTGTTGACATTGCCACATATACCTAAAAAAAAAAAAACGCAGTTAAACACCTATATTTTTTTCTTGAACATGATAAAAACCTCACATGGTACCTTTAATTTTCACATTTACAGTGGTTCATAAAAATACTGCCTGATCCCTGTCTCGTTATCGTCTGTAGTTGTTAAAGCGTGCAAGATGTATATCTTATCAGCCAGATAAGGCCATGTGAACTTATCTGGACAGTGTTGTTTAATCATTAGCCGGGCCGTGCATGATGGCAGAGCAAATCCCTTTGAAGCGAAGAAGCAAACAAAAAAACACATTAAACAGGCGAGACGTTTTCAAATGTGTGCTTCACTTTACTTGCAGATTTGACAATCAGACATCAAAGTAACTAAGTACAAATGAACACAATATCAAGTTTCAAAACACAGTGAAGCATACAACTGTCATTAAGAGGGGGAGGGAAAAAAAACTTGTTCGGTGAATCCAAGATTCAAGATCTTTGTTTCTTCTTTCTGTAGCTAACAGAGCTAGCTAAGATTGAAATGTAAATGACACAACAGTGAAATTAACTCTGCCATAAATTCATTAAAAAAAAAATACAAAGATTATTAAAAAATTGGGGCATCAGGCGGTTAAATGTTTTAATTGTAATTAATCGCATAACTTCACTACTTAACTCACGATTAATCAAAAATCTTATATCTGTTCTAAATAAACAATTTTTAAAAAATCTAGGTTTACATTCATTGTAAAAATGTTAAACCAACAGACATAGTTCAAATGAATTTTTGACTTTTATAGCCGTCAATGGTAGTGAATTAATAAAAAAAGATTATTAAAAATTCGGGGCTAAAATTTTTATTTGAAAATATTGCATGGCTTCACTAGTTAACTCATATGATTAATCACAAATTTTATATCTGTTCTTTTTTAAACTGATAACAAAAGTGTGTATGTGTGTGTGTGTGGGGGGGGGGGGGGGTAAAACTAATAGAAAAAGTACAAATGACTTTTTGACGTTGATAGCCGTCAATGGCAGTGAATGAGTCAAATACAAATGGTGAAAGCGAAGAATGTTTACCTTCGATGTGATGAACATTGTTTTAAGATTCAGGACTTCTATTTCATTGCTTTTGTGTCCTAAAGTTCCTTTCCCCAAAGTCTCTTGGTTATTTCTCTTTACTCGACATTGTCTTTAAAAACATGACACGGGATGATTACATGTCATTTACACGTGTCGGCTCAATGAAGGTTTGAACGCTGATGTCAAAGATGAGTTCATATTGACAGTGTCTCTCTCACAAATTGCTTCGATGACGAGGCCGTGCCGCCGTCATAGATAGTGAAGAGTGACGTCTCAGAGTTCGGGGGTCCCATCCCCGCCGGGCCTTCTCTGGTCGAGCCGTTCTTTCTCAGAGAGTTCCGAATCCCGCTGGAGAGCTGGTTAGACACGCGCCTCACCACTCGGCCGAGTCCTTTATTCCTTAGCTTGACGAGACCCACGTCGTCCTCCAGCTCCTCGGGCGGCACGTCGATGTTGCCCGAGAACCAGAACACCCACCAGATGAGGCTGAGGAAAATGACGATGGCGCCGCCGTAGATGAAAAGGTCGTGGATGGCCAGCCCCCCGAACACCCCCACCATCATGATGAGCACGCCGAGGATGTCGTGGGCGACGGCGAACCAGAAGGAGCACTTGCAACGGCCCACTCCTCTGTAGCTCCTCTCCATCACCGCTTCCACCTGCGCGGGGTTCGACATGCTCCTTGAGAAGATCGCGTCCGAATGAATCCAGATGTGGATTTCCGGAGTCGCAGGCGTAGCGCTGACAAGCTCTGCGGTAACAACGGTCGAAGTTCAGTGCGCGCGTGTGGCTATCAACAAGTTGCAGTGGCAAGCTGACGGGGGGGGGTGGGGGGGGGTTGGATTGTTGAATCATCATCACAGTCACTGATAATGTTGTGGTTGACTCGCACAGGGCCAGTTCTCACTCGGTGACAGTCAAAACAGGAGTGTGAATGCGTGTCTGTTTTTTTATGAGGCAGACATGCAAACCACTCAACCACAAGGGTGCCTAAACTTGGAACTAATCAGGTGTCAAATTCAAGTCCAGAAAGTAAAAACCCCGCCATAGTTCGGGCTTAGCCGTATGTGCTTCTACTCAACCAGCAGGTGTGCCAAATCCAGGTCCAGAAAGTAAAAACCCTCCCATAGTTCGGCTTTAGCCGCATGTGGTTCTACTCAACCAGCAGGTGTGCCAAATCCAGGTCCAGAAAGTAAAAACCCTCCCATAGTTCGGCTTTAGCCGCATGTGCTTCTACTCAACCAGCAGGTGTGTCAAATCCAGGTCCAGAAAGTAAAAACCCTGCCATAGTTCGGCCTTAGCTGCATGTGCTTCTACTCAACCAGCAGGTGTGTCAAATCCAGGTCCAGAAAGTAAAAACCCCGCCATAGTTCGGCCTTAGCCACATGTGCTTCTACTCAACCAGCAGGTGTGCCAAATCCAGGTCCAGAAAGTAAAAACCCCGCCATAGTTCGGCCTTAGCCGCATGTGCTTCTACTCAACCAGCAGGTGTGCCAAATCCAGGTCCAGAAAGTAAAAACCCCGCCATAGTTTGTCCTTAGCCGCATGTGCTTCTACTCAACCAGCAGGTGTGCCAAATCCAGGTCCAGAAAGTAAAAACCCTCCCATAGTTCGGCTTTAGCCACATGTGGTTCTACTCAACCAGCAGGTGTGCCAAATCCAGGTCCAGAAAGTAAAAACCCTGCCATAGTTAGTTGTGGCTTTAGCCACATGTGGTTCTACTCAACCAGCAGGTGTGCCAAATCCAGGTGCAGAAAGTAAAAACCCTGCCATAGTTCGGCCTTAGCCACATGTGGTTCTACTCAACCAGCAGGTGTGCCAAATCCAGGTCCAGAAAGTAAAAACCCTTCTACAGTTTGGCTTTAGCCACAGGTGCTCGTACTCAACTGGCAGTTATGTCAAATCCAGGTCCAGAAAGTAAAAACCCTGCCATAGTTCGGCTTTAGCCACATGTGCTTCTACTCAACCAGCAGGTGTGCCAAATCCAGGTCCAGAAAGTAAAAACCCTGCCATAGTTCGTCTTTAGCCAAAGGTGCTTCCAGGACCTGAGTTGGTAATGCCAGCTCTTCAGGGTCACAGTTGAGCTTAAGTCTCAGAGATGTCAAATCCAGATCCAGGAAGTAAAAACCCTTCTACAGTTTGGCTTTAGCCACAGGTGCTTGTACTCAACTGGCAGTTATGTCAAATCCAGGTCCAGAAAGTAAAAACCCTGCCATAGTTCAGCTTTAGCTACAGGTGCTTCCAGGACCGGAGTTAGTTGCTCTTCAGGGTCACGGTTGAGCTTGAGCCTCTCAGGAGGTGGCAAATCCAGGTCCAGAAAGTAAAAACCTTTCCCTCGTTTGACTTTAGCCACAGGTGCTTGTAATCAACTGGCAGCTATGTCAAATCCAGGTCCAGAAAATTAAACCCCTGCCACAGTTTGAATTTAGCGACAAATGCTTCAACTCAAACGGCAGGTATGTCAAATCCAGGTCCAGAAAGCAAAAATCCTTCCACAGTTTGGCTTTAGCCACAGGTGCTTCCAGGACAAGAGTCCGGGATCCCTGCTCTTCAAGATCACAGTTGAGCCTGTTTCAGAGATGGCAAATCCAGATCCAGAAAGTAAAAAACCCTGCCACTGTTTGGCTTTAGCTACAGGTACTTGGACTTAAACGGCAGGTATGCCAAATCCAGGTCCAGAAAGCAAAAAACCCTTGCTTAGGTGGCTAAGTCCAAACTGTGGCAAGGTTTTTTTCACTTTCTGGATCTGGATTTGACACCTCTGGTCTGAGATAGGCTCAAGCTCACCCATGACCCTGGAGAGCAGGTCATGGTGAGGCTCAGGGTCAAAACGGGCGGATGGCTGCATATCATTACAGTCATGCCACTTGGTAGTAGCACCGACGCCTCCTCTTCTCTTTCAATATCGGCATCCAAACCAATCCTACCACTACAAACATCAATCCCACGGACACGCAGGCGGAGGCGACGGGTCCCGTCTGCACCATCTTCAAGAACCGCAACAGGAACAGAACCCCGCCCACGCCCGACATCAGCGACCCCATCACGATGGAGATGATGGATTTATGGAGATAGGCCCAATCGGAGGAGGCCGCCGTGTCCGATTGAGAGTTCGGACACAAACGACCAGACTCGTCAAAAAATGTCGTCTCGTCATATCCTTCCATCGCGTCCACAAAAAAAACACGACACGCCTAAAAAATGTTAACCATGACTTAACCGGTCACCGTGTCAGAATCACCCCAACGCGGCGGCCGCCTCCCGATAGATGTATATCATCTGTCATGTGCTTATTCTCTTGGCCAGAAAGCTGTTGTGCATACTGTAATTCCAGCCCACACACAACGACTCATCGTGGATGAATGGACAAGAGACACACCCACCCGATGAAGGTGCACAACAGCTGCTGCATGTGCAGGGATCAGATGACATCATTGACTTGAAAGCAAACCAGGCTGAGGCACATGGGAAAGAACGTTACAAAAAAAAGTGTTAACTATCATGACAATTAGTAATAAGTGCAAGATTAGGCAAATGTATGGCAGTTTTGAGGACCAAACGTTTGTGAAGTTTGTCATTTAGTTTGTTAGGGGAAAATGTACTTGTTTGTCATTCAAAAGTTTAGAGTTGATTTTATAGTGCCTTTTAGGTTCATCCTGGAAAAGTCTCAACTTTTTGGGAGTATTGTATTTAAAACACTTAGGGGAAAAAAGATTCCAAATTTTTAATTGACAAAAAAAAAGAAGATTATATTTCTAAATTTTACTCACATTTAGTTGCTTATAATAAAGAAATTAACCAATTAATACTTTGAAAGAATTAAAAAAAAAAATAATAATTTAAAATGCTGAAATAATGCAAATCCTAAAAGTTCCAACTTTTTGGGAGTATTGTATTTAAAACACTTAGGGGAAAAAAGATTCCAAATTTTTAATTGACAAAAAAAAAAAGAAGATTATATTTCTAAATTTTACTCACATTTAGTTGCTTATAATAAAGAAATTAACCAATTAATACTTTGAAAGAATTAAAAATAATAATAATAATTTAAAATGCTGAAATAATGCAAATCCTAAAAGTCCCAACTTTTTGGGAGTATTGTATTTAAAACACTTAGGGGGAAAAAAATATTCCAAATTTTTAATTGACAAAAAAAAAAAGAGATTATATTTCTAAATTTTACTCACATTTAGTTGTTTATAATAAAGAAATTAACCAATTAATACTTTGAAAGAATAAAAAAAAACAATACTTTTTTTTAATGCTGAAATAATGCAAATCCTAAAAGTCCCAACTTTTTGGGAGCATTGTATTTAAAACACTTAGGGGGAAAAAATATTCCAAATTTTTAATTGACAAAAAATAATATATATATATTTCTAAATTGTACTCACATTTAGTTCAAGAAATTAACCAATTAATACTTTGAAAGAATGAAAAAAAATGTTTTTTTTTTTTTTTTTTAAATGCTGAAATAATGCAACAAATCCTAAATGGAAACAAACACTCCAAAGAAAATGAGCAGGCTGTAAATGGCCATACTTTGAACACCTCTCGTTTATGTTCGGCCTAATGTGAGACTGAAAAACGAATACTGTCCATATAGTCGTGTAGTGGAAATTCTATGAGGAAGGTTTAAAAATGGATGGAGGGATTGTTAACATATGACAATATGACCCCCCCCCCCCCCCCCAACTTGCCATACCCAGCACAAAGTGCACAAATACTCATTTCTGTATGATCAACAAAGGCATTTTATTCTGACAAAGGATTTAGAAACTAATTCGGTCGAACAAAATTGAGATGTGAGATGTTGAATATATTGACAATTTTACAAAATACTGTATAGCATCCCACAAGAAAAATCATTTCGCCTTGGCTACTTTGGCCGTTTTGTTTTTTTGTTTTTGTTTTTTTAGTTTGTTAGCCCTGCCATTTTTCCTGGTCATTTTGAACACTATGCTTGAATATTTCATATCAGCAGGCTTGGTCTTCTTCCGCTGTGTCAAGAGAGAGAGAGAGGGGAAAAAAAAATAAATAAAAAAATCAAGGTCAGAATTGTTATTTGACATGAAGCTGAATTATTTGGCTTGTGTGTAACACTGACCTGCTTTTTGCCCTTTTTCTCTATGGGGACCAGCTCGGGAATTTCTTCATCATCATCATCTTCATCGTTCTCCTGCTCTACCTTCCTTTTCTTTGCCTTCCCTTTCCCATTGTCTGCAGGGGCTTGTTTTGTGTCCTTGAGAGTTTCTTCAGCAGCAGACGGCTGAAAACGCAAACATACACAAGGTGGGCATTACACCGCATTTGGGAGTATTTGAACTCAAATCTGTTCTCACGTTATTTGCCGCTGTGACTTTGTGCTTCATAAGGTGTTTCAGGGGTGAATTGTAGATGGGTAGAGCCACAGATTTTTCACTCTTTAAGTGGATTATTTTCATCACTGGTCCTTTCTACAAAAAAAAAACAGAACAGACATTTAGGCATAAGGAGTGCTGGGGGGGAAAGACGTGAACGATAAATGATGCCATATCTCCTCAAACAATGGTCTCTCCACTGTCATTAGATGCCATAATTAAAAAACGGAAAATGTTGTCCAACATGGAACACTGATGCCACCCAGTGGCATAACATTATATCAACACAAATCTCCTATAACACTATTACTCCTAAAATTCTAAAACAACTAGATCTCCTAGAGCCGTCACTTTGACGGCTTGCGCTCTCGCACTCACGTAATTGTCTAATATGGTTATTACTCGCTGTTTTGAGTAGCTAATAAAGCCCTTCTCTTGTATTTCTGAGGCAGACGAGTGGTGGAGCTTTACTGATTTCGATTACTAGGCTTGTACAGCCAAAAACGGCATGGCTCCATCACATTTATGAGCCTATTTTTTACTACACCTCCAGTTGCGTCGCCACTTCCAGTACACGGCTCCTTTTAACGGGGGTAAACATTTAGAACAGATATAAAATTTGTGATTAATCGTGAGTTAACTAGTGAAGTCATGCAATTAATTATAATTAAACATTTTAATCGCCTGACGTCCCTAATTTGTAATAATCTTTTCTTTTCTTTAAAAAAATTAACTAGTGAAGTCATGCGATTAATTACAATTACAAAATTTAATCGCCTGAAGCTTCTAGTTTTTAATAATCTTTTCTTTAAAAATAAAATAAATTAACTAGCAAAGTCATGCGATTAATTACAATTTAAAAAAATAATCGCCTGGTGCCCCTAATTTTTTTCTTTCTCTTTTTAAAAGAAAATATTTTTTTAAAGACTATTAAAAATCGGGCATCAGGCGATTAAAATTTGTAATCGTAATTAATCGCATGACTTTACTAGTTAACTCACGATTAATCACATTTTAAACCTGTTCTAAATGTACAATAATTTATTTTCCAGGTTTTCATACTCTTGCTACCAAAATTGGAAAAAATGTTAACTGTAAATAGTTCAAATGAATTTTTGACGTCTACAGCCGTCAATGGCAGTGAATGAGTTAATAAAAAAAAAATGCTGTATCAACGAACTAAAAGATACAACCCCATTTTTATTTGGTATTTGTACACGTTTATATTAATGCTAGGCTGTACTCACCATCCGTATTTTTTCCATCACAGTTTGGACAGCCGCCTCGATGTTTTCCGTCAACTCATCAACGGTCATGCCAGTGTGGCCAACACGCGTCATACTGAAAAGGACATCATTGACGACATCTGGTCAAAGTATGCAAAATGTACTCGACAATTACATGCTAGCTTGGGTTCAGCTAGTGTGTATTGAAGCAGTAGAGGTAGACTCTACGGAGGAAGGAGGTCGACCTGGATTTACGGCGACTTTCCATGGCATAAAAAATCTGGTTTAAACCCACCAGCATGAGCCCTTGTTGTTGACCTTCACACTAGTGCCTTGGACCACTTTCTGGATGTCTTTGGCCAGATGTTTGCTCTGCAGGTTCACCGCAAGCGGCTCCCTGGAACAAGAAAAAGTTGTCAAGATGTATCCTTCACCTTTTGTATGTATAGACAAAACAAAAATAGATGAACATTTTGGGAATATACAGTATAAGATGTTCATTTTTTTTTTGGTCTAAAATCATACTTTTTCCTTTGGTAGAAGTGCTTCCCGAGCTGGGACGGCAGACGGCGGCGAATGCGGTCATCAGAGAGGAACATGTTGAAATTCCCCAGTAGGCGTTGTTTCGCCTCAAATGGTTTGTACTCCGTCTTCAAGATGTTGTAGGGGATGATCTAACAAAGATGCAGTGATGTGACTATTAATGTCATTCTACTCTTATCCATAAGGACTTGGAGAAGTAATTATGATTACCTCGGTGATATTTTTAACCCCCCTCTCTTCCAACAACTTCTTGTAAAACCTCTGGGTTTGCTCCCCGGTCATTTTGGGCTCGTCTCTGGTGAATAGGCAGACGTCTTCTGCGGCTGTGCGTTGACCATGAGGCAATGGACTGATGGCCAGACAACAAAATAATTAGATAATATTAGTACACTAATTGAAAATGTACAACTTGCAAGTTGAGTCGTTTCAAATTGAGTGTGTAGTAATATATAACAGACAGATAAATGTTACAAGAGCCACTTACATCCGAATGGTCTGCGCCTCCTTTGGGATATTCCATAGGGTGAAGAGTAGACTTATGATTTGAGACTCGTCCGTAAAAAGCTTTTTTCCGGCAGCCGCCTTGCTTTTAATGAATGCCTGGAGGGCTAGAACTGACTTTTTCACCTATGGAAAATAATCACTTGGTTTAATAAAATGTTAATAAAAGACTTATTATATACGAGGCCTGCAATTAACAAGACTCCACCATGCGTGGGTTAGCTTCGCGGCTAACAAATACGCGAAAGCCCGACATTATGGTGAATGCATAAACATATTGCCGATCGAGCATTAGCCCTAATATTGGCTAACACTGATTGAATTGGTTAAAAACGCTTTTTTTTCTTACCTGTGACCGATCCAGCTCAACTCGCTGTTTGTCAGCCATGTTGCCTTCACGTGTTGCAAGTACGCGCATGCGTATTTACTTACAACGTAGTGCTACGTCACATAACACATGGAAAACTTTATTTGTACGGCAAAGAGTTCCTTATATGTAGTCCTAACTTTACGACAGAATACCATTACTGCGGCGGTGAGTAGCGCGCATTTGTACGTAACGCGAGTTATTACTAGTGACGTAATAACAGTAAATGCTTCAGCTTGATGCTTTTTTTGTTCCTGATTGAGGAGACTGATAAAGGTCAGTCAGCGCATGAAATGCATGTAAAAAGAAAAAGAAAAAAAAAGACAAGACCAAAAAAAACCTTTTTACTCAAGCGTCATGATTAATTTATTTTTTCATGTGGCTTTGTTATGCAACATTGCATGTTTGTTCGTCCTTGGTTTATTGGAGTTGCGTGAGGGACTAAACTGTTGGCACGGCAACACCTAACAAATAAAATGTCCAAAGGGACTTCATACTCCCATTCTTAAAACTGAAAATGCACTCATCAAATTATAATTGCATGAAGTTTTTTTTTTTTTTTTTGTAGGGAACAAAATCATTCTGTCGTTTTTATTTTTGTTCTCCCCAGACTTGGTAACACTGCATCCATCTCCACAGTAAAAACAAATGGTGTGGCTAGCCGACAGCGTATTCAGCCATGTACTGTAGCTACATTAGTGGCATAGCAGAGCTCTCAATATGAGAACGCTGGACACTGTTTCTCACTTTAGATTGTTCATCATAAAAACGGATCCAGTCTTGTTATTTTTCATTTGACGCGATTCATTCCTCTCTTTGCTCCTTTGTTGGAAGTTCTTCTCTTTAGCATAGTTTAGTAGAAAGAGAAGCGTAGCTGTTGTGGTTGGCCCCAGCAGCATAATTTCCTCCTCTGGTGGCGAGCAGAAGAATTACACAACTTGGGCCACTGTTGCATTTAGTCCTTTTCTGGCACCAGCTTCAGCACTTTTCCGATGGCGATGGTTTTTCCTGGTTGGTAGAAAAACAGGTGTGTTTTATTTTCATTTTTTTAAGGCACGGAATTACTGAGTGGAGTGTCCTTACCTTCATCACGTAGTGTGAATCGCCCCATTTGAGGAAAGTCCTTGAAAGTCTCCATGCAGATGACTCCCGCTGCCCGGAATCTGGCGATACAAACCTGGTCCTGCTTAACAAAGCGCGGCCGTGTTTTACTTTTCTCTCCCGTCTTCTTGTCCACCATGCAAATTAAGGCCTGCGGTCAGGATGAAAATCAAACCAAAATGTTAAAAAAATTTTTTTTAAAAAAACGCAAATTAAGATTGCAGAAGGCAAAAACATTTGCTCCAGTTGAAGTCTGGGTGGAAACTCACTGAGATTTGCACCTCTTCGATGCAGGTATGGAGGTGGAGGACTGCATTGTAACCAGGACAAATGATTGATTTGTGCTCAATGATGACAATCTGAAATAAATAGTGTAATTTGATAAATAGCCCGCCCCACAAAAAAAAAAAAATGCTACTTAACTAATTGCAATTAAATGTGTCACCTCACCTGAGCGTCAAAGGTGCGTCCGGTGTGGCAAAGGTTGTCGGGGCTGCACAAGATGAAGCCAGGCAGGATCTCTTCTTCCTCGATTCCCTTGAGCCTCATCTTCAGGTTCTCTCCGGAACCGGCGTCATCAGTCTCCACCTCATCGCTTAGGAGGCTCAGTACTTCCACTATGTGCTGAAAATACATGTTTGTATTACTGAATTAACATCATTCCTTTTTGACAATTTTTTTTTTTGCCTGACAATGCTATAAAAATGAGAACATCTCTCACCCTGTTTGGCATCATGACCAACTGCTGGGCTTTGCTGATGGTTCCGGACTCCAGCTTCCCGAGAATGACTGTACCCATGTCCTAAAATACAAACACGCGTTCAATCTACTATGACGTTACTCTGTAAATGGGTTAGGACAAGGGTCAGCGACCTTCACGAGAAAAGAGCCATTGTAGGCCAAATAAGTGACAAAAAATATGTCTGGAGCCGCAAAACATTTGAATATTGTGATAAACAAAATAGTGTGCCATTCTAATGTACTGAGGGCTCTAGAGCCAATTAGAGCTGCACCAGAACAGAAAAATATGAAGCCTCCATGAGATAAATTTTCATCTACCTTTCATCTTCCGTTTTTGGATTTTTTTGGGGACGATTTTTCATACATTTTTAGACTTTTCTGTTAAATTTCTGACTTTTTGGGATATTTTATGGCAATTAAAATTAACAGAATTAAAAATTAAAAAGTAAATTTGCTATCCTTTTTTTTTTTTTTTTTTTCATTTTTGGAAAATTTGGGGATATTTTATGGTAATTTGGGGGATTTATTTTTTTGTTTTTGAATATTTTATGTTTACTTTTTGAATATTTTCTTTCCTGCCTTTCCTTCATTTTGTGGACAATTTTCAGGATATCTTTTGTTTTTGGACATTTTATAGTTACTTTTTGAATGTTTTCTTTTCTGCCATTAACATTCGATTCTCTGACATTTTTGGGCAATTTCATAGACATTTTATGGTTATTTTCTACTTTTACTTTTTGGACATTTTATGCCCACTTTTTGAATTTTTTTTAGGTAATTTATTTTAAAACATGTTCATCTACCGTTTGTCTCTTTTTCTGACGACTTAAACATTTTTGGAATATTATTATCGAAATCATTAATTAATTAAAATAACATTTTATCTAAAA
Source organism: Vanacampus margaritifer (assembly GCF_051991255.1). NCBI lineage: Eukaryota > Metazoa > Chordata > Actinopteri > Syngnathiformes > Syngnathidae > Vanacampus > Vanacampus margaritifer. Next base: position 10,269,231 of record NC_135449.1, read on the forward strand.
AATAAAAAAATGTTTTTTTTTTTGTTTTTTTTTTTAGAGATCCACAGTGAGCCAGCTAGGGGCTAAAGAGCCAAATGTCGCCCCAGAGTCACAAGTTGCAGGCCCCTGGGATAGGCAAATAAAAAATGAACACAAGGTACTCCAGCAGTACGCCGGGAATGCATATTAAACTTCAAATTTGGAGCAGAGGCGGTTAATAACGGGAAAGCACAAACACACAGATTCCAATACTTTGTGTATGTTTGAAGGAAGAAATTCAGTCACTTTGGCCTCACATTTGCTGGAAACAAATCGGATCTGTTTCTGGCTTGTTGACCTACTCACCTTGTACTTATCGACGATGGGTAGTCTGACTGGGCCCTGGAAGGATCTGGTGAAGTTTGGCAAACTATCCAAGTGTGGAATAAATGGCAAACCCCTGGTGGAGACAAAGCATGAAAAAGGCTCTTTACGAAACTCTTCCTATTCTGTCCATCTAACATGTCGTCCCTTTTATGTGCAAAAAAAAAAAGGTTGAATAACTGCAGCCATCACACTAACAGTTCCACTTACGTGTACCAAGGACAATCAGCTAGGGGCTCCTTGAGGTTGGCACCTGTGAGTCCGGAGCAAGGCATAAAGTAGATGTCCTTTTTGGGGTTGAAGCCAACCTTCTTTAGAAATGGCACCAGCTTCTCCTTACACTCTTCGTACCTGCGAGTATATAGCAAACCTCTGAAGAATCAGTAGAAATGCTACATTTGGAAAGTCCCTGCCGTGCGTCCATTTCCTCTGCATCAAGAAGTCATCACAAGCACAACCACGCCATGTTCACTCACCTGTCTAGGCTCCAGTTGACAGTGGGGTCATCCATCTTGTTGACCAGGACAATGAGATGCTTGACACCGGCCGTTTTAGCCAGCATGGCGTGTTCCCGAGTCTGTCCACCTTTTTCAAAACCCGTCTCAAACTCGCCCTTTCTGGCCGAGATCACCTGACACAGATCGAGAAGAATTACTTTATAAAAGATCCTTTTTTGTGACATGAAAATCTGTATGTCAAACAGTCCATCTCACCAGGACAGCCAGATCGGCTTGTGACGCTCCTCCGATCATGTTTGGGACAAAGCTCTTGTGTCCGGGAGCATCCAGGATTGTGAAGTGTTTTTTCTCGGTCTCAAAATATGCCCGGCCCACCTCCACTGTCTTCCCTTTGTCTCGCTCCTCCTGGTTTGTGTCCAAAGCCCACGACAGGTACCTGCAGCCACGATGAACAGTCAATAAAAAGGTACCTATGGTCGCTGTCAGGCTGAAATCGATACTTCTAGTCAGTTATTTACATTAGCGCTGTCAACTAATTTATCATAAAAAAATATCGTATTAACGCAGATTAATCACACTATTAATTTTGAGCGCAGATGATCCTTTAGCTTGACAACGGAAGGTTACGTTAAAGGTAGTACAGGTTGAGTTTGAGCAATAAACATAACTACATGCATTAAAGTAAAGCATTTATTAAATCTTTGCATATGATATTCAGAATATTTGTTCAAGTCAAACTATTGGGGTCATTTCCCCTCCCCCCCCATTTTAAATAATGTAAGTAATTAACTGATTAGAGAGGAGGATGAGCGTGTGCAGTGGGTAATTATTTTTTTGAAGATGCCCTCATAATATTAAATGTCGAAAAAATTAACACATAATAAGTGCTCTTTAAATTTGGTGGGCAAAAAAAAATTGGCTTTTTTTTAATTAACTCTTTTACTGCCAAAGACGTTAAATGACGTTCTGCAAAAACCTACGGAGGCGCGCCAAAGACGTTAAAAGACGTCCACCCATTTTTTTTTTGGAAACGGGTGGAGTAAAGCCTTGCCCAGCTGTGGTGAAAGTTTCAAGCAGGTCTAGTGAGCCTAATGACTATTTTTGGCCCCTAGAGGGCAGCGATGACTCTCTTTTGACAAGATTGGGTAGGCGTCAGTAGAAGACGTGAGGCAGAGCTAGAGGGGACAATGGCGACCGGTTTGCAAGCAGCTCACGCTCGAGCATTTTTTTTCAAAGACGAAAAGCATCGACCAACGCTAAAGAGCACATTGATGACGACGATGATCATCATCGATGACGATGATGGTAACTGAGGTCGGAAGCGTTGACGCGGCAGTAGAAGACGTGAGGCGGAGCTAAAGCGAACAATGGCGGTTGCAAGCAGCTCACACTTGGGAATTTTCTTCAAAGACGAAAGGCATCGACCAATGCTAAAGAGCACATTGATGACGACGATGATCATCATCGATGATGATGATGGTGACTCCGAGGTTGACGCCGAAGTTGGAAGCGCTGACGCGGCGGCTATGACGACGTCATAAAAGGTTCACGGGCTAGCGATGCTAACACCGGAAAACGCGGAGCACGCTCAGGCGGACGACGACGAAGAGTGCCCCGAGTCCAATGCATATTCATCGGAGGAGTGGGTACAGTCTGCTACTTGCTATTCCCAATCGACAATCGAAAGTGAAAGTAATCTGTTGTGCAAATCCTGCTGCCTCTCCTTGCATGCAGGAGAGCGTTACAAAAAGAAAAACTGTATTTGAAACATCCACATAATTGTAAATAGTACCACAGTTGCACACATTTGTAAATAGTTTGCGAAATTGTTTTGTCAAATTGTTACACTGTTGAATGGAAATAAACGTATTTTGCAAACTAAAAACAATTTTTCATTGTTGGTGAAAGCGTTTTACAGAAGTACAGCACTATTTAGGTGTTTGTGGCATCATTCATGGACAAAAAGAAGTGTAGAATTCACTAGAGTGCATGAAATAACATCGTTTCACAAAAAGCTCTTTTTCTCCGCTTTTTGTTTCAAAACAGAGCATTTGGGTGAAACTAACCATTTTCTATTGTTGATTACTGAAGAACGGAATAAGGTAGAAACAAACTTTTTTTTCTGATGAAAGATGAGAGTTCAATCTTTCATTTGGTAGTATGTGTGTTTCCATAGTCTAAACACAACATTTTTTGTGGACCTTGAAAGATCAGTCAAAATGCTTAAATCGGCTGGCACTGGCAACATCCCGTTTCTGAAAACGTCTGGCAGTCAAAGAGTTAAGCGATTAATCGTGATTAATCAAAATCCTAAAATGTGATAAATCTGAATAAAAAATTTAATTGTTTGACAGCTCTAATTAAGATGCAACTTAACAAATTTAAAGTGGTGAAAGTGGCGCTTAAAAGCTAAAATGTCTAAAGTACTATAATTGTATTAATTATAATTATTAATTAACTAATGATTAATAATTATAATTTTTTTGACTATTACAAGTGAAAATAGTAAGGTCAGATACATCTTGATTGCAGAAGAAAGGTTGTCAGTTTGGATCTAAGTCTTGTGTGTCTGCCTCATTCATACTACAGGGTTAGTCAACTCGTATTTATTGCGTTACTCATGGCCCTAGGACTTTTGAAAAGGCGCTGGGGAGGGGAGAGTGACGTATACACAGGTATTTGCTTTTGTGACAGATGAAAGCTTTTGTACGGTTGTAGTCTTGACGTGAGCACAGATTCTGAGGAGTACATCTTGTGCCACGTTAGCACCATTTCAACCCATAAATTAGCAAATGAAATTAGCAAAATATTAGCATGATAATGGGTTGGTGTTGTGTTGATGTGAGTGTGCAATGGAGGTGCAACGATTAATCAACAACTGATCGATTACCAAATTAATAAATAATTATTTTGATAATCGATAAATAGTTTGAGATGGCGTTTTTTGGATTTCCTGTAAAGTTGAGGTTCTCAGTAGATACAAGGATTCTGCCCAACAGTGACGTTATGTAGAACTGTATCAAAAAAACACAACCGCCATAAACTGGACAATGTATCACATCATATCATATAAACCCTGCCTGACGTCATCAATTAGTGTGTCACTCAAAATGTTCATGGAAATAATAGACCCATAAATTTTTATTTTTTAAAATCAGCATTAAATTAGAATTGGACACTTTTAAAGGAGAACCCAAGCCATGCTCACCATGTCTCTCTGTTTTTTTCTTTTGCCTCCCTTTCATATTTTTCCAAAGTTCGTTTTTCCACCATTCCAGTTAAATACCTAAGAGAAAGACACACATACACAAAAACAATATTATTTGCTTTTTCACCACTCCAACATGCATCCAATGAGAACCTAGGTGATAATTACACTTATTAGACTTAAGGTTTACTCACATGATCTGTCCACCAATAGTTGATTTTCCAGCATCTACAGGTCATATAAAAATGATGGTTATAATATTAAACTGTCATTTTGAAGTCATCTTAGACCAAGGATGATGCAGCTAAGGTTACTCACCCACATGACCGATGAAGACAACATTCACATGTTCTTTCTTGGGAGCGTCCGGCATTGAAGGCGCCACTTTAGGCACGGGCATCTCCTCCTCTTCCTCCTCCATGATCATCTCCTCCTGGCTGTTAGCGTAGGGCTGACAGTCCCCCGCCGCCCCCGGGTCCTTCTGTCCGCCGCCTCCCCCATCTCCGCCCGGCTCATCGTTCTGCTCCCACGTCTCTTCGTTGGCTGCCAAGTCTGCCTCTGAGTTGCCGTTCGCCATCGGAGCTAGAAGCAAAGTTTCTGAAAATTCTTAGTTTGTACTTTTGATTTGAAATGGAACTGTTTTTGTAAAATATGTGCTTTGAGTCAATAAAGGCTGGGATATACTGTTCTACATAATTTAGGTCCTGAGTGGGCAAGATTATGGTTCTTTGCCCACCCTTGGTATAAGCAATGACAAATTTGCTGGGCAGAAATTGACTCAAAATTCAAAGTTACAGCCTTGGGCGTGCAACGCCATCCAATGGGAAGTCTATTTCAGACGTGGAACAGTGAGGTTGCATCATAACTTTCACACAAGGCCAGTGCTCGTGGTTCACCAATGCCAGCAATCCAAATAAGGCTCTCTATGTGAAACTTGAACAGAGCCTCCTGGCATTCCTGATTAGTTTGACGTTTCAAACATTGCTGCGAGTTAGCAGCTTACCCTGGTACTTGACCACACACCTCCAGTGTTAACAACATGTGCTTTTATAACCTGACGACAATCATTCATTGTGGCGTCATTCATTGTGGCGGCATACCGACTGTCTGTGCCACTTCCATGCTGCCAACTGGATCAGGGGTACCTAAAAGGGAAGAAAAACAATAAAATAATAATTAGATTTTGTATTCATCGCATAATGGTGGCCACGTTTTAGTAAATGTAGGCAACTGAGTCATGACTGAGCTGTAACTAGTGACGACACGGAGTCGACGTGTTGGCAAGTACGCGACTTGAAACAGGCTAACTTTAGCTGCGTTAGCAAGATAGTTAGCAAGTTAGGCTAAGTTCCAAATTGTTTTCTAGCTTTCGTCTAAACTTACCGTCGGAATGAGGCATTCCAGCGACGTTGCTTTGAATAAAAGTCGGCACGAACACGGGGGCGTTGAGGTTGGGGACAAACGGCTTGGCGTTGACGTTGAGTGCGGCGAAGGCACACGGGAGAGCCGCCGAGCTGGCTGGGGCCTCGGCGTCTTCTTCCAGCTCCCACGAATCCGGAGCCGTGTCTCTCTGGTCCATTGCTGCTTTGACTAGAGTTGAGGAGCTCTCCTGTGCCGGTACAGCGGGTAGATGTGTGCTGTTCTGCTAAAAAGTCGGTTAGTTAACAATAGGTTTAAACACTTGACAGCGCCGTTGGTGAACTTCCCATTGCTAGCTGCTTTGACAAGCATATGGAGCGCAGCTGACGAGGAGTAGCGTTGAGGCGATGTGTGTCCTGCGGCCACCGCTAGGGGTCACCCTGCTAGCAGTGATCCTCTCTTTACGACGGGCTGAGCCACGTACCTTGAATTTGTACGTAGGACGTGTAGAGCATATCACATTTAAAAGAGACCATCTCTATTTTATTGTGTCAAATATTAAATAGGTCACATGCTACTAACAGTGCAAATGGAAACAATACACTTGAAAACATGCAACAGAATTATTAAATAGCCCTAAATGTGCTAATATATATTATATTGCAATACAAAAATATGAAACTCCTTGGAAGTCATGTCAACTGAATTAACACAGTAGTAAAAACAATGATGTTACTAAACAGTAAGAGCTAACTGTGCTAACAATGTATTATTTATTTTTAGGTTTCACTCTTTAGCATCAGCAATTCCTCCAGCTGTGATGGCAAAAGTAGCCTCATTCTCAGGCATATCTGGGCTGCAAAAACAAAGCAAGAAAACCGAAAATGATTCATATGCTGTGGAATCAAAAGTTATGATCTGTGACGTTGTTATAAAAGTGATTCACACCTGTCAAATATTTTGGCAATTCTCATCTCAGCGCGTCCCTTCCTCAAGCTCAACCTTGTGGTGGAAGCGTGGGCCAGGATGTGCCCGCCGATCGGCTTCTTCGGATCGGCTTGGAATCTAAAATGGGGGGAATGAAACCAAAACTGCTTCGTCAAAACGTGTTTTACCAAATGACAATGCGCAAACAGGTGATCCCTTACGTCATCCCTGCGCCAGGGTCGGCAGTCATTTGGTTTGTCAAAAACACAGCAACATTGTACTCTAAGGAAGAAAAAATATATATTAATATACATCATTTTTATACCTAAACAATATTCAGTACACAAAACACCTGTAATTTTGATGCTTTAAGTGGAGAACACACATAACAATTTTAAACATTTTAAACCGAATATAGTACTTGCGTAACGATTTTTAACATCTTAAGCGGGGTACATAGTGATATTCTGGCTGAATTTCTATTTAAAAAGAAAGAAAGAAATGCTATGACAAAGACAGGCACATTACAATACTGATAAATCTGCAATATTTTATTATCATAAAAAAAAAAAATCAGTGCAGCCCTTAAATTCCTTCTCGAGATAGTTGGAACATCCTTGGAAGTATAAACAAAACTATACGGATAAAAAAAAAAACTAGTAAGTATCCAGATGTTTATGAAAGCTACACAGTGCTGGTTCAGACCTTCAGAGATCTTCTGCAGCCTGGAGAGCATCTGAGCCAGTTTCTGCTGCCTCTCTGCCAACTCACCTCTGCCCGAGAAGTCAACTCTGAACAGAGCCATGATGGAGTCAATAATCTAAAGAGCACACCAGAAATATCTACTTTATTATTCAAGTTATTACATTATAAAACCCATCACTTATTAAGAAAGTTTTCCTTACCAGGAGCTTGAACACTCCAGCTTCCTCATGAAATTTAGCTGCTACAAAGTCCAATAACTCCATCTGGTGTTCACCTGAAGGAACAGCAGAAAGGACTCTTGTTAATTCTTGCCTATATGTTTGTGCCCATGCCTTGTAATCTTGTAATTAACTCATTCAGTGCCATTGACAGTTATAGTCGTCGAAAATTCATTTGAACTATTTATATTAGTTTAACATTTCTTTTCCATTTTTGTTAACAAGAGTATGAAAACCTAGATTTTTTTTTTTACATTAAGAACAGATATAACATTTGTGATTAATTGTGAGTTAACTAGTGAAGTCATGCCATTAATTACGAAAAAATGTAATCGCCTGACGCCTCTAATTTTTAATAATCTTTTCTTCTTTTTTTTTAAGTAATTTTAATAATTTTATTTTTTAAATAATCTTTTCTTTTTTTTTAAGAAAAACATCTTAAAATTAGGGGCGTCAGGCGATTAATTTTTTAAAAATCATAATTAATTGCATGACTTCGCTAGTTAACTCACGATTAATCACAAATTTTATATCTGTTCTAATACAAAAAGAAATCTAGGTTTTCATACTCTTAACAAAAGTGGGGAACAAATTTAAACTAATAAAAATAGTTAAAATGAATTTTTGAGGTATAACCGTTAATGGCAGTGAATGAGTTAAGATTACAAATGTATTGTTAATATTTCCAAACATCAAAAGTAATTCCTTCAAATATATATTCTTCATGTACAGCATTTGTGATGCATATTTTTACTAGTATAGGCCCTGGCATAAAGAACGTTGTCAAGGACGGCATCGTGGTCCACATTAAACCTCTCGGCAATGTCTCTCAGTCTATCTGGGCGACTACAATAGACATGAAGGGTAATAGAAACAAAAGAGATGGAAGAAACACACTCATACAAAACGTGAACAAAATTGTGCTCCTGTTAATATGGTCTCATCAGCGCGAGGATACAAAGTGTTCTCTGTGTCGATAAAGATGACCTTCCCGCCTGAGTAGCCATCTTCTCCTGGAAGCTGAGCAGTGACTGGGACAAAAACAACATAGTGGAGAATGGACTGTATTACTTGCTATAGTGTCCATGTTTTTTTTTAATTTTGTTTTGTTATATGTGACATACCGCAGAGTGTGTGGGAAAGTTGTGTTTTTCCCGTACGAAACTCTGCAGGATAATATCACATTTTAACCACAGTACATAAATATATATATATATATATATATATATTAGGGGTGTTTAAAAAAATCGATTCGGCAATATATCGCAATATTACAGTCACACAATTCTCGTACCGATTCAATATGCAGCCGAATCGATTTTGAATATATATATATTTATGTATATATAAAAGGACAATATGTCACCTCCAAAGGCTTCTGTGATAGCCATACTCTCCATTCCTCCACCCAACAGTTTACTGCAAAACCACAAATAGCAAGTTTGTGACCCAATTCCCATGCCAAACATATTTGCTTGATTAAGTTACAACTCAATACAATACAAAGTAACATCTTAACTCAAACTCCTGACTCCCAGTTGTGATGTGGAAAACGTGCTTCCTCTTGGCACTGTACTCAAAGGCAGTCTGGAAACCAACATTCTATGAGGACAAGAATGATCTAAAAAGTTGAAAAATCACACCAATAGTGTATGACATATTAACTAGTGATTTTTACCAGCATTTTCCCAGCGGCCTCCTTGATTTTTTCCACTTTTGCTTCTGACAACCCCTTAATGTTGCACAGAGCCTTGCGAGTTGTCATTTGGATTCCTTTAACAGTGCAGATGCCCACAGTCTTGAGCTTTTTGATGTCTGCCATATTCTGTGGTGGCAAATGAGAAGAGGAGGTTAGAGGAAAAGGTTTCCAATTTAGACATTGGTTTAGTGATCAAATTTGAATTAATTGTAGTAACTTACTATCCCATGCTTTTGGAGAAGGTCAATGTCTTGGAAAAAGGAATCCTGTTTGTTGGAAGTCAAAGTGAATGTTGGACTGGTTTTCTTTGACAGAATGTTCATTTGTTATGCGAAGGAAATTAAGGACATGGCTTCTATAGATAACATTAGCTCATGTAGTGCTGTTTTTTGATTAGCCAAGTCAAAAAGCTTGAAAAGTGAAATTGTTTTTTACCTCCTCATCTTGAAAGGAAGCATTGTCTTCAACAACTTGATCCTCTGAGACTTTCATTGTGAATGCTACGTGGTCACAACCCTGTGAGAATTCGGGGAAATTTCATGTTAGCCAACATAGCATAACTAGCTTTAGCCGAGGTAAGCTAATATCCAGAAATTAGCTAATAACAGTGCTGGTACAGTATTTCAAAGTCTAACAACGAACTAAGTGTTACTAGTAAGTACTGTATATGTTAGAAATGTAAAACAGTATATGTACAGTAACTGTTTTACGCAGCTGAGAATGAATGTATTAAGTTTGAACAAGTAGGACACCTTCTCAGTCCTGGTGAAGCTTCGCGTCCGTCAAGTCAGTGGCGGGAAGGAGTCTTGGTCATGATAGTTTCAAGTGAAATGGGATTTTCGCCCTCTTAATAACTAGTTGAGCCACCGAAAACAACAAATGGTGAGTTCAAGTGTAGGGACAGATTGAGTTTCTGTTAAAGCATCCGCATGTTTTTCAAATTGTGGAATAAACTACTTGTATGTTATTATAGACAGTACTAGTAGTAGACTAGATTTGATTGTAGTAATGGTATGCCCATTATTACTCAAAAAGTACTGTAAAAATAGACACGTATGGTGAACAATACATAATCTTAGCTACAATGATTGTGCTTTTTTGATAACTCAATTCATAGTTGTTGCTAATTATAGTTAACGTACCCGTAACAAATATTTTTGTATTTTAGTGCTTTCGAACAGCTACACAAGCTTGCTTAGTGAAAACTTAAAGACTAGGCAATTTGTATTAAATGCCAATTAACATTACCTGTAACTGAAATTTCTAGCAACACACTGACCCGGTTCCTATATGATCTTTCAATAACAAGATTCAGTTGAACTGTGACAAAAATGCAACACACACACACACACGAGAGCCTCATTGAGCTCAACAGAAGCTTCAGAGAGATGTTTATTTCCTATAAACAAATATTGAATGTAATATCAAACAAATATTGAATGTAATATCACTTATCACATGACTCTTACAGTGTCACTCTGAACTTAAACATATCCTACACTAACAAGTGGAGGAATGATTCAGAAAACATCCATTTTAGAAGACAAAAAGCAGACAAACTTTTTTTTCCCAGGATGATATACTTATTTTTACATATATTAAAAGAAAAAAAGATGGGAGGAGGTGCCCCTGAAAATCAGTCTCTGTGTGATGTTGAAGGAGAGACAGTGAGACAGACATGCTAAGACGTCTTCTAAGCATTGGATGGTACGAGCCAAGAGTGATGGAGTGACCGAAAGGTTGCATGACTGGTGAAAAAGAAGCTCAAGCCTCTTCTTGTTGTTAAAGCAGTTCTTTGCGTTTCTTCGCGGTCGCTCTGTCTCCCCTTGCGGCCACCAGCCCAGCATTATTGTGGCAGCAGATCTCAGGCTTGAAGTGGGCCACGCATGTTCCTCAGATCTTTCCCGGGACTGCCGGCATCATGCCTGGCATCCCACCAGACATTCCGGTGTTGGGCCCCAACAGGATCTGGGGAGAAAAGTTTGGTATGGTAATCGCATATGAGGTGATAATCCAAATCTAGATTTTTTTTTTATTTATTGAATGGGAATAATTGTTATAATACGGCTACTTTGGTGCTGAAAACTGTTAATAACCTCAAATGATCTAATGCAATGGTTCTCAATCTTTTTTCAGCCATTTTGTTGTCATGTTGAAATGGACACAGTTGTTACAATAAGCAAATCACCTGTCTCTGCTGCTGTAACTGCTGCTGCTCCAGCTGTAGCCGCTCCGTCTCAAACACCACAGGCAACACCAGGATCATGAAGGAAGTCGTTCCCACCCAGAGGGCCGAGCGAGAAAAACTACAATGAGACAAGATGAGAAGTGTCCAAATTTAAATGTGAAATTGAATGACGGATACGAAGATAGACCAATTAGCAAATGTACCTTTACCTGTAAAACTTCTTGGCCAGTGAGACCGAGCACTGTGCTGAGAATTCAGCAGCTGTGCGAACTGTGTCTGGAAACATCTCTGTCAGGCCCCACAACCTCTCCACCAGGGTCTCATCCAACTAAAACAAAAACACATCAACTGAGCCATCGTTTATCCAACTATGCCACTGACGTATAATGACAAGCAGAACAAATAAATGCTCCTTAATTGAATGACAATTAAAGTCTGTATCAATTTACTGGGATTAAATGTGCCGGTAACGCTTACTTATCTAACCGGCTGAGTCTCCTTAAGTAGCAAGCTAGCTTGCTAGGTTTACTACAGCGTTACTGCTGTTTTAGCTAAAAAACACTAAACAAATAAATACAACTTGATGTTTAATAGACAACAAATTAAACATGTTTAGGGAACTAACATCATCGTCGTCCTCGTCGTCGTCAATTTCGTCCTCAGGGGGCCGGGTAGCCACCGGGCCCGCAGCCGGGGAAAGCTCCTCGATTCCGGCCATGACTTCGCTTCTGTCCCGCTGCGAGAATGTCTCGTCGGTCAAGCAGCGCACAAGACAATTAAGATGGACAGACAATGCAACGATGTCTATTGCTAAATTACAGTATTTTAAACAACTGCCAAGTTGCTCCTAAAAAAAACCCTGCTAATGCTAGCACGCGTGCATCAATGCAAGTCTGAGGTCACCGGCGTAACGCATGCGCGTAGGAACGTCGGGGTCAAGTGACGTCGACTGACAGGGGTCATTTGGTACTTTGCGTAAATTAAGTAGCGCTCTCTAGCGTTTGGGTTTCTTAATGCAACCACTGACTTTGTTTTGAACTGACCAAAAATAACTTGTTTTCGCTTACCAAGTTCTCTTCTGGGAACATTGGATGAGCATGGATCCAAAAAACACGTTTAAACTTCAAACTTGGTTGACATTTAAAGAGTGAGTGTAATCAGTACTCTGAACAAGGCACAGTTTATGAATATGTCACATTGTAGGCTAAATAAATATGTAAATGTCCTATTTTACTACTGGTGCATTTACTTTATTTTATGAACTTTATGAACGACCACGAGCGGACGGGTGATTCTGGTATTAGCCACCGTCACAAGTACAAATGTATGGTATCGGTAATCGCCCATCGTAAATTTACTATTAAATATTAATGGAAAATATGAGTAGAATAAAAATATTTTAATATTTTATTTTACATTTTAAATTAGTTAAATAAACAATGTAAAAATATATATTTTAATGCTTCTTATTTCAATATTTACAAAATAACAAATGCTTTTTAAAGTATATATTTACAATAAATCAATGAACCAATTATTAAATTATATTTCAAAAGACAACATTTTAATTAAACAATTTTAGAGAAAATCTGCAAAATTACTGTAACAAACATTACAGGACTCTTATTAATTAATAATGTCAATGCTCAGAGTAGGCCGTGTATGGCCTGCTGGCCTTACATTAAACACGCATACATTTAACTTAAAAAAAAGTTTATTTAAAGGACAATGTGCAGTAAAATTTAAAAGATGGCTGCACGAGATTTAGCAGTTAGCACTGTGCTAGTTTCCATCTATAGTCCCCCCAAAATAAAACTACACGACAAAGTTAAAATGACATAAAGCAACATACAAACACAGAGTACAAAATACAAAGTGCTGTGTCATCAAATTATAGTCTTGAAGTGCTGAATTATAAAGCGCAACATAATTAAGTGCTGTACTGTGAATTTGTTGTTTGAAAATAATACTAATAATATATATATATATATATATATATATATATATATATATATATATATTTATTTTACCGTATACGAATGTGGCCTATATCTGTCCACGACATGTGACAAACATGACCAAAACGATAAACAATCTGTAATATATTAACTTACACGTTACTCAACATTTACTTAAACACTTGTCCAAATGATAGCATGTTTGACTTTCCCTGTTTTTGCAAATAGGAAGTGTTTTTTTTCATTCATGTTGTTTTTATGGGAGGCTGTCGCTGGGAGTAGCAAGAGGGACGCAGGGATTCCTTGTTTACATCCTCCCGGAGTACGCGGCGGGGGCGGACGTAACTCCGCCCTCATTCTTTAGCCCTGACGTCATTGTCGCTTGTTTTTTTTTTTTTTATGAATGAAAGAATCCCACCTCAGAGAGCAGCGAAGTCATTCCGGGAAAAGGCGGACTGACATTTTGTCGCCATAGTCGCTTCGAGCCAGCGGTGAAATCGTCACATTTCGGAAGTACGACGCCGCCGGAGAGGTGTATGCGAGTCGGTAACAACAAGAACGCAACAGCGGAGGAACAGTAACAATCGGGAATTCGCCAAATAAGCCAAGGACAAGTGAGTGGGCAGCTGTTTACTTTAATCTCTCGTAGCCGACACCGCTGATGCTAATGATGCTAACAGCTCGAATTACTAGCATGATCACAACGGCGTGGATGATTGTGTATCCCCTGTTAATAATAAAAATAGTCATATTAAATCGGGCTATTTTCCTTAGAAATTGGATTTTCGTTTTGGGTGTAACTACGCGTTTAAACACATGTAATAATAACAACACATTTTTTATAGTCATGCTAAAATGGATGTCGAATGCAGCCGCTGGGCTTGTTTACCACAGCTTTACCCTAAAAATGACCAGCTCATCTGCCATATATAGGATATGACAATGGAAATATGATTTAGTCGTTTACCATAATACCAGTTGGCATTTTTGACGTTTTACGCAATTGTCGCTGTTGCGTGGCGGCGTTGCGTTCACTTGTTGATCTCGGGTTTGGTAAGCTTACATGTAAAACGCAGCAGACCTTCTTAGGTAGTATTTTTAGCCGAGCATATACGCGGATATCCTGTAGTCTTGGGACAAATATAGCAACGGAGGCTAGTTTTGCTTGGATTTTTGACTGGCCCTAGCCGGTTTGGCTTTTAGCGGGTGCGAATGGCGTATTGCTGAATCACCGTGACTTTACGAAACGACGCTTTGGCCACCGGCGGTTGGGACGCCGACGCGTTTGCGGCCACTTCACGCCCCACACTTTTAGGGGAATTCCAATAACTGTATGCAAAATTGCAGCGTTGTCTTTTTCATATTGTAACTGTTTCATACCTCACGTTGTAAACCGACATCACAGTTGAGGAAAAGGGATCTAATTAACTTTCTGCCTCTAATGACATTTCTGGCCGGAATGTGGTCTAAATTGACACCGAACAACAATAGGTCATTTCTGTTAAACGCAAAATGAGCTGAGAGCTGTTTTTCAAAAAAGAAAGTGAAAGTGTCATAACCTAACCTGTTCATAAGGTCTATTTATAATGTAATATATAATAAAAGCAGATGAATAGTGTAGACTACACCTCCATAGCGACAACCCTTGAGCCGACCCTGCCCATGTGTTCATAAATTTCTGCCTTCCATCCTGTGGTTTTGCTGAGTCTGCATATCAGATTTGGTTTCATTGGCCTTTTCTTGAGAGGGTGGCATTTTTTGGAGAAGTTTATTTATCAGAACCTATTGCATTACCAAGAAGCGACAAATGGAATGGGGTTAAAAATTTAGATAACCAAACTACGAATCCCACTAGAGCACATGTGTCAAACTCAAGGCCCGGGGGCCAGATCTGGCCCATCACATTATGTTATATGGCCCTCAAAAAGCAAATCATGTCAGTCACCTTCCATAATCCTTTGCTAAAATATGTACCACAATTTCAATAATGTAATAATAAATAATAATAACCGAATCAAACTATTATCGAGGGCTGTCACTACTTAATATTTTTTTTAATTGATTAATCGGATAAAAGGTTATTTTGCATTAAAGTGTATTACAACTATTTTCCTAATTATTTTTTATTATTAAATGTTTGTTGTATATTTGCTATTGTTTAGTGATTAAAAAAACAACTAAACAACAATCAAGCAATACCACACAATAATCTTATTCACTGCCATGAATTTATTAAAAAAAAAAGTTTATTAAAAAGTAGAGGCAACAGGCGATTACATTTTTAATCGGAACTCACGATAAATCACAAATGTTATATCTGTTCTAAATGTACAATAAAAACAAACAAAAAATGTAAAATAGTCAAAAATAATTTAGTGGCAGTGAATTAATTAAAAAAAGAAAAGATTATTAAAAATTAGGGGCAACAAGCGATTAATTTTTTAAAATTGTAATTAATCTCGTGACTTCACTAGCTAACTGACGATTAATCTCAAATTGTATGTAGTTCTAAAAACAATTTAAAAAATTCTAGGTTTTCATACTCTTGTTAACAAAAGTGGGAAAAATGTTAAACTACTAGAAATAGTTAAAATGATTTTTTTTTACGTTTATAGCCGTTAATGGCAGTGAAAAAAAAGATTATTAAAAATTTGGGGCGTCAGTCAGAAATGTACAGTTGCTTAAAATTTCAATCGTAATTAATTGCATGACTTCACGAGTTAACTCACGATTAATCACAAATGTTATATCTGTTCTAAATATACAATAAAAAAGGCAAAAGTGAAAAAAAAAGTTAAATAGAAATAGCTTAAATACATTTTGGACGTTTAGAGCCGACAATGGCAGTGAGTGAGTTAAGCAATACCACACAAGAGCGATTGTACTCTGATGCTCTTCTTGGGCAGGAACTGTCAGATGCTCAGCCCCAAGTCATCAAGTGCTTTTACGATGTGTTTTTTATTATTATTATAAAGACTCTTTCTGACTGAACAAAGTACATTAGTAGAAAGTGTGTTCTTTATTTAGCTACACAATTAAAAACATATTAATCGTTCAGGAGGATCGAAGTTGCTTTGAGTTAAATAACGGAAGGTCAACATCAACCAGGAAGTGTGCAATGACAATTCTTTCACACCCAGCACACTTCCTTCTCAGCTTAACATGAGAGCCAAAAATAAAATAAAAAAAATCCTGTCCACACAATGGAAGAAAGCATTGTCGCTATGCAGCAGACACTGTCGCCACTATGAGCCTGCGGGCTTTTTTGAGCCCAACATAAAACCGCTAGTTCAAGTCATCGTGACCTGACATACACTGCAGGCCCTCACCCCTCACCCCCCGCCCCCACCCACACCCACACCCAACCCACTCACACAACTGACCTTAAGAGGAATGTAGGAAGTCACACACCGCCTCTGTGAACAAATGTTAGATATGACGATAATGTTTCTAAATGGAGCTGCTCAAAGACGCCGCAATGTTAAACAAGCACTTCTGCTAATGTAAGCAGAAGTTTTGTGTTACACAAACGTCCACGCTTAGTTTGAGTTCAGCTTATTTTATTCACGTTAAAGCAACAAAGTGTAGCATTTGTACAAAGCGGTACCACTAACAGTGGTCACAACATTAGGTACACACCATATCTTGTCTGTTGATGCTTCCAATGGGGCGGCCATATTGGCCAAAACAATAGGTACACCCCAGAATGTCATCTGTAGACGCCTCCAATGGGGCGGCCTTATTGGCCAAAACATTAGGTACACCCCGGATTCTCATCTGTAGACATCTCCAGTTAGGCGGCCATATTGGCCAAAACAATAGGTACACCCCGGAATGTCATCTGTAGACGCCTCCAATGGGGCGGCCTTATTGGCCAAAACATTAGGTACACCCCGGATTCTCATCTGTAGACATCTCCAGTTAGGCGGCCATATTGGCCAAAACAATAGGTACACCCCGGATTCTCATCTGTAGACATCTCCAGTTAGGCGGCCATATTGGCCAAAACAATAGGTACACCCCAGAATGTCATCTGTAGACGCCTCCAATGGGGTGGCCTTATTGGCCAAAACAATAGGTACACCCCGGATTCTCATCTGTAGACATCTCCAGTTAGGCGTCCATATTGGCCAAACTAATAGGTACACCCCGGAATGTCATCTGTAGACGCCTCCAATGGGGCGGCCTTATTGGCCAAAACATTAGGTACACCCCGGATTCTCATCTGTAGATGTCTACAATGAGGCGGGAATATTGACCAAAACATTAGGTACACCCTGCATTCTCATCTGTAGACGTCTCCAATGGGGCGGCCATATTGGCCAAAACATTAGGTACACCCCGGATTCTCATCTGTAGACGTCTCCAATTCGGCGGCCTGATTGGACAAAGCATTACGTATCCCAGATTATTGTCCGTAGGCATCCCTAATGCTGTCACGAGTCAACAGTCCCATTCAAAATTTCCGCGGCAATCTTCTAGTTTAGCATGTTGTGCTATTTTTCATTTTGTTTCCTAACTCTTGCATCACACTATGGCTTCTTGTTGATTTACTACTTCTTTAATTTGCTCTTTACATTCATCTGTGTTGTACTTTATGGTTCATCCTGCAATGCCCATTGATATTGTGCCACAAGGGGGCAGTATAATACAACCATACATAATTCATGAAGAAGAGTTTTACACCTAAGTGAAGTGTACCACTAAGCCACCATCATGCCCTGTAAACAGTCATAAATTCTCTTCCAAGCCATACGGTGTGGTGTGAATAGAAGTCAAACACCGATATACGTCTATAATGTGAAATAGTTCAACCTTCTCAAATTTAATAAAATTGTACTATTTGGTCCATGAAAACTTTTCGGAGCATTTCTTTAGGCTTAACATGCATGTGGTATTTATTATTATTTTTTGGGTCAAATGAGATTTGTCCTCACAAGGCCAGTCAGCCCTTTATGACATCAGAATTTTTCCGATCCTCTGGTTGGTTGGTCACGAAACAACCAGCAACACACGACTACTAGTCGTAGTCCATATTGTTAAATTTAATTTTACAATCAGATGCTTTGGTGAGTATAATATATTTTGTAGCACAGTTACAAGCTGCATTAAATCCCATGCCGATTTTGATTTAAAATGTATCACACTAAAATTGCCTTTTTGTGTAGTAGCAGGCAAAAAAAAGAAAGAAGAAAGCCTGGGACGGTTGGCAGGAGGAAGTGTTGCTTAGGACACCTGCTTTGAGCAAGCACAATGCCAAATGCCTTTGTAACTTCCTCTTTACCACGTCAACCAACAGACAGCGGGGCCTGTCACTTTCACACACACAAAAACTCCCTCTGATATCAAACCAGGGAATTAGACAAGAGCGCGTGCGTGGAGAGAATGAGAGATGTGCGGCTTCTCCTTTTCTTCTGCCTTGCATGACCGGCGGTCTTGTGAGCGGACGTAAATGTCAGGCCAGCAGAACCAAAACGGCGTGATGTACTGACTCGCATGTGACCGCCTACCTTTAAAAAAAAAAAAAGATAATCAGAATCTTGTTTGTCTCTTTTCAGAGTGTCTGAATCTGTGCTGACTGGTTGTCGGGGGCGGGGGGAAACCCGAGGAGAGTGGGATCATGACGACAGAGAGAAACAGCAAAGCCCTGAAGGTAACACGCACAAGCAAGAAACAGTGGGAACGCATTCAGTTGAGTCATTTACACAATAGTCAGAGTTTTTAATAAGGGCCTAACCTATTTGGATTTTTTGGAGGCCGATATCCATCCTGATACAGAATAAAATTAACTCATTCACTGCCATTGACGGCTATAGACGTCAAAAATTCATTTGAACTAGTTCTATTAGTTTGAATTTTTTTTCCATTTTTGTTAACAAGAGTATGAAAACCTAGAAAAAAAATAGTGTACATTTAGAACAGATATACAAATTTGTGATTAATCATGAGTTAACTATTGAAGTCATGCAGTTAATTACAATCAAAAATTTAAACCTGACATGATAAAAAAAAGAAAAAAAGAACGATTATTAAAAATTAGGGGTGTCAGGCGATTACAATTTTTTATCGTAATTAATCGCATGACTTCACTAGTTAACTCATGATTAATCACTAATTTTATATCTGTTCTAATGTACAATTTAAAAAAAATCTAGGTTTTCATACTCTTGTCAACAAAAGTGAAAAAAAAAGTTAAACTACTAGAAATAGTTCAAATGAATTTTTGACGTCTATAACCGTCAATGGCAGTGAATGAGTTAAAACAACCAAGTAATCAGCTGATTTAAAAAAAAAGCAGATAATGACTAAAATAACCTCTTTAATACTTACAACAATTAAGGTATGAATTACAGGAAAAACATTTGACCATTTTCCAATATTTTGTCCTTTAGTATTTGTTTAAATTTAAACTATATAAAAAAAAAATCCCCCTGTGTTTCTGAATATTTTTTTTTCAGGGAGCTTTGTTTTTTGGTGTAATTTTTTTTAAATCAACCCATTTTTTGCCAATTTTTTGGCAGTTGGTGGGGTGACTTTTATTATTTGTCTTATGTTGTAATGTGAAAAAAAGCAGATATTTTAGCCCCATTATTAGTGTAAGTAGCGCACTACGGAACTATACAAGCTATACTAAAAAAAATAACAATATAAATAATAATAATTGCCTTTCAAATAAGACACTCTAAATGCTAAAAATGAGTCAAACCCTGTTTATCATCTAAAAATGTTTGTGGAATACGAATTAAGCAGTATAATCCACCTGTTGTGATCCACCTCAGGGGGCGGCCATTTTGCCTCTAACTGTCGACTGAAAATGACATCACAGGAAAATGGCCGCCCTTTGAAATTAATTAAAAAAGGTGGATTTTGCTGCTTAATTCACTTTCCACAAAATCCACTTGTTTTGATCCATCTCAGGGGGCGGCCATTTTGCTTCTAACTGTCGGCTGAAAATGACATCACAGGAAAATGGCCGCCCTTTGAAATGGATTAAAAAAAGGTGGATTTTGCCGCTTAATTCATTTTCCACAAAATCCTCTTATTTTGGTCCATCTCAGGGGGCGGCCATTTTGCTTCTAACTGTCGACTGAAAATGACATCACAGGAAAATGGCCGCCCCTGAAATGGATCAAAACAGGTGGATTTTGCTGCTTAATTCATGTTCCACAGAATCCACCTGTTTTGATGCATTTTAGGGGGCGGCCATTTTGCTTTTTACTGTCGCGTGTCGACTGAAAATGACATCACAGGAAAATAGCCGCCCCCCAGAGATAGCAAAAACTGTTGGAATTTACTGCTTAACTCATATTCCACAAACACAATATTAAGTCACAACACCGTGTTTATACTTGTGGCGTCGCATAGAACATTTTTACTTGGCTTCCCATTTCAAGCACTCTTAACGCTAAAAAACAACAAAATATTGTGCCGAGGTCACCTAACATCACCTGTACAACCCTAGATAGTTTTGTAACTGCCTATAGATGCCACAAGATAACGCCAAAGCCCTTTTTTTAAAAGTTTTGTTTTTACTTTTGTCCTCACTTCTACAGAGTTCTTTGGCAACTAAGCAACATTAAAAAAAAACAGAAATGGCTTTTGGCCTGAGCACAATAAACAGTAAGTTAACCAGCAAATAAGGGATGATCAGTTCCTCCCAAAATAACCAATGAATACGCAAATTCACAAATGCCGAGCCACAAATATGCGGGGGAATAACTACTACAAAAGACTGGGCCATTCATTTCTTTTCTAGACTGTTGTGTACACTTAAAACGTTGATGATAAAAGTAACCCAAATTAGGCGAAAAAGCTCAACTAGCACTTGATTGTGATCAACGATTGGTCAAAACTACCCACACTGAAGAAACGCCTCTTCTGTCACCACCCTTCCTTCTCACTCAGGTGAAGCAGGAATGCGGCGAGAACGTGCCCTTCCTGTCCGACAGCGAGCTCATGTCGCTGACGGTGCGGGAGCTCAACCTCCACCTTCGCGGCATGTCCCGCGAGGAGATCCAGAAGCTGAAGCAGCGCCGGCGCACCTTGAAGAACCGGGGCTACGCCGCCAGCTGTCGGGTCAAGCGGGTGTCCCAGCGCGAAGCCCTGGAGCAGCAGAAGATGGAGCTCCAGAGGGAGGTGGACCGGCTGGGGGCGGAGAACGCCGGCATGAGGAAAGAGCTGGAGGGCTTGGGCGCGCGCCTGGCCGCGTTGCAGAGGTTCGCCAGGGGTCTGGAGGCCGGCGGGGGGAACCTGCTGGCCACCGCGCCGCGCCTTAACACCGCCTCCGTCATCACCATCGTCAAGAGTCCGGCGCAACCTCCGCCGCAGAGAGGCCACGAGTCTTCCTAGGCTCTGTAAACTAACTGAGGGGGGGTTGGGGGCTGTGTTGGACACACACACGCGTACACGTACACACAATGGAACACAATATTGGTAGGATAATACGAAACATCAGTGCTACGCCCGCACGCAGGAGTCATTAGCGTATGACATCATCAAGGACCAGCTGAGCTACTTCTCAGTAAGTGCTTGCTCATTATTTCTTTTCTTAGCACTTCTAATGTACAGTACTGTGCAAAAGTCTCGTCAGACCACGGACGAGTTAAAACGGAACTTTGACGTCTATGACCGTCATTGGCAGTGAATGAGTTGATGGCACATCCGTAACACTCTTTTTGAAATGATAAAAAATTGTTTTCAGTGGAATTTATCCATTATTTCCATAACTCATTTGCTCCCAAAAACGTATAAATATGTTCTATTTTAAATATTACCACGCTCCCAAATACGTATTTATACTTTTTTTTTTAATGCTAGAGCATACAGAAGCAGCCTCTGAACTGAAGAGAATGCTTGAAGCAATGATAGTTATTACAAAAACGGCCAGCAGAGTATAAAAGCTCAACCAGGGCTATGTTGCAAAAAGCTCTTCCTCCCAATGTTTTACAACAGATTTGTGAATAATGATGAAAATTAGCTTTATTCTAATGCTAATTGCTGCAAAATGGAAACTTTTTTTTATTGGAAAATTAAATGGCATTTTTTTGCTCTTTATTGGAAAATAAAGTTACTTTTTTGAAACTTTTTTTTTTTTAATTCAAGGATTAACAGAATTATGCAGATACAATGAAAACAACAGAGGCCCCGGAATTGAACCCTGTGGAACGCCATATGTTACGTTTTGCATGTGAATTCCTATTGCACATTCTTTTTTGCTCGACAAAGTATGAAAGGATCACGGTTAAGAACCACTGTGCGAAAATATATTCTCAACTCTATTTTAAATTCCGCTTAATTCCACACGTGGAAGAAGAAACTTCGAAACAAGCAACATGGTCATAAAACGTTTCCATTGTACTGTACATTAGCTAATAGCAATGCATCCCACATCCATGACTTACTGTTGACAGCTTAATCACAACCCGACTGTGTCACTGTTATGCCACCGAAAGGGCGGAGCTTTCTCCGCTTCTGCTTTTTGGGAGCGTGACCCAAAAAAAAAAAAAACCCCACACACACCAAAACTTCATAGTCAAGTTTCCCCCACAGTTCTACAAACTTCTGCATTCCAGCTTGTTTTGTTTGCGGCCTATCGCTACCCTCAATGGCACAACAGGGTCGTGGGAGGCTTAAGTATCCCGTAATATGTGTTGAAATTGTTACGGGGGGGGGTCATTATATTCGGAACTCCTGCTGGAGGATGACTGATGTTCAGGGTTTGTACACCAACACGGTGCCTTCAGTGCTTGTGGGAGGTATCAAACCGAACCTGCTGACCGTCCATCACATTTTTTTTGTCCTGGCTAAAATAGCACACAACTTTATTTGTCCTACGGTTCCTACTGTGATTCTGCTACACGTTCGCTACATCATCGTTGGTCATCGTTTAGCTGAAGACGCGGCGACTCACTCCGCACACATTCCTCTTTCCGTGTTCTTATTTGTAACGTTTGTACGTGCCGTCGAGACGCAAGTGTTGAGTGACATTTATCAGAGATATATTCTATATTTTATTTGTATTTAAAAAGTAGATATTTTGACAAGACAAGCTAACTGAGTGCTGTGATGTTATGTTTGTTTTCAGTACTTCCATAGTCGGGGGGGGGGGGGGTATTTTCATGTCTAATTGTATTTGTGTGACAACGATTCCTACTTCACGAAATGTTGAATTATTAGCTATGTAGAAATATGCTCAAAAGGCGACGGCCATATTGCTGTGTGATGATTCGTGCACGTGTGTTCTTGCCATCAGAGGCGGTAAATCCAGGTCCGGAAAGTAAAAAGCCTGCCATCGTTTTGCTTTAGCCCCAGGTGCTAGCTAGCTAGAGCTGGGAGCTAGCTCTAGCGAGCTAGCTAGCTCGCTAGCTAGAGCTGGGAGCTAGCTAGCTAGAGCTGGGAGCTAGCTAGCTAGAGCTAGCTAGAGCTGGGAGCTAGCTAGCTAGCTAGCTAACTAGCATCAATAGCTAAAGCCAAACGGTAGCAGGGTTTTTATTTTCTTGACCTGAATTTGCCGCCACTGCTTGCCATAGTGGATTCTTGGAGGGATATTATTCTTCTTTGTTTATTTTTTATGTTATTAATGTGGGGGGAATGAGAAAGGCTGAGCAGAAAGCGATAGCGGAAGAGAAGATGAGGAAATGCCAGGTCAGATTGATGAATGATGGAAAAAGAAAGTGGAAAAGAAAAGACAAGGAAACGAAGGTGTCAAGCGTATTCACTTGAAAAACCTGCAAGGAGTTGAGTCATAATTATTATGTTAGTTCATGAGCAGACGTCGTGACACAATTAGATTTGTGTTGAAAAATAATTCAAATATACGAAGCTTATATTTAGCTATATGAATATTTGTGGTTTAAAAAAAAAAGCATTTATCTATATTTCCAATGTCTCACCTCTTGTCAAATTGTGCTGGACGTTTTGTGATACTTGCAAAACAAAAATGGTCTTTGTATTTATTGTACTTTTTCTATTGTGAAAATTGAAGTACATCATCTATTTTATATATTAATTATAATAAATGTTGTACATATTGTACATAAAATGTGCTTTTGTGGTTGTTGACTCGAGTAGTGACGGATGAGGTTTTATGTACAGGATGTGTTGTACATATCAGATAAACTGGGGTCAATTGAAGACTGTTAAGTAAAAAAAAAAAAAAACACTGGTCACTTGTAAGTATGTTATTTAAAAGTGGATTCAAACTGAAAGATAAAGTAATAAAGTAAAAAGAAAAATATTTCAACTTTTTTTACCCAGTCAGCATTAGTCATCATTTAAAAATAGGTCGGCATGGCTCTTCCTCTCGTAATGACAACAGGAAAGCAGAAAATAAAAATGTCACATGATCCACGTGTGTCTGAAGGCCTGACCTACTGGTTTCTATTTCCTGATGACAAACACACATAAACCTCGAGGAGCGACTCGACAGGTGTTTATATGAATCAATGTGTCCACGATATGACATAAGAATGTGCTTGGAGTGTGCTGCAGTGTCGTTGGGGTCTATTTATGAAATGGGTAGGGCTCCCCCTGGTGAACATATCCGGCATTGCAACTGGCAGGGAAAGTCAATGAGTCATTCTGGCACTCACACTGGACAGTTTGACGTTCGTAGAAGTTTCTCCAGTCTTTTGAGTCATCTTCAGATGAAAATAAGTTTGTCATGCACAAGTAATTAAATCAAATTGACACGAGTGTCAGGGAAGGTCCTGACTTGTCGAAGTGTTCATGAGCAAGGCACTGATCGGGTCAATAAAAGTAGCAGTGCTTACACACGTCACTCTACTTTCACCTTGCATTACAGAAAATTGCTTCTTCTTTTTTTTTTATATATTTGTACACGAATACATAAGCATGAAATTAAACAACCAAGAAAATTTGGCCCATTTCTGAAAATGTGTTAAGAAAAGTAATACAATGAGAAATGGGTTAGTTACATTTAGCAAAATTATCTGTCAATAAAACAGGAAAATTTGTCATGGTAATATTATATTTATTTGAAAAATAAAGTAAAATAATAATAATCCAGTGTCATAAAAAATGGCAACTTAATTAAAAATAAATAAATTTCAACAAAATTGGAAGAAGAAAATAGAACTGATGAGGGATTTATGACACTGGGTTATTTTTTGTTAAAAAAAAAAAAGACAAATACAAAAACCAGATGATGGATTTATGGCATTTGATAGTTTTTTTGTATGGCATTATATTTATTTGCAAAAAAATAAACAATCCAATGTCATAAATCCCTCACCCCCCCCGCCCCCCAAAATTTTGTTGTAAAAAAAAAAAAACTGTCTTAAATCCCTCATCTGTTTTGTTTTTGCAACTTTGTTGCAATTTTCTTTCTTTTTTTTTGGGGGGGGGGGGCAACTTAATTTAAAAGTGCAACAAAATTGGGAAAAAAACATGAGGGATTTATGACACTGGATTATTTATTTTTTGCAAATAAATATAATATTGCCATGACAAAAAAAAACTATCAAAAGTCATAAATCCATCATCTGTTCTTTTTTTCTGCTTGCAATTTTGTTGAAAAAAAAGAAAAGAATTCCACTGTCATAAATCCCTCATCTGTTTTGTTTTTTTGTCCAAGTTTCTTGCAATTTTTCTTTTTTATAGGTTTTTACAGGTCTGGAGGTACTCAGGTTTGGGTGTAATCACTAAAACTGCACACAACTTTTGCCCCAAAATGAGATTAGCCACAATTAATTAATTGACATTTTGTTGTATCTTTGTTTGATATTTAATGATGATTTTTGGCATCTTGGTGCCAAAAAATCTAAACCGTTGAAGAGGAGCTCCATTTAGACATAGGTAGGAGCTTGCGACGGGGTTCCGTCCCTAACTGTACACAGACTCATACAGCTGAAAGTTTTCAGATAAATATATTAATTTCCAGGCTACTAGCACACATTTTGCAGTACTTTGCCAATTTATTGTAAACTGAATAAACAATGGGGTTTTTTCTCTCCCTTTCAGGTTGTCATGACGTAGCAAATGTCCAAAAAGCTCAACGTCACAAAATTATCAGAATAAAATACAGGCAAAACAAAATTGAGTTGTGCGATAAAAAAATGAATATTCTATCAGTCATCAAACTTTTGAGTAAAAGTTAAAAACAGTCCATCCTTAAAATAAAAAAATAGTAACTAATCAAGCAGGTGTTTTACACCAGACAAGCTTATAGCATCCAAAGGAAATTTCCTTTGTTTATACTTTCATTCATGCTCTGATGATGAAATAACAAACGGCCACTAACCATTCTCACATAAACGCACACGCGAGGACCGCCTAGAGGAAGACCACCTCCATTTCTGCGCGTCTAGAATTCATCGTCCGAGCTGAGCAGGAGGGTTTTCTCCGTGTCCCCGTGGTTGCCGACGCCGCCGAGGGTGCGCGTGGCGGGCGGCGGCGGCACGCCCTGCTCCAGCGTGGACTGCTGGGTGTACTGCTGGTAGGCCGGCGAGAAGTTGTGGATGGCGTCCTGGACCATGTCGCCCGGGTTCATCGTCTCCTTCAGGCTGCTGGAGATGCTCTTCATCGGGGCGCAGGCGCCTGCGCGAGGAGACGGCGGTGAAAAGTTGGAAAATGGCGGCTGTGCGTCGTTTATGGACGACATCTGGTTAAACGGAGAAAGCGTCTTGGAAGAGCAGGAAGCGTGTAACGTACCGAACTCTCCGTATGCAGGGAGGGGTCCTTCAAGATGCGGCGGAGAAGGAAAAGGAAATGAAGGTTTGTGTAAGAACGAGAAAGAAGAGCAAAAAGGAGGGAAAAGCCAGTAGCTAAAAAAAAATAAAAAAAGAATCAATGCACATCTCACCTTGTGCACTCATACTTTTGTCCATGTAGACTCTGTACGTGAAGGCGAGACGCAGGACCAGCGCCGCAAAAAACATCTCCACGCAAATGATGAAGTCCTGGTAACCGGCGGCGACGGTGCCCTCGCCGACCGACACCTCCACGGAGTTAATCTGGGGGATGGCGCCGCACTTCTCCATGACGGCCAGGAACACGCCTGTGCGGAGATCAAATCCCGTTCAAAAGCAAGATCTATCACAAAGAATATACGCTCTAAAAAAAAGTTACGTCAAAAGTAACCCGATTATGGGTTAATTTGACCCAACGTTTTGGGCTGTTTTATACAAAATGACACTAAACAGACCCAAGTAGAGGATCGGGCAATTTTTGACCCATAGTCAATTTTTTTTAGGGATGTAACGGCAATATTGTGATATTGCGATATTAAAAGTGCCACAATATTGCCGTCGTAATGTCACGATATTAACTCATTTGCTCCCAAAAACGTATAAATACGTTCTATTTTAAATGTTTTACGTGCCCCAAAGACGTATTTATACGTTTTTTTTTTTTTATGATAGAGCATGCAGAAGGCTTTGATGCAGCCTCTGAACTGCAGAGAACGGGTGAAGCAATGGTAGTAATTACAAAAACGGCCAGCGGGTGGCAGCAGAGTATAAGAGCTCAACCAGGGCCATGTTGCAAAAAGCTCTTTTCCCCCACTGTTTTTAACAGATTTATGAATAGTGATAAAACTTAGCTATATTCTAATGCTAATTGCTGCAAAACGAAAACAAATTTTTTTTCCTGTTGAAAGAAGAAACTCTAATCTTTTTTTGATAGATTCCATGTTTTATAGCAATACAACAAAATATTCAGTGGGCCTTGCAAAATCAGTTAAAATCCAGTAAAACAGCTGAGAGCGAAGGGGGTTGCTTCGGTCAAAATGGCTGAGAGTGAATGAGTTAAAAATGTGAGGTTATATTCCATTTGTGCAGTTCTACCACCCTCTGGTGTTTAGTTTATTAGTACAACTTAATTTTAATTAGGAATGTTTAGGGCACTTAATCACTCCTCTAAATCAGTCAGTCATACCAGCAAATATTTTTCAACAATGCTGTCAAAAAAAAAAAAAAAACTTTTGGCCCGCTTCAGCCAAACACAACATTGTGAGCTACATAGACCATGATGCTTTGCGCCGCTGAACCAATCGGAGCACATGACGCTATGGCCAAGCCTACTTCTCCGTCACTAGTGTTATTATATACACAAACACAATATTGTGACCCCCCCCCCAATATGAGCTTTTGATAATAAAAAAAAAGAAGTATTTATTTATTTACAATATCGTGACTTTTTACATATTATAGTGAGCTTTTTTTTATCTCGCCAAGCTCCCCATAATAACGTGATGATTATCGTATTGTGAGGTTCATATATCGTTACACCCCTAACTGTTTTTAGAGTGTACAGGTGGATGCAAAAAAAATTTGAATATCAAAGAAAAATCAATTTGTTTTAAAACGTAAAAGGACAGACAAACCCTGCGCATCCTGGTCACCACCTCTTCCACCTTTTCTCCATATTAAAATTTTTGGGCACGCACCTGTATCCTAGATTTGCCGTACCTTGCCAGAAAGAGAGGAAGATGACCGACTTGACCATGAAGAACTTGAGAATGGGCCCGTAGGGGCTGAGCAGGTTGCGGGTGGCGAAGTAAAACAGGAAGAGGGCGTACAGAGACAAGCTGACGGAGATGTTGCAGACGATGGTGACGTACAGGTAACCGCTGGCGACGCTGTGGAGCCACAACAAAACCCAAACGTCACGCCGGCTTTCATTTTGGACGTCAGGCGCTAAACGTCATCCTACTTGAAGTCTCCGTCTTTGTATTTGCCGTACGCCTGCAGGATGACGGTGATGGTGGCCATGAGCGGCTTGACCACGCAGAACTGCAGCGTGGCTTGCTTGCAGAAGCGCAGGAAGCCGATGGAGTAGGCCTTCCCCTTCAGGCAGCACGTGCCGAACATGCAGCTGGACCTGACGGCGCGGGGACAAATTGTCAATTAAGTTTCACAAACTCTCGTGGACTTGGAAGGAGAAAAATGCTTGCAAACCAAACTTACTCGATGGGCTTGCCTCGGATCTCTGCCATGATGGCGCTCTCGCCTCCAAGGTATTCATAACACAAACTCAAGAAGTTGTAGATCACAAACGCTGGGGACAAAAAGAGACATTTTGTTTGATTTCCTAGTAGCAGACGAGGCGAGTGAGATAGAGACCATTACGAATGACTTTAAGCAAGAGGCCACAAATAGACAAATGCTATACAAATTCATGAACAGTTTGGACTCAATTATGCTAAATAGGGCCCAATACCGATTTTTGGCAAAAAAAACAAAACAATTATTTAAAAATATCTTTTTGGGGGGTATCTTGGGGGCAGTTTGTTGCCGTGCATCCATGTTGGACACATTTAAAGTGAGTAGAGAAAAAAGTTGCGATTTAATTTGATTAAAATAACTCATTTTTCACACATTAGGAAGAATTTGAGCCTTTGGGAAGTGTTATTTGAAGGAAAATCACTCCTGAAGTTGATGCTAACTTCCTGTTAGCATGCTTTTCATGCTAGCGCATACACAAGGCTTTGATGCAGCCTCTGAACTGAAGAGAATGGTTGAAGTTAGATGTTAGTTATTTCAAAAACGACCAGCAGGTGGCAGCAGAGTATAAGAGCTCAACCAGGGCTATGTTGCAAAAAGCTCTTTCCCCTTTTGGATATTCACCGATTTGTGAATAATGATGAAACCTAGCTATATTCTAATTGCTACAAAATGGAAATAGACGGAAATATATTTTTTCCTGATGAAAGAAGAGACTTTAATCTTTCTTTTGGTAGGTTCCATGTTTTTATAGCAATAGAACACAATATTCTGTGGGCCTTGGAAAATCTGTCAAAATCCAGTAACACAGCCGGGAGCGAAGGGAATTGCTTCAGTGAAAATGGCTGGGAGTGAATGAGGTAATGTTGGTTCCTTGTTCAGCAGTTTTGTGCCATCCTTGAATGGTCTTTTATTTTATGCAAGAGAAAGAAAGCATAAAAAAAATCTCAATTTTTTTAGATCTTTTATGCATCAAATGCATGCATCTAAAAATGTATGAAATCAAAAATGTAATATATTAATGAGCATTTATTTTGTCCAAAAATTATTCAAAATAGCATTTTTGACATACATCCGTTTAGGAAATGCATGGCCCTATGTGCCCCCCCAGTAGTACTCATTTTTTAAATTGTGGGGCCCCCGTAGCCATAAAGTTATCTTTACCTTCTATACAGTATAATAATAAACAAATCATACAAAAGTAAAACAAATGAGTCACTAAATATTTTTTATCTAGTCACTTTCATGTGTTTTTGTTTAACCTCGGTTTATTTTTCGTGTTCATGCTCTTGGAAAAAACAGTCCCTATATTTGGGTCAAGTCAAATGTGAAATTCAAAATTCCTCCTGTGCCTAAATCAAAAGAACGCTGTTAAAGCCCCGTAGGGTGGAGTTTTTTTTTTGTTTTGTTTTTTTAATGAGGCAATAAAAGCCCCAGTGAGGGGAAGGGAGGGGGTAGCGAGGACTGCTGGAGCGGACTGGACTGGGACACTTTGAACACAGGTTGTATTTATTCAACCTCGACCTCTTGGACCCAACCTAAAAACAGTCCTGCAACTCATCGGGGGACACAGGACATTAAATCTAAAACATGAAGGTCTTGAAATGATAATTTGTTAATGTGTTAAAAGTTCAAACACAAACACACACACAAGAGCGTCTTTGGTGGTCACCAAATGTCTCATGTGGGGAGTGGATTAAGTCCCCTGTGTGCTTTCTCAGCATGAGGACGATGACAAGCAAAGCGGCTCATAAACACCGGCGTGCTAATCCTGTTTTCCTCCCCCTCCCCGCCGGGATCTTCCGTCTTTGTGCGCTGTACAATAACGTCAGGCGGATGATTGTGTAATTGGTTCAATGCAAAAAGTGTGAAAATGTGATGTGCGTGCGCTGCATTGGATGTCAACAACGAGCTGATGGGACTTCCATGTTGACCGTTTGTTCACGTTTGTCAGGCAGGTCGGTTGCCACGGTGATACAGTAGGCGTGCATACAATGAGAACTTTGCGAGCAAGTTGGGTTGCCGGGAACTCATTATCTTGTGGCAGCTTGTCCAATAGCCGAGAACCCTTTCGGAGTGTTGTTGCCATGCAACAGGCCAGCCATCCTTACTCGGGTCAGGGCTCAGTGGCTTGGGATTTTCAATAGAATGACGCAAACGCTAATATTGGACAAGGAGAGAAATTATGAGGGGAGGTAAATTGTTGTCTGTCTGCTCGACTGCACAGCAAAATCGGCAGCGGTTCTTCACCACCTGCAGAGTTAAATTTAACACTTCAGTGTCTATAGTGGTCTACACTAAATATAGTTAAAACAGCACTTTTAAAAGTGTTAATAAAAATTACACACTCTGATGGTAGCTGAAAATTAACACAAGTCAACACTGGTGTTAAAATATCGCACCATCTAGTATAGTACTTTTTAACACTCAAAACGAGTTGCTTTCATTAGAAAAGTCAACACTGGTCAGTGCTGATTTAACAATAGGGTAGTGTTAAAATATTGCACCATCTAGTATAGTACTTTTTAACACTCAAAACGAGTTTCTTTCATTACCACAGTCAACACAGATCAGTGTTGATCTTACACTAGTGTAATGTTAAAATATTGCACCATCTAGTATCATACCTTTTAACACTCAAAACGAGTTGCTTTTATTACAATAGTCAACACCGGTCAGTGTTGATTTTAAACTAGTGTAGTGTTAAAGTATTGCACTATTTGGTAGAGTACTTTTTAACACTCAAAATGAGTTACTTTCATTAGAATAGTCAACACAGGTCAGTGTTGATTTTACACTAGTGTAGTGTTAAAGTATTGCACTATTTGGTAGAGTAATTTTTAACACTCAAAATGAGTTACTTTCATTAGAATAGTCAACACCGGTCAGTGTTGATTTTACACTAGCGTAGTGTTAAAATATTGCACTATTTGGTAGAGTACTTTTTAACACTCAAAACGAGTTTCTTTCATTACCACAGTCAACACAGGTCAGTGTTGATCTTACACTAGTGTAATGTTAAAATATTGCACCATTTAGTATCATACTTTCTAACACTCAAAATGAGTTGCTTTCATTACAATAGTCAACACCGGTCAGTGTTGATTTTACACTAGCGTAGTGTTAAAATATTGTACCATCTACTGTAGTATAATACTTTTTAACACTCAAATGAGTTGCTTTCATTAGAATAGTCAACACTGGTTAGTGTTGATTTAACCTAGCATAGTGTTAAAATATTACACCAACTAGTATCATACTCCAATTTATTACTGAAAAAAAGTACTTTTGAGTCAGTGGCCTTTATTTGACCTTTTCACATTAAATCAAAAGATGGTGAAAGAAGGTATGATACTATACAGGCTGTCATCTGAAACTACTGAGCTTTGCATATCAAACCGTTTTTAGTGTTTCAGCTCAGACACTTTAGTGCATGCTGATCATAAAAAAGCGAGGAGGGAAACGGCGCTGACATGGCGCTCTCAAACTGGAGAAGTACCGGTGCGAAGGCGGAGCTTAATCAATGACATCTTTGCAGAGTGATTCTGACACTAAGTGATCAACTCTGAAAATGTTAAAATTACACTTAAGGAGTTAAAATCAACTCTCAAAAATTCAATCCTGGAATTTTAACTCTAACTTTTGCTATGTATATATATTTTTAAACGGACTACTGTACTTCCATCCTAATTATCACCATCAATGGAGGCGGTGCCATTCAGTTAGTCAGTAATATTAGCAATAGCATGTTAACAGTTGGGACCAAATTTGCTAGCGTCACTACTGCAACAGATAAACACGTGCACATCTATGGTGCTATCATGAATGAACAGAAATACAGCCAAGCCTTTTTTTTATTTTTATAAACTTTTTCTAACTATTTTACAACAGGAAATAATGGAATGGTTCCTGGCTCATGGACATTCTTAGATTGTTAGCGCCCATGCACACACTATCATCCACGAAAGGCCTTTAAGTTATTCTCACACTTTTACGACAATTTTTTTTCAACATTGCTGACATCCCGGTAATTTGGACCCGTTGATGTCACAGAATTTTTGACTTGCTTGAGTAATTGAAACTCATCAGCCAATCGGAGGAGGGGGTTCCCCAAGTAGGGGACATGGCGAAAAACTGGTCACTTTTCCAAATGTTTGGAGTCCACTGCACAACATTCACGTAACACTTAAATGAATGGGCCCCTTATGTGGGCAAACGAATCAATTAACAACGGATGGACAGATTGTTCCTCTCCAGATTTGACCGCATGTTCCAACTCAACTGGAAAAGTCGCCCACTCCAAGTTGGAAAAAGGATTTCAACGTGTATTGCCGCAGGGCAACTTTGCATCCGGCGCAAGTTTGTTCTTACCCTCATAGCAGTCCCTGACGGTGCCAAAGTACACGTAGAACTGGTCGTTGGTGAAAAAGAGGAGGCTGAGCCACGAGTCGATGGCGTAGATGGGTACAATGAAGAGGATGCGCACGATGTGCCGTTGCTCTCGGGGCGAGCTGTAAAAACGCAGGTGCATGTAGATCTGAAAAAAAAAAAAAAATCGTTGGGAGAGCGTAAATAATTCTTTAAAACGTGCCTTTCAGTTCCAAGGTAGATCAAGTTGGCATGTCTTGGTGCGTGCGTGTTTGTTCACGCTCCGTGTCACATACACCTGCTGAGGGGATGTTGCCGGGCAACCTGGGCTCGTTGCTGGGCCCGTGCGGCTGATTGTTTACCTTTTGCAGAACCGGTGCCGGTGTCGTGGGGGTGGGGTTATTTCAGACACTAACAGTGAGATAAAGATTTAGTTCGGACCAGGTTGTCCAAACTACGGCCTGCGGGCCATTTGCGGTCCGCCTATTTCTTTAGAGGCCCACAACATATATTTAAAAAAAAAACATTTGGCACGGCCCGCATCACTATTTTACTTAAGGGATGTTAAAAAAAAAGTGCGTTCATTTTGAGTTAATTTAAAGTTCCTTTAACGGCACTATTTTTTTAAATGACCGCCTTCTTACTTGGAAACCCTTTTTTCTCTTGTTTCGATTCCACATAATACAGGGGTGGATCATTTCTAGTTTTGCTTAACTTTGCTCTTAACAGAAAGCTGTGATGTCGTTTTTTTTTTTTTAACACTACAATTTATAAATAATATGAAATTGCTTGGAAGATTTTAAATGAAATAAACAAAAATAAATGAAAAAAAAAAACCTTTGGACATCCTTGAATCATTTGTTTCAAAAATCAATTAAGGATGATAAGAAGTAATCTTTTGGGCCACTTTTAACTCGTTCACTGCCAGCCCAGTTCAAAATAAATCTTTGACGTGTATAGTCGTCAATGGCACTGAACGAAATAAAAATGTAAAAAGTAAATATCTGGCTGTTTATTAATAGATGAGACACAGTTGTGTAAAGAGTGCAGAGTGAGTGAGTAGGGGTGGGCAAAGTGTGCCCTGTGGTGTCCGTTTAGTGACCCAGTTACATTATCAAGAGTCCGATAATACCCTGTTGCATTAATTTAGCTTTTTTTTCCCTCTTAAATTGGATCATAAAATTGATTTATTCATGTTTCATCTAACTGGCTCATTAAATAATAAACTCTATATTAAACAATTAATAAAAATTATATTATGTATAATCCAATGTAAATGAGAACCAATGAACCTAATACAGTAAAACTGCACATTTTAGATTGGCTTTTTATTGTGGATCGACTCTAAGCCTTATTTTGATTTATGTACGCTACACCTGTGAGGTGGATGGATTATTTTGGCAAAGGAGAAGTGCTCACTAACCTACATTTAGACTAAAGAGAAATGGGCCTTTTGGAAATATATATTTTATTTTATTTATCATTCTGTTGTATGAACAGTAAGAGAGTTTGCCTTCCTTACCTGGTGACAGGTAAGGACGAGGGCGGCCCAGACGAAGAAGCCAGACACGGCCTGGGCCGTGGGGGTCATGAGGAACGTGGGCGGGTCCTGGCTAAGCAACGGGGCTTCGGGGAGCCAGGAGATGTTGGGCCCTCCCGGCGGTGGCGTCGCCGATGACCCTGGCGCATCCACCAAAGGGCCGTCCGCCCCCAGCCTCTCTGAGAGGGGCACATCTCGCCTCCACAGCCTCTGCATCTGAGGGGGGGGTTCAGGGTTATAGAAAAGATGACATATTAGCCAAGGAGCAAATGTGAGCCATACAGTATTTATGCAAATGCCTATTCCACCATTAATCATCAACCTGGCTTAAAGATGGCCGATTTGTTATTTGCGTAATGTGTCATCCTTGACAAAAACAAAACAAAACACAGGGGCCCAAAAAGAAGTATGGGAAGTCAACGGGTGTCATGTGGACAAGGATGTGCGAGTCACACGGGCAACGGCACATGAGTCCAATTACATTAAATAAGACGTTTTTTTTTCAGGAAGCATTCATACCTCAGAGTTACTGTCAATTTGTTTGGACTTAGTTGCTTGAGCTGTTTCAGAAGGCAATAGATTAGGACGAGCAACCTCAACGCATGCTACAATATTGCTAAGCCTTTCTCTGATGACACCATAAAGCATGATGTGACTTGACTGGGTGTGATCTATGACATCATTGTCTTACAAGGAATTGCTATTTCCTTGTCTAGTTACAGCAAAAGGCACAATCCAAAGAGGCAGTTTCAAGTTTTTTTTTTTCCTAAATGGGAACAAAGGTATTTAAGCGATGATGCAATGTACTGCCATCATTTTTGCCAGCGGACGGTAGCTTGCCTCTCGGGTGACTTCTTAAGTTTGTTTTATTGACTCTGACAGAAAGTGGCCATGAAAGAAGAAAATTTAAGGGAGTCATGTCTAAAGTCTATTATAATAGATAAGCGCCACAAGGTTGTTTTGTTTTTACTTCCAACGGATATGGATTTTTTTTTTTAACTATTTCTATTAGTTTAACATTTTTTTTCCACTTTTGTTAACAAGAGTGTGAAAACCTAGATTTTTTTTATTGAACATTTAGAACAGATACAAAAATTTGTGATTAGTTGTGAGTTAACTAGTGAAGTCATGCGATTAATTACAATTAAAGATTTAAATCGCCTGACGCCCCTAATTTTTACCTCATTCACTGCCATTGACGGCTATAGACGTAAAAAAATTCAAATTAGTTTAACACTTTTTCCACTTTTGTTAATAAGCGTATGAAAACCTTTAAATTTTTTTTTGTATATTTAGAACAGATATAAAATTTGTGATTAGTTGTGAGTTGATTATTGAAGTCATGTGATTAATTACAATTTAAAAAATAATCGCCTGACGCAATTAAAAAAAGAAAAGATTATTAACTCATTCACTGCCAGCCTAGTTAAAAATGGATTTTTGACGTTTATAGCCGTCAACGGCACTAAATGAGTGAATGAATCAAACGATATTAGGCCTTTTCAAAATAACAACGGCCTGAATTTTGTCATTTAAATGCTGATATAAAGGACATATGGTGAACGTCCATCCCTTGTGGGTAACCAAAAATATCTATATATAATAATATATAATATATGAAATATCTTTAATTGAAGGGTGTCATGCATAAATAATGTTTTGTCAGTAACTTAACTATTATAAGTCCTGAGAACTTAGTAAATGTTGATTTTTATTTTATTTTTTTGTCAGGGTTTGTTCAAGGTTGCAAATTGTCGCCAAGACATCCGCCAACAGTTTTAATTGGTCGGGCCCTAATATTGTTAGTCAAATAAATAGGACTATGAAGGATACAGACATGAAATCAAATGTGGGTATTACAACCTGCAGTGTGTGAATCCAGCCAAGGTAATCAGTGATGACAGTTTGGTAAACCAAATGTTCATTTTCTCCCTGAGTAATGTGCCAATTGATCACAAGTCACATTGGGTGACTTAACACACAACAAGAACATCTGGACACATGTCATGAGCCTAATATAATTGTGTGAAGGCTGTGGCTTTCACACACGTTATTCCTTTTTTTTTTTTATTCCTCCATATTTTGGCATCTATCTACTTCTACATAATTCATCCGATTCTCGTCATTCCAATTCTAACATATTCCAAATATTTACGCCATTCTTGCTTCCATTTTTCTTATTCCAAATATTCACGCCTTACCCACAATTCTCGATTTTGTAACGCATTCATTTTTAATGGCAGATTCAACATTACACATTTGCATCATTTCGAAGTAATATTCAAATCATTTGACTCATTCATTTCACTTTAGGAATGATTATTAGTCCATTCCCTACTTGATTCTTAACACCTTACCCCTTTCTGTTTTTTCCCCGCAAAACAATTTCTACATTTATTCATTGATTCAAACGGTTCCAACATTCAACTGTTCAGCGTTTACCTGCCGACTACTTGAACATCCCTTGATTGATTCAAACCATTTCAACTTCAACATGCTCAGCTATTTCCAGCTCATTGTTTATAATTGATTATACTTCACATCATTCAATATCATCTCAGATAATTATTGTTTTGCATTCAGCCTCACAGCCTACACATGCAATTTCTTCCGAATTTGCACATTGTCTAGTTTAATTTGACATCTTAATAAAATAGATCGTGTTACTCTCATGCCTCTCTATGGAGGATTGAGGGGTTTCTCTGCTCTGTGTGTGCCTGGCGAGGTCATTTGTATTGGTTTGCAGGGGATCAGCAGATGTACACATAAAGAGGAGAAGTGAAGGCATCAGCAGTCACACACATATTGTCGACTGAGGGGGGGGGGGGGGGGGGTGTACAAGGGACATCTGCGCGTTTCAATAAAAAGGCAAATAAATCACGCACACGCAGGAATAATAACCTATGTGTGTCATAAGGTCAGGAGTTTGCAACAGATGGAATTGGGGCTCGGGGGGGGGGGGGGGGGGGTTCGAGGGGGGCAAAGGGCTGGGGGATCAGCAATGCAAATAAAAGTGTGGGGTGACAGCTGACTGCTAAACCATAACATGTTATTGACATTTGAATGTGTTTAAATGCGCCTAAAATGACAAAGCAACAAAACAAAATCTCACCTTTGCAAACAATTCCTCGCGACAGAACAAAAAGATTACGTGGAGCTTTAAACCCTGGAATTGAGAAACAAACGTTTTTATTAGTAGTAACATGCGCTATTTGTGCGTACACGTGCACTTTAAAACGACGTTTAAAGGCTAGACTTACCAAAATGCCTCGCGGACAAATGAGTGTCGACCAGAAATAGCCCGTAAACAGCCTTAATTCCAGCTCAGCGCCGCACCGTCGCCCCCCCGCACATCCATTTTTGAGCCCTCGCCGACCCGTTAACCTTCACGTTATCCACACTTCTTCATGTTCAACAACTTGAACGTTGTCGTTCGTACGCGTTCGTCCCCACTTTTACCAGCGAAACTCCCGTCAAGTGCTCCGAAAGGCGAGACGGCAAACTTGTCATTAGCCCCGAGCCCTCCCTTCCCTTTCTCTCCCAAGACTTTTTAGGTCGGCTGGGGAAATCAGACAAGCCCCGCCCGCTCAACGGGATCCAGACGAGGCAGCCAATCAGGGCTAGGGTAATTGAATAACACGGAAGTAGGTGGGGCTAGAAGTGGAAAGCTTTTCTGTTTTGTTGTCGTGGTACATAGTCAGCGCTACAAGCCTATTTTAACAGAGTAAGATGTAAAAAGCACGTCTATCTTTTTAAAATGTAGTCAGAAAATAAACAAATAACTATCATTTTTGAAACAGCATGTTTAATTAATAAACGGACTGCTTACAAGCCAGCATATACACATTTCTTTAATTATATCCAAGTATCAGAGAAACCAAATTGAAGCACAGAAAAGAAATGCACAAGACATCATCAGATCTAGACATCAGCCTTTATAAGTTCATTTGTGTTTGTCTTTATAGGGATACTGTAATCATCTTCATCTGGTACATTCGGGCAATTGTCATTTACACGTTGCCGAAATAAAACATACTGTACACATTGTACAACATGAAAAAAACAGACATGTACAGTACATCAGCAAGATCATTTAACGTACACATTGGAATAAGGAGTCATTGTAACATTCACTTGAGGTTCTCCCTTCATTCCTTTGTCACATTGTCTACTTTTAATACCTCATAAGAGAGAAAATGCACTCCCTTTTTCTACATTTTATAATTCATCATTCCTCCATTTTATATTTTGGACTCAGAGGCAAAGCCGGGTGGTGAACTACGATGATAATGGACAGACATTTTAGACTATTTCTAAGGCCTAAATACACAAAAGATACATCATGTCTGACCAACACGCTGGTTGCTATAATATTTTTTATATGAAAGACATTAATATGCAGCATATTTAACTCCTTAACATTAGCATTAGATTGTAGTTTATTACAGTTGTAAACCACAGAAACCTGAAATTTTGCGCCTCTGAGTCTATGGGACACATAATTGGTTAATGTCACTCCCGCCCCCCAAACTTCACCCTATAAACAGTAGAATGACGTGTTTTTTTTTTCCTCCTGGCCCACCGGCTTCCATCATTGAAGCGTTACTTCCGCTTCTTCT
Organism: Vanacampus margaritifer; assembly: GCF_051991255.1. Taxonomy (NCBI): domain Eukaryota; kingdom Metazoa; phylum Chordata; class Actinopteri; order Syngnathiformes; family Syngnathidae; genus Vanacampus; species Vanacampus margaritifer. The sequence continues at coordinate 10,308,782 of NC_135449.1, forward strand.
GGTCACCAGTGTTCACACGTGGACACCCCCCTCATCTCCCCGTTTACGCGCCATCCGCTTCCTGCTCCTCCGTTCACTCATGCTTTCATGTATCCTTTTAAAAAGCGAGGGGTAGTTGTTTCCCTCCAGTTGCTAGATAATGATGGAGAAAATAGATACATACAAAAAAAAGAGATTCTTTTAGCACCCATCATTGGTTACTTAAACATGTGTCGCAATCAGCAAAGAAAGGTAATGATGACAGTGAAAAAGTACTATACAGTAATAGTATATTTATCATTATAATAAATAATAAAAAAGATCCAAAAGTTTAAACAGCTTTATAATTTATTACAACAATATTCATGCATTGAAACATAAAACGGACATTAGAGAAAAAAAAGACAAATTAAACTGTTTGTGCTTGATTTTAAAAATAACTAAGTTAGATTACAAGTTACTTTTAGTTACATTGAGCAGATGCCATCGACCCCGCTTAACATAAATTGACAACCGGTTTTGCCAATACTAACAGGCGTGTTTAAGAGTAGCTTCATTTTTAATTAAAAACAAAATAAAGACAACTTTTTTTGACTTGACTATAAGTAATTATTTTGATTTTAAAATGAGTCTTTATGGATTTTGTTTTGATATAAAAAAATTAGATATTTTTTAAAAGTCTGTTCTGGTCTGACATATTTAACAGTTAATATTGTCATGGCAAAATGTCAAAACATAACATTTATAATGCGCATTGCTTTTAACTCATTTACTCCCAGCCATTTTTCACTGAAGCAACCCCCTTTGCTCCCGGCTGTTTTACTGGATTTTGACAGATTTTGCAAGGCCCACACAATATTGCGTTCTATTGCTATAAAAACATGGAACCTACCAAAAGAAAGATTAGAAAAAAAGTATATTTGTATCAGTTTCAGTTTTGCAGCTATTAGCATTAGAATATAGCTAAGTTTCATCATTCACAAATGTGTTTAAAACTGGGTAAATGAGCTTTTTTCAAGATGGCCCTCTTATACTCTGCTGCCACCTGCTGGCCATTTGCTTAATAACTATGATTTGTTCAACCGTTCTTTTAAGTTTAGAGGCTGCATCAAAGCCTTCTGTATGCTCGAGCATTTTTTATTATTTTTATAAACGTATAAATACATCTTTGGGCCACTTAAAAAACATTTACAATAGAATATATTTACAAGTTTTGGGGAGCAAATGAGAAAATTAATTTTTTTAAGAAATATAGTGAAGTGCAAATAATTCAATTCAATAAAAATTGTGATTCAAATAATTTAGTAATGTCTACCATGTTAACAATTCCTCAAGCTGGTTAGTGTGTGATGTTTAATTACATCTTGTTTTGAAATCCATGCTTTTAATTTGGAAGGCTGCTCTGTATTTCCGTTTCCTGTTTCACGTTAACAAGGCAATCAAGCGCGCAGCAAACGAGGCAATTAAACACGGCTTCTTCTTCTTACCTGCCTCTGACCAGCAGGCCGGTCAGGAAAAAAAGTCACTTTGCCAGATGTTCAAACGGCACGCTGACCTGAACATGGAGGCGAACAAAATAGAGGTATGTAAGTTACAATGGAAGAAAATGATGTAGCTTGTGTGAATGGCAGGCTTACGCGACTCATCCTACCTGCGATGCAGTGATGCGTGATTGGTCGAGGCGCGTGGAAAGGTCGCCGGAGGACAGGTTGGCCGGGGCGCCGCGATGCAGCCTCATGGCCACTTTGCGCTCTCGCTCCACCCGTTCTGCTCGGCCCACCTGAGGCGAGCGATTACCTGTGCACAAACATCTTTAATTAACTCATTCACCGCCATTAAAGGCTATAGATGTAATTAGTATTACTATTTCTAGTAGTTTAAAAAAAATCCACTTTTGTTAAGTTTTTGTTGTTGTTGAGTATGAAAACCGAGAGAAATTCTTTTTACATTTAGAACAGATATAAAATTTATGATTAATCGTGAGTTAACTAGTGAAGTCATGCCATTAATTATGATTTTTTTTTAAATTTTCAATAGTCATTTCTTCTTTTTTTTTAGCAATTTTAATAATTTTATTTTTTAAATAATCTTTTCTTTTTTTAAGAAAAGATTATTAAAAAATTAGGGGCGTCAGGCGATTATTTTTTTAAAATCATAATTAATCGCATGACTTCATTAGTTAACTGACAATCACAGATTTTATATCCGTTTTAAATGTACAGTAAAAATAAAAAAATCTAGGTTTTCATATTCTTGTTAACAAAAGTGAGAAAAAATGTTAAACTAATAGAAAAAGTTCAAATTAATTTTTGACGTCTATAGCCGTCAATGGCAGTGAATGAGTTAATAATAATTAGATAAAGTGCAATTTCTGTAGAAATTGCCTGGGAATGCTGAAAAGCTGAATGCTAAGATTTGAATGCACGTGCTTGTGAAGTAGAATAAAAATCACAATAACATATAAAATAAAAAGAGGACACCTTTCCGCCCACGTAACCACGCCCGCCATTGTCCTAACCTGACTGCTGGACGCCGCGTGTGACCACTTTGGACTGAATGACATCCGGCTCGTTCTTCACCCGAATGGCGGCTGAAGGTTTCGGACCAGACGGCAAAGCTCGACCTCCAGTGACTCTTTGGCCTTCTCCCGCACGGTCCTCTTCGTCTTTTCCCTCCTTACGTTCTTTGTCTGCGTCGTCCGCCGTCCTGCTGGCACCCTGAAACCGCAGCGGCTTCAACAAACATCGTCCAAGTTTGTATAAAGGAATGCTGAGGAAAACGTCACACTCACAAACTTCAGCATGCTCCAGTCAAAGACGTAGTCGTAAGAGAAGCCCTGTCTGTGGAAAAGGTTCCTGAAGAGCTGCCTCAGATACGAATAGTCCGGCTTGTCGTCGAAGCGCAGGGAGCGGCACAGGTTCAGGTAGGTTGAGAACACAGCTGGGACACAGAGTTGAGATTTTAAACCATGTTGAAGCCAGAAATTAGCATTGGCGAGAAATCATTTTCCAAAGGAACATTCAGTATTGATAGATAATCTCTCGGGCTCATTCACACAAATGAGCCATGTAGAGGCTTTTAGAATAAGCCTGAAGTGATGTTGATATTTTTGAGCACAACAAATTAAGCAGGAAAAATCACTCCTTTAAATCCCCCGGCTTGACTTGATTGTTATTGCAATTTATAAAGTGAGCTTATTCAAATCCCCGCAATCCCTCTTAGGGGTCAAAAACCTTTACTGTCAAAAGAGACACTTTAGGCCAAATAAATGCGATAATAAAAAAATGCGATGAAGTCCAATGTACGCAGGGCCAAAGAGCTAATTAGAGCTACCTTTTATCTTCCATTTTGGGATTTTTATATCTTTTTGGGGCAATTTTTCATACATTTTTAGACTTTTCCACCTTTTTCTCACATTTCTGACTTTTTTTGTTGTTGCAATTTTACGGAAATATTAGGGTAATTATTTGTGGACATTTTATGGCCACTTTTTGACATTTTTTCTGCCTTTTTTGCTATAATATTTTTTTTACATTTTTGTGGACATTTGCTGGAAATTTTCAGAATGTATTATTTAGTTTTTGGACAGTTTATGTTTGCTTTTTGAACATTTTCTTTCCTGCCTTTTCCTTAATGAATTTCCCGATTTTTTGGCAATTTCATGGCCATTTTATGGTAATTTTCTACTTTTCTTCTTCCTTTTTATGGTCACTTTTTCAACATTTTTTAGGTAATTTGAAAAACACATCTACCGTTTGTCTTTTTTTTCTTCTCACAACTTAAAAATTTGGACTGACATTTTTTGAGCCATTTTAGTCCAAATAAATAACCAAAAATGTGTCTGGAGTCGCAAAATATTTGAACAATGCGATGAAGTCTAATGTACTGAGGGCCCAAAAGCTAATTAGAGCTACCTTTTATTTTCTGTTTTTGCATTTTTATTTCTTTTTGGCAATTTTTCATACATTTTTAGACTTTTCCACCTTTTTGTCACATTTCTGACTTTTGTTTTTGTTTTTTGCAATTGTACGGAAATATTAGGGTAATTATCTTTGGAAATTTTATGGCCATTTTTTTTTACTTTTTTTTCCTGCCTTTTTTGCTTTATTTATTTATTTATTTTTACATTTTTGGCAATATTGTGGACATTTTGTGGTAATTTTCAGGATTTCTTCTATTCATTTTGGACATTTCATAGTTACTTTTTAAAACATTTTCTTTTTGTCATTAACATTGAATTCTCTGAAATTTTTCACAATTTTATGGTAATTTTCTAATTTTCTTCTTCCTTTTTGGAAATTTTATGTTCATTTTAAAAACTCATCTACTGTTCGTCTCTTTTTCTGACAAATTAAAAATTTGAACTGACATTTTTTGAATATTATTCATTTTTTAAAATCATTAATTTATTTAAATAATATTTGATCTAATTTTTTTTTAATAAATATTCATTTTTACCCCAATTTTTTTTTAAGACCCACAGGGAGCCACATGTGCCTCCAGAGTCACAGGTTGCAGACCCCTGTGCCATACTCACAAGGGTAGCCCTTGCACAGCACCTCGATGGGGGTGGACATTTTCTTCTCGCTGATGCGTTCATACTTCTGCCTCTTGGTGGCGGCCTTGAGCCCCTGCCAAGGCAGCGAGCCCAAGTTGAAGTACATGAGGACGTAGCCCAGCGACTCCAGGTCGTCTCGCCTCGATTGCTCTGCGGAAGAAGAATGGACACCGCGGCTGTAACACGTTTTGCTCTGACCAATCAATCAAAGGATGAAAAAAATGATGACATCACTTTTAAATTGTCTCACCAATTCCCAGGTGGGTGTTGATGGAGGCGTATCGGGCCGTGCCGGTGAGGTTTTTGTTCTCTCTGTAGGGGATGTGCTGGTGCGTTCGGGCGTCGCGGTATTTCTTAGCCAAGCCGAAGTCGATGATGTAGACGAGGTTGCCCTTCTTGCCGAGCCCCATCAGGAAGTTGTCGGGCTTCACGTCTCTGTGGATGAAGTTCTTCAAGTGGATGTATTCGATCCTGCTGATCTGGTGAAGACGAATGAAAGCTTTACATCCAGCCAGCCATTTTTTGACAGCTGGTCCTCATTAGGGTAGCAAGTATCCTGTGCTGGCCTAACCTGTATGCGGCCTTACGTGGAAAACGTTTAACACAAAAAAGTTGATTTGTGGATTTGAGAGTAAAAAGAAAACATATATCTTGGCTTTGTTTACCCTTTGGCGGGACAACAAACTGTGATCAAAACAATACCCGTCAACCTCGTTGTTTTTCGCCCTTGACGGAGTAATAAATCGTCAATTTTCTAAGGTGCTTAACTTAGACTGATTTGAACAAGCTACAATTCAGAAGCGTAAAGCAGATGAGTCATTGGGATTGAGACAAAAGACAAAAAGAGGTCATTCACTGCCATTGACAGCTATAGACGTCAAAAATTCATTTGAACTATTTCTATTAGTTTAACATTTTTTCCCACTTTTGTTAACAAGAGTATGAAAACCTAGATTTTTTTTTCTACATTTAGAACAGATGTAAAATTTGTGATTAATCGTAAGTTAACTAGTGAAGTCATGCGATTAATTACGATTAAAAATTGTAATTGCCTGACGCCCCTAATTTTTAATAATCTTTTCTTAAAAAAAAAAAAAAGATGTAAATTTTTATTTATTTTTTTTTAAATTAGGGGCAGCAGGCGATTACAATTTGTAATTGTAAATATTCGCATGACTTCACTAGTTAACTCACGATTAATCACAAATTTTTTATCTGTTCTACATGTACAATTTTTTCCCCTGGGTTTTCATACTCAAAAACAACGAAAACTTAATAAAAGTGGAAAAAATGTTAAACTAATAGAAATAGTAATACTAATAGAATTTTTGACATCTATAGCCTTCAATGGCGGTGAATGCGTTAATTAAAGATGCTTTCATACTCTTGTTAAAAAAAAAAGTATTTTTTTTTTTTTAACTAATAGAAATAGTTACAATTTATTTTTGACGACTATTGCTGTCAATGGCAGTGAACGAGTTAAAAGAAGGGGAGACAACAGACAATGATTATCCTTCCTCCATTCATTAACTGGCCAATCACAGCTGACGTTTGGCTCGCAAACCCTCGACCTCTCAACTGTGAGCCAGACACGCTAACCACTAGCGCAGCATGTTGCCCAGAATGATTACAATTACAGTAGACTCTTTATTGTGTAATATAAGTAAGAACACTCATAAAGCTCATACAATAGATGACTCCACTAAAAGATTAGACTTTTTTTCCCATTGTTGAGAATATTGAAGGGATGAGCCTTGTTTCAATAGCAGAAACAGGCTTCGAGGCTTTAGATGAGGATTATTCCCAAGTCATTTTCGTCTGAATGATCCAGTTAGTTCCAGTCTAAAAATAGCTTCAGTCATTTTTTTTATCAATTTCTGTGCAAGGCCGAGGTCGACTCAGGGGTATCCCATCAGCCGCAAGCTACGATAGAGGAATTCAAACTTTACTTACGTCACAATTAAGTGGATATCAACAGAGGGAAATAAAATGAGTTTTATATTAATAGAATTTAAAAAAAAAAAAAAGATTCAAAGATCCATTGTGGGAGCAGCCCCAAGAACATCGACAAATATTCTCTGGGACAGCGGTTCATCATATGATTCGTGATTATACGCCCAGTGCTCAAAGAAAGTGGTCAAAAGAATACGTGCAATGAGAATTCACATGAAAAACAGAATGTATGGTGTTCCGCAGGGTTCTTTTCTGGGGCCCCTGCTTTTTTTTTTTTTTTTTTTCATTGTACACAGTAAATTCTGTAGAGTAAATTTTACTCCAAACAGAGCCTAGTAAAGTTTTTTGAGTACATTTTACTAGTTTATTAAAAAAAAAAAAAAAAAAAAAAAAAAAGCTACACAAGAATTAAGGAACAAACTCACAACCTTCATATTTGGAGACTGCCATTCTACCACTTGAGCTATGCCATTCCTACTGTTTGCTAATATCCAAAAGGAGACCCCCCCCCCCCCCCCAATTTTTTTTTTTTACAGCTGACATGAGCGATATACTAACACACAGTAGGAGCGGCACGAAAAACTCCCTTATTATCAAACTTAACATTTTTCAAAGCTCACCATTTGATCGGCCAGCAGCAGGACGGTTTTCAGGCTAAACTTGCGTGAGCAGAAGTTGAACAGGTCCTCCAGACTGGGGCCCAGCAGCTCCATGACCATCACGTTGTAGTCGCCCTCGGCCCCACACCACTTGATGGACGGGATACCCACTGCGAGGAGGGAGTGCTGACTTGTGAGGAGATACATTTGAGACATTTTGTGTTCCCTCTACCACCCACACATGCTTGACAGCATCTGAGCTAAATAGGTTTTTCTTGGTCTCATCAGACCGCAGGGCATGATTCCAGTAATCCATATCTTTAGTCTGCTTGTCTTCAGTAAAGAAGCTTTCCCGTGCACCATTTGAACTAACTCAGGGGTCTGCAACCTGCGGCTCTGGAGCCACATGTGGCTCGTTAGTCCCTCTAGTGTGGCTCCCTGTGGATCTTAAAAAAAAATGTTTTAATAGATTTTTTTGTATTTTTTTTACATATAAATAAAATACTATTTATATGATTTAATTATTCAGATAAAAAAAAAGAATAATTAAATACTCAAAAAATGCCAGAGTCCAAATTTGTAAGTTGTCACGAAGAGAGATGAAAGGCAGACCAAAAGAGTTTTTTAAATGACTTAAAAATGTCAAAAAAAAATGACCTTAATGTCCAAAAAGGAAGAGGAAAAGCAGAAAATCACCATAAAATGTCTATGAAATTGCCAAAAATGAGAATTTAAAAAAAATGGTAGGGGGGGGGGGGGGTGATAGAAAATAAAACGTTTAAAAAGTAACCATAAAATATCCAAAAACAAAAGAAGAAAGGCAGAAAATAACAATAAAATGTCTTTGGGATTAAAAGTCACAAAATTTATTTTAATAAAAGGCACAAAAAATATGTTGAAGAAGTAAATACGTATGTCCAAAAACAAAAAGTACAAAAGTACCATAAAATGTCCCAAAAAATTGTAAAAAATTCAGAAACTTTATTTTTAAAAAAGGCAGAAAATAAAATCTCCAAAATAAAAGAAGACATTCCAGAAATTACCAAAAATGTCAGAAGATTGATTTTTTTTTTAAAGCGGGGAAAAAATGTCAAAAAAATAGCCATTAAAAAGTCCAAAAAAGGAACAAAAGAGGCAGAAAATGACCAAAATACATCCATAAAATTGCTAAAAATTTCAGAAATTTGACAGAAAAGTCTCAAAATGTATGAAAATAACGTCTGAAAAAAATTACCCAAAAAATAAATAAATCCAAAAACGGAAGACAAAAGGTAGAAGAAAATGAATCTCAACACACTATTTCTTATCACAATGTTCAAATGTTTTGCGGCTACGGACAGATTTTTGGACATTTATTCGGCTTAAAATGGCTTTTTTGACAAAAAAGGTTGCTGACCCCTGAACTAAGTCGAGATTGATAGTAATCTAGAGATACACCGATATGCCTAGGATAACTTAACGCTAAAAAACGGTTATAACCTAATATCCGCAAGCTAGGCGTTAGCTCGCGATCTAGTAGCCGCTAATTGCTGCTTATTGGCTGTTAGCACTGCACGAGCAACCAATCAGATGGTGCTGTGGGCTAATGCTGCAGGTAGTCAAAAGCCGCTGACTCATAACAGAGGAGAAAAGTGCCCATCGGAGCAAAAATAACCGTTTTTAATATATCGGCCATCAAACCAAAAAAAGAGGCCGATGCCGATATTCATAAAATGCTGAATACCGGCGCCGATTATCTGCCGGGCCGATTATTGTAAACAAAACTTTGCTACCATCACACAGCAACCAAAACTTGACCGGCCTCCTGGCTCACCTCCTCCCTGCATCATCTTGTAGAATTTACTCTCAATGTGGAGCTGCGGATGTTTGGTCTTAACGCATTCCAGCTTGATGGCGACTTCCTCTCCTGTGGTGAGGTTGGAACCTAACGAGGAGCGACGACATCAAAAACTAAATGACACAATCTTACAAGTGGAATCGGGCGCCGAGAGGTAAACTCTTACCGAGGTAAATGTCTCCAAAGGAGCCGCTCCCGATCTTCCTCCCGAGGCGGTACTTGTTTCCCACTCTCAACTCCATGGCTACTGACTGCTCCGACTCACTGAAACACACACACACACACACACACACACACACACACATATACACTGCCATTCATCACTGGTGATCAGCAGAGAATGAGGACACACTGCAAGCTTTAAAGTCGATGCTAAGAGCCCCGCGGGTGCCTTACAAATAACTCATTCACTGCCATTGACGGTTATAGACGTCAAAAATTCATTTAAACTATTTATATTAGTTTAACATTTATTTTCCACTTTTATTAACAAGGGTATGAAAACCTAGATTTTTTTATTGCACATTTAGAACAGATATAACATTTTTAATTAATCGTGAGTTAACTCATGAAGTCATGCAATTAATTACGATTTAAATTGCCCGACGCTCATAATTTTTTATTGTAATTAATCGCACGACTTCAATAGTTAACTCACAATTTTATATCTGTTCTAAATGTACAAAAAAAAATTCTAGGCTTTCATACTCTTGTTAACAAAAGTAGATTTTTTTTTTAAACTAATAGAAATAGTTCAAATGAATTTTTGACGTCAATAGCCGTCAATGGCAGTGAATGAGATCATGTAGAGCAGCAATGACACAGTAAAAAGGAAACTTTTATCCTATTTTAAAATGAAGTTTAACCTGTCTTTCCGTCCTGCATCCTGATAGGACAATCACATATAGTAGTTGCGTAACATGAAGGGCAGCAATGACGATATTTCAATGAGTCATTTGAGTACACATTTAAGCTAACACGTTTTTTTTTGTTTTTGCTACACTGCACATACAGACATAAGGATACAGACACAGTCATTCAACAACGATGCTCAGTAGAGCGTGAGGACAAGCCACTAGCTTTATAGTCGATGCTAAAAGCCCCGAGGGCTCTTTTACAAACGATGTAAAAGCAGCGAAAATGTGACAAGGAAAGCTAACCAAAGGAAGTTGATCCTGTCTGTTGCATAACATAAAGATGAAGAAGAGCAGTGATGATATTTGAACGAGTCATGTTATTCCCTCGGCAGGAGTGGATAGTAGCCTCCTCACGGTTCTGGAGGTTCAGGGTTCAAATCTCATCCGCACATTCGATAATTATAGGTTAGGTTCATGAAAGAGTAGAAAGAGAAATGAAGTGGAGAATGAGATGCGCCCAAGGTTTGTAATTGAGTGCATTGCATTGTTTAGCGCTGTTGAACTGTCAACCAAGATAGCATTTAGCATTAGCTAAAAATAATAACACCAGGTTGACTAGCAATTCAATTTGTTCTTGGTGAAAATTCATTGTACATTTGATTTTCTGTGAAATTGTAGTGTCTTCATTTTTATTTTTTTGAACATCTAGGATTAAATCTCCTTCAATTATTATTGTTTCTTTTCAATGAGCCAGTCTCATTTTAGAGCAATCTTTGTCCCTCCAAAAAAAAAACAAAGACTTCCCAGGTTGTTTTGGGCTGCTGAAATATTGCCTTTAAAATGCAACTTTTTTTCCCCAAGGAAATCGTTGACTCGTCTTCTGTCTCATTTGTGGCCCACTTTTTGAAGAAGCTAACTCTTGCTAGCTTACTTTTCCCTGTATTGCGTAAGGCACCAGATTTTCAAAATGAGACTTCTTTCCCACTCTGATGATCAATTACACATTTTTTTTGTTTTGTCCCTCTGTGCAGTCCGGTACCAAATGGCCTGGGGCCCGGTACAGGTCCACCGCCTGGTGGTTGGGGACCTTTGCTGTATTGGAAATGGATAGATGGACATGTGTGACATCTCATATGACCTACTAGACAACATTTAAAGAGAACTTCAGTTTTTTTTTTTTTTTTTTTTGGGGAGTGGGGTTGTAAATCACTGCTGCACTGGACAGGCAGTCAATAATCAAAAACACACACATTGCTGCTGCACATTGGCTCAACCGCTTCTATCTAAACTGCTAGTTACACAACTGGCTAACAAGGTGTTGCAGCAAAAGCGCCGCAACGACAGCAGGGTATTATATTAATGCTGGGGGTGGAAATAGAAATAGTCCATAAAACCGTATTGAGGACACGACACATGACACCCTCCCATACACAGTAGAACGTATAGATGAGCTCACCGGTCGTCTGGGCCGATGCTTCGGTCTCACTCGGGGGCTGTCGACAACGACACACACTCGCGGCTCATCCTCCTCGCAAGACTCGGGGCTTCCTCCGAAGATTCACACGCTGTCACGAAAATGTTGCCGTGTGGGGAGGGAAAGAACGCAGAACAGACACGAGTGTCCCCCCCCCAACACTTTCCTCCTCCTCTTCCTTCTTCCTCACACACCCACCCACTTTACACCGACTGACTATGATGTCATCCGTTCGAGCATGAATGAAGCGCCGGGCACACTCAAATAAAACATATGTAATGTTGTAGACATAATAAAGCCCTTAATACACTATAAAGCTATAATATAGTATCGTAAACGACGGGCCGGGACGTGGGTTTGATCATTTTGTTTGTCCTCTGAGACTGTGAAGGAGAATGACACCAAAGTTGGTGAAATAAGTCAAACAGCAGCATCTAGAGGACAGTAATGGTATTGCTGGCGACCCCACCTGTGTTAGTATGGTAAACCGAGAAATAATTTACATAATTTATCAACTGTACACATTGCTGTTACTTTAGCTTTATTGAGCAAAGCAACATTTTCTCATTAGGAAAATAGTCTAATTGTTTCCTTTCCAAAGAAAACAAAACCAAAACAAAAAACGAAACGAAACTCCCCAAGGGAAGGGTGTGGATTTTTGTCTGGTTTTAGCTCTTTTTATGCATAAATGACACTGTGCATCAATTACAGCTGTTGACTCTCGTGGCCATTTATTTTGGCCAATTGAAATCCATTGAAATCTACGTTCTTTTATCAATGGATTTAATTGTACCATTTGTGTAAAACTAGTTTCATTCCTGACACATAAAACTACGGAAGCATATTGCATTCACGTAAAAAAAAAAAAATCTGTTTTTTTCCCCTGAATATTCTTCTTATAATTATTGGGCTTTGTGTATTTTTTACAATTTTTTTTCAGTTAAAAAAATAAATAAATATATATATATATATATATATATATATAGATATACACACACACAAATACATATTTTTGTTTTTCTGAATATTTTTTCTTTTTCTGCGTAAATCTTTTTTTCTAAATAAAACAGAAAATTAGAACAAAAATACGCACACACCAAAGAAAAACCTTAGCTCTCCCCCCAAAAAATAAATTGTCAGAAAAACAGGAGTCATAAAACAAAACAAGGTGGTAAATGTGTATAAGCATTACATGATTTTTTTTTGTGTGATAAAATCATACTGGCAAAAACTTTTAAGAAAAACTAATGAACTCTAAAAGCATTGAACTGTACAGACTGCACATAGCCAAAAATGCCTTACTAACAAGCCCAAAGGTTTTTAAAAAAATAAAAATAAAATAAAAATAGCCTCAATGGTAACTTGATACTTCATTCAGGCAAAACCTCCTTAAAAAAAACTACCGGATGAAAACTTTTGAAAAACGACAAAAGCAAAAGACCTCATTTGAACCTTTATTATCTTGTTCTTTTCCACTTTAAATTAATTTCCTCTCCTTTTTGTAACATCTGAAATAAATGAAACACCCTGAACAGGAGTGATAAAGACCAACTTAATTTAAATTGATACATAACATCCAAAACAAAACAAAAAACAAACAAACAGTAAAAGATAACAGCTACTGTCTTTAACGTGTCTGTAAAACACTGTTTCCAGCTGAGCTTGGTATGGTAGGATTTTGGGCATTTGAATAGAAATGCCTTCAGTTGGTTGCTTTGTCTTAAAAACAAATTATCATTAAATTGCATTTAACAAAGAAAAAAAAACATGAACAAAAAATGCTGCTAAAAAAAACAACTTAAGAGACATATACAATAGTGCCATTGTTTTTGAACTTTTCAGCTATCACAATGTCTGGTGGTCACGCACGCACATACTCCTCCCCCCCCCCAAAAAAGCCAAGCTGTCAGATAAACATCTATTCACTTCCCTGACTGACGCAGGTAAGCGTTCAAAAGCAAGTGCACGCATACACGTTTCAGATGAATCTCTCATGGACAAAAAAAAATACAACATTCAACATTTTAGCATTAACACACACACGCGCACACACCCGATATCGTCACTTTCTTCATCCTCCATTCGGTCATACCGTCAACGCTCCTGTCATGCACACACAAGGCAGGCAAGGAGGGCACCTTGAACAGCGAGTAAATAAGTGACCAAAGTCATCATTAAACATCAGGACAATATAGAATAACAACCAAGTTGATTTCTTTTGAGTAAGAAAACAAAAAAATTACAATAGCGAGGTCAGTGTTTGAATGGGGAACAACGAAATCTCTACAAAGTTTCTCTTCAAACCGAGACAACTGATGTACAATCCACAAGGAGATAAGAGTTTTGCTTGTCAAATGTTAAGAGCAGTGTGTAACTGGTGTGTGTGTGTGTGTGTGTATTGTGAGGGCAGGTGGGCCAAGGCCACTGCTGATGTAACATTACAAGTCGTCCTGTAAGGTCGCTGTCGAGTTGTGGAAGGATTTGTATTGGATGAGTCAACAACAAACCCCAGAGGCATATAGTGCAAGTTTGGCTAATGTTTAGGTTTTTTTCTTCTTCTTTTTTTTTACCGTGGGCCCCCGTGTTGATGGCATTTCCACCAAGGTAGAGGTGTCGGTACGGAGTAAAAACGCTCCTCTACTTCTCTAAAAAGGTCGCCACTGATCCAGTTGAAAGTGACAGCGAGGCCGCTGTCGACTCCCTCGTCCTCCTCTCGTCACTTTCTAGCTTCCGATCATGAGAACCTATGAGAAGTACACCGGGTCTAAGAAGGCTCAGTCTGCAAGTCGTCGACATTAAATACAAAAAGATGAGGGGTGGGGAAGGTGGGGGTGGGGGGTGACAACTGTGGCACACAAAGAACAGCGAGAGCTAAACGCGTCGACATGTGGGACTCAGCTGAGCCCGTCTACAGTACATGCCTGAGTGATCGGGTCGTGGAGTAAAAAGACGGAACTACCCAGTTCAGTCCGAGAGTTCAACTCTCCCTCCCTCCCCCGCTTCAAGTTTCACTGTGGTCTTCATTTAACGTTGATGGATTTCATGTGTGAAATAAAGAATGTATTGCATGTAGCCTGTGTGACGGGCGACCAGTGTAGCTTCAATTCACATCATTTGTGTGGAAATAAATACAGCGTGACGTCATGACGATGATTTTCAACATGATGGCGTGTCACCTTCAGATGGAGTCGGCGCCCCCTCCCAGAAGGTCCCCCGGCAGCAGCGAGGCCGGGCTGCCCATCTGATGGCGATCTTCAAGTGCTGGCGAACCCCACAGGCTACTACCGGGATACCCGGCCCCCCCCATACCACCCCACAGACCTTGCCTCCCCGCCTCCACCACCCCGGCGCCACCCACTCCGGCGCTGTTGCCGCTCCACTGGGTGAAGATGCCCAGGCCGGGCGCGGCGGGGGCCGAGTGGTCCGATGAGCTGCCTGTGCCTTCCAGGCTCTGCCACGTGGATTCGGAATGCCCGGCTGCCACGGGTACGGCCGTCCCGGCTGTAGACCCGCCCTCTCCGCTTCCTCCCCCGCCGCCGCTTCCTCCCACTGCAGTGAGGTCACAGGTGGCCCCGCTACCGTTAGTCCCCACCGCAGATGATGACACAGGGGCGGTGCCAGACCCCGTGCCGGCGCCTCCGCTCCCCGAGCCTCCAGCCTGGGAATGTGCAATGTATCGGGCCACATCCTCCTCACTCACAAACTCGGCCAAGATGGTGGTGTTGCCCAGAACGCACCTGTTGCAAACAAAAACAGTCCATCGCAAACAACGCACACACATCTTGAAACTGAGACCTAAAGATCAATCTTTGGTCTTACATGTGGAGGGCACTCTGGGCTTTGGCCGCTTCCTGTTTGGAGCCGTAACGGATAAGTGCGCTGCCCTGGGTCAGGCCGAGGTGAAAGGTTAGCAGGGGGCCATGCTGCATGCAGATGGTTCGAAGCGTGGAGCCATCAATCTGAACAGAGGAAAAACAACAGGCAGTGAAGGTCAAGATGTGAATTTAAAAGGGGAAGTTAACTTAAAAAAAATCTTGACAATATGTTCTATGCAGCCCCACTAATCTAAATACGGTATTCTGCTTCATATTGCAAAATCCAGAAGGCGGCCATTTTGCCACTTGCTGTCGACTGAAAATGACATCAGAGTTGCTCAGGTCTCAGGTAACACCAACCAATCACAGCTCAGCTTCAGTAAACAGGTGAGCTGTGATTGGTCGTTGCCTGGAGCCCCCCTGAGATGGATAAAAGCGGCTGGATTTTGCTTCATAACTCATATTCTTCAAATGTAACAATCAGGTGTCATGTTTAGACTAGCGAGGTCTCACATAAAATATTATTACCAAGAAATGTTTAAGGTTGACTTGATCTTTAAAGCATTTGTCTGACCGCAACAGTCGGTGCTGGTGAGCATACCTGCGGTGTGAGATTGCTGAGCACCAACCAGCAACTTTCCCGAGAGCTGCCATCGCTCCACGCTGAGCCTTTATGGAGACAAAGACAGCAGCAGGATAAGAAAGAGACCTCACCATGCAATATGACAGGACAAAAAGCCATTGGATCTTACCAGCGGTGCCTGAGCCGCTGCTCCATCCCCTGCCGGCCAGTCGAGGGGCACCGCCAGACCACGGGGTGGGCGAAATCTGCTTTTGACTGGCTAAGCCTGGAGGTGGGCGGGACAGCTGCGCCTGGCTGCTGCCGCGATTGGCTTTCCAGGACTTGTGCCCAATGGGCTCGGGGGGCCATCCGGTCTTATAGTCTGTGTACTTTGCTGTTAAAAAGGTAAGACGGAAAGGAGGCTGAAGATCTGAAAGGACTTTATACCTCAGAGGGCGTGTGCGTTTGTGCTTACCTGAGTTGTGTGCGTTGTTAAGGGGATCTGAGGCACTGTAGGGCCAGGCACCAGGTGAAGGCAGTAAGGTGTTGAGGGGAGGGATGGAATCTGCAAAAAAAGCTCGTTGGACTTGATTGTGTTGAATTCCATATTTCATATTTCGCTCATTAGCGGCGAGCTATTAACTAAACATGCAAACATATACAAACACAAAAAAAATTAGCATTACTCCCTATGGTACGACGGCGTATTAGGGCCAAGTATACTTTTTTTTTTAGGGAGGAGGGTTAATATTCAGAGAAAAACTCATAAAATTACGAGAAATAAACTCACAAATTTAGGACTTTATAAAGTGGCATATTTGCAAGAAAAACAAAAACAAATGAGCTTGCAGATTTGCTAGAAAAAAAAAACTAGAAACTTGCGAGAAATACAAATAGAGTAGCGTGTGACGAGTAAAGTGTAAGAAGAAACCGGTCTCCATCCTGCCTTTTCATTTTATAAAGAGCGTTCCATTAACCACCAACAAATCTTCACTTTAACTCCTGGTGGACAGAAGCCAGCACCTCGTCTAGACTATAATTACGCTACGTGTATTTCTCGCAAGTTTCTGAGTTTTTTTCTCGCAAATTTCCAAGTTTATTTCTCATACATTTACGAGTTTTATTCCTGCAAATTTACCACTTTTAATGTCGCAAATGTGAGAGTTTATTTCTTGTGAATTAATTTTTCTCTCTCGCAAATATACAACTTTTAATGTCGGAATTCTGCAAGTTTATTTCTCGTAAATTTCTGAGTTTTTTTAAAAAGTGGCAAATTTGCGATTTTATTTCTTGTAAATTTGTGAGGTTTTTTTCTCTGAATAGTACCCGTCTAAAAAAATATATACATATTTAAACATGGCCCTAATACGCTGTCGAACCATGGCGTTCCGTGTAGACGCCTCGAAATAAGAACATCTAAATAAAAGCAGTGCTCTTATTTAACAAAATTTTGGATTTTGCGACGGTTAGTCAAACACTGAGACCAGACTGTTGGCTTAATGGAATTGCAAAATTAAAAAAAACACAATAGCAGATGTTCAATACCAGTATTGTCTTGTAACAACTGGTGCTCAGTGTCATTGAGGCCGGGAGAGACAGCGTTTCCCATCATGCTCCCTGGCGTCATGTAGGGGTCCGATTCGGGGTCAACCCGATCGATTCCTTTCCAGGGAACACCAGGCTGAAATTCTTGAGGAAGAAGAAGAAGAAAATATGAGATGTTCATCAACAGTTGACATGCTAAAATGACTTAAAAGAGGACAAATCATACAAAAGTTTATCAAGTGTGAAATTATAAAAGTTTTGCTTTTTTATTGTGTGAGTAAACAAATTGTTTAGATCATGGCCCAATGGTACGTCACACGTATATATTTGATGAAAAAAAAAGTAACAGATGGTAATTAAGACACCCGGCAACTGTTTTCATAATTTGTGGGGGAAAAATTGCGTAATGTCTCTTAAAAACTCCTATAGCGTCAACTCCAATAAGGCATGTCAAGTAATTCGTGTAAACAGGATTGCATAAAGCGTCATCACTTACCAGGGGGCCAACTGGCCGTAGTGGTGGGCTTGGTACTCATCTTGCCAGGGGTGCGATGCCAATTAGTGTTGCCTTGCGCATCTCCGACAATCATGTCGTACTGTGAGTAGGGTGAGCCCCCCGGCATCTTCATGGGGGTGACAGGACCTGCGCGGCAGTTTGTATCAATACCACAACACAACAGATGGCTAAACAAATCGCTTCATATGCAACAAACACAGGAGACTGTCATTCAGACTCCGCACCCCGCCCAAGTCTTACCATTTTTGTGGAATGCATTTTCAGATGAGGATGTGTCTGGGGAGGAGTGCCCCTCCATCATCCATTTGAAGCGGGATTGTTGACCTCCCATGTCCTTCATGCCTCCAGGCCCCCCCACCACAGAGCCACCCAGGTCCATACTTGTGAGGTTCATACCAGAACTAAAGCCTGTAGATAGATTGGAGGTCATAACATGTGACGACTGTTTACAACAATTAACCCAAAACATAAATACAGTGAACCCCCCCGCTACTGTATTTGTAAAAGGAGCAGACCTCTGCTATAAATATCACAATGTAAATAACAACCCCTAACCCCCGCCCTAAAATTGGTTTCAGGGTTTTTGTAGGTATCAGCAAATCTAATTTAATGCTTTTTTTTTAATGCCGTTTTAATACAACTTAAAACTAATTGAATGCCTACACCATACGTCATATAAACACACACACATAATTGTATAGCTGTTTATATATTACTACCCCTTGTCAACCAATTACAATTTTTAATCATAATTCATTGCCTGATTTCCATAGTTGACTTGCAATTAATCACACCTTATATTGGTTACAAATGTACAATAGTTTTTCATATTTGATAACATAAATGTGGACAAATATGGTTGGTTACCAAATGCACATGTAGTCGTATATTTTAGTTCATTGATACAGTAAGTCTATATTAATTCATAATTGTAATGAAAAACAAAACAAAACACTTAACAGTTCAAAGGAATGTGAAACATTGAGTAAGATTTATGTTGTGGTAATTTTCTGCCTCTAGGTACCATTAAGGTTTCATGTTGGACGTTGGCAACAGGAATAATACATTTTTCTTTTCAAATTCAGAGCAATTAGTATTTAAACATGAAGCAACTGGTGTACGCCAGGCCATTTTGTTCATTGTAAATTACAACCAGTCCCCACAAATATATATATATATATATATATATATATATATATATATATATATATATATATATATATAAATCACAATTAATACTGCTAAATTGTGTTATAGTGGCTCTTTTGCACAACGTTGTGTGTGAAACAAAGAATGAATTACATCAATTGTATTTAAATTTGATTGTCTCTAGACATCGAATTCAATGTTTTTAATGCCATTTAAGCTAAATCAATTTAATGACTTAATGTTTTTTTATGAACTGCGGAAACCCAGTACTGTAATTGCCTGTAGCTACCACATGATATTGGCACGGCACTGCTTTTGTCTCAATGAAGCTTCTCCGCCAAAGAAAAAGCAATTAGGCAAATTTTCAAATAGCAAACCGCAAATACGCAGGGATTCACTGTATAGAGACATGGCCCAAACGACAAGGTCGGGAACGATTACTCACTAGAGTAGGGTCCAAGCGTTTTCTGATGCAGGTCAGCCACAGATCCTGCCAGGCCCTGGTGGGGCAAGGAGTCTGCCCCGTGTAATTTGGCACCACTTCCACTATGGTGGGAGGGAGAGAGCTTCATGCTGCCACCTAAACTTCCGACTTGCTGCTGCTGCTGGCGTTGTTGCTGGAGTACTGCCATGATCCTGGCCAACTGCCAAGGCGCACAAACAAACAACAATAAAATATAAACACAAGTCAAGTAAAGAAGAAAGCCAGAAGCAGATTTTGTCGATAAATGTCCTCACAATAGCTGCAAAACGTTGTGTGTGTGTGTACCTGTTGAGGGTCAGCTTGCTGCCGCACATTCGGGTTGAACTTTCTCTGGTTTTGCAGCAGCTGCTGCTGTTGTTGTGGCTGCTGCTGTTGCTGCTGGAGGAGGAGCTGACAAGCCTAACACAAACATGATGCCGATTTTTAAACCTTTGCACTACCAAACATTATCGACAATGTCTTCTGTGCTCGTTCTCACCAACTGAAACTGGATGTGCGGTGGGTAGATGCTGCTGAGCATGGCTATATGCTGGGGGGACAGCTGTGGAGGGAACACGCCGCCGCCGCCTGCCACTCCTCCCACGCCGCCAACACCCCCCACGCTCCCGCTGGGAGGGGGCATCTGCTTCAGCATGGAGCCTGGCACCTGAGGGGAAAGACACGATGTTACAGGTTACCGCAGTCGCGCTTCACTACTGAAACCAATGGCAAACATGTTAGCTTACCGATGAACTCTGTTTCTTTTTGCTGTTCTCATTAGTTTGTGATATGTCAATTCAGTCAATGAGTTCAATTCTCCACAAACAAGAGGTCAGGGTTGTTTTGAAGAGTGATTATGTAATCTTATCTGATTAGTTTGTTTTTGTGTTATTGCATTGCCTGTCATTTCCAAATTTTGTGCAATTTCCCATCCAATTACTACGGAAGAGGATTAGGGCCAGTGAAGAGAAAAAACCACAACAGGGTTCTCCCTTTATTCTCTGAATTCTGACTTTAAAGTGAGAATTCTCACTTTAATCTCAGAATTCTGACTATAAAGTGAGAATTCTGACTTTGTGACATAGGGCTATGAATTGTGGAGGGAAGTCAGAAAGTCAGAATTCTGAAATAAAGTCAGAATTCTCACTTTAAAGTTAGAATTCTGAAAATAAAGTCAGAATGCTGCCAACCCCCCCTTCACTGACCCTAATCCTCTTTTATAAATTACTGTCATGGCTAAATTAATAATGAAAAAAAAAACAGGCTTAATTGTGATGTGATTTTTCCAATGCATAACCAAAATAAATGTTGCGTCATGTATAGGAAGAAGTCTTAGAAGTGGAAACGGTATCTGCTGGAAATACACAAGCGCACCTGAGGTGACAGGAACTGATGAGGCACTTGTGCGCGTATCCCTGGGGACTGGTTCATGGGTGGAACATTGGGCTGGTGTCTGGGCTGAGACATCCCTCCACTACTGCCAAGGAGACTGTGGCCACCCTGTGATCCAATATCAACAATTACATTGAACAGAGAGCATCGAAGCGTTGGAAGTGAATTTGCGCGTTTACCTTGTGAGCACAGAAAGCTACACAGAACCGAGTCTAAGGATGGGAGGACAGATACAAGAGGAGCAGATATCTTACTTGTCTAAAGGGGATAGTGTGATTGAAGAGGGAATGGGGCTTGTAGGCAGTAGTGGGTGGTGAGAACAGAGAGCAAGGACCGTCCTCCCCAAGGTACCCATCCTGATTGTTCAAAAGCAAGGTCTGCCCAAGGGACAGCCAAGGGGGAACATATTTGAGTGTCACAGGGGAAGAGTGAGACAAGGAGGGAATGGAGGAAAAGGGGCACCATCACATGAGGAAGAAAAGACTATGTGTAAAATAATGATTCTGATCTCATTACAGACATGCGGACATACCTTGTCGTAAAAAGAAACAGGATCCCCAGGCGTTGCCTCTTTGGAAACGGGTGAACGATAAGCCATGCTGCCTCCCCCTCTTCCTTTCCTCATGTCTCCATTGTAATCCATCATTCCCATGGCTCTTTTGTCCATTTCCATCTTCTTCTCCTGGAGAGTGCCTGAAGCCAGGTCAATGTTCAGACCGCTCGGATCGTCGTTCTGTCCAACACAAAAGGATAGCATAAATGGTCATCTGTTAAGTGTCTGTATGTTTTGAGTGAAAGGTGATACAGCATATAAAATGTCTATACACCCCGGTTGGCAAGTTTTTGGGGATATAAAAACAATGACACCCAAATTAAAACAGTAGCTTTTTCCACTTTTAATATAACTTGTACAACTCTGTTAAAAAGAAAGCTTTTAGAAGGTGAAAGTAAAAATAAACAACTGAGATATGGCGGTTCCACCAGTGTGCACAACCTCTTGTATCTGAGGATCTGGCTGTGCTCAGAATTAACCAATCACATTCAAGCTCATGTCAAATGAGTCAACACATATCGATGACTATTTTTGTGCTTATAAATAACCTCAAATAATGTTCAGTTATTCTAGTAATCTAGTAGTCTTTTCCTGACATACTGTTAGTCACATCCGACATGGCCCACTAGATTAGAACATCTTTTACAATGGGGCACCTTTTAAGTCAAGGTATCATCGTGTGTGTGTTTAAAAAAATGCCTTACCAGAAGCCCCATATTAGAGAATTGTCTGTTGATTGGGCTCATCCAGGAATCTCCGCCAACCTTGAGCGGACCCTGAATAGGAATGGGTTAAATGTGAGCAGGATTAAAGATGGATAGCTGGATCGCGTTCAAAGAAACACAAAGGGTGTGCAGTGCTCTTAAAAGTACAACTAAACCATTAACACAATGAGAAAAATCTACCCAAGACAGTGACTTCAAATTGATGAGATAAATGTTCTACCCACCTTGTTGCTAGGCTTTTTGACATTGTGGCTCTGTCCCCAGCCGCCATTGCTACCCTGTCCCCAAGATGACCCACTACCCTGGGAGCCGGTGCTGTTCCACATGCTCCCGCCCTCCTCTTCGTCCTCCCAGCTCGAGTGACGTGAAGCTGTCACGGAGCCCTCTTTGTCCCCCCAGCTGTCTTGCATAGACTTTGATCCTGTTGAACAAGTTCAGTATTGCCGTCACATTTCAACAGTATAATACAGGTTTACTGCTTAAGCACTAAGCACATGTGGTAGTGAAGTATCAACATCTTACTGTGGATGGTACCCAAAATCACATTTTGTCTATCACTATACTGTGTACATTCTAACCAGATTTGATAGGATTGGATGGAGGGTTTCCCCAGCCAGTTTTCCCTCCAGCATCACCAGGTTCTCCCCATCCAGAAGGTGCATCTGCAGGTTTCGCCCAAGCAGCTGTGCCATTGTCCATTGTGGGACTAGCTGGAGGTGTACCACCCCAACCCGAGGTACCTGCTGACACACACACAGGCAGCTCGCTTGGACTCTTGCAAACATAGCAGTTGTGGCCAACTTCAGTTGATTGTCATCATGATCATCCTGTTTACAAGAAGAAAGTTGCTGGTGTCTCACCCATTGGAGAGGCCTTTCCTTGTCCATGACTAGTGTTGAAGTCCCTGCTGGCTCCAGGTCCTGCAACAGGTCTATTAAGCTGCTGTGCTGGAGGTGGAGGTCCCTGTTGTTGAGTTTGACCCTGACCGTGTGGCTGTTGACCAGCTGGGGCGCTGTTCTTATCCCACAGATTAACCGGCTTGTAGTTGTAATGGGTTGGGTCTCCCCATGCTGATGTTCCATCGTCTATCTCATTTTTCCTGCTTAAAGATTGCGGGGACGGATCTTCCCAACCACTTGGTTCGGATCCACTGCCACCTAGTCCGTGACCAGCAGGGATAGGCCCTGAGGTCCAGCCTGAGCTTTGGTTCTGGGCTTGGGAAATTGGTTTTCTCCCACCACCCCCTTGCATAGCCCCTTGGTCCAATGCTTGCTGCAGATGTGGAGGCTGATTGCGGGGTTGCGATTGTTGCTGCTGCAGTTGTGCCTGTAGGCCTGTGATGGGGCCTGACTGGCTGTTTGGCATCTGGTGCATTTTGTTTCCTCCACTCCAACTTTGATGGGGCTTGGACCCACTGATTCCAACTGCTCCACTCCCTCCCGCCCCTGTGCCACCTGCCCCCCAGGATCTCTGGGGAGCATCCTCGTCCCAGCTTCCCCAACCGCCCGCACCTGAATCCCCACCTGAGTTCCTTCCTCCATTCTTCGGTTTGTCTTCCCATCCTGCCCCACTATTTGATTTGGACTCCTGCTCACCCCAGTCCCTACCTGCCCCAACCTTCTGCCCTGAGCCCCACCCACTCCCTCGTCCTTCCCCACCCATTTCTTTCCACCCTACTGCTCCCCTCTCATCATTTCCTCCCCAGCCTGGACTCACAAGGTTACCTTGTTGCCCCAGACCACCCCAACCGCCCCCATTTCCTCTATTGGTTCTCCATTCTTCGTTACCCCACCCTTTGGTCTCCTGATTATCCACAACACCCCAGCCAGTGGCCTTTCCTTGCTGGTTTTGACCAAGTGAGCCTGAAGCCCCACCAGTACCGGCTGAGATCCCTGGACCAGATTGCGAGACGCCGAGATTACTCATGCTGGGGCCGGAAGGTGGTGGGGCTCTCCCAGATAAAGAGGCCCCACCACTGCTACTGCTGCTGCTGCTGGTCTCCCAGCCCTCCCCAGAGGAGCCAGCAGAGGAAAGCAAGGGAGGGTGGACCCCTGGTCCATTAGAATCACCAATTCTGGGTCCAGAAGAATACTGAGAAGAATTTCCCGGATGTTTTGAAGAGGTTGACGTGAGTGCGCTCTTATTGTGATCTGCTTGATTACCAAAATCCCAAGCTGTGTTTTGTCTGATCTGCGTTTGGCCCCAGCCTGTGTTTGATAGTACCCGTGGATCGAGATCGGGACGGCTGAGCAGGTTCTGTAAGGCAGCTTCAGTATCGGGTGGCTGACGCCAGGGTCGACTGCCATTAGGTTCCCTTTCACATCTGGAATTCCCACCACTGGATAAAGATCCTCCCCGTGCTCCGTGTCCTCCCTCACTCCATTCCCCCGTTTCTCCGTCTCCCTTCTGATTGTCCCAAGCTCTGTTCATAGCAGTTGGGGTGGCAGGAGGATTGCCAGCTGTGCTGCATCCGCTACTGCTGCTGTTACTGCTGCAGGCTCCTCCCATGACTTCTCCAGGATTAGCTCCAGCAGTGCTGGAGGAACTCCCACCCCAGTCAGCACTAGACACCCCTTTTTCCACTCCAATTCCTGATGTCCCCCACCCTCCCTGAGATACCCCAGTTTGACTATCATTTGCCCCATTTCCAGCACTACCCCAAGTATTAATCCCACTAGAGGACCCCGGATAACCCCATCCCGAGGACCCATTGTCCCCCTCAGCAGCTCTGTATGGCCCCATGCCTCCCTCTCTGCCCTCCCATCCATCAGTTCTTGAAGCACCCGTTTTGGATTTAGATACAGGGTAAGAGGGTTGGCCTCTCCACGAGGAAGAAAGATTGTGGTCTCCGCCACCTCCCATTCCTCCCGCAACTCCTTCCTCTCCTGCAATTTTTGGTCCCGCTGATTCACTATCCCACTTCCCCCCAGCCATCTCTCTGTCTCTAGATTGCATTTGGTGAAGTTGGTGCTGATGAGTGCTTGATTGATTCACAGACAAAGCTTGGTGACCCGCTAGCACCCCGACTGCCCCAGCCTTTAGCCCTACGGAAGCAGAGTTGTTGGCAGATAAAGTCCCTCCAGGGCCCTGGTGATGAAAAGACGATGGACCCCCTTCCACTACACCGCCGGGCCCATCCTGTTGCACCAAGGCAGGCCAGGCTGAAGGGTTGGCATTTGGATTAAAGTTGGCACCCGCAATCCCACTGCTGCCATCGACGAGGCCACTGGCATCATGGCTGCCTGGCACAGCGGCGGCTTTGGAAACTGAAGAGGACTGCTGTGATACAGGCCCGGCTGAAGCTACTGCATTTCCTCCTCCAAGAGGGCCCTGGGCGGCAGCCGTCCCCCAAGCCACACTACTGGACGACTGCATACATTCATTGGGCAAAGAGAACAAGGAAGTGGATGAGGATTGGTTGCCAGAGGCACTAGTGCTGTTCACAGGCATCCCGTTGTTGCTGTTGCTGCTTCCGCCACCACCGCCTGCAGCCACAGTGAAAGAAGCTCCTCCTCCATCACTTCCAGCGATGCTGGGCCACTCTTCCAGGTCGTTCCCATCTACAATCACCTTCTCCCTGCCCTGAGAGGAGGCCTGGCTGCCTAAGCTTGTGCCCCACATGGAATTTGCATAATTAGAAGTAGTGGTAGAAGCAGCAACTGATGATGAGGTGAGGGCCAATGAGGAGGTAGCTGCACCAGAATCTGAAATGATTAGAGACTTACTTGTAAACGGGACTTTCACACACTGATCAAGTTCCAATCAAACAGAGTAACTCATACCTGAGCCAGCAGCTATGTTTGCATTGGGGGGCTCCCCTCCTCCTCCCCCTCCCAGCAGCATGGAGGACAGTGGCGGCTGACCCCTTTTCAGTAGCACTTTATGGTCCTGCTGGCAGCGGAATCTCGGCGGCACTTCTCTCGGCATATAGCGAGCTTGCTGCTGAGGCGCCTGGGCCACACCTCCGCTACTTGTATTCCCGTTCCCTGTAACACTTGTGCCGCCTGTGGCAGAGGAAGAACTGGCGCTGGAGGTGGGCTGTCCGTTGGCCACAGCAAGGCGCTTGGCATTGTTACCACCCTGTGACTGGGCGGCAGCACTGCCAGGGCCTGAAGTGGCTGGGGATGGGGATGCAGAGGGGGTGGGTCCAGGGCTGGGGGAGGCAGAGCTGCTCTGAGTTGCAGGAGGATGGGCAGATGCCTGCTTGGTCAAATCTAGCACTGGATGACAATGCAGGGAGTAGGAAAGAGGCAATATGAACAGTTAATGATCAAGGTACGCTTGTCACATCTTTACACTAGGAAAAAAATCTTAACACAAAATACAAAACAAGTGGACACTATATATATATTTTTTTAACCAACATGCACATTTCCAAACATAAAAGAAACACCTAAGATCAGACTAATAATATAAATAAATGGTAGTTGAAAGAAGGAAGATAGAGGGCAGATGAGTTTTTTATTTATTTATATCAAAGTAATTCAACTTTAACATTATTGGAGATCTTACCTTTGTTTTTTTGTTCTGTAACCTAAAATGAAAAGGACAAAACAGTTATTATGCAATCCTTCCATTAAGTTGCAACTGGTGCCATGATTAAAACCCAATTCACTCATTCAAGTCATGATGAGGCTAATTATTTGTTTGAGTTTGACGCGACTAAAACCAAAGACGCCCACATTAGTAACAGAAGACAATAATGTCAAACACATTAAGTCACAGCAAAAATCTGTTTTTGGACACGGCTTATATTTTACGACGCATAGATTCATTTAAGCTCATCCATGCCCGGTACCTGTAAAAATATACACAACTCAACCAAATGAGACAGACCCTTGCAGGTCAAAAGGCAAGTTTCACATTAGATTCCATACAGTGCAAGATTAGGCAGCAAACTGGATTTCAGGTTCAAGGCAAAATTGGCTGCTCACTCCATTATATCACCCCAATTCTGAGGTTCTCTTTCAAGTGTGGTTTAGCAAGGATTAAAATAAAGTAAAATATATTTTGATCAAGGCCAAATATTATGAAAGTAAAAAAAAAAACGCTGTGTGTTTCAATATAGTCCGTGGTTTTACGGCATGAAAATTACAACAGATTTTTAATTTCTGATAAATTTTCGGAAAAAACAAGTGTCACGCAATGGATCTGAATGAATTTTGAAGGTTCCTCTAAATACACACGAAATGTTTTATTTGACGATGGCACTTCTATAAGCAATAATGCTACTACGTGACTGTCAGAAATGTTGTGATCAATACATAAACAAACACATTGAACATCAATGTACCTTCTGAGAGGCTTCCCTTTTCCTTTTTTCTTCTTTTTTCCTTTTCTTGTCTTCCATGAACTACTGCTCCAGTCGTGATACTCCTTTTCTTCTGTAGGATATTTAAAAATACAATAATTATTTGGTTAAACTTTGGAGTTGAGGCATGGGAGACCACATACATGTGTAAAGCATCGTATATGGGGGGATTTAAAGGATAAATGAGCTATCAGGTAGCAGAGCTAAGAATAATGCTTTACATTGAGGCCACCAACACTAATTATTATCCTCCCCAAAAGCACATACAGTAGCGTAAGCTGATCCCACTTATAAGTTCAACCAGTTGAGAGGGAGTCTTTAGAGTCAGTCATCTTGTCAGATGTGCTTTTGTCTTCTTCAGGGTGCATTAATATTCCATAGCAGCTGACACTACAGTGTGTGTTCAACACCAGAACACCAAATAATACCTGGGATGGTACAGTGCTATACAACAGTAAAGAGGACAAATGCCAACACAAACGCCAATGGCCATTTCTAACAATGCTTGCAATTCATTGTAAGCATTCCTCACACTCCTAGAAGCCAGGAATACTGTATGTATAGAAATTGCTCATATACCAATACCACAAAAAAACCTATGTTGGTTATAAAACCGAATTGTCTCCGATCACTACTGTACTGTATTACATAAAATATGATGCAGCATTATCTGTTAACCTTCCAGTCATTGTGGCACGAGCAGCTCGCTAATGTCACAGAGCTACGTTTTTGGAACGACTGTGCTTGGAAGACGGAGAAAAATATTTAGAGTTAATGAATGTCGATGAACCTCAACAAACCATAATATGAAGTGGATGGCGTGATGTTTATGTGCCTTTACGGGTTTAAACAAGCCATAATGTATGCTCTTCCGCTGGTGGCTAACAGGAGTGGGTGGAATTTTCTGAACTACACTCAAAACCGAGATAAAACACATTTATCAGTTGTCACCTATCTAAATAAAGTAGCTGGTCTTTGTTGTGTAAACAAATTGTCTTTCTATTAAGTGCACTGTTTAATGAAGCAAATATTGACCTCTGAATAAGAAAACAGAGCTAATGTTACCCATTGACAGCTACAAGTAGCTCAGGCTAATAGCATTAGCTTTAGCACAAAATGAGAAACATCGCACACCCTATAAAGACAACGTTGCGTTAAACGGATTTGCATTTGCATGCATGAAACGAAACAGTATAACGGCCAACAGACATTGCTATACTCACCTTAGCAATCACATATGAAGAAAAGCTAGCGTGCTAACTAGCTAAAGTGCTTCAGTGCGTTTTTTCTTTTTAGCTTTCTGAGGCATTCGTCGAAGCTACAAGAACAGCGACGCCTGAGCGGATACGTCAAATAAGTCAACTATAATGAAAACACACGCGCAACACGCCACAGGCTAGCAAAGAAGTAATATGGTTGCTGCCGTGTAAAGCAAAATATGCAGAAATGTTCAATTTCAAAGCGCTGTGGAGTCAGTCGGTAGACGGGCGGCCATTTTGCTGCTCAGCATGAAGAGTCTCCAATGGCCAGCAGCCAGTGGCAGCTGCGTGGAAGCGCTCTGACTGGCTGCCTGGAATCGGGAGGGATGCATTAAAAAAACAAAACGATTTTTGACCTTCATAAACTTCCAGACACTTGCTGAAACAAAGATCACATTTTTCTTGTAGGGGCCGCGAGGAGGGAAAACTCACAGGCTTTCTGGAGGAGAGGTTGGGGAGGTACTGTGCAGGAAAGAGGCAGAGGTGATAAAGTACTCCAGTAAAAGTACAGATACAGAAACAGTACATTAGCTGCAAATGTTAAAAAGTACAAATGCATTTTTATTGCCAATTATGGGACTTTTTTTTTTCATATAATTTGATCAATATAGCCTCGTATAGACATACCCCACTGAGTTTCATATCGAAAATCAATTAATTAAAATTATTAACAGTTGTTATCATTTAAAAAAAAAGAAGTTTTTTTTTCTCACATTTTTAATGCCAGGATTTACCGCTATGAAATGTCATGATTTACATGTGTTTTCTGAAGATGATATCTGCATTTTTGGATATACAGTACATATATTTCTCTCATATTGCTTAATATGCATTTTAAATGGAAACAAACATAAAAGCATCTAGTGTTTTAAGAGTTCCTCTCTATTGTACTGTTACAAATGGTCAATAAATCAATCAAGCTGTCTTTACTTTTAATGCCACTGGAGGGAGCCCATTATGTTGTTATCCCAAAGGGATCTGTTATATGATAGGAATATATCAAGGATATATAAAGTTTGACGGGTAGTTTCTTTTGTACACTTGTATTTTAGAGTTTGAAGGGCAGCACACAAATTGTGCAACTCACAATGTTGCTTTTACTATTATACACTTTTGTCTTAACTGTTGTGCAAGAAGTTTATTTTAGTGGGCAGCCATATCTGTTCTGTCAATGATTTTTTTTAAGTAAATCTACGGCAACGTTAAAGTCATTATAATCGATTATGATTTTCGCTGAACAAATGTAGGAAATCTTGTTCAGATTATATTTCCATTGGACTACCATAAAATGAGTGCATTAATCTATTGATTACATTGTGGCCTAAATTTTTAAATCATCAGTAATTTTTTTTTGTTGAAAATAGGACTTCCAATCCAAATAGAGTTGCTACTTTCAGCATGGGGGTCACAAAACAATGTTAAATTAGCTAGTCACAAATCATTATTCCCGTCCAGGCTACTGTTTTTTTTAAATGCACTTTTTATACAAAAAACATTTGTGTCTTTTTATTTGAGTATAGTACAATTCTGAACATTAAATTCACTGGAAATCATAACTAGGTAATAATTTAGATGAATTTCGTGTGTCAGTCGTATTGATCACTATCACCCACTAGGGGGCGTAATCTTACAAAAATGCACTTGGAATTTGCAATCAGTTTGCTTTACGGATGCTGTACCGTGGAAATAAATCATCTACATCCATTCATCCAATTCCTTGATTTTTTTTCCTGTGTTATTATTATTATTACCACCTGTCTTTATAGAATGATGATGTGATATATGTGAATATTTGTTGCCCTGCAATTGGCTGGTGACCATGCAGTCCAGGATGTAGTCCATTTTCTTACCCAAATATAGATATATATTTGTAATATGAGGCTACATGAAACAATAAAATTGTTAAAATCATTACTTTCTTAAATCTGTGTGATTTGACATGTAATACTGCAGCTTTTTAAACCACCTCCACCTGGTATGTGTAAGTCAATCATTTCCCACAATGCCTATATGGCCTGTACAATGAATCTTTTTTTAGTAGTGCAGCACATGGAGGGCAAATGAGTGATTGCTCGAGGTCTGCTGACAACACTTGCATCAATAGTAAAAAAAAAAACACTGACAGTTCCAGCTGTCAAATATTAACACTTTGGTGCAGCTGCTGAGCCCTGGGAGGACTGTAATTGATTGTCACACCTCGTCAGACTCACCGCCGTGTGCATAAATATGCATTTACACGCGCAGAAATACATTCCTTGACAGTGAAGTCTTGAAAGCATGCAGATTGCGTTGTGAACACAGCGGGGAAAAAGACATGAAATGGAAAGTATAGGCCAAAAAATGTGTGATTCAGGGGCACGGGTCAGTGAAATGCACTACTGAGGCTCCCCTGTGACTCATAATATTACACACTAGACATGTTCAGCCATGTTTCCTGCCAAGTTGAAACTTATCCCACGGTTAAATGGGTTTTAATTGAAAGAATTATTCACCACAAAATATTAGCAAATCCTTAATAATTGTACATTTCAATTATGTCAGTATAGCTTCTAAATTGACAATAAAAAGAAAAATAATGTAGCACATTTATAAAGGAATAAAATATATTGTATGTATATATATATTTTTTTGTTATTTTGGTCTTCCCTGATTTACGTTATATATTACTATTCCGCATGTTTGTTTTATTTTTATTTTGTTTCCACCCTCCAAATACAGGTACCAAGGGTCCTTCTGACTGTTTTTCATGTCTTTTTACATGCTCTACACCTTTGTATTGCTGAAGAGCAATAAACATGTATTTAATTATTATTATTATTTTTTTAATGTTTAGATGTAATTAGGCATGGCCAGATTACGGGTTTGACCGTTCCAATAACCGCTAATACTGGTACCTAATACTGGTACCTAATACTGGTACCTAATACTGGTAATGAGCTCTTCTTCTTCTTCTTCTTTGATTGGACTTCTAAGCGGGGCACAATTTGATTGGCCGCTTGCAGAGCAGAGTTGAGTAAATGAGCCACTTCTTTAAAATTAATTGCCTCTACGTTATTTTTTTCCAGAGGGGGAGGAAGCAAGACGAGACACTGGAAACATAGACGCCTTTTTGCTCTGTTGATTAATGAGCATCGTTCATAAAAAAAAAAGAAGAAATAATAATAATAATAATAAAAAAATATTATTATTATTAATAATAATAATAATAATAATAATATGATGATGATGCCAGCAGGTACTATTTAGCCCCAAGCACAGCATGAGTAGCCCATGGGTCTTGATGGGACACTGTGACTTACTAAGAATAATTTCAACACAAGCAGAATGCTAGCATTTATTTATTTATTTAAACCTAACATGGCACATGTTTCTTCTGTACCAAATATTATATATATATATATATATATATATATATATATATATATATATATATATATATATATATATATATATATATATAAATGTGTTCATTGGGGAGAAAATGCTGATTTTTTTTACCCAAATATTTCATAAAAGATCATTTTAGAGCTGTAATTTTTGTTTATGGTTATCATACTGTCAGAATCTAATCTTGGCCTATTGCGTAATATGAAATGGATAAGCATTTTTTTTTTCATCTCGTGTGTGATAATTAATCTCCAATTCTCCATTCTAGATGTTCTGTTCCCTTCAGTATCACTAAACTGATACTGTGGCCTTGCAATGCACTGTCAACGAGAAAGTGAAGTGGAAAGCTGCATGGGTTTCAGTGGGGTGTTAGCAGAGACAGGAAGTGAAGGTGACTGGCCCAAGAATGTGTCTGCTCCCCGGCTCCGCCCACAGGAAATGCCAATCTGGCCTGCCGGAGTCTGCAGTGATCAAAATACTCTTAATGGAGACTGGAGACTGAATTTGGTTTATGACGGAGGACATGATGGATGGAGTGATGGCTGCTCTCCGTTTAGATAAGGTGACGTCTGATGACTTTTAGAGGTGTTCTGGTGGTCCGCCTGGGTCAGGGGCCGACGACTCTGGGCCCGCTGAAGACTAAACAGTGAGCGCGCATTCCAGAAGCTCAAATTAATCACTTTGCAGAGAAGGCATGCACAACAAAACACAGATGGGAATATATAAAATGCTGCTCCATTCTCTCATCGCCTTGAAATGTACGGCATTAGCTTGGCCCGCTGTCGTCTTTGCGTTTTGCGAGCCCCCGTGAGGCTTTTTCTTCTCTTTGCTCTCTGTCATTATTATGCTGCAAATATTTCCACCGTACCCTTAATCCACCGATGTGATTATACAACGCCGTAAGTATTTCCAGATACTTTTGGTTAGACCATGTACGTTTATTTCCGAAGTATGATGTAAACGACTTGTGAAGGCCAAGTGATGGCCGCTCACTGTTCCTACAAGAATTATATCCACTGAGGGGAATGCAGCCTCCAAAAGACAGTGAAGAAATCAAGATGTTGTTGAATTAAGACAAAATGATTACTTGTACTGAATAACCGACATGACCTCTTGCCAGATAATGCAACGTCTAAATCTGTGATATATCTACTCCCCCATTGTTGCATAACAACAAGCACAGTTGGGAAACCAAATGCGGGGAAAATGAGGATAAAATGTCATGTTTATTGTTATGTTAGAGTTCTAACCTCACTCTATTGTTTTTTTCCCCCTGTGTGTATGAAACTAGCCAGGCTAACTTTTAGCTCGCTAGCTAGCTAGCTAGTTTATTGGTAGCAAGCTGATACGACATGACATGAATTACAACTTTAAAACTTTACTAAAAGAGGGGGGGGCACCGGGTTCTGCCATTGTCCAGAGTACGGTGAGGAATCCTGGTAGTTAAAGTAATGTATTTATTTTTTTTAAATCGTTTTCGTAGGTTGACGCAGCTGTTTAGCGCGTTGGCTACATAGCCTACGTATGTACACTAATGTGCTTTCAAAAAGCATTTTGGACAAAAATGGTGTGAACTATAAGTGCGCTGCATTTGCCATTTACCATTATAATCAAATTGGATTTCTCATTTTTTGGATTATGATGTGTTTTTTAGCAAAAGTATAAGTATAGCTCATTCGAATTGATTTGAGGTTAAATGGTAAACGAACAGCAATTGCAGATTTGGCGTACGAGTCCCGGCACTATGTAACTCGAAATGACTGTATTAACTAATTCTGCTCAAGAACATGCAAATATTATGCAAATATGTGTTCATATGAGATGGAGGAGCCTGTTTTTGACTGGTCACTCTGCTTTCGTCATTGTGTAGCGTGGCTCGAACCGAGTCCGTAGCCACAGTCTGAGTCCTTCATCTGCCAGCAGCTCTCCGAGTAGATGCCACACACACTCCACCACACAATATGTACTCACGTGTTCTTACAAGCCTCAGCACTGACACACACACTCACACGCGTTGTAGAAATAAGAGCCGCTACGCAGGGTGGAGTCCATTCTGCTTCCTCAGCAAATCCTTTATTTCTGCTTCAAAGCACCACTGCAGCATTTATACCATTTGAGATATGACATTTTTATAATCCCACGGAATGAAAATAGTAGGGTTAGATATGTTATGCTAGGATGAGTATTTTTCTAGCACTGACAAAAAGCTGGAAAGATACAAACAGTCAAGGGAATAAATCAGTTTGTTTTTTCTTCAGGGAGAGCCCACTGTTGTACAAAATGGTACAACGGCGTATTAGGGCCACGTTTGAATATTTTTTTTTCAGAGGGCGGGGGCAATATTCCGAGAAAAACACTCGCAAATTTGCCACTTTATAAACTCGCAAATTTACGAGAAAAAACTCAAAAACTTACGACAAATACACGTAGCTAATCATGTGAGGATTCGTTGGTGGTTAATGGGACACTGTTTATAAAATCAAAAGGCAGGATGGAGACGGATTCATTCTTAACTCACCGCAGCTAGAGCGACAACACTTCCTGATCAGCTGACTAACACTATCCAATCAGATGCTAGCATACCATAGGTAAACGCAAGTGAATGATGGAGAGCAGCAGATTCGACACATCAACTTAGATACTTGTACAAAAAAATACCAAAATGTATGAATGTGTCAATAATAATTCTGGAAACATAAATGTACAAGTAAGTATACATTTTGTAACAAATTAACTTAAATGATCGTCCGGGTGTGGACCTGTTGCTGGCCAAGTGGCCGTACACAACGGTTCAAAGAGCGAATGCTTAACATAATATGGTTCATCTATGCTAAAGCAATTACTATCTCCTTATTTGGAAACCCGACCTAAAAGTATTGGCACAATCAGTGGAGTAGTACGCTACGTGTATTTCTCGTAGGTTTTGGAGTTTTTAAAAAAAATATATAAAATAAATTCTAAATCCGCAAATTTAAGATTTTTTTTCTCGCAAATTTGCGAGTTTCTAAAGTGGAAAATTTGGGAGATTTTTTTTTTTAAATTTGCGGATTTCTAATTTGCCACTTTATAGAGTGGTAAATTTGAAAGCTTTTTTTCCCGGAATATTGCTCCGCCCTCTAAAAAAAATATTTATACGTGGCCCTAATGCGCTGTCGTAAAATGGAGACATATAGACACACAACAAAGGATAGAAATAGTTAAAGCAGAGAAGATACTGTCTGCGAGTTTTATAAAGTCACCTGAATTGATTTATTTATTTTTTTGCCTGCCTGATGTTATTCTTTTGTAAAAACTATTAGAAAAAAAAAAAAGGACATGGTGGGGCACAGAGAAACCATGTGAGGAAAAGCACCCAAGGGGAGCTCATCTACACTAACGATACTTTTTGGTGAAAAATTGATGTAATCATGGACAAAAGAATGAATGTGATTTTTTTGGTGTGTTTTTATATTTTGAGTCTAATGAGATCCAACAGAAGAGCTGTATCAGAAATATCATCCATCCATTGTCCTATACCGCTTGTCCAAGTTGAATGGCCAGTTGGAAAGCAATTTGAATATAAATAGAAGAAAATGTGTTCTCATCCCAGTATGTAAGAACTTTATCAACCAATGTCGTATGTACTTTATAGGAAATTCCCGTCACGTCTGTTTTCATTTTGTACACCTCCCCCCGTTATTCAACCTTCACATGCATTACATACATTTTAAACTGGGATGCGATGCTGATTAGCTTCCTGACTGGAATGCCGCCCGCCCCTCAAACCGCAGCAATGGGTTCCTCCTGGAGGGCCCACCAGTGGGTGGAGAGCCGAAAGCAGCCGCTGTTTGTTTTGCACTGTGTCCTTATTTCCGTGAATTCTGACCTGACAGGAAGAGTGGAGGGTGGACGGGACAATGGACTATTGTAAGGCCGCGCTTTATGTGCTTGCAAGGCTTAAACAGGAAAGGGCGCCAAGACGGACACACGCATACACACTACCGTCGTGTTGCTGTTGCTATGTCTGCATACTCTCATCAGACTCACACGCAATTCTTAACTTCACATCTCGTGGCAACCTAAAGAGATCACTTTCCTGATGTCCGCCATTTTGAGAACTATTCGTAAGATTCTGGACTGCGGCTGACCCGGTGACCAATAAGAGCAAACTAAGGCATGCTGTTCTTGTGCCAGGAAGACAAAAATGTCTTCATCCATTAAAAAAAAAAAATCAGCAAAGAAAAATGGCCATAAAAGGGGTGGCAAGCACAACTGAGATTACTGTAGTAATAAATTGTAGGCTGAGTTATGACTCCTAAATCAACACATTAAAACTGTGGTTTGGTATTTATTTTAATGATATTTTACGTGTGAACCAACACAAACTGACTATGTCATTAGAATGGAATGGAAAATGTGATAACACTATAAGATATAAGGATGTACTGAATATACATTTCTCACACCAAAAATCATCCACTTTTTTTTTTTTTTAACTATGATGTCCATATCTAAGCCTGTGACCTTGACCACCTTCAAGGCCAAATGATTGATGAGCCCTGTCAGGAGATCCAAAGGAAAGATGTAGAGGAAGGGAGGCTATTTGCAGACAAGGAGGTATGTGGCAGAGCTGTGCTGTTTTCCTATGTTATGTGCACTTGCGTGTGCATGTGACTGCGCTTGAATTAATCATATTGTGAAGAGACGCCTTCCTGTTTGGTCTAATTGGGAGGAAAAAAAAGGCTGTCGCTGCAGTGCGCATATTGTGATATCGTGCCAAATTGAGTGCGTGTTTGTCGATGTGAGACGCTTGTGACGTTGAAGGTGTGCTAAAATTGCTACTAAGTGTTGAATGTTGAATGGAACAAAATACAACAGTGGTTCTCACCCATTTCATACTAGAACTTAAGAACAACAACACTTTTTGTTTGTTTGTTTAAAAATAGCCTCTGAAAATACATGGAGAGTAGGCTATGTTACATTTTTGAACACAGTTTCAAATGAGTTTGTCATACTGCTAGCTACAGTATGCTAGCCATAGCATCCGTAGCTGGGGGACGCCATATTTGTTTACAGAGCGGCTAGTGATCAAGTGAGTAACATTTCCTGACTCTTACCCAATATTATATGTTCTATGAGGGAACTTTGTACGCCTTATCACTGTTCTGAAAGAAATATGAATGTACAGTAAATAGCCTACATGTATTTATTTATTTATTTATTTTTACTAGCTGAGAATAACTGGAATATACCAAAAGAGTTTAACACAAACACACTAAGCAAAAAATATTATGCATCTATCCATTTGTTTTGTACCCCTTTTTGTATATAGCGGCAAAATAGCATACTGATATATGACAATGCTAATGGCAGAGACCTGTTTTGAGCGTAGCCCTTCAAAAGTGTTGGAGCCTTTATTTTTTGTTGTAGACAGAAACATTTTGAGGTTGACATCACAATGTGACTATAAAAAGGGATTTCACCTTCATTTGAGATTCTATTTATATTTGGAAGTGATCCACAAAGTTAGCAGTTAGCATAATTTGTAAAACAACAACACTAATGGTTTCTTTCTTTTTCATAACATTCAAACCGTGGCCAATGTTTGTGCAGTGGCTCTTAATTATTTTCCATCTCAGAGCTTCACAATTGACCTATAGACAGTTCTCTGATTTTCTTGTTGGTTACACCTCTAACAAGCTGTCTTTCAAATTTGAAGCTGAGACTGTTTAGTTTAGTTTGAATATTTTGTGTAATATGAGGACACTAAAAAGCTGCCTGACACAAGTCCAACTTTTGCTTACACATAAAATGAAAAGGTAAATATAAAATATAATGGGAACATATGTATGCTAGCTGCTAGCATATCATTATTAAAATTACGATAATGACATACTTGATGCAGCTGCAATCTACAACCACAATAATAAATAGCATAATTCCTAATGAGTCAAGCATTTGCTCGTTATGTACCATCTATTTTTTTTTTTTGATGCGCAATTCAATTATTTGCCTGCTTTTTAGCATTCACATAATTAATACTTCTGTGTCAGAGAGCATTATTATCATTGTAAAGCTGTCCTTTTTGAGACACCTCGTGTAACGAATCCCGTTGCATTGTGCAAAATGTTACGCAATGCATGGTGGGGACACAACACATAAGAATTGTACGCAATGATGACATCATCAGAAAGAAATGACTACTAAGTCAACTCACATCTTAGCACATCATTTTCGTAAATATGAGTTGTTTTCAACACTTAAGTGTCAAAAGATCTGTTATGCAATAGCTCATGATCTGTGTTCTAAACTGACTTCTTATCATCCATTGTATAGTCATTGTAATTGTAATATATTATGAGTCAAAGATTGTATTATTACGAGTCACATCGTTTTTTTTCCCCCTAAGCCAATAGTACTACAAAAACATGCGTTCGGGAGATTGTGTGAATGAAAACATTTGTCGTCCACCCCCAAAATAGTACATAAAAATACAACAACTTGTGAATGTATAATTGAAAACAAAAAATCCTTGATGGAGGAAAGAGTGCAAACAAGCACCTTTGTCCACTGCAGACTCCCTTGACGGACATTTGGTTCCAGACTCATGAAAAACACAGTAGCCGCTGTTATTCTTAGAGTTCAAATTAGCACGCTAAAAAGATGGAGGGTTTTCATTTGAAGCAGTCTGGTTTGCGGGGAGCGAGCTTCAGGCGGCCATAATTCCGTCTGGATTTTCAATAAAAAAAAAATTGTCCTGAGAAGGAGGATATTTATTAGGATGTAAATCTGCTTTATTGATGCCCGGTGATTGACTGGAGAGCAGTCCAAAGTGTAGTCGGTCATTCCATGTTGGATGGGATAGAAATGGGATGCGCTAGTCCATTTAAACAATAGATTTGCCATTTGGCTTCACCATTCACTTTTGTTGCCTTGTTTTAGTAAAATATTTTCTCCTTGTGATCAAATGGGGACGTTTGGTGAACTACAAGAAATATAATAATATAAAAAAAGTGCATTTGTGGTGGCACTTCTTAAGGAGCCCCGTGGATTGACTTGGGGTTGTTTGACCTTTTGGGTTAAGAAAAGAAAATGTTTTTTGTTCATTTCAAATCCAGAAGTGTAGCTTTCCATTTTCTATCCAACAATTCTTATCTTCCATTTTGAGCCCATGTTAACTTAACTCATTCACTGCCATTGACGGCTATAGACGTCAAAAATTAATTTGAACTATTTCTATTAGTTTACCATTTTTTCCTACTTTTTTAAGAGTATGAAAACCTATAATTTTTTTATTGTACATTTAGAACAGATATAAAATGTGTGATTAATCGTGAGTTAACTAATGAAGTCATGGGATTAATTATGATTAAAAATTTAATCGCCTGACGCCCCTAATTTTTTATATTTTCTTTTTCTTTTTTAAAAAGAAAAGATTATTCAAAATAAAAAAATTTATACTTTTTTTTTTTAAACGAGGGGCGTAGGCGGTTAATTTTTTTTTATAATTTCGTAAAAAAAAGTGGAAAAAAATGTTAAACTAATAGAAATAGTTCAAATTAATTTTTGACGCCTATAGACGTCAATGGCAGTGAATGAGTTAAATTAGCCTCGTTCGGTTCAGTTTCTCTTCTACGATGCCAAGTAAAAACCGTAACAACACATAATTATGGAACTTTGCATGTAAGTGCACTAATTATGCCGGTTCATAACACGATATAATGCTGCTTCTGCTGCACAATAGACTTTTTCCAAACCATTGGATATAATTTGAGAGCACTGTTGTTTCTTCCCTAAAAATGATTCCATGGTCTCAACCTCTTTGAAAATGGATTTAGTAGTGTTTCATGCCGCTGGAACTTCTCTCAATGTATTTGGCAGCAAGACAGAAATGTGTAAAAGTAACTTCCAGGAAAACTCCTTCATATGCTTTTCTCCTCAAACTTTCTTTTTTCTTCTAAATTACATCGTCTGAAACCAAATTTAGATAATGACTTTTTTTGTTTTTGAAATAAAAACGACTCTTTTAAAAAACACTCAACATGCAGATGGACACTTGTTATATCAAAAAAGTAATTCATCTTATGTTAGCGCCTTACTTGGTTGAAAACAACGAAGGAGTATGGGGTCACCCTGAAAGTTAAATGGAAAATAATAGCAAGAAACATTTGTAAGACTGTGACTTATTCACTGGTTGTGAAATTTATACAATAGTTCAACTTGGTGAGATATTCAACCATTCACATCTGAACTGTTATATATCTGTGTAAGCAGTATTTTTTTTTTAAACAACTCTTTTTAGAGTCTAAAAAGAGGAAACATCCTGTTAATCTGTCTCTCTTCTTGTAAAAAAAAAAAAGTGCCTATTGTCAAAACTATATTAGCAATATAAAAATTTTTTTTTTTAAACAACTACTGTTTTTTTAGCCTAAAAAGAGAAAAATCTGTTATTCTGTATTTCTTGTAAAAAAAAAAAAGTGCCTATTGTCAAAACTATATTACCAATATAAAATTCTTAATAAAAACAACAAAAAACAAAACTCTTTTTAAGAGTTTAAAAAGAGAAAAAAATCTGTCTTTCTTCTTATAAAAAAGTGCCTATTGTGAAAACTATGTTAGCATTATAAAATTCTTTAAAAAATATATATATTTAAACTATTTGTAGTCTAAAAAGAGAAAAAAATCTGTTATTCTCTTTCTTGTAAAAAGTGCCTATTGTCAAAATTATGTTAGCATTATAAAATTCTTTAAAAAATATATATTTTTTAACTATTTGTAGTCTAAAAAGAGAAAAAAATCTGTTATTTTCTTTCTTGTAAAAAAAAGTGCCTATTGCCAAAACTATGTTAGCAATATTAAATTCTTTAAAAAAAAAATTAAAAAAAACTTTTTAGACACTAAAAAGAAAAAAAATCTGTTAATCTGAATTTCTTCATGTAAAAAAGTGCCTATTGTCAAAACTATGTTAGCAATATTAAATTCTTTAAAAAAATATTTAGAAAAACTTTTTAGACACTAAAAAGAAAAAAAATCTGTTAGTCTGAATTTGTTAATGTAAAAAAAAAGTGCCTATTGTCAAAACTATGTTAGCAATATAAAAATTTTTTTTTTTAAGAAAACCACTTCTTAGAGTCTAAAAAGAAAAAAAATCATCTATTCTGTCTTTCTTCTTGTAAAAAAAGTGCCTATTGTCAAAACTATGTTAGCAATAAAATTCTTTAAAAAAACAACAACTCTTTTTATTGCCTAAGAAGAGAAAAAAATCTGTTATTCTGTCTTTCTTCTGGCAAAAAAGTGCCTATTGTAAAACAATTATTCAAACAATTAAGGAAAATAGAAGTAGATGTACTTAACTTATTTATTTATTTATTTATTTATTATTAATTTCTGTTAACACAATCAACACAGAAAATAAACCTATTTACAAAGGAGGCGAAGGGAAGCTACAGTGGATCTAAAAAGTTTACACACCCCTATTTAAACTGCACTGCAGATCAGCGACGGGCACAATTCTCACAAAAACTCCAATTATTACTTACCTGATATCAAACCACTTGGGGGGGAAATGGTTAACACAGAGTTTTGTATTTTATTTATTTTTTGGTAAATATTGATGAATTTAGCAGACTCGTGTAAGGCAAAAAAAGAGGCTGGAGCTGGAGTAGCACTTGTGGTCTATGTGTGCACATGCCTGTGCTAAAGGTTACCTTGTCATGTTTTTTAAAATTTCTTTTCAGCTGGAATGCGTCACACCTTTTAAGTGGGATGTGTCCTATTCCCACAGCAAAAGCGCCTAGTAATAAATTGAATAAACGTTTAAAAAAAAAAAAAAAATTTAAGTCAGTGGAAAATATGGGGGAAACAGCAAAATAAAATAACATGATGTGGTTTTAAATGATTTACAGGGGTCGTTCCCGCGGTCAAGCAGTGCGCCATTGTGTTGAAACCCGCAGCGTGTGTGAACCAGACATCTTATCTCCATATTTGGACTTTCAAAACAAGCACACACACTTAACATGTGACAGTGTCATTAGCGGAATGTCTTCAGATCATCATCCTGGAAAACATTGTTCCAAAATGTCACCGATAAGCAAACGTCCATACAGAAAGCTTGACTTTTATGTGCGCCTGCCGAGAGGCTCAAACAACTGCTGTTCAATCACCCCCCGAGTGTTTTCATTACAGGAAGGTGACGATCTTGACGGGGTGTGGGGGGGGGGGGGGTATATATCAACATTTTGG
Source organism: Vanacampus margaritifer (assembly GCF_051991255.1). Classification (NCBI taxonomy): domain Eukaryota; kingdom Metazoa; phylum Chordata; class Actinopteri; order Syngnathiformes; family Syngnathidae; genus Vanacampus; species Vanacampus margaritifer. The sequence goes on from NC_135449.1 coordinate 10,350,938, forward strand.
TGCTGCGTGGAAAAGTCTGGATGGGATAGCGAGGCCGACGCGAGACCAAAATGTGAGGATTAAGAGGCAGGCAGGAGAAAGATTACATGCTTGGCTCTATAAAAAGAAAAGGACAGTTCGAGCCAGTCGCAAAAAGCCAATAAAAACAACAGGAAAATTGTAAACAGGCGTAACGGAGAGGGGGGAAAAAAAGGAAAAAGCTTACTGTTTGGGACAAAAGATCTTGAAACATTTTTATCAAAACAAAAAAAAAGTAACCTGTTGAAAAAAACAGCAAGCAATGATGACTATAGTTGTGTTGTTAAAGTTGGAAAGAAGTTAGTAATCGGGGCCGCCTGTTTACTCCTCAGTGGGGTGCCAAAGGTCGCGGCTAGAGACTAGACAGACATACGCACAAATCGCACAATGACATGTCCTCCAACAGCACTTGATATCAAACATTATCTTAAGAGGTCAAGCAGTTCTTTTATTAAAGGCCGTCACTGATTACCCCCCCCCCCCCACCACTCCTCCACACACACAATTTAAAACAGTACCTTGTGTCTTACTAACATAACTATGACATGGTTTCTTTAAAAGATGAAACATTCTAGCACACTTTTCATTTTGTGAGGGGTACGAGTATGGGAGTTAAGATGGAGGTTTTAATGACCGAGGATGCTGGTGTTCCTGTTGATAAGGCCCACTTTCCTGTTGGGCAGGTCAGCGCCGTAAAGCTGACGTGAGCGTTTCGTAGCCCTTGTTTTCGACCAGCGCATTTATGAATATCAAGGAAAACACGGTAGCGGGATATTACCGCTCATTATCTTAATTTTTACATTTCAATTTTTGAATTCTGTATCTGCTTAACTGACTACCCCACATGGTCACTGTTACTTTGAAATGTATAAACATGGCATTGAATAAAATAAGAAGCGTTGGATATAAGATATTGAAAGTTTATGATTGCTTTCGTTTAATACACAAAAAAATGGATAACTCGGAAAACAAGGCAAATGTTTAGTCAAGTCAAAAATATTATTTACCATAATATGTTCTATGCGCCTTCACTAGTCTGAAGACAGCATTCGGATTTATTGCGTTCATGGAATATAAAGTAAGCAGCAAAATCCACCATTTTTATCCGTCTCAGAGGGCAGCCATTTTGCCGTCGACTGAAAATGACATCACAGTTGGATCGCCTGTTTTCTGCATTTGATCATGTGACATTCAAAAAATGAGCAGTGATTGGTGATTATTATGTTGCATTTGAAGACAGTCGGAAGTGGGACTTTTCCGCCTTCAAACCAGGAAGTGTGTACGGGAACGCCCCCTTGAACCCGGAAATTCCACTTGTAAGTACCCTGACTTCACCGTTGGACCACAATGTGCATGATGTCACTCTACAATGGCGACCCCTTCGGAAACAGACCGCGAATGGTAAAACACAATTTACTCGAGTATAAAACTAGATCGCTTTCTTCATTCATAAATATTTCATATGACTTCACGTAACACAACCTACGTGACAGTGTGCCGCTATCTCCCTGTATGAAATTATACGGTGAAAAACAATAAAGAACGCAAAATTGCTGGATGTCAAAATGTGTTTTTAGGACCAAAATAAAAAAACAATTTATCACTATCCGCCATTTTAGTTGCCTACTTTCGCCTCAAACGCTTTCAGGTCAGAACTGGGAAAAAAACAAATGCGCTAAGTCAGATTTCCGACCATCCCGAATGCAGCATTAGCCTTGAGCAACTGTGATGTCATTTTCAGTCGATGACAAGTGGCAAAATGGCCGCCCCCTTGAGACGGATAAAAACTGATGGATTTTGATGTGTAATTCATATAACTACCACCCACATTATTCAACTTTGACCCAAATTACTTCTTACAGTGTCATCTTGTCTCTTCACTATCTGTAAGATACTCAAAGTCTTACATTAGCATTTTATTTTATTTTTTTTTAGATAATAGTTATTGAATAATCGTAGACAGCAGAGCTTTCTGCATCACTGAATTCAATAATTTAGAGGTGGATTCCCCTGAAACAATTTCATAATGCCGCATTTCCCCTTTCCTTACGGTCAGCAGATACTCAGCTGATTCAGTCTAGTGATTTACACTTGCTCATCTTCTGTTGTGGCAGCATGGGTTCAGTTTCCACTCTATGACGCAGTGGATGATTGTCTAAATGTCCCTTTTGATTAAATGGCCACCAGTCTTTATGCTTGCTTTGATAAAAGCGCACATCTAATCTTGGCATTGTACCGCACATGATAACGCTATGATATCATGTAAGAGAGTTTTGACCAAAAAAAATGTAGCAGTATTTAATTTTCCATATTTGTATTATTTGTTTGTTGTCTCTCAGTTGCCCACTGCTGGTACTTGGGAAGTAATTTATGTGCAATTTGGGCATTAAATCTGAACCGGGCTTTTGGACCTGTGGTGTAAATCCATGCTGACTGCTTTAAATAGTGTTGACAAGTCAAATGAAGATGCCATGGTGGGGACTCCTCTGGTGGATCGGACCCACGCCCCGCCCCCTTTCCTCGTCGGACTCGTCCTCCGCGCTACGCTTCTGCTCACACGCACGCCACAGTGGGATTGTCCTGCCGAGCAATCAGCGGACCACCTTCGATTCTATCCTTTCAGGAAACATCACCGAAGTCACTTTTTTTTTTCCCCCTCCCGTGTTTCTCCAGCTTTTGGGTGAGTCGCTATTTTTTGTTTATTAGCAAAGTACTCACACTCATCTCCGTCTATGTGCGCATTAATAAATTTGAGGATTAACCGTCACTTCTGTCATAGTTTAGTTATTTTCAAAAACTATCTATCTATCAATCTATGGTGTTTTGCACTTTTTAGCTAAATGTTAACTTTTTCATGCACACAGAAATAGTCAGCACAGTGCGCTAGCGGTTTGCACGTCTGCCTCATCATAGAGAGGTCCTAGGTTCGAATCTAGACTGGCAAGCAGCCAAGGGTTTACCTGATCAGAAAGTAGTTCTATGGATTCTTAGGTACATTTTGTGTGTGTGTGTGTGTGTGTGTGTGTGTGATAAAAAAAAAGTGTAGTAAAGCCCATTTCCGGCTGACTAAAAGCACATTGGGTTGAATTTCTGGTGAGGCAAAGATGATTTAGATGTGAGAAAATGTCGAGAAATGTGGTGTTAACGTCCAGTATGTTTGCAGTGGCCGTTTCAGTAGTGTCAAAAGTTGTAAAGGGGTCTCCTCAGATTTCTTGCGTGAAACTCAACCCTGCTTGCTGACATATTTATACACCGCTGCCACCAGCAGCAGCAGTACTGTAGATCACGATTATTATACTCTTGCTGCGGATATGTTGTGAATAAAATTGCTTTGCTTTTTAATCAGCTTCCCTTGTAATTACAGGTTCCGCCATATAACTGAAAAATAATTCAGATGCATTTGGATTTAGAGTTCACATTTAGTGGCTTTGAGGTGTTTTAATTAGGGACCCTGGCAGCACTATGTTGGGGGCGGTGGCCTTTTTATGAGCCCCACAACCTGAGGCAGACCACCGTGTGAAATGCAGCCGGCCATGCAGCTAAACATTACTCAAGAGAGACGTACTGTCGTTGTGTCACAATGGGATTGTTCCAAGTTGAACTCATTGTGTGTCTCCGCGCAGTACATCCAACATTTCCTGCTCCCGTATGAACTCAACTACGTCATGTGCCCCCCCCCCTCCCCTACTTGCCTGCATACTTTTACACAGCCCCAATCAAAGCATTTGATTTAATCCACAGACTTCCGTTTTTTTTTTTTTTTTACTAATTTGACATTCCTTTGAAGCATGACCTTCTGTGACCTTCAAGTGTCACTGACGCAAGGAGGAAGGGAGCCGTTGCAGAGGTGCGAACATAGAATTCGGGTGTTTTGTTTGTCTTTACGCCGCTGGATTCCCAACCATTTTTCTGACCACACAGAATCACAGCCTGTCATCAACAAATGGTCAAAAGTCTCTCCCAAGGCAATATAATGCAATACCATGGAAAGTGAATAATTATGTTGTGTTTCAAATTAAGGCCATTCTCACAGAAACACTTATACTGTAATTTCAGGTGTATTAAAAAAATAAAATAAAAAATTAATTATTTATTTGTTATTTTTTTACCTTTACAAGCATGTATTTAAACCAGTGGTTCTAAACAATTTTTTATGTTCCGCCAGTAAGAAAAAAAATAGAGCAGAATGCCACTGCCATCTACTGTATTGGATGTGCAATTACACTTTATTCCAGCACTTAATGCAACATACTTATGATTTTTACTTAAGTAATTTTGGTCGAGAAAAAAAATTGCGCTTTTCATTCCGCTCACTACTTTTATTATCTATTATTGCTTGCGAGATATATTTGTACAAGAAATTCACGGCAAAGGTGCAGTCACATGTCTCACATTCAGAAGAGGCAGAACACCCCTGGCCCAACAAGTTATTTAAAAAAAACAAACAAAAAAAAAACAGCTGCCTAAAAATGGTGACATTTCAGCCTACAAAAACTCCATTTTGAGCTTAGTTAATTTAAGACTATTTCTTGTGGCTGAATATCAGAAAGTTACTCACTAGTTACTCAGTACTTGAGTAATTTTTCAAATACTTACTCTCAATTGAGTAATTTCTTACTTTTTACTCAAGTCATAATATTGTAAAGTAACAGTACTATTACTTTACTACATATTTTTTTTGCTACTCTGCTGAACACTAAGTTCATAGGAGTCTTAAGGTAATTGTGTAGTTGGTTTGAAAAATGACACCGGTCTAAAATGAGCCTGCCAGCAATTACAATCTCTGATGACGTTGTTTGGACACCTGGCCATGACACCAACATCAACTACAACACCAACCGGCTTTCCTTCTACAGTTCTTACAGCTCCCGCTCAGAATTTGCTGTGTTTCTAAGAATAAACGTTTGTGACAAGAAAGCCTGGCTCACAATCGCTACTTCAGTTCAATCTGAAAAGTGTTTGGAGGGTTTCTTAACTCACCCAACCCATCCAAGCGTGTCTTTATGGACTTTGGCACGGTCACGCTGGGACAGAAAAGGGCCTTCCCCCAAACAATTATCACACAGTTGGAAGCTAATGATGAAAATGTACATGCTAGGCTAAAATTCATATCGTAGAATAGACACACATTTTGGTTGTGATACGAAAAACGACACATATAATGATATATTCTTACCTCACAACGTCAGCATTCTTAAAGAGACTACTGTCATTATGTGACTTGACACTTGCACTACTGGATTCCCTGTGGCTTCAAATGGCAGGCCTTTTGGAAATGTATGACTTCAAACCACTGAATTCAAGTCATATTAGCATGTAGCAGCTGGGAAAGCACTACTGAGCAATAAATAATATTTTTCCGTCCATATTGACAAGCTAATATGATTCCCACCATACAGTATTAACACTAACAGTAGTTAATTTCTTTTTAGCTGTGCTTAACACAAAAAAGGTGTCGCGTCAAGCTAGCTCGAGCTGAGAAACGGCTAGTCTACATGTTTACATGAGAGCTAGCAAGATTAGTGTGAAAAGCGGCAGATATTACCGCGCTACTTATCAACTGACCATCTTGTTGTGACTTCCTTTGTTGTTGGAAAAAAAAAAAAGAGCTGATGAAAAGAAACAAGTTTATTATGTGCTGCGGTGATACAAGAAGATACAACAAACAGCGCAGAGCTCAAGCGAGTGTGGATATTTGTCGAAGAGTCGAACATGTGTTCTCGAGCGAGGAGGAAGTGTTGTGCTTGGATTAAGGCTGAGCGGGATGATTGAAAATAGAAACGGAGTAGAAAGCCAAAGCGTGAGTTGGAAAAATGCTGCCTTATCTTGTATGTTTGTTCACCTGGTTAGCCGGGTTAGAGCCTGAAGGACATGAGCATAGAGACGGTTAACAAAGTCCACTGATTTGGACCTACAGCAGAGTCAAGAATTTAGCAACACAGGACTGTAAATGTGCTTTTGGTACTTAAAAGTATTTAAAAAAAACAGGAAGACGCTATGGGAAGACGTTTTTGTGTATTTTTTTTTCGATATTCTACTAGTGCACTGAAGTGTTCATGTACCAAGTATGCTGTTTGTCCTCACTAGTAAGATAATTTGCCACACTAGTAGAACAACCAAGTTACAAGTGAGGTTGAACTGTGCACTAATTGACATATTGCATGCTACTAGTTCTACTAGTGAAGCACTATCTGTAAACTAATTTCATGTCACTAGTAGCATCAGTACAGTAGCAGTCTTGCCTCAGTAGAAACCTGTAGATATTGTACTAGCGCACCCTAGTACATGGACCATTCAGCGCACTAGTAAAATGACTTGGTCAGACTAGTAGAAGTTGTCTTACTCTTGTAAGTGTTTTTTTCCCATTATAGGACATTTCTGGACACTAGTACATTTACTAGGGGGCACTATATGCTACATGTTAACTAGCAAAATTTGATGGCAAGTACGGTAGTTCTACAAGTACATCACGGTCATTCTACTAGTATGCTGAAATGTTTTACTAGTAAGAACAAAGCACATACTCATACATAGACAATTCAGTGTATAAGTAGAATGGCAAGGGTGCGCTAGTAGAAAACTAGGACTTACTAGTAATCAAATATCTGCGCACTAGAAGAACAACTACGGTGTACTAGTTGAACTGCCTGCTACTGATACTACAAGTGCTTTATTTTAACTAGCAGAATTTTAGAATGTCACTAGTAGTACTAATAGGATGTAGGTGTCAACTAGTGCACCGTTTTCCTTCACTAGTAACATGTAAGCCCTGGTCATTCTATTAGTGTGTGGAAATGTCTATGTAGTAAGGACAAAGCGCGTACTATTACATGGATAATTCAGTGCACTAGTGAGTCAAAACTGTCCACTAATCGATGTCTGTGCATTACTAGTACTTCTAGTGAAGCGCTAGATATTAACAAGTAGAATTTGATATGGTCACTGTAGTATAAAAGTTGTCATCTAGTGCACCATTTTGCTTCACTAGTAACATGTCATTCTACTAATGGGGAATGATGTCGTACTAGTGAGGACAAAGTGCACATTAGTCCATTTTAGCAAGTTGTGCTGGTTGGCCTTTTAATCTTAGCAATTGTGACAGCATTACAGTTTTGCTTTTGCTACTGAGAATAATGACAATTTGCTAGTTATCACATGCTAAAGCTAGTTTTCACAATAAGGTTATTTTTGTACTGAAAATCGAAGGTAGCTCAAAATAGAATGTGACATGCTAAATGTAGCTAGTACAAGCTAGCTAATGTAGCCAAAGCAGTGGATTGAAGGGGGCTAACACTTTTTTTACATTTTATTTTTTTACATTTTATTACATAATGGTCGGGCACTAACCACCAACAACTTCAGCACTCTTACTAATACGGTAAATAATAAGCAGAAAACAGATAATCGATTAATTGTGTAATTCGCTCCATTACTTAAGATAGTAACTCAATTTTCCGGGATATCAAATCAAATTTCACTGCAAGAGCAATCTGGTGTCCCTTCTATTTCCTTTCCAACTCTCTTTTCGTATCTTTCTCTGATTTAGTTTCCTCAAACAAGAGCCAGACTTCTTCCAGAGAGCATATTTAGGGGTATCAGGGATGACGATTTAAAGGATTATCTGGTGTATGTTTAAACATCCCCCAATACCTCAAGCAGACCACCACAAAGATTATAGCATTAAACCTATTACCGTATGTTTTTACAGCCTGGTGGTGCTTAACAGGCCATTTATCTGACACCCAAAAGTGTGTTTATGCGACCCTGCAAACACATAAACAAGTACAAATGAGAACGGCAGTATTTGGCCTGGGGTAGTCCGAAGCAGTGGAACAAGCGCCTCTGCGCTGGGGTCAAAGGTCTCCCAGAGACGATACATCACAGCTTGCCGTAAGATCACAGTCAGGGTAATTCACGACCCCATATGTGTTCCCGTAATCCAGTGGGTTATCACTATTTGTGATAGGGACATGGTTTTCCTGTCTTTTGAGTTTGCGAACGTCCAGTCCAGTTCAGTTCATGGGAATGTGCAGCAGTTCCCTGCAGGCAAGCCGATGCCACTTCTGCTTCAACACGTGTCCCTTTTTTTCGTCTTCCGCGAGGCTTGATATGGCTCCGCTCAGCACTGGTATGTGGCGTGTTTCCTCCCCGTCGGCTTCCAGATGCCCCTCTTAAAACGCCAGCCCAGGGGAAGTGGAGCGGAGGGCTCGGTGAGTGCGGTCAGCGGCAAATTAGAAAGACTGCCTTGGACCCGACGCGATTGCCAAAACGGGTCGTTAATGAAACCAGACGGGAGGCCCGATTGAGACGGCTGCTGTGCAAGAGACTTTTAAAGAGAACCAGAGGAGCTTGTCAGGGCTCTTATATTATCAAAATATTTAGGAATTGGCTATCCATCACTGCTGCTGGCAAAGAACAGCATTGTGTGAAAACAACTATTTCCTACACACGTACGATATAAAACTGTCAAAGTGTGAGGAATGGGCCAAAAGCGAACTCATTCGGGTAATGTTTATGACAGTTAAAACAGGACAATAGAAGAAGAATTACCCTACAAGTTTTTATTGTATTCCAGAAGCGGATTTACAACGGAAGAGGATTAAGGCCAGTGAAGAGGGGGGAAGAAGGTTGGCAGCGTTCTGATTTGAATCACAGAATTCTGACTTTAATCTCAGAATTCTGACTTCAAAATCAGACTTTAAAGTCAGAATTCTGACTTTAAAGTGAGAAATCTGACTTTATTCTCAGAATTCTGATTTTCTGATTTCCCCCCACAATTTATAGCTCTACGTCACAATGTAAGAATTCTCATTTTTAAATCACAATTGTTAGATTAAAGTGAGAATTCTCATTTAAAAGTCAGAATTCTGAGATTAAAGTGAGGATTCTGAATTTAATTTTAGAATTCTCACAGGATTCTGAATTTAAAGTGAGAATTCTAAAATTAAAGTCAAAATTCTGAGTTTAAAGTGATAAAATGAGAATTTTAAGATTAAAGTCAGAATTCTGACTTTAAAGTGAGAATTCCTAGATTAAAGTCAGAATTCCGAGATTAAAGTGATAAAGTGAGAATTCTAAGATTAAAGTCAGAATTCTGAAATTAAAATGAGAATTCTCATTTTAAAATCAGAATTCTGAGATTAAATTGATAAAATCAGAATTCTGAGATTAAAGTGATAAAATCAGAATTCCAACATTAAAGTCATAATTCTAGTTTTAAAGTCAGAATTCTGAGAATAAGTGAAAATCCTGCCAACCTTTTTTTCCTCTTCACTGGCCCTTCTCAAACAATTTTGGTCTAAATTTAGCTTCTTCCAGACTAGTTGACATTTATAGTGTTCTGTAAAAACCCATTTGGGATCAGGCCGCATGTCCAGTTCAGTTCAGTTTGTACTTTTTTTTATTAACTTTTAGTACCTAAGTAGTTTCAATATTTTGCCTCCTTTGACAAGCACAATTCAGACTTATGTGTATAAGAAATGAATCTGAATCTTCCCAACTACCACAACGCAAACTCCAACTGTCATCCATTTCTTTCTCCAGCCTCCATTTTAAAGATAGACCTCCTCTCTCTGTTTTTACTCTCCTCTAGACGCTCTTCCACGGTGCGACCACAGAAGCATTTGCAGCTGGACTCGGACCTATTTCGGAGCTGATGTCGACGAAGCCAAAGCGAGGGAAACCAGGGACTTGACTGCAGTCCAACTGCATTCTGCCAGGGACAAACTGCACAGTGTTCTCTGCAATTTATGTTGTTTTGATTCTGCCAGCTTCGCATAAACGATGACCGGCAAAGAGTGGGAAAGACTTTGGCTTGCGCATGATAAACATAGATAATATTCCACTGAAGTATCTGGTGGCTTCGGCTTTTTAGTCATTTAGATTACATGTTTTCAGAACTGGGGCGAACTAAGAGTTGAGGTGAACTGAAGTTTTACTTTCCACATAGTTTCAGGTTTAACGGAACATTTTTCAGCTTTGTAAACATGAATCTCCAGGAAAAGCTCTCTGGCCTTAAAGGTCTGGTGACACACTCTCACAGCAAGCGGCGGTGTAAAGCCGACCTCACGGTGGACATGATCAGCCCCCCGCTGGGCGACTTTCGCCACACGATGCACGTGGGCCGCGGCGGCGAGGTGTTCGGGGACACCTCCTTCCTCAGCAATCACGGCGGCTCGGCCAACGGGGGCAACGGGGAGACGGACTCCGTGTCCACCCCCGACAACAAGCTCGGGGCCTTTTTCTCCAGGACAATCAGACAAATCAGGAGGGGTTCTGACAACAGAATTAGAGAAGGATCCAAGGATGTGTCACAGCCTCCTCCGGCCGTTTCTCCCATCATCAAGAATGCCGTCTCCCTTCCAAGGCTGGACGTGGACATGTACAATGGTAGTCCCATCACAAAGGTGCTCTTCCCCAGTTCTCAAAGCGCGCCAGGGGAGAGGAAGAGTTCTTACGGTAAGCATGGGGGGGAAACATTTGGGTCAATGGTTGCTTTGTCTTTTTAGAAACTTGTCTAAACACACTTAGTAAATGTTCTCACTTTCACACTGTCTAGAAATGGGAATGAGAACCATTATTACATAAGATTGAAGAAACAAAGACAACTCGCTCACGGTTCTCCAAATAAGATGTCAATAAAGCGGAGTTGCTTAAAATTCACTTCATATTGTAAATTAAACCCCAAAACATTCAACCAAACCAAATTATTTTGCCCCCCAAAAAAGTCTGCTAGCTTAATGCTAACATACTGTATAATATGAAACGCAATAGACAGGCTAACACAGGGGTCTGCAACATTTTTATTTTTTAGATAAAACATTATTTAGCCCCTTCAGACCCGCATTTTTTCTGATGGGAAAAAATTATGTTCATTTTTTTATGATTTTTACTCTTTTCCCACATAAGAACATGGATTTTTTTTCCTCTCATGTTTTGTGGTTGTTGTTATAGTGTACGCCAGGGTAATATGGCTCTAACGTGTTGTAAATTTACCAAGCTTTATATGCAACATTTTTAACATGAACATCATGCAAACCAACTTGTGATTGTGATTGGTTAGTTAAGAGCCAATCATGAACCAAACTGTTGACATCATCCAAATTATGCGATTTATTGGTTTAGGTATGTCCACTGCAACCATCTATGGGGCCTGAAGGGGTTCAATCAATTAATCATTTAGAAAAAAAAAGAGGATAATTAAGCATTTCCCCCCAAAAAAATTCCAAGTCCAAATTTTTGAATTGTCACTAAAAGAGAGTTCAAGGTAGATGAAATTACCTAAAAATGTCCAAAAACAAAAGGTAGAAAATTACCATGAAAAAAAGGCAAAACAATTATTTTTTTATGTCAGAAAAGAAAATATTCAAAAAGTAACTCTAAAATGTCCACACACCTAAAAAAAAGGCAGAAAATTACCATAATTTTTTTTGGGGGGGACGGAATTGCCCAAAAAAAGGCAGGTTTTTTTTAAGTCAAAAAAGAAAATGTCCAAAAACAAAAGAACACCCCGAAAATTACCATAAAATGTCCACAAAATTGCCAAAAATGTCAGAAACTTTATTTTAACAAAGGCAGAAAATAAAACTTTGAACTATAAAATGTCCGCACACAAAAAAATCCCCCAAATTACTACAAAATACCCACAAAATTGCCAAAAATATCAGAAAATTGATAGTAACAAAAAAGGCAGAAAAATGTCAAAAATAGCCATAAAGTATCCAAAAAGAGACGAGGCACAAAATTACCATAATATGTCCATAAAATTGCCAAAAGTGTTTTTGACAGAAAGCCAAAATGTCGAAAAATGTATGGAAAATAAAATGTAAAAAAAATCCAGAAGAATAAAGGCAGAAGAAAATGAATGTTTACATATAGGATGCCACTCTCATATTTTTGTGTTGTGGTGCAGCTCTAATTAGCTCTCGGGCCCTAGTACATTAGACTTACACACTGTTTCCTTCATCATAACCTGAGAAATGCGTTTTTGCTTATTTATTTGGCCTAAAATGGCTCTTTTGACAGAAAAGGTTTCTGACCCCTGAGCTAACAGAAACTAGCATAAACTTCAGTAGCATTTCCCCACCCACAATTTTGGCCAAATTCCAAACTGTGTCACCTCCAGGGGCAGTCGCCTGAAGACGTTTCATTGTGTTAATTAAATGTGGTTCCGATTACAGGAAAGACAACAAACTATTAGAACAATTTCCAAATTTCCTTCTGCTCTGTTGAACATTTTAACATCTGCCGACTGTTTTGATTTTGCGGTTGAATCTCTGGGCTCTCGTCAGCATTGATGACTCACGCAGCAGGCGTCTGTTTGCGGCAATTTAGCTTCGGATCAAGTCACTGTATTCATCTTTCCCGGCCTCTAGCAGACCGTGAAATGACAGCGTACACCACATTAGGCGATAATATGTTAAAATGACATGTCCGCAAAATAATAACAACAATGACAGACTGTCTGAATTTACTGGTAAGATCCCCTTTTGGGTTTCACCCTCGCTGTTTTTACAATGTGTGAATACAGCCCGGGTCTGGTGAGGTTAAGGCACAAAATGGTGAAAACAGATCTACTGCTTGTCGCAGCCGCGTCCAATCTTCCGCTTTGACGCTCGCACATTGAAATAACATCAGCATCACCCACTGTGCCGCACCGTTCAAGCAGACCGTTTGGGTGCACCGCAAACAAAATGACCCCAATTGAATTTCCATTGACTGTGTCTTTGTGGTGTCAGCACGTAATTCCGACGCATTAAGATGGACATTTGGGAGCAGTGAGCCGCTGAAAGCCCAAGTGTTTCCCTACAGGGGTTGCTGAAACCGCTTAAAGTGAAGAAATTTACTTCCTGGAAGTACAATCTTGGGGTGGGGGGTGCTCGATTTATGTTACTGATTGGGACGCATGCTCCGCCCCCCCCAAAAAGAAAGAAATAAAAGACACCATAAAAAAAAGCTAATATATCTTCACTGGAAAATTCCAAGTGTCATATGCACACAACCAAATCCCGTCGTAATCATAGGGATTACGACGGGACGAAACGATAAATCCCGGTCGCTAAACACATTGAACAAGCGCGGGTCAAACGAGTTAAAGCAGGCTCCCTGTTGTAAACTCGGCAAAGACTGCAGCGAGTCATCCATCAGGTCTACTCAATGATTTAAACACATTTGCCCCCAGATGCCTTTAAATATCACTTTGGCTCATTATCAGCAGCTCATGCACTGATAAAAGGCAGACATCCAGACAGAGCGGGCGATAAAATGTTTGTCACGTTGATGCTACATACATTTAAAAAAAGAAAAAGGTATCGATCTTAAATGATTTTGCAGCAATCTATTAATAGAGTAGATTAGTACAGCCGTGACATCAAGTGGAATTAAATGTTCATGTAAAAACATTCAAAAATAAAATAAAATAATCAATGTCATGTGTAAAGAGATAAGCATAGTACAATGCATATTAAGATATGTATGTGTCTGAGCTTTTAATAGATTTACAGTTATACTGTACAATTATGACCTGAAGGAAACTCCTGACGCAGATTGTTAGTTTAATGCGAGACAATGGTTTAGACTGCCCCCTGTTGGATTTACTGGGTAAAATGTGATAGTCCGACTCATCATTTGCACTGTAGACCATCTTAGCTATTTATTCTGCACGTGTTAATTTTGTCACCAATATTCACTAAATTCTTATGAAAACTATGTCATTTTTTAGTTTATAAGGCCACTATGTCGACAAAAAAACAAAACATTTTTGCAGTTCATCCTAGGGCTGGGCATGGAATTATTACTTTTTGATTGATATTGAAATCAGAATTAATAAACACAATTATTCATTGGTTTCATCACTATTATTTATTCGCTGGCCTCATAAATCACAATTTGGCACATTTCATATATTTTTTAAAAATACTTTTGGTCAGTCCACACCTGTGGGTGTTATTTTTTTTGTTAATGTTATTCATACTGTTTTTGCGTCTCCTGAAAATGGACGTTTTTGGCGATACAATGCCAGCGAAAAATAACTTGACAGAAACAACCAGAAACGAATTAGTCACAAAGTAAAATACAGTTTTGATATATTAAAAATAATTGCAATAAAAAAAAAAAATACCTGCTGTTCCTGCTATGCACACTTTGTCCTCTTGGGAGCAGGCAAGGAAGAAAACAAGCAGTTAAAAAGAATATTCGTTATTTGAAGGAATGTCACTCCTGGAACTCAATGCTAATTATCAACTGCTAACATTAGCATTAGCAAGTGACCATTTTGGAGGTACAATGCCAGCGAAATAAGTAAAGTAAGTAATAAGTAAAAATACCAATTTATTAAAATAATAGTAATAAAAATCAAAAGACTGTTCCTGCTATGCACACTTTGGCCTCTTAGGGGCAGTGTGGTGCCATCAAGCATGGAGGAAAAAGCAAGAAGTTAATTTAAAAAGAGTAGAAGAAGAAAGTTGTGATGGAATAGTGTAACATTTTTCACATACTGTATTAGGAAGAATATATACCATTCTGTATTGTTATTTATGTGTGAATATTTATTATCTGAAGGAATATCACGCCTGAAACTCGATGCTCATTAGCAATGGTGATGTTTCTAAAACGAAGTATGTCATGTATTTAAAATTTTCTCTCTTCAGGTTTGGAGTCCGGCTTCGTCACACTCCCTCGTCTGTCCCGCTCCGAGCGTCAGCAGCCCTCCGTCTCCAACCCGATCAACGTGCACCGCGGCTCTCTGACCGACCCCGCCGACGCCATCTTGACCACCCGCTCTGCCGCCGTTGTGACCTTGGACCCCAAACCCACCGCTTTCTCCAGCTCCTTCGCCTCGCTCACCTCCCTGGACACCTTCAACTTCGACCTGGGCCCCTCCCTCATGAGCGAGGTGTTCGGCTTACTGGACGGAGACAATCACACCTGGGAGAGGGACGAGACGGGGTCGCCGTGGGGGATCACCAACGAAGGATCCGAGATGGACTCGGCTACTATCTCTTACGTGGACTCCCTGCTGAGAGAGGACTGCACGGGCGAGAAGAATCCACAAGGGGCGGAATGGGATGACGACGAGGGGAGCGGCAATGATGTGAACGGAGTGGGCGTGTCCGGGAGGGGAGGCTCACTTGAGCGAGGGAGGTTAGCTGTGAGGATGGAGAGCGAGCGCTTCCAGAGTGCGGCCAACGTGCTTGCACGCCATTACGGGAGTCACAACAGGATGGAGGCGGCGGATTCAGGGAAGATGAAGAAGATATCCTATAGCTACACGGATGATGATGATGATGATGAAATCAAAGTCTGAGTTGTTTTAACATGAAAGTAAAAGTCATTATCGGATATACTCTGTGATTCTTCTGTAATTCTGATCCAATAATCAACAAAGACACTCAAACTGCACATGGAGGATATTATTTTGCAAAGTGAATAATATTGGATTTTTACGGAAGAGGATTGGGGCCAGTGAAGAGGGGGGAAAAAAAGTTGGCAGGATTTTAATCTCAGAATTCAGATTTTAATCTCAGAATTCTGACTTTATTCTATTAGAATGAAAAGTGACTCATCATAAAGTCAGAATATAATGCAGTCAGAAGAATAAATTCTGACTTTAAAGTAAGAATTCTCACTTTAAAGTCAGAATTCTGAGGTTAAAATCAGAATTTTTAGATTAAAGTCAGAATATAATAGTCAGAAGAATAAAGTCAGAATTCTCATTTCAAAGTCAGAACTCTGAGATTAAAGTCAGAATAGAATAAAGTCAGAAGAATAAAGGGAGAATTCACTCCAGAATTCTGAGATTAAAGTCAGAATTCTCACTTTGTTCTTCTGACTTGATTATATTCTGGTCTTAATCTCAAAATTGTGATTTTTAAAATGAGAATTCAGACTTTAATCTCAGAATTCTGGAGTAAATTCTCACTTTATTCATCTGACATTAATCTCATAGTTCTGATTTAAAAGCCAGAATAAAATAAAGGGAGAATTCTGATTTTAAAGTGAGAATTCTGAGAGTAAAGTCAAAATTCTGAGATTAAAATCAGAATTATCAGTTTAAAGTCAGAATTCTGAAAATAACATCAGAATTAAAGTCAGAATTGTGAGAATAAAGTCAGAACCCTGCCAACCTTTTTTTTTTGTCTTCACTGGCCCTAATCCTCTTCCGTAGATTTATATTTTTCTACTAATGGCGCAATGATTCATTTTCGCTGCAAATGGATCGAAAAAAAGGACTGACATATTTTCAATGTACAAAAAGTTCAAGATATTCAGATTTTGGGTGAGTTAAAAAAAAATTGCATGTTGAACCTAAAATGCGCTCGCTGAAACGTACTGTTTACGTGCACAGGCTAAAGAAATAAAAGCACTACTTTGGCGCCATCTTGTAGTACCATTGTGCCAAAGAACTATGTAGAAATTGATTGAGGAGCTCAATTGACACCATTTTGTGCCATATTGGTGGCAAGGCACTATGTTGAAGTAAGTTGAGGAATTTCATTTTGGCAAAATGTGTGCTGTGCTGCCAGCTTTAGGCAATTAAAAAAAAATCAAAAGTTTAGAGAAGCTCAAAAGTTTATAGCGCATTTCAGATTCATCCTGAAATACCACCCGAAAGCACTATTCTAGCTTTTTGTGACTACTCCAAAGAACACTTCCACTGAAGATTAAGCAAAAGCGGAAACACTAAAGTGACTCAACGAAAAGGTCCCGCCATTCTTTTTAAACTCAATGCTTCCTCCTGTTGTGAGAGGACGACAATCCAACAGTATTCTAATGTGCTCGCATCACTGAGATGCCCTCTCGAAGCTGAATAGCAGACATTGATACATATAAAAGGTTTCTGGAGGTTGGTGTGCATAGTCAGCATTTAAGAACATTTCAAGTCATTTTAACTCATTCACTCCCAGCCATTTTCACTGAAGCAACCCCCTTCGCTCCCGGCTGTTTTACTGGATTTTGGCTGATTTTGCAAGGCCCACAGAATATTGTGTTCTATTGCTATAAAAACATGGAACCTTTTATCAGAAAAAAAAAAAAGTATATTTCAAATTTCTATCTGTTTCCGTTTTGCAGCCATTAGCATTAGAATATAGCTAAGTTTCATCATTATTTACATTTATGGTGAAAACTGGCAAAAACAACTTGTTGCAACATGGCCCTGGCTGATCTCTTATACTCTGCTGCCACCTGCTGGCCGTTTTTTGTAATTACTACCATTGCTTTAAGTGACCTATTCATGTCAGAAGCTGTATCAAAGCCTTCTGTATGCTCTAGCATTAAAAAAACGTATAAATACGTTTTTGGGCGTGAAGAACAAAGTATTAAAAAATAAATACATTTTTGGGTTTGAATGAGTTAAGGAAGACTTACCTTGACATGGATGAGAAAGGTCAAGCCATAAAAGCATTTTTCTAATGTCTTAATGGATGACAGTTATCGCATTACACAAATTGAGGACTATATGACCAATAACACCATATTTGGTGTTATCAACTACAGTATATGCTGTACAATGTTATGTGCAGACCTTTTCTATACTCTGTGCAACCTTTAACGAGGAACAGTTTTTAATAGGCAAATTGTCATGTCTATGTTATTGCCTACAAATGTACACGAAAATATCAGCTGACTGTACTTATAAGCACCTTCAGAACATAGTGTAGTCCAACTTTATATTGTATGATACACAATAATGACATGAATTGGAAATAAAGATGCTATATTTGTGGATTTTGTATCCGAAATATTCAACCTCAAGGCTTGGAAGTGACGTTTATATTTTAGATGTGCGCTTTTATTTGCTCTCGAGGAAATGAAGGAGCAGCGGGTGGAAAATAAATACAGTTCTCCATTGTTAGAATTTGGACATCTCATCCTACTGTGCTATCGAGGGGGGGGGCCTCCTTGGACTGTAACACAGGAGGAAGTGGCGGGGGGCAACTGGGGGCTTTGAGTCCAGACTTCTTCATCGGCGGCTTTTTAAGACTAACCGGCTGGGCTGGAGGGGGTGGGCGCGTCACCTGGGTCCCGATTGTCGCTGCGGGAGCCGGAGGGGCCGGAGGCTTTGGCGGCACGGGCGCTTTGGCCGCGCTGTAGTGAACCGTCAACGGTTCGTTGGCTTTTCTCACGCTGACGCTCCTCTTTGCTGTAAACCAGACAGGATGTGTAAATCAATGGACAATTTATTAGGTACACCTGTCGTATTCGGCTACACTAAGAGGGGGCTTGTGAAAGTGACGGCAAGAAAAGTACAGTGAGGAAGCGGGGCCCACCGCCATCGTGGTTAGGACATTCACGATGACGCATGATCTGAGTGGGTGATGTTTGGTGGGTAGTGCAAAACTTCCTGCTGTTATCTTTATTTATCTTCGCTTTAATCTCAGAATTGTCACTTTGTTCTATTGTAACTTTAATCTCAGAATTCTGAGAAAAAAAGTGAGAATTCTCACTTTAAAGTGAGTCATTTTAAAGTGAGAATTCTGAGATTAAAGCCAGAATTCTCACTTCAAAGAATTCTGAGGTTAAAATCTAAATAGAAGAAAGGGAGAATTCTGAGATGAAAGTCAGAATTCTCACTTTAATCTTCTGACTCGATTCTATTCTGACTTTCATCTCAGAATTCTGATTTAAGTAAGAATTCTCACTTTAAAGTCAGAATTCTGAGGTTAAAATCAGAATAGAATAAACTGATAATTCTGAGATTAAAGTCAGAATTTTTAAAATCAGAATAATAAAGTCAGAATTCTGACTTTACCATTTGTTTTCAATCTTAATAGGAAATAAATGAATAAATAAAAATAACAAATCAAATTTAAAAAAACTAGTAAACAAAAAATGTTTTTTATAAAGCAATGCAAAGTTTAAAAAAATATAAATAATAAATAAATGAACAAACTAATTAATGAATATATATATATATTTTAATGAATAAAATAAAAACAAATAAACTGGTAAAAAAATGGTTTTATAAAGTAATTTCGTAAAGTCTAGTTTCAATACTTGGTGGCATAATCGAGAGGTAAAAACGTCATTCTATATTGTTATTGATTTGAAAATCAAACCATTAGTTAATTAAATAAACATTTTTCTCAATAAATAACATTAATGACTTATTGTTTCATTATTACAATAATTAACTATTACATATCTAACATGTGGCCCTTGCGTACAAAAATTCATGTGTTTTGACTCACGTTTGTTTGGCTTGATGATCGTCACAACCGCTTTATCTGAGACGGGCCGGGCCTCCGAAACGGACTCTAATTGGTCCGAATCGGACCCTGCGGTTCTGGGATGTGGGATGAGGTTCTGGTTTGGCAACAAGCTTGGTCTTGTGGGTTCTGAGCTGCTGAGTACGGCGGGATCTTTTTGGCTGGTGGTTGCGGCCTCGTGTGCCGAAGCAGCCCACGCTGATTGTCGGGCCGATTTGACAGAGGAGACGCTGATCCCGTCCTGAGGGAACATGCTACAAACATAAAGGGGAAAAAAAGTGCATAAGAATAATATGAAAAAACATTTAAAAATTGCATCCTACTTCCTATCACCTGCTTGTCTTGGAGCAAGGGAGACGATAAGTTGAAGAGGAGCGCGTGGCGGGAGTGGAGACTGTTCTGCACAGTGGCGTCCGTTCCGAAATTATGGACTCGTCACCTTGGACCCTCTCCGGAATCTCAAAGGACACCTCTGAATAACCATTTACAACAACCAATTCCTTAACTCTCCGCTCATGTATAGTGAACGTAGCAGATTCATATTCAGGGTTTGTACCTTCAGGAAAGAGCTCGGAGCTGTATTGAATCAGAGGCTCGATAACCGTCACCACCTGAACCGAGGACGCGGCTGCCATATCGAGCAGGCTGATCTCTCTACGTAGGAAGAAGGCAAGCAGACAGGATGAGATTGATGACGGCTATGAAACGTGCGCTTGGACACCTATAGTTACCCCTCGGCTTGTGGCCAGAGGAGGTTGGGCCCCAGGACGATAGCAATGTTACCGGGCGTCATCTTGTTTGCGGCCTGCTGCTCGGACAGCAGCGACAAGAACTGCACCAGGTATCTGGAAAGATAGCAGGAAAGGCTATGTGGGAGCAGATTTACTGTGCAGTACACGAGGCTTTCTTGCAAGCTAAATGCTAAAAACATATTGACTTGCGCATGTCCAAGCAAAAAAAAAAAAAAAAAGTTATTGATTTAAAAAAAATGCCATTTCCATTGGATATCATTAGTTCCACTATTCTATGTAAATGAACGGAGGGTACTGCATGCCTAGGTGGCGCTATTGAGTGATTTTTATTGGTTTTTTTTTGCATTTTTTCATTGGATATCATCAGTTCCACTTTTCCATCTAAATTAATAGAGGGTACTGCATGCCTAGGTGGCGCTATTGAGTTATTTTTTTAATGGATATCATTAGTTCCACTTTTCCATCCAAATGAATGGATAATACTACATGCCAAGGTGGCGCTATTGAGTGATTTTTATTGTTTTTTTTTTGCATTTTTTCATTGGATATCATCAGTTCCACTTTTCCATCTAAATTAATAGAGGGTACTGCATGCCTAGGTGGCGCTATTGAGTTATTTTTTTTAATGGATATCATTAGTTCCACTTTTCCATCCAAATGAATGGATAATACTACATGCCAAGGTGGCGCTATTGAGTGATTTTTTATTTTATTTTTTTGCACTTTTTCATCTAAATGAATAGAGGGTACTTTCAGATAACACTTTCCATATAAATACTTACTTCAAAAATTCCAGGAAAAAGTTCCCCACGGGGAAAATAAAAATAAAATAAAAATAAAAATAAAAAAAAAATTAAAAAAATAATAAACAAAAAAAAAAAATAAAAAAAATAAAAAAATAAATAAAAATAAATAAAATAAAAGTATATCGTATCGTATCATGCCTCCCGGGTTCAAGTGTTCTTTTTATTCATTTATCTTTCAACTACAAATAATACATTGTAATTTTACAACATAATTTACCTTTCAATTTAGGTCCATAAGTATTCATCTTAGCATTCAGCTATTAGCATTCATCTTAGCATTCAGCTATTAGCATTCAGCTATTAGCATTCCTCTTAGCATTCAGCTTTCAGCATTCCCACGCAATTTCTGCAGAAATTGCACTTAGTCTTGTTATAAATTCTGTTTGGTACCAAAATAACTTACATAATTATAGTGTTTCTATTTTTTTATTGGTCTTAATATTTTTAAATGCTTAAAATTTTCTTGATTTGTACCCAAAAATAATCATTTGAATAATTGTGATTATTTCCCCCCCCATAATGAAGCAGCCTACGTTTGAACGTACTTGTAAACACGTTCACATAAATACATTTATACGTATTTGCCAAATAAAAATGTTTACACCACATTGGCAGTTTCACACTTCCGTACATTTTCACGACGCCACTTTAGAAGTGTGTTTCCACACATCATGCGCATGTGACTGTTAGAGAACATTAAAAAAAAACGAGACGAGTGTTTGTTCACTGTGAGTTAATGATTATAAAAGGAAAATAATTCCACACCTCAGGTTGTTGTAGTTTTCAGGCGGCAGTTTCTTCAGTAGTATACGGAACTGCTCCAGTTTCTCTGTGCTGTCTTTTTCACTGTAAAGGGGTACAATTATCATTTTTCACAATTTAAAGCAGCTCACAGGTGTCTTAAAGTAAAATACAAACTCAAAACACAAAAAGTCAAGAACTACAACCCCACTGCATCGACAATTTCACAGCCCAATCCTGTTGTTTATCAGTAGCTGATGCTGTTAGCTAATGGTAATCTGTGCATCCAAACAAAATTTGCATAAATTATTGAACAGTGAACAAGAAAATCACAAGTGAATCGCTCCCTTTTCTATAACATGTTCCCTTTAAAGTCACAGATATGAAACTGAAAATGGTCATTTATACAAACCTGGCTGCTTTAAACCAGTTTTTGTAGAGTTCAAAGGTCATCAGTGGTTCAGGAAGTTCTCGCAGGTAACACTTCAGAGCTCCTATTGAAATAATTGGACATAAAAACACTGATAAAAATCTGTTTCAGGGTGTTTTTCTTAAAATTTAGAAAACTTGAACATTTAAGACTCTGCTGTGTTATTTTGACAGGACAATATATATAATGCTGTACACTGACCACTTAACATAGGTAATCGCTTACCAGCCGCAGCATGAGGGTCCATCCTAAACTCGCTGTGATCCACTGTCCCCTGATCCATGCAAGTCTTGAGCCTCTTCACCACCGAGGCCGCCGCCGCCAGACGAAATAGTCCCTGGAGAATAAGTGCACAAGCGCAGAAGGTGCCTCCAGCTTTTATGCAAATGATCTGATCAGCTACTAAAACGGTCTTACCTCTTCCCTCATCCCTGTTCTGAGCAGCATGTGAACACATTCTTCAATGGGTGCTGCGATTTCTCGGTTACTCTGAAGCAGGTGAGAGGCAAGAGACTCCCCGAAAACTTTGGGTCCCAAAGGGTTTGCTGGTGGCCCTTGTAGTGGGTTACAAACGTAGAGCAAGGTTAACTCAAGGGCAAGCCCGTGTGGAAAATAAATGCTTGAACTTACCTTTCTGGCTGTGATTCTCTTTGAGTTCGGTGATATTTTTACCCAGAAACTCGTGTGAATATTTGTGGTATTCTGCTTGCAGCTCCAAAAGCTTCAGTGAAAGGAAAAAGAATGCATTAGAGAATTCCCCTGCTATATCACGGTTCATTTTTCATGCCGTACTCAGATCTAATGGATGGTAGGTATGCAGGTCCCCACACTGGAATGTGTTGCTGCTCTATGTGTGTGATGGTACCATTTGGTGGAAGGTTTCTGATTAGGGGAACAACTATGCAAATTTTTGTAATTTAATTTATAGCATTTCACATTACACAGTATGTTATGTAAAATAGATTATGTTATGACTGCGTTTTGGGTTAGGTCATGGGGTCATTGTGTTGTTATGGTCCTGCAATATCCCTTGTGATGATGATGATGATGTCAGTTGCTACACAGTTGCCATTTCCATTGTGATGGTGAAGTTGCCAGTTGCTATGCCATTGCTATGTCCCTTGTAAATATGAATTTGTGAGTTGCTATGCCGTTTCAATGTCCCTTGTGATGATCAAATTGTCAGTTGCTATGTCCCTTGTGACAGTGATGTTGTCAGTTGCTATGGTATTGGCATGTCCCTTGTGATTATGCAGTTGTCAGTTGCTATGTCACTTATGATAGTGACGTTGTCAGTTGCTATGGCATTGCCATGTCCCTTGTGGTGATGAAGTTGTCAGTTGCTATGTCCCTTGCAATGGTGAAGTTGCCAGTTAATATGCAATTGCCATGTCCCTTGTGATGATGAAATTGTCAGTTGGTACGTCCCCTGTGATGATGAAGTTGTCAGTTGCTATGCCATCACTATGTCATTTGTGATTATTACGTTTTCAGTTGCTATGCAGTTGCCATGTCCCTTCTGATTACGGAATTGTCAGTTGCTATGTCCCTTGTAATGATGTTGTCATTTGCTACGTCCCTTGTGATGATGAAGTTGTCAGTTGCTATGCCATCACTATGTTCCTTGTGACGATTACGTTTTCAGTTGCTATGCAGTTGCCATGTCCCTTCTGATGATGAAATTGTCAGTTCCGGTAATTGTCACTCTGAGGTCCTGTATTTGTGGCTCTTATTTTGTCATATAAGCCTTTATTCTGTCATATAGAATTGTGCATTGCCCTAGCGTTACTGATTGGTTCCTAACTCTGCACCTCACGTGACAAAGTAGTTTAGTTGAACATGTTTATAGCATTTAGGAGGGGTAAACCTACAAAATAAAATATTATAGTCACATTTTGCGATAAATGGAGTTTCCATGTATTTCTAAACATGCATAGAATCTTTTTAACATACGCGAATGAAGTAGCTTGCATAGTCGTCTTCTTTGGTGGCAAAGTGATACAGATCTGCCGAATACTGATTCTGTAAAGACAAGATCAACATACTGTTAAAAGTTCAACCCTTGGAGATGTTGTGTTCAAGAACGAACACTGGTACCTTGATGGTCTCCAACTTCCTCAGCGCTTCTTCTTCCTCCTCCTTGAGACCGTCCTGCTTGGCCTGTGGACCGCTGCTGGCCTGCTGGCTCCTGGGGTTCAGAGTTCATATCTTGAACACAGTTAAGTTAAAGGGCAATTAAAAAAAAAAAAAAAAACTCACCTGAGTCTAGCATTGTTCCAGTCCGTATTTAACTTTGCAAATTGCTTCTTATTTTTGAGAATCTCTGGTAAATCCTCCTGAAAGAAGAACAGTAAAGGACGTAATAATGCGGAAACTGAAGTTTAATGTCAATGTTCCATATCCCCCCTTAAGTCAAGAGACATTTTTATTCACCTCACTGAGTTTATTCAGTGGCTCCAAAACTTCCTTTTCCACTTTTATTTCAAAGTCTGCCAGGAGGCTGGCCAAGTTCTTCTCCATGAAACAACACATCTCCAACACCCTCCTGCCCACACAGACACTTTCATTATTACAAATGCATTTCGTTGCGTGTTTCATCACAAGCCTGTGTGGTTTTGTCTCTCTTCCTATTTGGTACAGAACTGAAAATTCCAGTCAGTCAGTAGTTTATCACATGACTTTTAGCTCACCTGATGGACGACTCGGCGTCAAAGTCTTTCAAGTTTTCCGCCATACTGACTGACAGCAGCATGAGAGGCAGCTTCTTCTGTGGAGAAAAACATGTTGATGGAACAGTCTACTCCATTTTTTTGTTTGTTCTTGCATTCATTCATACCATCCGTTTTTCAGCATCTATCCCCGTCTGACTCTGCATGCAGCCTTGCAGCTTCTTGTGTAGCGTCTGTGCTGCTCTCTTGGCAGGCTCCACCCGCTGCTCCACCTTCATTTCAGCAAACAGAAAATCGTTTGGTAAACTACGCTGGATTCGGCCAACTGGAAGTAACTAAAATGTGTTTCGGTTTCTCACCACAACCAAGTCTGAGTGTAGAAGCTCACTGACATCTTGTGACCTGCAAATATTTAATAAATTTAAAGGTAAAGTCAACCCAAAAAAAAAAGGTTTTGACAGTAATATGTTTTATGCAGCCCTACTAGTCTAAATACGGTATTTTGGTTAATATTTGTCCATCTACGGGGGCGGCCAAATTGCAACTTGCTGTCGACTGAAAATGACTTCACAGTTGCTCAGGTAACCAATCACACGTCAGCTTCAGAAAACAGGCGAGCTGTAATTGGTCGTTGCCTGAGCCCTGAGCAACATTGATGTCATCTTCAGTCGACAGCAAGTGGCAAAATGGCCGCCCCCTGAGATGGATTAAAAAATGGCTGGATTTTGCTTCATATTTCATATTCCACAAATGTAATATTAATCAGAATGTCATGTTTAGACTAGCAAAGTCACATATAATATATTATTGTCATGAAATGTTTATGGTTTACTTCCACTTTAAAACAGTATAGACTAATTACAAAAAAAAAAAAAAAAAAAACACTGATGAGCTGTATGACATTTCTGTTAATACAGTAACTGTGGTTTTCATTATTTGTCTGATCATTCAAGCTGTTCATCAAACATTGATGTTGGCAACTTTGTAATGCAAATCTAGAACATCCCGAGGCCTGACTGACAAAAACAAAAACGCAAACGGCCTTCATGTTGTTTGCTTCACTCATGTCAGAACTGTTCATAGTCTCTATTTGAAGTCATATAAAAGCATTTCAAAAACACATAGTAGGGATGACACTGACTAGTCCAGAAACCACAACGCACACCTCACATACAATAATGTATGAAAAATAGCTTGGAGCAACTGGCAGTTCCCTTTTCTAAACTTCACTTTTTGAGAATCATCAACTCAAAGAGAAAAGTTATATTACAGGACAGGGGAAATGCAGTGAGCCGTTCTGAATAACATGCGACTATTAAAACTTGGTATACACATTTGTACACACTACAGAGATGCTTTGTGTACTGTTGTGGTTTCTCTTTTGCAGTTGCACGATTGCTGCCGTTTCCACTCAGGATGTGTCAGAGCGAGAGACCGTGACACAAAAACAAACTGACGTTGCACGCAGGCAATTTTTTTGATTGAAAGTGTTCAGGTGTACCTTATGTTGCTGCATATTGATTACGTGAATGGCGCGTTATAAAGCAGAAAACAACACAATACTTTATTTGAATGATTTCAATCTAACCGCATTGAGTGCAATTACATTCAGCATTACATTGACAAGCAACAAAAGGAACTTACTTTGCAGAAGACCCAAGTTGCTTCAGAATGCTCAGAGACTGTCGGAGCATTGCGGCTGTTGGGGTCGTCTCGCCTCCACAGTGCCTTGACCTGCTCCGGATACTTGTGCGGCTACGTCCTACTTGATGGCGTGCTTTTGCGCGTCTCTTTTAGTTCTCGTTTCAGATTCGCTCGCTCAAGCTCTTAAGCGGTTAATGAGGAAGTTGCGCGGATGCAATGTGAGAGGGAAGAGCTGTTTTTTTTTCTCTTCTTCCCCTTCATTTGACTAGCAAACAGTTACTCTCAACAACTACAGATACTTGTTACAACTACACCTTACTACTTTATGCACGTCTTGTTCAGTGGGAGGAAGTAACTTAGCACAAATACTTCTGTTAGTGTACTTGGTTACTTCAAGGTATCTGTACCAGAGTATCGGTTACTTTTGACTTTAACTACCGGTACCTACTTTTGAATATGGATCCCTGTACTCATGTCACAATGTAAAATTTTATTTATTTATTTTTTTAAATCAGAGGGATGCTTGTAATAAACAGCCCACAAATGGCATGTCCATATAATAATACAGTATATGCATATATAAATTCAATATATGTGGGGGAAAAAAACTAAGGCAGCTGACTCAATCAACACAATGGGCATCGATGCAAAACAAATTTCAATTTATGTATCAATTTCTTTATTAAATGACTTCAAATTTGCGAGGGAAAAGTTGAGGAACTTGTTTCTATGTTGCAGTTTGCTTTTCTTTTGTCTGAAAACAGTTGGTGGGTCGGTTCTTTTATAGGAGTGTGTGATTGTTATTATTATAGCCTGAACTGATTGTACATCAGTGGATATTTTACTTGTCAAATTAGAAAATACAAGCGAGGAAAGTCTTCTGTTTGAGTCAAGAATTTTTAAATGAAACGCTGTAAAAAGAAAAAAAAATAAAGAAAAAGAAAACCGTAGGAAAAAAAGACAGTGAGGTGGTCTTTTGTAAACTATGAAAAAAAGGCAACAAAAGAAAAAAACTGAGTATCCCAGCAGAATCGCACCAAGGCCACTTTGATGCAAGGCTTCCAAAGACATGTTATGGTGTTTATCTATTAATAAAAGTAAAACTAAACAAAGCTTATCAAAAGGGAGTTCCAAGTAATAGTCCTTCTGCTTTGAGGCATTACAAGAAACATTCACTTCATAAACTTGTCATGTGTTGGGGAAATGCAAATGTTACTTTGAATTTGCGTCCGTTTCTCCGACCTTCAAAAAACGAGTCGGATGGAGGGAAAAGTTAAAGCACCCAAGACCGCCTTGTGTCAGCTCCCTGCTGTTTTGAGTCCCGGCAACATCTTGTAAAAACATATGAATCGCAAAGGAATGCAGATAATTAGCAGCGTTAAGAATTAAGATGGCGGAAGGAGAGTAAAAGGTAAGCACTTAGAAAACCTGCGGAGGGATCCTAAATGTTGTATTTGTCTTCATCTTGATGATTTCACCCGTTTTTTGTTTTTTTTTTGTTTTTGTTTTGGCTGTGTGGAGCACACTGCCCCTCTTTTGTTACGTGGAGGACTTGGATGGAACTTGGGGGCAGCCATGTCATGTTCTGTTCCTTCGCCTGTTCCCTCCCCTCGTATCATCCGTTCCTCTGAGACCGAAGTGCATGTTGAAGTTCTTGGGGTGGTGGCTAACGTTTTGCTTTGGCCTCATCGGTTTCTGTGACAAGCAAACAAGGGATTTCATATTTTAAATAGGATAATCACTATAAACCTCTATTAGGAATGTAAAATCAGTATTTTAGATCTTGGGTTTAAGAGTTACTTCCTGCCCAGAGTCAAGTCTCCTCACCTTTCCTGAGTTCGTCTCGCTTCCGAGCAGCGTCCTCCCGCTGTTTCTTGATAATAGCGAGTCTGGCCAGGTCAGCTCTCGCCTGATCCGTCTTACCCTCAAGATGAAGCTTCATGTAGCGTTCCTTGGACTTCTGCTTCTCGATCTCCTCCCTGGCGGACGCCATGTCAAAAACTTGTTTCAAGGTTACGGACAGCACGCAATGAATCAAGAATACGTCGACACGTGGGACAAGAGGCCAGCCTCACTCACCTCCGTACTTTTGAAATGAAAAGAGTCCTCGAGTAATTCGATTGACTTTTTAAAAAAACTTTCCTCAAAGCCTTTATGTGACACAAGATGGCGCTACAGCTACATTAACATAGATGGCACTCCCATCTTACTGAAAGTAAATTGGGAAGATATCCTATTTAGCAGGTATGAAAAAAAACTCTTAAACGGTTTCTGCATTATGACTACCATCATGAAAAAATGGTTTGATAATTCTATCACTCCCTATCCCAGTACACAGCATCAATTTCCAAATTTCTTGCATTTAGGACCCACCTTTCTCTGCGAGAAAGCTCTCGGGGAGCGTCGACATCCAACTCGGCTACTTTCTTGCTTTTTTGAGAAATGCGGTTGGGATTTTCAATTTCTATCAGTCCCTCCACACCGCTCCTCTTCTTAGACTGTATGTAAACACCAACATGTTAGCGACACACTGACGAAAGCTGGCAGTCAAGTAAAATAACATCGGTGATGTCAACCTCATTCTCTTCTTCGCTGCTACTCTCCTCCTCAGACTCTGAACCGCTCTCTTTCTCCACACCAGCATTTGCTTCCTGTTGGAGGAGAAGGGAAACAGTAGCACATTAGATAGAGACAATCGCTGATAGAAAATACCATCAAATAATTTCTTAACTTACCAGTTCTCTCTGGGCTTTCATTTGTCGGTCAATCTCCTCAGGATTGCTGAATTGCTTCCCTCTGCCCTTATGGCCCTTTTTCCCTGTGCCAATTAATACATGCATGTCAATAACAATAAAAATAGAAGCATGTGAGAATAAAATCAACTGTAAGTGTTTTATGAGTCCACTAAACAACAAACTGTTACAATTATCGGGCCAATCACTGCATTTCAAAAACAAGTCAAGCTGTCAAAAAGGAGCCAAATCTATGATACACATGGTCACGTTAGTGGGGGTAAACTATTATGGCACAAATACAAACATAGTGGTGAAAACGATCTATGACGAAACGCTAACAATAAGCAGATAGCTCTACTCCTACAATGAACAATTTAATGAATTCTTATACAAATTGGGAATGCTTATTTGGCCGCTAATGCTAACATAGCCCCAGTACTAGCATGCTACAAGCTAAGCATGCGTAAATGCTACCTCTCGACACTACGGCTAGCTTGCTCAAACTACTGTTTAATTGCTTAAACTGTGACACTTACCGCCCCTCGGCATGATGAAGTATAACGTTAACAATAGTGCAACCGGATGCCGCTAAGTAACGTTTCAAAAAATGTACGACACGCCGTTAAAATGCAGTTAGAAGAAAGGCTAAACAGTTTAAACTTGGCGTTTTGGTTATCAAGCTAAAGCGCTAAGCGAAAATGCGCTCCCGCTGCACTGTCTGGGCCTGCGCAGCCACTAACACACTTGACGTGACAGTTACATCAGCCAATCAGCTTCACTGTTTTATTTCGTTGGGCGGGGTTAGGAGCTAATTAAACTGCAAAAACTTAAATGTTGAAAGAATTAAATAAATCGTGAAATAATTAATTCATGACACGTTATTTCTTTAATAAGTAAATAAGTTAATAAGTATTATAATACTTAAATATTTTAATAATTCATGACACATTTAATAAATTATTTAATCCTGCGTCGAAAGTTTACTTCCGTCACCTTTTTTCTACCTATTTTATATAAAAGGCTGTTTATTTATTTGGAAAATATGCCACTCTCTGGCTCATAAATTTGTAAATATGACTAACAGGAGTGCCTCAACTGCTATGAACGTTACCACCTCCACCACTTAATTTGTTCTATTATTCATACAGTATATAGTACATACTGTAGTTTACAAATTCACATCAATGTAAAGTATTAAGATTTGTTTCATCTTTTTTATATATTTTTTTAATCTTTATTTGAATGTTTATATTATGTCATTTTAATGTTACTCGTTTATGTCTTATGTCTGCACCAGTCACCGAGGCAAATTCCTAGTAATGTGAAATTTATTCACTTACATGGCAATAAAACCGATTTTGATTTCTATGCACTAATAATAACAATTGAATCCATAAAATGTGTTCCATTATTAAATATTACACCACATTGAATTGTTAAATAAATTGGTCATTGGTTTGTCTTGCACCAAAAACTCCATCCAATAAAATAAATCCAGTGACTTTCATTGTTACAGATTTCACTTTAATGTGAAGATAAATAGAAAAAAAAAGATTCGCCAAACAGATGAGTACTGAATATACATTAGGTAATAAAAAAGGCAATTGAATAAAAATCCATGTACCAAATAAACCTACTTCATAAAACATGGTATTGCTCCAAACTATGCAGTGCAGTCATGACTGGTAACATTTGTCAATATAATTATCAATTCATAAAACAAAAGGCCATAATTCATTCCACTTAAACTTCCTATAAGGAAGGCATTACATCATGCTTGTCATTTCTTCAACGTTGATACTTTATCTCCTGCATTCCACTTCTCCTCCACTTCTTTCTCCATCAGGTGGTACTCAACTGTCGATTCTGTAAGCTACACAGAAGAAAAAAAATCCAATACCGATGATTAGAAGAAATTAAGAAGAATAAAATATAAGAAGATGGAATACTGTATAACATTTTGTTACACAGACTGCTCTGTTCTTACCATGTCAATAAGAATTTCTATCTTCAATTTTAAGATATTATTTTCCTCCTCTAGCTGCAAGTTTTTCTTCTTAAGCCGTTCTACTTCTCGGACCGATACATTTCCACCTGATTCTGATCATACAGAAAGAAGAAATATATATTGTGATGGCATTGGAGTGGTTATGATAGTAGTCATAACGAGGACAACTGTGATGGGTTAAATGCAGAGGATAATATGAATGTAAAGATGATGGCTTTTTCAAAATCAAGGACCCCCTGTAGATACACACAAACCTCACACACAAGAATTATTGTGATATTTTCTGCACTGGCCTATTATGCAACAAGAGTGTTTGTAATCACCTGTTACCCACTGTCCATCCTCAAATTTCAACATATGTCCTCCAATGTTCATTGAAGGAGGTCCATACTCAAGGCCCAGCTCCATTTCCCGTGTGGAACGGTCCAACTAAAAGACAAGACATTGTTTTCGCTAAACAATTCGCTCGCCACACATCCATTCAATTATTGGAATATTTTATTATTTTGGAGCAAATATAACTTACTGTGTGAAGGCTCGATAACGATGCCGATTTCCGTGGAGGAATCTTCTTCGGACTGAATGATTTCCCAAATCGAGGGAGCTTCAGGGACATTTTGAGATCCTAAATAAGAACACACATGGCAACATTAGTTAAAGAATGTTTTGAACACAATCGCATGTCACTATGCGGCTAGCTAATGCTAAGTAGCTAACCGTTACGCGTTCACTAGGATACTTTTCACACCTGACCTTTTATTGATACTGTCGACTAGGTGTCAAATAGGATCGTAGTTGCAGGTGAGTCGCTGAGTTTATATATGTATAATATTTACCTCCATATTGACAAGTTAGGGAAATCCCTAACGCCGTCGATTTATGAAGAAACGGCGCACGCGTAGTACTGCGCAAGTGCGAATGTTCCATTCAAAAACCGGTCAATCTGAACCAAAACATGGACATAACACTACCCTTACTCAATTGTGGGAAAAACTGCTTGACATTTAATATGCATGCCTCACGCTTTGTTTGTTAACCTGTGACGTTTTGGATTAATATCCGAGGAGCTAGGCCCCCTGTTAAAACGAGAAAATGGAACGTTCGAACTTCGACGTTGTATTACCATGGTGATAGGATTCCCTCACGCATGAGTTAGTTTAAGCAAAAATGTCCTGGACTTTATCTGTATAGCGCTAATACTGTCATATGAAAGTAAAGTTGATGAAGTTATGGACGTACAAGTATTTACATATAGAAGGATATAATTGTAAACATAGATATGCAGCCTTCATGCCCCAGTGGCCTAATGGATAAGGCACTGGCCTCCTAAGCCAGGGATTGTGGGTTCGAGTCCCATCTGGGGTGCTTCCTTTTATTCTTTTTTTTTTATAAATGTTTTTATTTTTCTTATCCTTCGGGATAATCTCAAAGCTCCTCAAATCATCTTTACTCTTAACAACGGCAACTGCGCTAGGTCGGATATTTGAGAAATACACTGCAAGAAGAAAAGCAAAAATGGAGCAGCAGTGCATTAAACTCTGCATCCTTTTGAACGCTTTGGCTGCATCAGTGCACACTTGCCGTGAGTATTGGTATTCAATTCATAGAGTTTGAACAAGTACATTTGTAATGATACTTTTAAATTATACTACTAAAAACAAAGATAGTTTAAACAAATTTATTTTTTGTTAAATATAGAATTTACATATTATACTTATGTTTATTGTGCTCCAGGAACAAAACAAGTCAAGAAAGAAGAACATAGACATGTTTAAATAATTTAACATTGTCACTGCTATAACATTTGTTCCATAATGTGTGTTATTTAACTACAACCCTGTGACCCTGATCCATCCTCTTACAATGACAGACCTCCGTGAGGCCACCGTGTATTGGGATGCTGCCCAGAAAAGGGTCATCCTGAAAGAGGGGGTAAAGGAGACAGAGGGCGGTGCTTATGGTTACTTCAACGATAGCCTTCATCTCACTGGATGGGGCATCTTGGAGATCTGCGCTGGTTACGGAGATGTCGAACTGGAAGATGAGACTACATTCTTTCTGGCTGGCTACCTGGAAGGCTATCTCACTGCTGGGTGGGATTACTTTTTGTTTTTGTAGTGTAAACCTTTCAATAAAATGTGCACGAAATAAAGCATTACTGTAAATGTTGTTGTTGGTTTCTTTTTTCATTGCAGACAAATATTTCATCATTACTCCAACATGTACCCCCAGCTAATAAAGGATGAGAAGGTTCTGAATCCCTTGAAAAGATTCTTAAGGTAAAATGTTGATATATGTTTACATGTAGAACATTGATAGATTTGGATTAAAGTGTTGACGATCTTCTCTGATCGACAGCAAACAGGACCAGTGGGCCAGAGAGCAAGTGAAGCTGAGGCAGAACAGTGACTCCTCGTGGAAACATTTGGGACTGATCCTAGCCCAACTTGATGGCCTAATCGCTGGAGCTGCACAGTGGGCCAAAGGCAAACACATCGATGTGTGTCATGTGTTTTGCGGGGATAATTACTGCCATGTCATCGTACTCATATCACTCTCCTCCCTTCCCAGCCTCTGTCTACATTTGCTGTTCACTTTCTGAATGGTGTCGGTGACCTCCTGGACCTCGTCCCCGCGCTGACGCCTCGTCCCGACTCTGCCGGGACTATTGCGTTTAGGATGCCAGGAATGGGCCACTGCACGGCCCTCATAAAGGTCAGGCTGGGCTCACGTGGCCCAAGCTGTGAGCGAACGTTGAGGAATACACTGGTGGGGGGAAAAATTGGGTTTAAAATGTAAACAAGCATTAGCCCACCCTCCCTTTTCTGTATCCCAGGTGACATCTGGCTTTGAGAACCTGCTGTTGGGCCACTCCAGCTGGTACACTTATGCAGCCACCATGCGCATCTATAAACACTGGGACCTCAAGGTGTCACATATGGCCACTGGAAAAATGTCATTCAGCAGCTACCCAGGTACGCTCCACAGAGAAAAATACACCTAATGAACGTACCCCGAATTGTGACTAATGCAGTTGAACAAAGCACACATTTCTGAAAGAATATATACATCAACTGCTTAGAGTTTAACCAAATCCATTGTGATCCATTCCTCTGCTTCGGCAGTGATGATTAAATATCCCATGCAACGTGTGCACAAATGTCAGCCACAAAGTCTACTGTTTTTCCTCACAGTCAGGTCAAAGCAGGCTAAGTCATTTCATCAGCAAAGATTTGTCAGAGCCCAGGTCAGGAAAAATCCTCTTACAGGCTCTGTTGCTATTCAAATACAACTTGTGCTATTTTTAGAGGGGGAAGGATGTGACTTCACTGTGTTACAATGAAGAGATTTTTGTTCTTTCTTTATGACAACGTGAACTGTTACAAATGAATTGTAAGACAGGACCAGAAGATTCCTTTTGCGTTCGACCTTACTTTTTTTTTTTTTTTTGTAACGTTATTGTCAACATACAATAACAATGACATCAGTACTTGCTTACACCAGATGACATTTATGATAAGAGTAAGACAAGACCAATCCTACTTTGGACTAAGGTTATAATAATCCTGCATTTTCCATTATAGTTAGTTGTTTTTTATTTATTTTTTACTCTTGCTGTTTCATTTCACTTAGTTTTTATTATTATTTTTAGAGCAGGTTTGTTAATTATTTCCCAAAATGCTTCATTTTAGTTTTGTTTTTATGAGTTTTAGTTTATTTAAGTTATTAGTTATTAGTCAGAGGTGGCAAATCCAGATCCATAAAGTAAAAACTCTGCCACCTTTTGTCTTTAGCCCCAGGTGCTAGCCAGCTAGCTAGAGCTAGCTCCCATGGTGCTCGTTTACCAGCGAGGGAGCTAGCTAGCGAGCATCAATGGCTAAAGCCACACTGGAAGGGTTTTTACTTTCTGGACCTGAATTTGCCACCTGTTATTAGTTCAATTATTATTTTAGTAATTAGTTACTAGTTTAATTAGTTATTAGTTGTTGTTGTTTTTTTACTTAATGAGCTTTCATCTCTGCTGATAAGATGAGAGTTCTACTACTTTTAATATTGTTTCTTGCCTTATAAAGGGTTTTTGTCTTCTTCTTGGCCCTTGCAATTTCCCTTCACAGCATTTCGTAGAAATTAGTTAACACATAATTCTACTAACAAAAAAATAAAAGACTGCGATATTGTTGTAAAAGTACTGTACCGCATATTGCTTGTAGCCTCGGCCTCCATGTGACCTCCACATTATTTTCCTCCTCATCCCACAGGCTTCCTTACATCATTGGATGACTTCTACCTGCTTGGTAGCGGCCTGCTGCTGACTCAAACCTCCATCAGTGTCTTCAACGCCTCCTTGTTCTCTCAGCTCAGCCCTCACAGCCTGTTGGCCTGGCAGAGAGTGCGCCTGGCCAACAGCCTGGCGCACAGTGGCGAGGAGTGGGCGCAGATTTTCTCGAAATATAACTCGGGTCAGAGAGAAAGCGGTGGTTGTGATGAGTCCTGTTTTTTCTGTATGCTGGAGACAAAGTGACATTTCTTACCCTGTTACAGGTACGTATAACAGCCAGTACATGGTAGTGGACCTGAGTAAGGTTTCACCTGGACATAGTATCAGGACTGGAGCTCTGACTGTTGTGGAGCAGATCCCTGGGAAAGTTATCCACACTGACCAGACTCAAGCTTTACGAGGAGGTGACGCACAAACAGCCACACATTTTTGACACAAGTACTTTTACTGTTGAATGATATGACTCAAGTGAAAATAAAAAGTAGTACCCCAAATAAGTAGTAAATACTGAGGGCCTGGTGAGTAAGTAAAAGTAGTGTTTATTCGCTTCTACCCACCTCTGCTGCTGGCTTAACTAGATACCATTTGCTTTAGGGTACTGGCCATCCTACAACATTCCATTTCATGTTGACATCTACAACCTGAGTGGGTACGATGTGATGTGGAGACAATACGGAGAAGATTTTTCCTACGACCTTTGTCCCAGAGCCAAAATCCTACGCAGGGACCAGGCCAAGGTGTTTGACCTCAGGTCCCTCAAGCACATCATGAGATACAACAGTAGGTGCAATGATGCAATATTCAATGTGGACATAATGGGCTCTTTTTTCATGACCTGTGTGGAGGCATGGTAGACATATTAAAAAAAAAAAAACAGTTGTTGTGGGCGTTAGCACAGCTGACTCCTCAATTGACTTAACATGCATGTTAAAGTAGACCATACAGCTAATAGGTACAGTCGATTCAGATCTCTATTATTTCCAATTTAAAAATCAAATCTGAACAAATAATTTGAAACTGGAACCTGTGGATGTAAGAGGCGTGTCTTGTATTGGATGTGTTTCAGACTACAGAAGAGATCCTTATGCCAAGGGCCATCCGTGTAAAACAATTTGTTGCCGTAACGACCTGCGCCTAAAGAGACCACGCCCCGGTGGTTGTTATGACACTAAGGTGAATACATGTGTTTGTGCTAAACGTGTTATTGATTGTGTTCCATGGTGTATTAGGGCCACGTATATATATATATATATATATATATATATATATATATATTTATATATATATTTTAGAGAGAGAGAGGGTAATAAAGCGAGAGAGAAAAAATCGCAAATTTACGAGGGAAAAACATCAATATTTGCAACATTATAAAGTGGCAAATTTGTAAGAAGAAAACTCACAAATTTTGGAGAAATAAATTTGCAGATTTGCGACATTATTAAGTGGCAAATTTGCGAAAAAAACTCACTAATTTAGAGAAAAAAATTGAATATTTGCAACAAATTTGCAAGAAAAAAACTAACAAATTTACAAGAAATAAATTCATAGGTTTGTGACATTATTAAGTAGCAATTTTGCGAGAAAAAAAGTCAGAAATTTATGAGAAAAAACTTGAATATTTGCGACATTATAAAGTTGCAAATTTGCGAGAAAAAAAGTCACAAATTTACGATAATAAACTCAAATATTTGCGAAATTATAAAGTGGCAAATTTGCGAGAAAAAACTGACAAATTTACGAGAAATAAACTCACATGTTTGTGATATTATAGTGGCAAATTTACGAGAAAAAACTGACAAATTCACGAGAAATAAACTCAAATATTTGCGAAATTATGAAGTGGAAAATTTACGAGAAAAAACTGTATCAATAATTTTCTTGTAAATTTGTTTTTTCTCACAAATTTGCTACTTTAAAATGTCACAAATCTACAAGAAATAAATAGATTTGTGTCATTTTAAAGTGGCAAATTTGCAAGAAAAAAAGTCACAAATTTACAGTAAATAAACTCAAATATTTGCGAAATTATGAAGTGGAAAATTTACGAGAAAAAACTGTATCAATAATTTTCTTGTAAATTTGTTTTTTCTCACAAATTTGCTACTTTAAAATGTCACAAATCTACAAGAAATAAATAGATTTGTGTCATTTTAAAGTGGCAAATTTGCAAGAAAAAAAGTCACAAATTTACAGTAAATAAACTCAAATATTTGCGAAATTATAAAGTGGCAAATTTGCGAGAAAAAACTGACTCGCTTGTGTCTCATAACACAGGTGACTGACTACCAGATGGCTCTCCAGCTGGTCGCAGAGGCAATCAACGGCCCCACAACACAGGGGGGTCTGCGACCATTCTCATGGCACTCCTTTAACATAACCACCCACGAGGGTCTTCCTCTCAAGTATAACTTTTCCTTTGTCACTATGAAACACACTCTACAGCGGCCCTAAACGCACTTGTCATCACCTCTGTAATATTTGGTTGTAAATACACCGGTATAATTTAATGTTTTTTCAGTTTTTATGTGCTAACATTTGCTAATTAGCATTCGACACAAAGAGACATGATACATTCTGTTTGCAGATTGAGTTGAGCAGATCTTTGGATAAAATGCAAAGTGTTATTCCCCAGAGGAGGGGATGCTGACCTTTTCCTCTTTTCCTCCAGCATCACCCGCAAATGTTAATGTTTAACTCTCAGTGAAACCACCGGAAGGCTTGTTTGACATGTAGCGCTGATGGTACAGGACACGCTACGCCGATTTTACTCTCACACCATTGGCCAAGGTTTTCCATTTATGCTTTCCCAAACAAATGTGGTTGAATAATTCCCGCATTCACATTATGTAACCCAGAGTCTAAACATTGAACTCTATGGGAATCTTAATTTGGATTAATTTATTCAGTTTATTGTCATTGTGCAAGTTACAGTCAATTAAATTCAGAACTGTATGAGTATTTACAGCAAGGTGCTAATGTGAATTTCTAATGTTAAGGCAATGCCGGTGGATGAAACAAATGATACAAATTATGACTAGTAGGGACTGACAAAACATATCACTGAGAATGAAAAGCAACAAGGACAATGCAGGCAATTAATGTACTATGTTAAAGGAGTTCTTATAATACAGCTGACTGTTTTTCTTCCTGTTCACAGTGTTTGTTGGTAACCGAAATGAAGTAATACACTGATCCACTCATGAAGTGAATTTGTTTTTGCCTTTGTTTGCATTGTACTATTGTTTCATCTGTGTGTTCCATTTTCATTTCCTGCTAAAGTTGAGCAAGATAGTGAACACCCAGTTGAGCAACATACTAAATGAGCTTCAAGTATGTACATTGCTGGACAGGCACACACAGTTTATGTTTAAACAAACAATGTCTGTACTCTGTAAAAACATGTGTTAAGTACAGCACAGGAGGCAAGATTTTCTGCTCTATTTATAACCTAAATTTTAATCCATAAAATGTATTCTCCAAAGTTTATTGTCTTTACTCCCATATTATCTTGGCTGCACTGCTTACAGCATGTGTAGCCTATATGTGTAATGTTAGAATTCCTTGTACAATCAGATTTCAGACAAATTGTGCTGCTATGTCAACGTAATCTGTCCAGAACCTTCAGTCAGGTGTGATGGCTGATAGAAAGCTATATTATCAGTGAGACAGTTTCTTTAAGAAATAAAAATTCTAATTTGTCCTCGAAAGACCCACAAGCTGGCCCTTGATGATGTAGCATTTTCCCATCTTCTGATTGGTTGGTCAGAGCTACATATCTGTAGCGGTCTACACACACAAATATTTTTTAATAATCACCATCTCTGGTGAGTATGATGTATTTTATTTAAATGTACAATGCTTTTTGTCATGCTATTTGATAAATATTGATTCCGAACTGTTGTTGACGTCTTAGCCAACGGCAGAGAAAAACTACCAAGACCACAATGCACCGGGAACCTTCCAGGCCACGCCCATAACTGCTGCGGGTTGGTGGTAACCGATAGAAAACGCTAAGGCGCAAACTCGGTCAAACTCGCTGGTCTCCACTGTGCGAGGAGAAGCGAAGCGCCCGTTTCTAAATGGCAACCACCACGGCGGACGACGAGTTGGACCCCGTGCTGCACGGCTGCCACCACAACAACAACAATAATAACAACAACAATAACAAAGACAACGAAGCCGGGGAGACCGCGACCTCCCCTCCCGCCGACACGACCGACCCCGGCGGGAAGACGTCGCATAGCGTCGGTAACGGTTCGGTCATTAATCCCGGCGGAGGAAATAATGGGAAGTGGGTTCGGCTGAACGTCGGCGGCACCGTGTTCCTGACGACGAGGCAAACGCTACTAAAAGAACAAACTTCGTTCCTGTATCGGCTGTGCCAGCAGCAAGACCTGCACTCGGACACGGTGAGTTCGAACAGGACACCCTAGTCCACACAGGTTCTTAATGTCCTGCTCTTATTTCTCAGTATTTGACGAAAGTCAATACATGAGGTGTTTCTAACATATTATCTTTCTGAAGTGGATAACACTTAACTATAGTCAAATTATATTAATTTACCTTTCTGAAAGTCCTAATCTGTTTCACGGCACAATTTGTTAGTTCAACTTTAAGCTTGTGTGTGTAAAGGCATTTTTTTCATCCAACTAGGACAAAATTGTCCATGTGCTAGTACACTCTTTGTCCTCACTACTAGTAGGCAAGGCAAGTTTATTTGTATAGCACATTTCATACACAACAGGCAACTTAATGTGCTTTACACAAGGAAAGACAACACCTATAAGCATCAATAAACACAGTAAGTTAACATTCAGGGCAAAAAAGAAAACAAAAGTAGGTTACAAAATTTACCAAAACAAAACAAAACATAGATTGACAATGTAAAAACATTTAGCGTAAGGAAGTTATTTAAAAAATAATAGTAATTAAAAGGGGAAAATTAAAACCATTTAAAATACCTTAATCAAAGGTATGTGGGGGGGAAAAGCAACGTTTTCAACCTGGATTTAAAACCATTTACACTCGGGGCTGACTTAACTTCTGATGGCAGCTTATTCCATTTGTGTGCAGCATAACAGCTACAGTAAATGCAGCTTCGCCATGTTTACTTCGAACTCTAGTAAGACAATTCAGTGCACTAGTAGAGCGACTTAAGTCTTACTAATGAGGACAAAGTGTGTACTAGTAGTAGTGATAGACCAACATGTTTTTTTTTTCAGGGCCGATGCCGATTATTAATTGTCAAGGAGGCCGATAACCAATATTTCAAGCCAATATTAATTTGCCGTAAAAGAGAAACATAGCATAAAAATAAAAGAACTGTGTTGAAATGCCATTATGCATGTACGTTAAAACCATTTTCAACACTTTTAAGGTTTTTCTTTTAATTTTAAACATAAAAAGAATCGCCAGCTGTGTTTATAAAAATTGCAGAGCTTGCAGGGTCCTATGCACGTGTTAAGCTAAATGAAAAACTAAGTGAATAGCTCCCTAATTTTTCTCCTGTAAATAGAGTTTTCCAAATTTCCAATGTAATTTCTTAATTTTTAAAAATAAAAAGTGTCGGGAGTTCCCAGTGTCAACAACATCTTACAGTACAAAAATAAATAAATACTTAAATGAAAAGTTCTTCTTCTTTTTTTGAGTGCCACTGATTGTCACACCCACTTAAATGGGGCGAAATTCGTTCTCCGCTTTTGACCCGTTCCCTGAAGAAGCGGTGAGCAGCAGCAGGGGCCGCCCACGACCTCCCAGTCACAGTGCGGACACTCTACCACTAGCCCACAGAGCTGGTTGGTGGTTCCTATATGTCACTGAGACAAATACATGGAAATGTAGCTAAATTGGGATTTTCATCAGGGTTTGCAAAAGGTTTCAAAAGATCTTCGCAGACAATGAAAAATTGTCTGACTCTGAACATGTTTAAACTTTCTTTGCGACAAGTAAAAATTAACATCTTGCAAATCCGGATGAAACCCCAAAATTTGCTACGTTCGCAAGCATTCGCCGTTCAGTGAGATACCAGCTTTATCGGCCTTCAGACTGGTGAAAAAGGCAGATGCTGATATTTGTCAAAATGCCAAATATCAGCACATACATTCCTATTTGATATTCTCCATGCATAGTGAAGTGTGTGCGCGTGTGCTCAGCATCCTTCCGTGGTGTGAATGTAGCTGGAGTCAGATGGAAGAACACGTGCCTTCTCTTCTGCAGGGGGCTACGCAGTCACAGTGGCTGTATAGCAGCATCCAATGTGGAGGGAGAGAGCGACATCCTCGTCACATGCAGCAATCCCAAAGATTACAAATAGGATGTGTTTCTCCTTAAAATGACGCGTGACACGGGCTACTCGATATACACGGTATTGCAAAGCAAATCATCTACGTTGTCATGGTGGACTGACTGACTACCCACAGTAAATCTGAAATCAGGACCCGCGATTCATTATTTAAGCATCATCGACTATTCCCACCAGTGTGGGATGATGCGCCTTTGCCGTTGAATAAAAAAAAATGATTTGCCGTTGACCCTGACAGAACGTTGGAGTATCGGTTCATCTCTGCTCAGCATGTTTGAAGACTCGGTATGAATGAGTGTTTGTGTACCTTGACTGAAAAGCCACCATTCCAGGGTGTTTCCCTCCTCCTGCTCTAAGTCAGCTGTGCTCCTGCTCGCGACAAACTTAATCAAATGCATTTTATAAGAACATACAGTAATTAGTACAGGAGGTCCTTGGTATAAGATAGAGTAGATATCTGTTACTACTGCTGTTTTAAATTTTGAAATAAATCAATCCCTTTTCTAAACTCCACTCAGACTATAATGTCAACTTTATAGATGCCACATCTGCTCTCCCGGCGGTGTACGTTGTGGTAAAGATGTTTGCCATGACGCAAGTCATTTTTTTTTCCTTAACGGAGGGGGAAAAGGAGCCAGCTATTTGAGGTATGTTTATTTTTTTATGCGAGCATCACACCCAGCGTGAGCAGGGGCCACTATTTGTGGAAATAAAGTTGTAAAGTAACTCTAATCTAAGCCATGCAGCAAACGGTCTATGCTCGCATTTCCTGGAGGGTTTTAAGTATCTTATTATGCCAACTGCAGAGAATCTTCAATCTCACCAATTGAGCAGATGTTCTTTCCTGCAACCAAAGCAAAAAAACAACATTCAATTTAGGCGCTTTTTGCCCAACAGCAGCAGTGACTCCCCCTGAACTGCACTGGAGGGGGTAATATTCCCATGTGACCTTCGGCGGCGACATGACAGGATCTACCCTTGCGTCGCCTGAAGACACACAAGGATGTCTCTCCTTCACATCTTTATCTTCACTTTCTCCGTCTTTGTCAC
The DNA here is from genome assembly GCF_051991255.1 of Vanacampus margaritifer. Taxonomy (NCBI): domain Eukaryota; kingdom Metazoa; phylum Chordata; class Actinopteri; order Syngnathiformes; family Syngnathidae; genus Vanacampus; species Vanacampus margaritifer. Next base: position 10,393,579 of record NC_135449.1, read on the forward strand.
CCTCAGCGGCAATGACTCACTTTTTTTTTTTTATCCCCTTTCCCTCACCCGCCTCTCATTCTGCTCCCAACAGCGGCAGTGTTGCGTCTTGGAGGAGGTATAGCGCGTTTGTAGCCGAGTGTTCCTGCACCCGTCACATTGCTGTCACACTTGCCAAAAACAGGAGGCGAGTCATTGGTGAGGTTGAACATGGTTGATAGATAGTACTGGATCCTTTTTGTACCAGATGGCAGGCTTTCCCCACTTGAGAGACATGTTTCAGTGGTTATTTCAGTTGTGTCCTCATCGGTGGCACACGCTACACATTTTTTTTGAGTTTGGACAGACGCATCGTTTCCATGCAGAGTGACGTTTGACTGAGGTCGAGGTTGTCGGATGAATGCAGAGCTGCGGTCCAGTTGCCAGCTTGCCCAGAGGGGAAACGTAGTTTGATTGCATAATCAGTATGTCGCAAGCAAATTCTGGTCTTAGTCACTTGAATAATAACAATAGAAGTGGGAAAATCTGTGTGAGATTGCGAGCTGGTAACACTTTTATTCTATTATTATTTATTTGACAATATATTCTATGTGACCCAACTAGTCAAAACAGTATTCTGATTAATATGGCATTTGTGGAATATGATTAAGCAGCAAAATCCACTTGTTTTTTATCCATCTTAGGGGGCAGCCATTTTGCCACTTGCTGTCGAGTGAAAATCGCAGTTGCTCGGGTAACGACCAATCACGGCTCACCTTGCGAACGTCACGTGACCAAAGTCAAACAGGTGAGCTGTGATTGGTTACCTGAGCCCTGAGCAACTAACTGTGATATAATTTTCAGTTGACAGCAAGTGGCAAAATGGCCGCCTCCCGAGATGGATAAAAATGGGTTGATTTTGCTGCTTAGTTCATATTCCGCAATAGTAATCAGAATAGCGTGTTTAGACTAGTCAGGCTCAGCTTGTGCCTTGTGAACATCTGATGAACAAACTCAAAAACAGGTGAGCCATGATTGGTCGTTACTGAGCCCTAAACAACTGTGAGGTCATTTTCAGTCAACAGCAAGTGGGAAAATGGGCGCCCCCTGAGATGGGTTAAATATGGGGGGATTTTGGTAATAGTAATCAGAATGATGTGTTTAGACTAGCAACGACACATGGAACATATTATTGGAAAGAATCTTTTAATGTTGACTTCCTCCTTAACAACTAGCTAGCACAATTATTTATCACAGTCAAACCCTCAAAACATAACTGCTCACTGGCCTGGTCTGCTCCAGCATGACTTTTCCCATATCGAGTAAAAATAGCCCAAATGGGATACGTTTGAAATTATTCCACCCACCGGACCACTTGGCCACTAGAGAGGTTTTTAATTCCACATCATGTCAAAGTTTAAGCTTGCTTGACAACTTGCTTACTCGGTAGTTCTTCACCGGCTTCTATTTTTGTTATGAATGCAAATTGTAGTGTTTACACCAAACAGACGAGCAAAACAAAACCTCGACGCTCGTGCCATACAACACAGATATTTTTAATGTCAGAATCCCTTTATTGATGAAAATTCTCATCCTGAGTTAAAATCCTTCTATTCCACAAATTAGAGCGAGTTTAAAGGTTCGAGCCCGCTCTCCCTCCTGTCTGCTACGCCTCTTGGGTCTTCCGCCGTTTTTAAACCCATGCGCGCACGGTCTGACGCCGTGCGACCGTTTTAATGAGATTATCGCTATTAAGACGCCCTGCCGCCCCATCATCAATTTGTGTGCTGTTAATGCCTCCCCAAGTTGAACCCTGGCCGCTCCAATCCAATTACATGATGAAGTTAATGTCCATCTTGATACGTGGATGATGTGAGATGATCGAGGATTGCAGATTATAACCACATAATCCTCATTATGGACATTGTGTCTATTTGATGCTGATTAAAGATTTCCGCGGATCACGCAGGTGAATTTTAAACGGGTTGTGTCGGTGCATATTTGACAGGAAGTGTCTCGCCCAACCGTCAGATTCCGCTACGAGTCTGAACCCGCGTTATCACCTCATCTGTGTTATGGGACGGTATAACACACAGGGAGACAAATGTTTACGGGGGGGAAAAATGCTGATGTTCTCATTTGACTGAAAAGTGCTCTGACAGGCGGACTTGAATTTATTTAAAATACAAACCGACTTTTGTTGGTGTACTTAACCTCTGCAGGGAGTCATAATCTACTTGTCTCAACTAATATCCTTAAAAGTACAGTAGAGGTGGAAAAAGATCATGTTGTGGACATGCTATAATAATGTGTATTGAAACATGGCTAAAAGAAGACCGATTCCTTCCACACAGTGACACCCTGGCTCGTAGCGTTTTTTTTTTCTTTTAAGAAACTGACGCATCCAGGAAGCTCCTGCCCACTGTTGTCAATCGCACACTGACGAGTCACGACCAATCGTCCTCCACCGCCCTTCCGCTCTCAGCACACTGTGGATTTCTCTGCAGACACACACTCCCAAAACACACTGATGTGATTATGGCTGTCCTCATCCTCTTGTCACCTTGGAAGTAGAAGTTTTTTTGGGGTGTTGACTTAATAGCTGCCCTTGTTGTCCTTCTCAAACTCTGTCCATATTTGTTGAGCTTGTTATCCTTTAATTATCATTTTTATCCTTACAAAATAATTACATTTGATGAGCAAGCAAATGCATACGATTTTTTTTTTTATTGGCGAGCCAAATGTCCCATGTTAATGCAAATTTTTTGGTTCTTTTGTGTAACAGGATGAGACGGGAGCCTATGTGATTGACAGAGACCCCACCTACTTTGGACCCATCCTCAACTACCTGCGACATGGCAAACTGGTCTACAACAAGGAACTAGCTGAAGAAGGTGTCACTATTTATAATTTAAGACGTGTGCACACGTACCTTTTTATAATCTCTTAAAGGGGAAGTCAACCCCCCCCCCCCAAATTCCTTAAAAATAGTATGTTCTATGCAGCCTCCTCAACGTCGTCTTCATGACATATTCTACGACGGTAGTTTCCGACATTAAATGAGTGAAAAATTAAATCAAGTGCAGGTGGCTGACGGCTGTCTGCATACACACTAGCTAACCTGTGTGTTCCTTTTGCTTTAAGGAGTCCTGGAGGAGGCGGAGTTCTACAACATCACCCCTCTTATCAAACTCATCAAAGAGCGGATCATAGAGAGGGACTCCAAGTCTACGCAGGTAAACCCCAAATCGATGTTTTCATCACAGCTTTAGCAATGAACTCAAAAATGATCAAGAATCTTTTTAGACTTTATCAGCATCTCACAGTCAACTTACAGTGACGTGAGCTTTTTGTGATTCTCTCAAGAGTGTGCTAGAGCCCCTGCTTCTCTCCTTTCTTTTTCAGGGTGGTTGCACTCACACTTATATAATCACCGCCCTCCACAGCATACTCCCACTCTCCCTGTGTTGTATTGCACTGCACTTAAGTGTACATGCCTGGGGGTTGCATGCAGCGCACCCATCTGAAAATAGAAACGGCTGATTTACTGACAGTTCAATTAGTTTCCCTCCTTAAGGTGTCTTTGTGTGACATTTCAGTGTTGCACGATGGTACTGAAATAAACTGAATTGTCTCATCCTGTGTCCTAGCAGCAGGTCCCCCCTAAGCACGTCTATCGAGTGTTGCAGTGCCAGGAGGAGGAGCTGACCCAGATGGTCTCCACAATGTCCGACGGCTGGAAGTTTGAGCAGGTCAGCGTGCGCGCCTGCAGAAAGCCCCGCACTGGACTACTCTGGACTGTGGGTTGGACTCACGCTTTACTGCTGACCCTTCAACTTTGACCCCTCCCCCCACCCCCACGGCCCCGACCTGAGCCCTACCTGCTGCACTTCCATTAGCGCTACTCAACCTTAGGCTTAATGTAGCCTCCGCTTAATGATTACACGGAAGCGTCAGCCCGAGTGCAGATGATAAGACACATGCTGAGCTTCTTAAATAGGTTTAAAACTCAGAAAGCAGCCACACAACAACTATTTTATTCATTTCTTATGATGCATTGCAATTTACGGGAATTGTTTTGAAATGTCTTCTGAGTGAACGAACTGAGGTGTAAATTTTTCAGCTAGTTACAGTATACTGAAGATGGAAACATTTCCTGTTCCTGTCATCAGTTTAAGGTTTCATCTAAGTCTAAAGATACAGAGCAAATAATGTTATTTTTCTCTCAGTGCTGACCTTCACCTGACGCTAGTGGCACACAGCACCCCCCCCCCCTCCTTCCCAACAAGTCAGGCTAGCAATCACCTTTAGCCCCTCTCTTCCCTGCTTTGCCACCTTGCGCTCAAATGCACACAGTACAGCTTTGCTTTGTCTCTTTGGACGCTCACATGTAGTTTTAATATATATGTGTTGGCATAAGTAAAATGATGCTTCATGTCCAGTCCACTGCTGAGTGTGCAAAAACCGGCTGTCCGCTCCCCGACCCAGCATGCATGAACACCAGAGTCTCTCCTTCGCTCACGTGTTTTTCTTCCTCGGTGAGCTTTACTTCCTGCTGATAAATCTTCTCTTTCTGTGTGCGCGTGTGTCTAGATGGTGAACATCGGCTCGTCGTACAGCTACGGAACGGAGGATCAGGCTGAGTTTCTGTGTGTTGTTTCCAAGGAGCTTCACACGCCTGGTTCGGGGCTGGGTACAGAGCAAAGCCACAAAACGAAGGTGAAACTCTCCTCACTCACAGGCCAGGGTGGGGTGTCGACGGTGCCAAGAAACTGTAAAAACATGTCCACAAGCAGAGATTTAGGACTTGCATAATTACACTACAACTTGTTGTTTGGAAAAACAAGTAAGAGATGTAAGAAAACTGAAAAATGGAAGCCAAAGACATTTTTAATTAAAAAAAAATTTCAATGATACAATTTCAAATAAGAGGAGGTAAACATTGAATGTGAATATAATCTACACTATTACGTTATTTTGCACTCTAATAACCGTTGTCTCAAAATAACCCAAATTGGGTCAAAAAGTGACCGACCCAAATGCTCTGGTTAATCATATAAACCAAAAAGTTGGGTCAAATAAATAACACACAAAACAACCCAACCCCACCTTTATCTTTTTAAAAAGTTTTGGGTTATTCTTTTGACCCAACATTTGGGTTTAAATGCGTAACCCAAAAAGTTTGGTCGGTCCAAAAAAAAAGAAGTTTGGTGGGTTATTCATTAAACCACATTTTTGGTTTACAGAGTAAAGAAATAATCCATAACATTGGGTCGACCCCCCCCCCCCTAAATGTGTTGTTTTGCGGGTTATTAATTTTAACCAATTTTTTGGTTTAAATGTGTAAACCAAAACGTATGACCAAATTTGTTTTGTTTTTTTACCCAAATTTTAGTTTTTCGTGTACAGCCCAAAACATTGTTAAAAAAAAAAGTTTGGTGGGTTATTCAGTTAATCAACTCTTTGGTTTAAATAAATAAACCAAAACTTTGGGTTGGTCCCTTTTTTACCCAATTTAGATTATTTTTAACCCAACTATTTTTAGAGCGTGTACTAAATATAGTAATAATTATATTTTATACTAAATATGTTTTTTAAATACTGGCAGTAATGACTAGCTAATGTCATTTTTTTTACTTAATTACTGTTATAAACATGATCATAATAAAAATAAGATAGTTTTCACCTATTAAAAAAAAAACACTATATGGACCAACAACTAAAAAACCAACATGTCTCAATGGGGTGCCATAGAAAGACAAATCTTGCAATTAAATGGACTAATGTGTCAAAACGATCTCACTCTGCATATGTGCGTGTGTCAATTTGGGGTTCTTTCCTCCTGTTGTATGTGAATGTTTATGCTTTGACTCCCCACTGAAATGTCATCAAATGTCATCCACTTCATCACTCGCCTCTTTTCAAGTGACCTTCCACTTCTGGCTTCACTGTCGTCACTGTTCACCCTCATATGGATATATAGTGTAAATATATATCTCTGCCTGCTCACTGACACTCATTGGCATTCATTTTTTTTGTTCATTTTCTGTCCATTTTGTTTTTTTCCCCCTTCCCTTCGTCCTTCCTGCTGACCGCAGCCGACGGAGACGCAGGAGGAGGAAGCAGCGAAGGAGGAGGAGGAGGAGGCGGAGGGAGGGAGAGAAACAACACCGAATGAGTGGCTTAGAGAATGAGGGAGTCATGTTCCTTTGTTCCAAAGCGAGTCGGGGAAAGGGTGAGGAACTGTGTTAGTGAGTCCAATAGCTGTGGGTATATTCTAGTGTGTGTGACTGGACAATGTCAGTTCAGTTTAGAGTGTTTCATGCCACTGCATTGGGTTTTGAAAAAAAAAAGTGTTATACAGGAAATGATACGTCTAGGAAGACTTGTGTTATGCACATGGCAAGCATATTGAAGCGTGTGTTTTTTCCCCGTTTGACCACAAATTTGCAACTTAATAAATTATTTGTGGTTTTCCACATAAATTAATTTTTTTAGGGGGATCTATAGTACTGTATATCTACCTGTATTTGCCCAAAACTCACCTATTTGATGTTTTTATATTACTTTGCTGCCATCTTGGGAGAGATATATTTTTTTAATTCGCGGCAGGTATTGTGGAAAAATATTTCAGTTCAAAAAGGGAAACTCATGTAAATTTATGACACATTTAATTAATAATTATTTTTTTAAAAATGATCTTCACAATACCCACAATTCACCATCTCCAGTAATTATAATAAAAAATAAACAAAATGACGGTCAAACGGATCAATGAAATCAAATCCTATTCAGACAATATGAAGCATTTCCTGTTCAAAATAGATCAAATATCTCCTTCCAGTGCAGCCTGCACCCAGTGTGTATGTGGGTGCGCACACTCCCACCGTTTTGTCATCACAGATAACGAAGGAGTGCAGCGACTCGGCGGGTTCTGATTACCAATGCTGTGACATGAAATATCCTTGACCTTTTAGTGCAGCAGTACTGACGTTGTCCTGTATGTTCTTCCCTGTCCCCTTGCACAAACACCGTACACGCACACGCATTTTAAGGCGTGGTGGTGTATGTTTTTGTTGACATGCCCCAGCCATCACGTATGTCCCCATTTTCATCATCATTGCTGTCATGGCAACCGGACGATACTGTAACTAATGATGATGCACTGCAAATCGAACGCGGATCCACTCGCTAACTGTCTTATTTTCTTCCGCAGCTTTTCCAGATCCACGGCTCCCGGATGTAGACATGACAAGAACCTAAATTATTTATTTAGGCTCAAAACAACATCCTGTACTTGGAATGTGTGTGTATGTGGCGTCCAAAAGACGGAAATGGATTTGTAGCATTTCTAATTGGTTTATTGAACAACTTAAAAAAAAAAAAAAAAGATGAACTGAAACGCATATTTAGTTGAGTACAGCAATATTCTCAAAAATACTTTCCAGGGACCTTACAAATAGGAACTTAGTGAACCTTAGTACATTTATGACCAAAGATTTTGACTAGCCAGAATCACAATATGATGAACTTACAGTATGTATTGAATTCCGAGTGATGCTTCCATGGAAGCGTTCATAGAATCACCGTCCAAAAGATGCGTTTTCTGATGCTTTTTATTCCTGTTAATCTTTCCAATGTCGCATCATGTACTCGTAGGTAGGAATGCAAAGCAACAAAAGAGAAGGCGTCAAGTTGGTTGTTGACATAGGTCACCTCAAAGTATTTGAAAATAAGTTCTCCTTTCGAAATGTATCATGTAGACCCGAGTGGAAACTGCACCTTATGTTACGTTTTTGTCCAATGTAGGGAACGACATGCTTGTAAGTAAGAGCATGGCCGTTTTGTGGGGCATTACTTTTTACAGATGATGAAAAACCACCCAGTATAATTTAACATTTGACTCCCTTCTTCTCGTGATAACATGACGGGAGACATACATGCAAAAACACACACACACATTAAATAAGATGCAAAGACGGCAAACTGTTTTTGTAGATTAGAATACAAACTGGCATATTCTGGAAATCTTTGCAATACACTTGTAGCAGGATTCGTGTTAACATAAGACGTTTAGCTGATGATAATCATATTGGTGGTATAAGAGACGACTGAAAGGGGTTCAATTGTTCTGTAACTTTTTTTTTTTAACACGATTAATTCAGTGCCTTGCTCAAGCGGCAAAAGACTGACATGTCAAATTGTCATGGTTGTTTTTTTATATGCATTTTAGAATTCATGCGTACTTTACAATCGCATTTAGAGTCCAAGTTCGGTTTTGATTGCAAGAGAGTAGTATTTTCGGGGGAGGGGGATAAAAATGTATAGGAAAAACATGCAGCTGCGTATTTGTGCTGAATAGAGATGCTGTTGAGGGCCTGATTTTTTTAATGTCTTTTTTAATTATTCTTTTGTATATTTGTCTTATTTATTATCGAGGCTTCTTTTGAAATATCTATTTAAAAAATCTGGGTTTTGCTGTCGGGGTGCTCATCATTTGAGCAGGTAACTTTTTTGTATACGAGATAGTTTTCATGTTTGACTGATCCAATGGTCTTGACCCACACAAAAATTTGACACAAGATATGTTGGTATGTTTTCAACAGCGCATTCACATTATTAGCATTATTAAGTCCACCTCTGTTTGCATGTTGAGGGTGCTTTGTGACATCCTCTTATCGTGTTTATGAATTTGTACACCACTCATTAAATGCTTCCTGCTGTATTTGATCAATTCATTATTTCTGTACAAAAACAACAAAGATGGAACATATTGTCAAAACAAATGGATTTAATCATTTTAATTGGTATGCAGCCTCAATGTACTTAAATGGGAAGTGAAGTCAAATATTTTCTTGACAATGTGTTCTATGCGCCACCACTAGTCTAAACATGGTATTCTCTTCTGATTGATATCGTGTCTGTGGAATATGAATTGGCCATTTTGACATTATATCGCCCTCTGCTGTCGACTGAAAATGATATCACAGTGTCTTAAGGGCTCGGCTTGTGAACATCACATGCCCAAACTCAGAAAACAGGTGCGCCGTACCAGTTATTACCTGAGCCAGTGGGCACTGTAATGTCATTTTTGGTTGACAGTATAAAGCAAAATGGCCGCCCCTAAAATGGATTAAGGAAAAATTATAATATTCCACAAACTCAATATTGTTCAGAATACTGTGTTTAGACTATTGGGAGTGCAAAGTACATGTTTTTGTAAAGAAAGTTTTAACTTTCCCTTTAACATACAAAATAAAGTACGATAGAATGTTAATTTATCAGGACGTTGTTGTATTTTATGTAAATGAATGGCTCTACTCTTTAAAAAAAATAAATACAACTTCCTTTTTTTTTTTAAGTGTTGTCTTATTTGACTATCTCATGAGAAAATGTTCACCTGATTCCAATACAGTACTGTATTTTCTATGGCAATTGTGATAGACTTCAGCTTTTCCCAAATGTGTTTTTGGGATGTCACACTAGTGAGGACAAATGCAACAGAAAATGGATGACGATATACCGGTGAGTGCATAACTGAAATAAAGACCAGATCAATTTTGTGTAAAAACATTCAAAAGTCTTTCCCTGATGATGTTATGCCATATTTGTCCTACAGGAAGGTGCTCAGCGTGTTATCCACAGTGGCCAGATGCAAGTATTCTGGGGGTTCCACCACGGACCCTCGCCCCTTGTCCTCATCCTCGCGCCGACTCAGAAGTGGCCTCTTTCGGCGCACGGACCCTCGGTGACGTCGCTCCAGACATGCCAGTATCATGTGGGCGAGGTCCTGCTGGAGCCGCTGGAAGTTCTCCCTGGAAAAGCAGGTCAGTGTTGAGTTGACGGGTATTTTTAAGAGCGTTTTTAGTTTCAATCGTACTTTAAAAATCAACTTAGTTGACAAATAAATCGGGCTGTCAAAATTAGTGTGTTGACCGCACCTTACTTGGAAAGCCTACACTGGGGGAATTCCAGTGTCCACGTCAAAATTAAGCCGTAATAAATTGTAATAATAATGCAGTTAGTTCATGGTAAAAATTAGATCGCTCTTAATATGAAAAAAAAGGACTGTGCTGTAATGTCTTACAAATGCAGTTATGCCATCTAGTGGCAGAAAATGACCAACACAAACCAATATCACACTCGTTTTTTACAGTACGTCTTTTTTAAAATTTTAACTACATTTTAGGAATTATTATTAAATTACTTATCGATGACTAAAAGATGCAGCCATATTTCTATTAGTTTAACATTTTTTTCCCCACTTATGTTAAGAGTATGAAACATGAAATATTTTATTGTACATTTAGAACAGTTATAAAATTTGGGATTAATCATGAGTTAACTATTGAAGTCATGCGATTAATTACGATAATTTTTTTTTATCACCCCTACAAATTAGTAGTGTAATGTTTCTGAATACAATTGTTGGATTTTCATACGTTGTGGGAGGAGCTGGGAGGTCGTAGTCTGCACCCGTCTCACCAGTCAACCAGTAGGTTGTCTCTGTTCCTTTACCCTGAGAAAACATGAACGCACACAAACGCTCAAAATATTGCCACTATTTGAGTGTGATCATCCATTACCTTTAGATACGTTTCACCCCTGTACTCGTACTCAAACTTGCAGTCTGTCCTCGTCAGGATATTAATAGTTGGCTGACTGACGTGGATCCGCAGGGCTGCGGCGCAAAATGTCAGATTCATCTCATTAGGTTGACCACGAGATCCTCTAATTGCACATCAATAATTACAAATGTCACAGGGCAGGAACCGACTGGCACGACGCTGCGTTAATGTCGACATAAATCAGTTTGCTCATTAAGAGCGCGCTCACGGTGTCCCGTAGACTCCATTCGAGACGCCGTGTTGACCATATCGCCGAATAAACAATATCTGGGCATCTTGACCCCGACCACGCCTGCTGCGCACAGACCTGACACGCAATGAAACAAGATAGTATAAAGGTACAGTTAGTAACGAGATTATAGTCCCAACCGTGGACGGAGATCTGAAAATGTCATGTGATTGGCAGGTCAGGACCAATGTGGTCTACCTGAGTGCACGCCGATTCGTATCCACACAGGGATGCCAGGCAGATGTCTGAGCTGGAAGTTACCCATGAAGGCCAAAATGTCCAAGGCCATGCGGCAGATATCCACTGCATGCCTGTTGCCGTTACGGTTTGGTAGACCAGACGCCACCATGTAGGCGTCGCCGATTGTCTCCACCTGGAGAACAGATGTCGATGTTATGGAGGACCAAAACTGCCAACTTTAAAAATAAATAAATGAATACATTAAGTGAAAATATTATTTAATTAAAAAATTTAATAAAAACAGCAAAATATATATACATCACTAAATAAATAAAAGTAAAAAAGGAATACAAAAATAAAAAACGAGATTAAAAAAATAAATATATATATATATATATATATAAATAAATAAAAACGCTCTGCTCTCACATTTATTTATTTCATGCTGCAGACGCTCTGTCAGGATGAAATGTTATTCAAATGAGGGGGCGGTCCTAAACATGTCTTGTTTTTGACACTGTCACTTGACAGTGGACAAGATAGTCATCCATTACTGGAGCAGCCCAAAGCAAGCCGCCGGTGAGACTTCCTTGTTTTTGCTGACCCGCTCGCTCGACCATTGAAAGGCATTTTGCAACGGCGGAGTCCAACCCCGAGACACGCTTAGGACCACCCCCTCTTTTGAATAACATTTCGACCTGACAAGAGCGTCTGCTGCATGAAATAAATAAATGTGAGAGCAGAAGCGTTTTTCATTGATTGATTGATATTTTATTCTATTTGTATATTTATTTCCACATTTATTTCTTTATTTTTATTTTTTGAATCTCGTTTTTTTATTTTTTATTTTAATTCCATTTATTTCTTTATTTATATTAAATTTTTGAATTATATTTATTATATCCGTTTTTATTTTCACTTTTATTCATTTAATTACAGTATGTATTTATTTTTTTATTTTGGCAGTTTTGGTCCCCCCATAGACTGTACTGCATGTGACCTTGTAGACATCGTGGTGGTCCAGGATGCTGTCGAAGCCCTTGTAGATGTCGTTGAGCATGTCCACCACCTCCATGGGCGTGCTGTACTGGCACAGCGTGGTGAAGCCCACGATGTCGCTGAAATAAATGGTCACCTCGTCGTACAGCTCAGGCTCCACCACGCCCGTCTCCTTCAGGCTCTTGACCACAGGGCTGCCCCGAACCAAACGCATTCAAGTTCTCACAGACCAATCGTTGAACTTGTTTCGGGGCCTTTTTTTGGATGTTGAACAAACCGTGGAAGAAGCATGAAGTTGAGGCGGTCCGCTCGGTCCCTCTCTGTTTTGTAAAGGGCCGTTCTCTCCCCCACCAGGTGCTCCAGGTTTTTGGAATACATCTGCAGGCGACGTATCATGTTGTCCATGTAGCTCTCGTTGTCTTTGTTGTAAATTTTACTAGAGGAAAAAAAGAGAGAAATAACATTCAAATATATCATCGATCGAAACTAATATCCTGTCTTTCTTTGGACAATCAGACATTTCTTTAGATGCACTTTAACAATCTGTATCAACAATTCTAAATCACTACCATCTCTCTATAACTTTAAAATACATGACTATTGTAGCTAAATGGGCTAACTAAGATTAGAAACCCCTCTCAATAACAACAATGCACTGACAATAACGAAACAAGTCATTGGAAAATTTTATAATGTTTTTTACCTGATGATTTTGCCCAAACAGCTTTCTACCTTCTTGAAATCCGGTCTTTTCTCAGCATCCTCCTCCCAGCAGCTTTTTATAAGCATGTATACCTAAAGGTACAATCAAATCATAATAAAATATTTATTTTAAAAAATTGCTCCATCACTTCCATTCAACATCCTCCCACCAGAAACAAACTGAGGCAACCATTATTATTATTACTGGTGTTCCCACGAGATGGCGGCAAAGCACTCCTTTTGTCTAAATGAATTTCCCCAACAAGGTGCTTTGGCGCCAAATATGGAACATTTTTGTTTTGGTACAAAACAACGACTAGGAGAATTTTTCCGCAAATAATGGAAGATAAGAAAAATTAGCAACTACCTAATAAAAGTAATGAATAGTTTTTAATATCACTTTGAACATGTATGTTACAATAATGATGCAATCACTGAAATCACAGGACGATTATGGACAAAATAATCACGATTATTTTTGACAATTAAAATCACGATTATTCAAATGATTATTTATTTTATTTTTATTAACAAAAACATTTTAACACATTTAAAAATATTAAGACCAATTAAAAAATAGAAACACTATAATTATGTAAGTTATTTTTGGACCAAACTGAATTTACAGTATAATAATAATATATATTTATTTATTTATGTTGGCAAAAAGTTGAAGTTGGAGTGTAGCATGTGCACTGTGCAGTAGGATGATCATTCATTGTTTTGGTACAAAACAAGAAAATGTTTAAACGTTAAAAAAAACAAAAGAAAAATATTAAGCCATGTAAAATTCTTTGAAACACTATAATTATGCAACTTCCTTTTTGACGAAACAAAATTTATTTAATTAGTTATTTTAACATTTTAAAAAGGTGCAAATGTTTAGACAACATACAAGTCAAAAACATTATTATTTTTTTTACAATTATGCAGATGTTTTAATTGTGGAGTGTAACAATTGAAATTGAAATTGAATTTCAATTAATTGCACTGCCCTACAGGACGGAATGCTGCACAAAAAGCAGCTTTACCTCAACTTCTTTCTCTGTAGCCGTGTCAAAGTCCAGATCAGGTCTGAAGTAGCTCATGATGACCTTTGATAACTTTTCTGGGCACACACACAAATGAATACATGAATACAAATCACATCGCTTACAGGGATAGTCTAATGCCAAATACTGAATCTGTATTTATGTTTGACCTGCACGGTCAGAACAACATTCGGTGTAGAAGGTGGATTTCCTGAGAACGATCTCCTGAGCGATGATGGCGAAACTGTACACGTCTCCTTTTTGCGAGGTGCCCTGTTTCCTCAAGTGCTCGGGCGCCGTCCACAAGTCTGAGAGGAGACACCAAGGCATCGAGTGCATGGCGTGGGAATCAATCCAGTGATGGATTGCCGCTCTTTACCTCTGCCAGGCTTGAGGAAAGAGTTGCAGCCGAAATCCGTGATCTTCACCCCCATGCGGTTGTCCACCACGCAGTTGGTGGACTTGAGGCGGCCGTGCACCTGGATGGCACTGGCGTGGAGGTAGGACATGCCCTGCACAGACGGATACCGTGGAGAAGTGAAGTACGATTCAAGCATGGGCGTCCTCTACTGGCAGAAAAGAGGATCTGCGGCAACATTTTTATTAGCACAGGTGAGTGACACTCATGTATTAATGGCAATTCTCTCATTCATCTATCCAGTGAAACCCTGCATATTTTTGGGGCGGCATTTACAAATTTATCTTTTCACAGATTTTTTTTTTTTTTAACCGTGCAACCATTACTTAGTGGCTAAAAATAAATATTTATATTTTGTATTCATCCCCTTTGTTTTCCTCTATGCTTCGTTTATGATGTACTCACTTTGGATGACTGTTTATTATAGTTTTTTTTATTTTTATTATGTGGGCTGACAGTCCATGCTTGTGTGACGTCAAAGTTGAGAAGTATTTGGCTAATTGCTGCTGCCTAGAAGCTTGGCATGCATCTATATGAGCTTAAAAACGCACTTCTCCGTTTTTGTGTGCGTTTATGTGGACGGATATTTTTTCTACACGGGGAGGGGGTAGATAAATTTGTTTTAAAAAAAATAATAAAATACCCTGCTACTTGCGGCCCACAGCTACAAAATTTAATTACTAGCTGGTGCTTGCGGCCCAACCATTGGTTAAGAATCACTGATTTAGACAAAAAGTAGTGCTTTGGCGCCATCTTGTATCTTAGTCCAAGGAACCATGCTGAAGTGATTTGAGGTCCCTATCCCCCGCAAATAGTAGGAATAGTGGGTGATCACGTTAATTAGGGGTGTCAGGTGTTTTTTATTTATTTTTTTTATTGTAATTAATCACTAGACTTCAATAGTTAATTCACAATTATTCGCATTTTATATCTGTTCTAAATGTACAATAAAATATTTTTTTCTAAGTTTTCATATTCTTGTTAACATGAAAGTGAGAATTTTTTTAAACTAATAGAAATATGTAATATATATGATAGTATGATAGAGTAATTTCATAATAAAAAATAATAATAAAATTGAGTTAAAATTAAAAAGATGTACTGTAACTAAAAAACAAGTGTGATATTAATATTTATTTCACAAGATGGCATAATTGCATTTGTAAGACGTTGGTGACAGCTCAGTGCATTTTTCTTTTCATATAAAGCGCTTATCTAATCTTTAACATGAAGTAACTTGTGACATTTTTAGAATTGCAAAATCCAACTTGACCCCGGTCTCCACAAGTACATGCATTATTATTACATACTGCTCAATTTTGGCGTGGACGTATCTGCTGCTGTCATTAATCGTGCGTTAAAGGAACTTTAAATTAACTCAAAATTAACGCACTCATTTTCACACCCCTGGTTTTAATATTAATTGAACAAAAAGTCTTAAATGACCCAAGAAAATGTAATTTTAGTTTAATTTTGAATTCCAAGGCCTACTAGAGAATTTAGGATTAAAGCTCAGTTTTTATTTACACATAGAGATGCAGTTGTAACTATTGTTATGTGCAGTGTGGCTAAATGAACTCATTCACTGCCATTGACGACTATAGACGTCAGAGTTTCCTTTTAACTGGAGTGACAATGAATGAGTTCAACAAACAAATAAAAGGCTCGTTCATCATTGCAAATTTGTTTGTGCGTCACCTTGGCGATGTCATACATGACGGAGATCTTGAACTCCCAGTCCATGAACGTCTCCTCTGGATAGGACACCTTGTCATTCAGCACATACTGATACAGTAAAGGACAGAAGCTAATTCTTAGTTAGCTTTATTGTTTGGCATACGATTTTGTATGAGAAATGAGCGTGCGCGTGTCATACTAACCCTGAGCGACCCCCGCTCGCCATACTCGAACACCCCAAACACGCCCTGATCAAACTTCACTGTGCCGTAGAACTTGGTGAGGTTGTAATAGTCGATTTGCAGGAGCTGCGGAGAAAAGGGATGATTCATTCCAAATAGAACATTCGTGTGTTTGCACGCCTCACCGCGTGAAGTTCCATTTTCTGGGTCACATTGAAGTTCCCGTCCGAGTGGTTGAGCTCCTTCAGGATGACAACCTGAAACATTAGCAGTACGCTCAATATCGAATATCACATATACGTTAAGTCCTTCGGCCGTTTGACTACCTTTTTATCATAGAGTGCACGGCGGATCTTGTAATCCTTTTTTCTCTCTTCAATCTGATGGGAGATGATGTGGGAGGACGCTCGAACACAAAATGTGTACGATTTTTAAAGTCTGTTCGGAATGTTTGAATTTCATACCTTCAGGTAGACTTGGTTGAGTGAGTTGTCCTCCAGCAGCTTGACGAGGTCAGAGGGGATGTGGGAGATGGACCAGCCTTTCCTCAGGAGACGATCTCTTCGGTTCTGTCTAGTTGGTCAGTCAAATATAATTTGAATAAATTAGAGAATTTTTTTTTTTTTAATTTCTATTTATATATGTATATATTAGGGGTGCACTGATTTATCGGCCAAGATCGGAATCTGTCCCGATTTCCATAATTTTGGGGGAACAGTGATTGGCCGACCCCTTGAATGTTTCCACCGATTTTATTTCCTTGTCTTGAAAAATCAACCGAGATGACTAATAGTGTTTTCATTGTTATTTGAGAGAACTAGTTATATCCGGACACATTTAACTCATTTGGTCCAAAAAACATATAAATCGGTTCTATTTTAAATGTTTTAAGTGTCCCAAAGACATATTTATACTTTTTTTTAAAATATTTTTTCATGCAAGAGCAGCCTCTCAACTACAAGGAACGGTTGAGGAAATGGCAGTTATTATCAAAACGGCCACAAGGTGGCAGCAGAGCAAACGAGATCAACCAGGGCCATATTGAGAGAAAAAAAGCTAATTTGCTCTGTTTTCTAAACATATTTGTGAATAATGATGAAACCTAGCTATATTTTAATGCTAATTGCTGCAAAACGGAAACGGATAGAAATAGACTTTTTGTCCTGATGAAAGAAGAGACTCTAATCATTCTTTTGGTAGGTTCCATGTTTGACAATATTCTGTGGGCCTTGCAAAATCTGTCAAAATCCAGTAAAACAGCCGGGAGCGAACAGGATTGCTTCAGTGAAAATGGCTGGGAGTGAATGAGTTCAACTTTTCACCTGTAGAATATGAAAGCGATGATGGCCACCACCACCACGGTCACTGCCAAGATGATGACGACGGTGTCAAGTATCGTTGAGGGACGAACTATGGGACACGTTCACAGTTTCTATGCAGGTTCCTATCGTGCAAATACAAACACCACGGACTCTACCTTCATCCGGTCTGAAATCCGGAAGTCTGTTCCCCCAGACAAAGGATGGGTGGTCCTCAACTTGCATGGTCACGTTGTGCTCTGTGTCATACTCAAATAAAATACGATACTGGGGACAAAACAATGTAGTGAAATATTAAAATTCCTTTATTTATTTATAAAAATTTAAATTAAAATTCATGTTACATGCTGCATACATTGTATATAGCTTTATGCATAAATCTTATATATTTTGTTATTATTATTTTTAATGTATTTATGACTTAAAAATACCATAATTGAATACCTTGTAATCATTGGTGGTGTAAATGACAGAGAGATTCACGTCTCGGTCTCCCCGCTTGTCAAGCCGATAGTTCCCGGCGATGCCTGGACAAGAGGACAGGGAATGTTGCCACGGTAACCAAACGGCCAATCACCTCTTCATCACGTTCAGTTTAAATGATTGACAGGCTTGACAGCCTTCTGCTGCTGACCGTCAGGCCCGTGGACATCATGCCCGCTTCTCATTTTTCACATTTATTGCACGTGCATCCCAAAAACAATCATGAGATTAACATGAGACTTTTTGGTCGCTTACCGTTAAAGGAGATGTTCCGGAGGTAATTCACAGTAACATATGGCATCTTATGAGCTTCTGAGTGAGGATTTGTAATTATGTCCTTAATCACCTGACTAACCAGTACCACTGAGTCGTGGTATGCTGCCATGTAGTCGTTCATCTGCGTGAAGATGAGAAACAAATTAGTGCTGTAAAAAAGGCCTTCTGAATACTGCTGTATGTCCGTACTGTGTTGTTGCTTTTCGGGTCTGAGTTGATAGTGTAATTCCTGGTGTCGGGCATGGTGAGCACCAATACATTCTTCATGGAGGGATGAGCCGTAGTGTTGATGTAGTACCGATCACTGTGGAAAGGAGGCAAGTGAGCGTTCTCACAATTGAATGGCAATTTTGGACACGGAGAAAAAAAGGCGCCACTGTAGTGTACAAATCTGCCAATGTTTTCGAAAAAAGTTGCATTCAATTTGCTTCAACTGTTAAAAATGACGACCAGCTTCTCCTAGGGATGTAATGTAACGATATGCAAACATCACGATACGATATTATAATGATATGAAAGTCACGATAAAAATCACGATATTGTGGGGAGGTTGGCGATATGAAAAGGTCACAATTTTGTAAACAAACAAAAAAAAACGCAATATTGTGCTTTTGTACAATATTGTGCTTTTGTACAACCTACAATCAACAACAATATTGAGGCACTTATTTGCTAATGCACGCACACTTTGAGTTCCTCCACATATTGAGCATATTACGTTCCCCTTCGTCTGATCAGCGTGGATTTTAAACATAGAAGGGCTAAAACATGCCTTGTGAAAATTAAACGGCCCAAAAAAAACCTAGCCACCAGAGGGTGCTAGAACTGTACAAATGAAAATCAACCAGACTTTTTTTTTTTTTTAACAAGTGCTGCTTTTAATATCGTGACATGATGATTGACGATATTGTGGCGGTTTTAATATCGTGACATGATGATTGACGATATTGTGGCGGTTTTAATATTGTGATATCACGATATTGCCGTTATTGTTACACCCTTAGCTTCCGGGCTTCAGTCCTCGGTCAAAATAATGAACCCAACCTTGGGTTAATGTAGCCCAATCTGCTGTCAATCTAGGTTAAGAAAAGAAGCAACACTCAAAAATTATATATATATTCCCCAAAATTGGGTTGTTTTCACCCAACTGTTTTGAGTGTGAAGCCATGCCCTAAAAATATCTGGCAAAAAAATAAATAACCCAATATGGGTCAAAAAGGGACTGATTCAACTTTTTGAGTTATTGTTTGTATAAAAATAAATATATATTTTTTACAAAACAACCAATATTTTGGGTTTGTGAGCATTTCACTTTGCACACAGCGTGTGCATGCACATTTCACGCCATGTCAAAGTACTAACTTGTAAAGATCGATAAGGATGAAGAGAATTTCACTGCTGTCCGCTTCTGCTGAGAGATTCTTCACCTCCACAACGTCCTTCACGGAGCCGCACATGATGAACACTACAAAGAGAAAAGTCTTGATCAATCTCTTTATAGTCAGTGTGATTCTTTGGGTTGCTTGTCCCAGTGAAGACTTACAGTTGCTTGTCCTGTTCCTGCCCAACGACAGGACGGTTTTGAGGTCCTCTGGTTTGCGCAGCATCGTTCTATCCACCTTCTGAGCAAACATGTCTGGGGCTGATTCCAGTGCATTTATATACCTGTGAATATTATGAATACATTAAGTGAACTAAATTCTAAAAATCTGATTTTTTTTTTTTTGTACCACCAGCTTCCTAAAGTTATTGAATATTAATCATAATTGAGCTTTCTACCAGAGGTATCTAGTACAGAGCCTTGAGGTACACCATAATTAATTGGAAAGCATTTGTACAAATCGCAAATGGTGTCTCACCAAAAGCAATCCTCCGTGCTCGTGTGTAACTTATACACATAAGCTGTCTCCCACATCGGCTTGAGGGGTTTTTCGTCTTTCCAGAAGTGGACGAAAAAGTCTGAGATTTTGCGGGCGGGCGGCAGGAGGCGCTGCAGGTTGAGCGTGTTGTCACAGGCCGTTCCAAAGCTGCCAGCCGAGATGATGGGCGTGCTTAATTTTAGGCCCTTCTCAGCGCTGGCACGGGGAATGAAAGAGGACATGTGAACGGGACGCGTAGGCGATATCCCGGGAGAGATGTTTGGAGATGCACTTACTCGACCAAGGGGAAAGTGGCGTACGTGCACGTGGGGCCCAGCACGGCGCAGCCCAGGCTATTTGAGTGCTGCAGAGGAATCGCACAGTATGCGCTTCAGATGTTTTAATTTGCATACCTATAAACTGTTGTTTATGTACATTTTTAACTAAAGAATTACTTTACTATGAATAATGTATTTTTGTTCATCTACAGTGGATTTAAATAGTCTACATACTGTACACACCCCTGTTCAAATGAGACAAATAAATTCAAAACCTTTCCCACTGATAATGTGACCTATAATCTGTATGACGCAATAGAATAAAAAATAATAATTCAAGAGGGGATTTAATGTGGTTGCAAAAGTGTGCACACCCTCAAAACTGTGAAGTTTTTTTTTACGCATTTAAAGTCAACACACACCTGCCACTATTTAAGTTCTTTAAATCTTCTGATTAACCACAAATAAAGTTCAGATGTTCTAGTAGGCTTTTTCTGTATTAAATCATTTTTAATCTAATCCAGGATATTAACTCATTCACTCCCAGGCATTTTCACTGAAGCAACCCCCTTCGCTCCCTCCTGTTTTACTGGATTTGGACTGATTTTGCAAGGCCCACAGAATATTGTGTTCTATCGCAATAAAAACATAAACCTATCAAAAGATAAATTAGAGTCTCTTCTTTCATCAGGGAAAAAAGTATATTTCTATCTGTTTCTGTTTTGCAGCAATTAGCATTAGAGTTTGTGCATGAGTTTCATCACTATTCACAAATCTGTTAAAAACACTGAGAAAAATAGCTTTTTTGCAACATGGCCCTGGCTGATCTCTTATACTCTGCTGCCACCTGCTGGACGTTTTTTTTTTTTTTTTTTTTTTTGCAATAACTACCATTGCTTTAAGTGTCCTCTTCAGGTCAGAGGCTGCATCAAACCCTTCTGTTTGCCCTAGCATTAAAAAAAAACTATAAAAAAATTAGAAATATGTTTGTGGGACCATGGCAATATTTAAAATAGAACGGTTTTATGTTTTGGGAGCAAATGAGTTCAGTAAACTAAACTTTTGGTGATGTTAGTAGTATGAATATATACAGTTGTACTCACCATTAGATTTTTTAACTCGGCAACTCCTTCACACGCACTGCTGTGACAGCCTCTTTTTTGATAGTAGGTTGTGTTGAAACCACCAAATTTCACCGTGAAATTGAAATTTGTGTCTTTAATATGTTTGGTGGGAACATGGAAAACAGAAAGGGCAAACAGGTGTATTATTAATTAGTTTAGTTTATCACTTGGGGGGCAATCAAGTCAGTAGTCGCTTGTCAATAAATAATAACCTATATCAGTAGATATGGTACTGTACTAGAACGTACTTTACTACCTCTTTGGTGTCCCACGGTCAACTTGCATAACAAGTCACTTTGAACAAATCTAACTGTCAGCAAGATTTATTAACTTGACAAATAACATGTAATCACTCATTGCATCACTTGAAAGCAAGGACAAAAAAAAAAAAGGATTAGACTGGAGAAAGATTTAAACACCCAAAATGTTAAGGCAGAAGCGAGCTTAGCAAATGTGCAATTTCCAAGTGTTTTCTTACCGTTTTCTTGCACGGACTCCGACTTCAAGGCCTTCAGTATTTGTCCCCGGACAAACTTTAAGCTCCAGGGAGACTCCTCGTCGTCCAGGAGGATCACGTTCATAGAGACGCCTCTTAAACACTGTTGGATACCGTGATGCGATGCCATGAGAGTCCCAAGAGTGCACAACCACAAGAACCACCTCCCTAGAGCCATTTTCGCTGGATTCGGCCTCTCGCGCTAGAAAAACCCATCCATGAAGGCTTTCCGTGTTTTCTTCAGGTTCACGCAATATCAAAATGCACAAGGTCCAGCAGCTGTTTTTGAAACGTCTGTCTCTTAAAATAAATAAATAAATCACTTCCTCTGTCTCTCACCTACGCTTCACACACACTAACTTGTTAATATACAACCAGCAGAGACCCAAGAAGGCCATATAACCTCCTCTCTTGTCATCCCAAGGTCTGAATGAATTATGAGCACAAGCACAGCTAGGTACGCATTCCCAAAGGTGATGATAAGCACAGTTACGACTACTTCTGCCTGGAAGCATTGTGGTAAAAGCATAAAGACATAAATCCGGATTTGATTTCAAAAAAGGCTTTGATGTACATTATCATTTTTCCACGGCAGTGGCAGATCAGGTTTGGACAACTGTTTCTTCTTCTTGTGGCGTTTAGGCTAAGTATCAAGAATTAGAGCACAAAATGGCGAGTCAGGCCAACATTTTGAGGGTTTCCCCGTGCTCACATTTGTGTTCATTGTGGTAAAAATGCCAGCATGTGATGAGTTGATGCACAAAAAGTGGCAAATCCAACGTCCAAAAAGTACTCGGGAAGACTGCCGTTTGGTTTGAATTAGGCATTTTTTACCATTTCCAAGGTTTGACAAAAACAAACTTTCATCGTAGAGATTTATCCAAATTGCTACCAACCTGTAACCAGTATAGAAATTAATAACTTCTGTATATTTTAAGTCCTTATTATGACACAATTGTAAAATTGATGTTTGTACTTTATTACAATTTAGCATGAATTAAATGTATTGCAACTCTGCCAATTGTCACTGTTTTATACAAAAAAAAGTTTAAAATTAAAAGCATCAACAATCAAAACAAAACAAAAAGATCAAAATCAACAGGAAGTGCCCCAACTTGAGCAGGAAGTGACCTGAAAGTGCCCCAAAATCAACAGGAAGTGCCCCAACTTGAGCAGGAAGTGACCTGAAAGTGCCCCAAAATCAACAAGAAGTACCCCAACTTGAACAGGAAGTGAACTGAAAGTGCCCCAAAATCAACAGGAAGTACCTGGAAGTGCCCAAACTTGAACAGGAAGTGACCTGAAAGTGCCCCATCTTGTACAGGAAGTGAACTGAAAGTGCCCCGAAATCAACAGGAAGTACCTGAAAGTGCCCCAACTTGAACAGGAAGTGACCTGAAAGTCTCGTTAAATCAACACGAAGTGACTTGAAAGTGCCCCATCTTGTACAGGAAGTGCCCTGAAAGTGTCGTTAAATCAACAGGAAGTGACTTGAAAGTGCCCCATCTTGTACAGGAAGTGCCCCAACTTGAACAGGAAGTGACCTGAAAGTGCCCTAAAATCAACAGGAAGTAGGAAGTGCCCCAACTTGAACAGGAAGTGACCTGAAAGTGCCCTAAAATCAACAGGAAGTAGGAAGTGCCCCAACTTGAACAGGTAGTGACCTGAAAGTGCCCTAAAATCAACAGCAAGTGACCGGAAAGTTCCCCAAAATCAACAAGAAGTGCCCCAACTTGAACAGGAAGTAATCTGAAAGTGCCCTGAAATCAATAGGAAGTGCCCCAAAGTTAGTTACAATTCACTACTACACCAATGTTCGTGTCTTTAACCTCACGGGAAAAAAGTAATTTCAACGTAACAACACAAAACTAAATGGACAGAAAAGTTTCGCTTAGACACTTACTGTAACTAGCACGAACCCTAGTTTCAACATTCATCTCAGTTGTAGTGGTTATTTTGTGCTATTTGAGTAGAATCTTTCCTCTTGTGTTAGAGACCAATTTTTTTCTCTGCTATGTTAATTCATATTTCGTTTACTTTGATTTATCCAGGCAGGAGAATTGAGAAGAGATTCTCAATGCTGACCCTGCATGAAAGCGGCCACATTTAAACTAAAACACAAACGGAGCAGCCATTTCCAAACATCAAAACATGTTGACCTCGCTTGACCCAACCGAGTGCACGGACACCAGGCGTGTGGCATTTTACAATATAGTCACGCACACACAAACACATTGTTTAATTAATAACAGAAATCCCATATCTGTTCATCATTAACTATTGAATCCAACCACAGCTGTGATATGCCCCTCCCCCTTCTGCACGTGTTCTTGGGCTACCATAAAAGATCGTTTGACTCAATTGAATATGGAACAGCATTACTGCGTACAGTATAGTTTGCACGGTTGTGTGTCATAACTGGCAAGTCATTATTTTTATTTTTATTTTTTGGGGGGGGGGTCATAAATTTATATATTTGTAGTGTTATTTTCATGCATCACAATAATAATAATAATAATAATCACACTAAAGCAAACAAATGAAAAAAAGAGTGTGGTCAAAATATTGAATCTATTTATTTCCAACATGTTATCACACATGCGAATACAGTCAGTTTATTTAAATGTTATCTAAGTGCAAAAAGACAGTCACAGTGATTCGACGCAAATGAGAAAAAAAAAGTGCTATTGACGTCTTAACACAGCTGTGAGAATCAACACATACTTTGTATTTGTGATGTTGTGACCGTGTTATGACTGCATCATGGAACACTTGCTACTCAAAAATAACAGTTAGTGACAAGCCGCTAAAACCACAACGTTGTGGAGTATTCAAAATGACACAAATTCGGTTGAAATTAGTCCAGTGTACAGTATTGAAAAAGACTAGGACATAAAAAAAAGGCAACCTTTAACATTCCAATAGTTACAAACAAAATAAATAGGTCAATAAATAATAAATAGTCAATGCAATCCTACAACACAAACGCTTCCTACTTGCGATCACTTCCTAAACGAAAATTTTATCCTGCATTTTCTAACAATTAACCTCATGTGGTTCTTTTTTCCATTTCATTTTTAGAAAACCTATGCCTGCCCCACAAATGTTCGCCCGGCTGAAAAGAGACGACCGCCACCATTTTGTCTCCCATTTTCACTTCTTGTAGGTGCTAATGGCCGACTAAGTCTCCCAATGGTTTTGTACGTTTCTTTTTATTCTTCCTCCAACCTGTCATCATCTCATTTTCTCAAAATGACATCAAACCTTTGCCCCTACTTCAAATCATCGAGTACATTTTGTCTTCATCTAAACACGAGCAACATTCCGTCTACATTCAACCCTTTGACTTCAAACTTTCTTTCGACCTGTTTTCACTACCGATCCTCGTGCTCGCATCACAACTTTTCTAGCCCAACACTCTCCCAACAGCCAAAAAGCGGGACATCCCGGTGTCTTAGGAGCTGATGGTCTGACCCGACCAAGTCTCGTGCTTGCTTCCCGGCTTCAGGTGGGTGATGACCACCTCCACCGCCTGGATCTTCTGCATCTTGGGAGGGGTGGGGCACACCTTGTACGTCACCTCGTCCCCTTCCATCGGCACGTACTCGCCCTCAATGCTGTCGGAGATGGCACAATTCCATAATGAAATGTGAGTATGGCAAAATAGACATTGTAAGTACTTTTGGGGAAACTCGGGGCACTGATATTGAGCCGCCAGGCTTCCTGTTGTGTCTCCTTCTGTTGGTCATTGTTATTTTTCGTGTTTTTCGGACAGGTTCTGACTGTAAAGACAAATTCCTTGTGCGTTTTTGCATACTTGGCAAAAAAATCTAAATCTGGTTAATACCCAGCAAATTGGGTTGGCATTGTTGGGTCAAGATTTTGATGCAACAAGGTGTGAAAGTTAAATCTTCTTAGAAACGGGTTACTAGATTATCTGCATATCTCTGGTTAAAAATATTACTAATTCTATTATCAAAATTTTCTAAGAACAGCGAGTCACTCGGATGATACATTTGGTCCTGATTCGAACACGAATTAGAACCCAGATCTCAATGTCCAAATCCAGCAATGTTTTCTAAGAAAATTTACTTCAACTTTAGTACACAAAATTGTCAAAAATGACAACAAGCATCAGCTCTTCAGTCAAATTAAATCTTCAACTCAAAAAAAAATAACCTTGGGTAAAAGTAACCCAATGTGTTCAAAATCCACAGCTACCCGACAACTAGAAAAATAAAAAAAAAGAAGAAGCTAAACCTCTAAAAACTGATTTAAACAGTTGGGAAAATATTAACCTAATTTTGGTCAAAAATGGACCGATAGACTACTTGGGTAAATTTGACTCAACTTTCTGGGTTGGTTGGGCCAGATTGACCCAAGTAGTGCATCTGTCTTTTTTTATTTTATTTTTTATTTTTATTAATAGCCAAATTGGGTTACAGTATTTTTTACCTGAATGTTTTTAGAGTGAAGCCACACATTAAAAACATTTGGGTAAAAAATAACAAATTTTGGGTAAAAAATTAACAAAACAAAAAGTACTAACCCAACTTTGTTGGGCATGAGTTATTCATTTCACAATTATTGTTCTTTTTTTGTTTTTTAATGGTTTATACAAAACAACCCAATTTTAGGTTGTTTTGCGGGTTATTAATTTTGACAATTTTTGGGGGTTGAACATATAACCCAAAATGTTGGGTCAGTCCCATGTTGACCCATTAGGCTCTTTTTTTTTTTTACCCAAATCTTTGTTTTTTAGTGTGTGGTGTCAAATTATTTTTTCAGACTAGTTCAACAAAGAACTGCAAGACTGTCTTACTCACTCAGAGACGTGGACAAAAATGTCTTCTCCTCCATGAGCGGGCCGAATGAATCCGTGACCCTGCGAGCGGGAGAAGTTCTTACACACACCCTTAAACACGGGACCCGATTTGGCTCGTACCGTCCTGCACACAACCAGGACAGACACAAGTGAGGACACACGCGGACTTGAAGTATAACGCTGATTTGCATTGTAATTGTTATGATGAACCGAAAATGTGCTTTACATGTGAACTTCATTTGACCTTTCGAATGGCAAAAAACAACTTACGCTGAGTACGTGCGCGTGCGTTTGGTGGGCAGCGGGGAGGGCAGCTCTCCGCCGGGCTGAGGGGGCTTCCTCTCCCTCTCCCAAACCCGGCTTCCCTCCCGCAGGAAGGGGAAGGAGATCTGAAGCGGGGTGCGAGGGGAGGCCAGAGGCGGCGGGGGGCCCGTCGGCGACGAGGGGTCAGTGTCGGACATGTTGGGAAGGCATGGGCAACAACTGAGGTAGGACAAAGAAATACAAAAGGTCAATATGAGGGCCCCATAAAGGAATGGGGACCCCAGTAACTTGCCCCAACATATTCCATAATTATATCTATTTTTTATGAATAACTAGTTTTGACATATAATGCCACCTTGAGTTTGACACGTGGTAAACGTCCAACAATTGAGTCTATTTACAAAGCAGATGACACACACACATACACTGTCAGCTGGCCCGATTTGATAAGTAACCTAAATAATTGAACAAGTTGCCCGGAGCGCTTTTATTGAGCAGGCTTATTAAGGCCAAGGAGGACTGAGCTGAGTTTTCCTGCTGCTGCTTGTCTAGGAGTTGGTGAAAGCTGCCCTTAGGCAAAAACACTCCTGCAGTGCTCTCATTAACTACTGAAATGCTCTCACGCTTACTACTGAAACGATTGCACACACTTCTGAAATGCTCTCACACAAAATGAAGTGCTCACATGCTACTGAAACACTATTTATTTTTTTGTCATCCTCTCATACACACTACTGAAATGGTTTCAGAGTAGACTATTCAAACACTCTCACACTCTATTGAAATGCTCTCACAAAACTGCCCCCCCACACTCACACTACTCAAATGCTCTCATGCACACTACTGAGGCGCCACAGATAGGCTACTACAGAATGTTGTTGTTTGTTTGTTTGTTGCTCTCACACACTGCAACGCTCTCACACAATGATTTTTTAAATTTAATTATTTATTTACACTTCTGAAATGCTCTCACACGAAAATGAAGTGCTCACACACTACTGAAATGCTCTCACACACTACTGAAACACTACTTATTTTTTTGTGCTCTCACACAAACCACTGAAACAGTCTCACATGGCATTGAAACACTCTCAAGCTTTCATATTCACTAGTCGTGTGAGAGCATTTCTGTTGCGTCCATGAGGGGCCAGCAGGAATGAATTCAGGATTGCCTCTCACACTAAACTGAACCATTCACATACACACTACGGTATTGCTCTCTCACTTAAAACTTTTTTTCCCACACACACAACTGAAACACTCATACACACTAATTAAATGAAATACTCCTACAGACTTCTGATTTTTGCTCTCACGCTCACAACTGAAACACTCATACACACTACTACAATGCTCTCATACTCACTATTGAAAAGCTCTCTCACATTCGGAATTTTTTTGTTCACACACTACTGTAGCACGCTCACACAGACTACGGAAATGCTCTCATATGCACCACTGAGGTGTACATGTCTAAATTTAATTTTGCTCTCACACATAAATGCACACACTGGTGAAGCGCTCTTGTACACACACACACCACTACGGAAACAACCACGTAAACTGCTCAAACACTACTGAAATACACTTTGAAATACCGAAACACACTCACACTTTCAACTGAATTACATTCCGCACACATGCTCACACTACTGAAATGCTCTCATACACTACTGAAATGGTTTCAGAGTAGACTATTCAAACACTCTCACACTCTATTGAAATGCTCTCACAAACTGATTTTTTTTCTCTCTCACACACTACTCAAATGTTCTCATGCACACTACTGAGGCACCACAGATAGGCTACTACAGAATCTTGTTGTTTGTTTTTTGCTCTCACACAATGATTTTATTTATTTAATTAATAATTTTTGCATGTTTCAGTACTAGTGAGAGAGTTCATTCTGATTTATGTCCCTGACAGCTCCTCATACTCCATCTTCTTGATCATCCCATGTCAGGATAGAGATGAAAATGAGCTGAAAAGCACAGTGGCTGGGTAGAGGGGACACACACACAAAAGCACCCCCCCCCCCCCAAAAAAAAAACCCCAGCCTCCTCCCTTGTGAAAGCATAGCATTGTGGTTGTCTGTTCATCAGTATGGGAGACACGTCAACACTCACAGACACACACACACACACTTGAAACTTTCAACCAGTCCTTTCAAGAGGCCTCATATTATAGCACCATATGTCTTGCCCGGTTTAAATAATTCACAACACTAAAAGCCTTCAGGCGTTTTATTTCTAGAACATTCTCCGTGCCAGCTTCCTCACACATACACACAAATAGGCTAACATTGACTCTTATGTCGAACCGAACAAAAAACGGATGTTAAATCTGCGCACGTTCTAAACGGTTTTTGTTTTAGCAGCGGTGACGTCACAAAAGCGACAACTGAGGAGAAAGCCGCGATGTGTTTCGCCCATTATCATCATCATCATCATCATCCTCAAACTGGGTTGATCAAACTATCGCACTTACCGTCACAAGCGATTTGGGGTCAATCAAAGGCGCTGCACAGACGAGGATGTCATGAAATCCGTCCACAGTGGACGCGGTGCTCGATGTCTGTGTTTTAGTGTGTGCGCGTGCGTGTGTGTGTGTGTGGAAGCGACGCACGCAGGCGGGACTGGATCAGAATGGGAGAAGGGAGGGGGAGGATGGGGTGATAAGAGGGGGTTAAAAAAAAAAAGATTCCCCACATACACTGAATTCTTTGTTCACATTTGGAAGCATAGTCGGGATTTTTAACGCATATTAGGGTTGGTTGCAGCATCTCAAGAGTGAATTTTAATTGCACTTGTTAAATTTCCACTAAGTGCAAAGTACTGGTATTGCATTTCGATTATTTCCCCCCCTCCTTTAATTTTTGCCTTTAAACGCACATGTCGTAATCCAGGAGTGACCCGTTTGTATTGTGCTGTGTTTCTACAGCCATCTCAGCAAATTAGAATACAGCGCACGTGAAAATTTTTAGTTCAGAAGTTCAATTCATGAGGAGAAACTGATTAGATTCATTTCACACAGACTAAAACATTTTTTCTTTATATAATTTTGACGATTACATTTTAAACGGTAAAAAAAAAAAGCATCTCAAGTCCTAAGA
The DNA here is from genome assembly GCF_051991255.1 of Vanacampus margaritifer. Lineage (NCBI taxonomy): Eukaryota > Metazoa > Chordata > Actinopteri > Syngnathiformes > Syngnathidae > Vanacampus > Vanacampus margaritifer. The sequence continues at coordinate 10,423,619 of NC_135449.1, forward strand.
AACCATAAGATATAATTTTTAAAAAGTAATAATGGGCCTTCTCAAAAGTATTTTGTTGAATGAATTTAGAAAATCAGTTCAAATGTGAAATTCGCTCAGGTTTTCTCTGGAAACATCCGACATTCCCAAAAGATGCCGGTACCTTTTTCTAATTTCCTGTGACTGAATAAGATAAGCAAGCTCTCTCGCTCCTTGGCGATATATAACCACACAAATCAAATCATGAGCCGAGATCTGCCAGTATTTATTCTACAACCCATCAACTGGGAGAAATTAGCCACAAATAGACAGACACTTCACATGAAAATGAATTACAGCCAGTGAGCAGATAATCAAGTTTAAATGTGACCTAAATTGACTATTTAGTTTTAATTTGCCATTATGGAGAAAAATAAAATCTCATCATCATCTGCACACACACACACACACAAAAAAAAAAAAAACTAATTTGACGGTTTCATTTTTACATACATACAGAATTCAGTGGTAACAGTATTATATCCCCTGGAACCTTTCCATGTTGGGAAAAATCCTAGAAAATAAATATAGGAAAGGGGACATTTTCGCATTCTATCCTTAAAAATGACAGTATAAACTGAGGGTAAAATCAAATGTTTGATACAATCCATGAACCGCTTAGTGGATAATCATAAAATTGGTTAAACTGTTTTGAATAGTTCTATCAGTATAAACTGTTACACACACACAGCTGTAGTGAAATATGCGGCATGCACACCACCACCACCACAGCAAACTGATTGAACAAATCGTATCAAGCTGGACAAGGTCCAGTGGTCACGTTCTGACCCGTTAGCGCAGAATATTCAAAGCTTCTAAGAACAGGATTAGAAACATGACCACGGAGAGTTGCTATGGTTTGGCTGGACACGAGTGTGACATGTCAAGATGTCCGCTTCAGTCTGATGCAGATCATAAAACAATCTTTACATATTCCTTCCTGACCGTTCCCGCCAAAACATTGACCCACGCGCCCCGCCCCGCCCCCCCACAGGCTTCTTCATGCCTCAGTGCATTAGCTTCTTCATCCTGTTGAGAGCGGAACCGGCCTTGAACCATTCGATCTGCGTTTCGTTGAAGCTGTGGTTGAGTTCCAAGACGTCTTCGGTGCCGTCGCTGTGCTTTACGGCGGCGCTCAAAGGCTGAGGGGGGGGGGGGGGGGGGGGGACGGGAAAACTAGTGAGTAAGGCCGTCGATTTAACTTGTGTGTGTAATCACCCACCCAGATTGCCCAAACATGTTGAAGTTTAAAATGGCACCATCCATCATTTCTAAATGATTATTGTCATTATTATATGTGGAAGACCATTTTTTAATGTTTAGCTCCATTGACTCACATTACAAATCCTTTTTTTTTTAAAGATTTGTGTACACCTGATGTGTTGTAGTGCATTTCCCATGATTAACCAATATATTAATTCAGTGGGGCCTAAACTAAATTTAGAAAATAAAAAAAACATGAGCTGAGTCTTAAAAGCCACCACCAGGTGGTGGTAGAGGGCAACTTTTTTTTTAGTTTTGCTTGAGCTAACGTAAGTCTTTGCCAAGTGACCATACTTGCATCAAAACAAGCCCGCATGGTCGGGATCGAGAGAACAGGCCTGTGTGTGTGTGGAAGCAATAACACTCACGAGCACACGTGTATGTGTGTGCGCGCGCATGTGTGGTCAAAGGGAAAATTGGGTGGGTTTATGTGCCTCATAGTTAGTTTTGCTCATTGCACGCTATTGCTTTTATAGTCCATAGAGGGCATGAAAAATAAATACATAAAAACTATAACATCAAACCTATTGTCTGATGCCACTTAACATTTTAAGTGGTCGAAAATAAAAAGAAAATTATTTTTTTTAATCATAAATGACAGTTATTCTTCTTCAAAGAGAAGAGACAATTTTTGGCTAAAATACCGCGAGAGGGGTTAAAAAATGTTTTCAAGTATTTTTGAGGTGGTACTTTGTGTCAAGAGTCTTGAGATCTAGTTTGTCTAGAACTCCAAATGTTGGCCCTCTCACCTTTCCGGGAGTGAAGGTTTCGAGTCCTTTAATGGAGATCTTGTCATCGGGGCAGATTTTCTCATAATCTGACGGGTTGCTGAAGGTCAGAGGCAGCAGGCCCTGCTTCTTAAGGTTCGTTTCTGCAAAGGACGCAAAATGTCAGCCAAGCTATGTGGTACAAAAGATGTGCTGGACATTGCGTTGCTGTACCGTGGATTCTGGCAAAGCTCTTGACAATAATGGCTCTCCCTCCAAGATGTCTGGGCTCCAGCGCGGCGTGCTCTCGGCTGGATCCCTCGCCGTAGTTATCGTCTCCCACCACCACCCACGACACGCTGTTGGCCTGCATACAACGCAGAGACCTTGTCCTTCTATTTCACACCAAAAAAGGAATCAGTCCCTCTTCGGGCCTCACCTTGTAGTGACGAGCCACGTCGGGCACGCCCCCGTACTCCCCCGTCAGGTGGTTCTTCACCGAGTTGATGGCGTCGTTCTCGCTGTTGACTGCGCCGATCAGCATGTTGTTGGAGATGTTGTCCAAGTGGCCGCGGAATTTCAGCCAAGGACCGGCGGCGCTGATGTGATCCGTGGTGCACTTGCCCTTCACCTGCATCACGGAAGACTTTCCTTAATGCTGTCGCAGAGGAGAAATTTCTCATGTATGAGGATCCCACCTTGATGAGAACCCGCAGGTCCTCCAGGTCTTTGCCGCTCCATTGGTCGAAAGGCTCCAGCAGCTGCAGTCGGTTGCTCTGAGGGCTGACGTCCACCTTGAGGCTGACGCCGTCAGCGGGCGGGTGCTGGTAGGTGTCCTGACCCGGATCAAAGTCTCTGGCGGGGAGTTCGTCTCCATTAGGAGGCTCTAACTTGAATTTCTCACCGTTGGGGGCGGTCAGGTAGTCGGTCTCTGGGTTGAAGTTGAGAGTTCCGGCAATGGCCAAGGCGGTGACAATCTATGAGAAATGACACACAGAAAATGAACTCTTTCACTCCCAGCCATTTTCACTGAAGCAACCCCCTTCGCTCCCGGACGGTTTACTAGATTTTGACTGAGTTTACAAGGCACACAGAATATTGTGTTCTATTGCTATCAAAACACGGAACCTACCAAAAGAAAGATTAGAGTATCTTCTTTTAACAGGAAAAAAAAATCTTATTTTTATTTGTTTCCATTTTGTAGCAATTAGCATTAGAAATAGCTAAGTCTCATCAATATTCACATTCCTGGTGAAAAAAAATGGCAAAAAGAGCTTGTTGCAACATGACCCAGGTTGATCCCTAACACTATGCTGCCACCTGCTGGCCGTTTTTTGTGTGTAATAACTACCATTGCATTAAGCTACCTCTTAATGTCAGAAGCTGCATCAAATCTTCTGTATGCTCTTGCATAACAAGCATTAAAAAAGTGTAAATATGTTTTTTATGTGTTTACATGTTTTTGGGCTTGAATGAGTTAAGAGTCATACCAAATTAGATTCTACAAAAGTTTAGTAGTAATCATCACTCACGTCCCCCCACCTTTTCGATATTTTTTTATAGCGCAAGTTATTTTTAGTATACTCTGTGAGGCACACAGCGCTTCACTTTTACCACATTTTGTTATGTTAGTCTCATTCCAAAATGGAATAAATTATTTTTTCAAAAAAAAATTCTACACAAAACACCTTGAAATGACAAAATGAAAAAAAATGGGGGGGGGGGGGCATTTTTGTAAATTTATTAAAAAAAAATAATAATTTTTTATGATTTTTTTAATATCTTTTTTCACATTGTCATTATGAGGTTTTGTGTGTGTGTTAAAAAAATCAATTTTGGGATGAGACTAACAAAATGTGGAAAAAGGGAAATGCTGAGAATATTTTCTGGATGCACTGTAGATAAAAGTTTTCAATGCAGTTATTATTATATATATATATTTTTTTTTTTTACAATCAGGGATTTAAGCACAATTTGGGTTAGGGTTATTCTCCTCTAAAAGCCTACGATTGTGTCCTACTATTACTGCATTAACAACATTAAATGTTTATTGAAATAAATGTAAAAACACATGTAAATAAATAGGTGTATTAAATGAGACAAAAATCAACAACCTTAAAATCATTAACATTGTTATTTTGAACATCGCCCATAACATTTACAAAGGTTTTATGATGCAACCAATTCGCCCGAAACTGATTATTTCCATTGCCCTTGAGAAAACGCATCCAGCATTCCAGCGTAACACACCTCAACGTTGAGTATGTTTACCTCAGGGGATGTGACAAAGGCGTGCGTTGCAGGGTTCGCGTCATTCCTGGCTGTGAAGTTTCTGTTGAAGGAGGTGACGATGGTGTTCTTCTCCCCTTTTTTCACGTCACGTCTTCACACAAACAAACAGCGTTAGCACCAAAAGGGACCGCACACAAACAATTTTCCAGCAGGGTTTCGTCCCACCTGTCCCACTGTCCAATGCAGGGTCCGCAAGCGTTGGCCAAGACTACACCTCCAACGTCACCAAGGATTTTGGACTACATGGAAAATAATCATGTGAGATTATAATCTAAACGAGCAATATAAAAGAGGCATCACTCACGAAACCGTCTCTCTCAATGGTGGCGCGAATCTGCTCCGAGCCGGGGGTGACCGTGAATTGAGCTTTGCATTTTAGGCCTTTGTCCAAAGCCTGTTTTGCCACGGAGGCGGCGCGGCCCATGTCCTCATAGCTGGAGTTGGTGCAGCTGCCAATCAGACCTAATACCAACACGCGAGTGCAGATAAATAAACAATTCCTCGTTTTACAAGATGGTGAGAAAAAAAAAAAAATTTCCTACCAACTTTAACCTCCAGTGGCCAGCCGTTCTTCTGCGCCACGGCACCCACGTCAGACACTGGGTGAGCCAGGTCGGGGGTGAATGGACCGTTGATGTGGGGCTTTAGCTGCAAAAAAAAAAAAAACATATTGGCACATTTACTAGATTTTCATCCATCTTATTTAACATTTGTTTTTAAATAAATAGACAAAAGATAAGAGGTTTTTCATTTCATGTAATTTTAGGTTGAAACACTATATTGCGTTATAAGACTGTCCATGTGACATGTGCACATCACAAGTACTGTTAAAAACACATTTTGACTTGATTGGCCAATGATTTTTATTTTTTGTTTACTTAATTTAGCAAAAGTTAAATGTAATCCAAAAAGACAGGTTGTACTGATCAATGAGATTGTATCAGGCCTTAAAAGACAGTGTGTGTGTGTGTGTGTGGGGGGGGGGGGGGCTTGTTAGTGATTTAATCAAGGACTGTGAATGTAATAAATAAATGGCTCAAAAAAAAAAAGATCAATCCTACTTTCTAAGGCACGTTCCATCTGGTGAAAGATTTGAGGTGAAATATGACAAATGAGGACTGTAAAGCAACCTTCAAAACGTGGACTGACCTCATCCAGATTGATCTCAATGACCTGGTCGTACTCGCAGCCTTTATCTGGCACCAGCAGATCCGAGTACTCGTTAGCCAGAGCAGCGATCTCTGAGGGGGGGTTGTGATTACAAATCAATAGCTCATTATTTACAATATATATCCTTATTACGTTTCTGAACTCAAAAATAACATACGTCCACGCCCAGTCTTTTCCAGATAGGTCTTCATGCGGTGGTTGTAGGGGAACACTGAAGTTGTGGCGCCGATTTCCGCTCCCATGTTGCAAATGGTGGCCATTCCTGTTTGCAAACAGTATTACAAAAGCCACTACAAAAAGCCTAATAACAACAGGATAGAAAAGTCCATTTTCCTTAAAAAAAAAAGTCACACCAGTGCAGGAAATGGAGTCAACACCGGGTCCGTGGTACTCGACGATAGCTCCAGTGCCGCCCTTCACCGTCAGAATGCCAGCCACCTTCAAGATGACATCTTTTGGCGATGTCCAGCCAGAGAGGGAACCCGTCAGCTTGACACCGATCACCTTAAAAAAATAAAAATAAAAAAAGGACTTTATTTGGGATTAATCGGGGCACTATGATGAACTGAATTTGCATTTTATTTTAACTAAGATCAGAAGCCTAATACTACAAACGCGTCTTTCTGAATAATAAATAATAATAAAAACGTTCCCCTGTTGGACCTTGGGACATTTGAGCTCCCAGGGGATCCCCGCCATGACATCCACAGCATCGGCGCCTCCCACCCCGATGCAAATGGAACCGAGTCCGCCACCGTTTGGCGTGTGGGAATCTGTGCCGATCAGCATCACACCTGGATAGGCGTAGTTCTCCAAAATGATCTGAAAAGAGAACATTTCTTAGCTAACTTGCACTTTCATCTAAATTGAACGTTACATCCCAATTCTTTACCTGATGGATGATTCCAGAACCCGGTTTCCAGAACCCAACTCCGTATTTTGCACCAGCACTTGCAAGGAAGTTATACACCTCTTGGTTGACTTCCTGTTTGGAGACAAGTACCCATGATGCTTTTTTTTCTTTCACCTACTCTCTCCAACAGCTTCCATGCATTGCGCCAACTCACCTTCGCCCTGGCCAGATCCTGATCGCCACCGATCTGGGCTTCGATCAGGTGATCGCAGTGGATGGTGGAGGGAACCGCCACCTGCGGCAGGCCGCTGCTGATGAACTGGAGCATGGCCATCTGGGCGGTGGCGTCCTGCATGGCCACGCGGTCGGGACGCAGGCGCAGGTAGGTGCGCCCGCGATCGATTTCCTGGTTATGGGGGTCATCCAGGTGGCCGTATACGATCTTCTCTGACAGGGTGAGAGGTCGGTTGAGTCTGGGCGGGAAAAATTAGAGCAGGCGTTTATTTGACAGGTGCTACCCTTATATCCAAATATCCCCCCCCCTCAAAAAATAAATAAATCTAAATTCCAAGTAAATTGATATCTTTCATCACTTATCAACGCATAAATAAACCATTGTAAAATGTGTGTAAATCTGCTACACAGTTGACAAAAAGTAGCTTGCGGGAAAAACGGTGCCAAGGTGCACACAAACATGAGGTTGGCAGAGCAAGATGCAGGTAGGCGCTAACCTCTTTTGCACGACGTCAACATTGGACTGGAGCTTCTCGTAGCTGATGAAGGAGGTGGGCTCGAAGCGGCTCATGGATACTTGGGCCTTGGCTCTGTAAGCGGCCGCCACATGCAAGCGCCGTGCGCCATTGCCCAAGGCAAGCTGGGGACAACAGCAAAGACGTTCACACATTGGAAATAAAAGGGAATCAGTTATAGTATAGGTACTAAATGCATCGCAGAAATGCTACATGAGAAAAAGCTTGTTTTCTTCTTTCCGTGTGGACAAAAATACTTCTACTGTATTGAGATTTACAAGATAAGCATGGTTATTATAAGACTCTATTTTCATGTGGTGAGACATAAACAAAAGCACCTGCCACTCACAAATCAAACTGAGCGACCAAACAAATGCTTCAAAGGGCCAATTATAACTTAATATGGAGCAAAAATAAAGCTACATTTGTATTGCCGCTCCATCACCATATGTGAAATTTTATGTGATTTATTCTTTAAATACATATAAAAATTCATTAAACTAATCTGATGCATATCGGTTTTCCTGATGTAACTGATATACCGTTTTAAGCCCAAATCAACACGGTTCTGTGTATGCAAACTTGTATATTTAAATGCACTGTTCATTGTACAGCTGTTAAAAGTGTTTCGGTCAGTCCTTCTGTTCTACTGCACGTCTAACCTTGTGGTAACCTTGTCAAATCAAATTAAACGCCACGCACTATATAAAATTAATTTAGTGTCTTGTTATATTCAAAACAAAACAATTGCGTATTTAAAGTAAGCGTGTGGTATGATTTTTAAAAAGTCAGCGCGATGCAAGTTGTTGCCCTTCTGAATGCGCACGGAGGGACACGATGACCCGGCTAACTAGCTGCTACCGGCTAAGAGCCGCAGAACGCCACACTAAAGCGTTTTGTTCCCTTAAACACACAGCGATGGAGGATTATAATGCAAAACATTAGAATGACAGCCTCTACAACTTCAGTGACAGGACGAAAACAACCGAATGTGTCTCATACCTGAAGCCGCGCGACGGTGAGACAGTAAGTTGCCATTTTGTTCACTGACAAAGATGTGGCGATTGCTAGTGACGTCACTGTTTTTATACGGCAAGCGTGGCTGGTCCTTAAAGGACAACAAAATTAGATTAATAGCGTTATTCTTGCTTGACGTATATCGCTATCATGACATAATAATTTGCACATAGTTTAAAAATTCATTTTAATAAAACAGTTTGACATATTTTCAGTTAAATATCTGGCAGAAATCTTTTTTATTTTTTTATTTAGCTGAAAGGATATACGCCACCGCGTTAGTTGGTTGTCTTTGGTTACATTTATTACATGTATTAATATATTATATAATACCATTAAAAATGTCCAAATATTTTTAGAAACAGAAGCAAATACTTAAAAAAAATTGGGGGTAAAAGACACAACATCAAATGACCAATATTAACTGCAATTCTTATCTCAGACACTACGTGGCGGTAATGTAAAATCGACGTACTATGTTTTACGGGTTCAAAGGTGGAAGTTGACTCTGCGAGTCTGCACCGCTACGCTGGCCCTACGTTAGCCAACAATGGCAAAGCATCATCCAGACTTGATCTTCTGTAGAAAACAAGCCGGTGTTGGTATGTTATATTTATTGCTACGCTTTATACAGCATTTTACTGTTTTTTTCCTCCGTGACTGGTCGTTCTTGGCCATCTTTTATACGAGTTAATGCTATCGAAATTGCTAACAGTTGCAGCATGTAACCTCATTGAAACTTAGCTTCGGAGTTAGCTTCGATATGTTGAAGTTAATGAATGAACATTATCGTGCCGATTTTTGTATATTAGCATTAATATGTGGAATAGATATTTATGATGTGAAATGAAAAGTTGACTAACTACTGTTTTATTTTTCAATTCTGCAGCCATCGGGAGACTTTGTGAAAAATGTGAGTATTTGTTTATTACTACGTGCATGTAAACAAACACAAGCTAAAGGTGTTTATGGCTAATGTACTGTTACGCGAATGAGTGATTACGTGTAAGAATTGAACCACCCTGAAATGGTTGTAATTACAATACGTTATTAACGTAGTAAGAATTAAAGCAAAAGTTGCCAGACTTTTTTTTTTCTTAATTTAACCTTCATTGTATTTTGCCATATTCATCTCAAATTATAATCCTGCATCTATAGTCTCATGGTGGCCTTAATTACTCCTCCTAATCCAAATAACATTTTGCCTAACCAGCTGTATATTTTTACCTTTTTGACTCTTAAGGCGATGGAAAGTGTGTCATCTGTGATTCGTATGTGAGGCCGTGCACACTGGTCCGTATCTGCGATGAGTGCAACTACGGCTCCTACCAAGGACGCTGCGTCATCTGCGGAGGGCCGGGAGTGTCAGACGCATATTACTGTAAAGAGTGTACCATCCAGGAGAAAGATGTCAGTTGTGATACATTTCACTCCATCACTAAGTAATTGGAAAGCGCAGCGTCCGCTGTCACTACACTGACACTCCGTTGTTCTCTTATTTTCCAGAGGGATGGCTGTCCTAAGATTGTCAATTTGGGAAGCTCGAAAACAGATCTGTTCTACGAGAGGAAGAAGTATGGCTTCAAGAAGAGGTGAAGACACTGTGGCCCGTCTTCATTTTTTTTTTTTTTGTCTCGTAGTTCCGCCAAGACCATGATTTGATAAATGATTTCAATAAAAACCTGATTTATATTTCCGTCTTTGTGTTTGAATGCGTGGATCGGCCATAAATCATAGAAGGAAAATAAGTCCAGATTTTCTCAACAAGGCTTTATTTATACACAATGTATATACATAAATGTAACCACGCTGAAAAAGTCATGACAATACTATACAAAGATGGAACTAAGAAAGTTTAAAAACAAACGACTTATTTCAGAAAGAAGGCAGATTTGCAATCTGGCCTGTAGCAGAAAGCATGAGAACTACTTGGAACGGGTCAGGAAGCCCGTTTTCCATGTCAACCTGTTACAATGCTTTATGGTGATGCACGAGAACTCGAGTTAAACACTTGAACATGAATAAGGCTGGAAGTGTTTTGATATATCGAGGTATGTCGTAAGAAGTCTAAATATCCACGGGACACGCCTCCGATAACTGTCATGTAACATTCCTTGCTGAAAAACAGTGCCGATATGTAAGTGGCAGAGAAATTGAACACAAAACAAGACCGGTGATGCAACATAATGTTCCTGTACTAAAATATGCAGCAATAAGTGAAGGAAGCACAACAGTACGTTCTAAAACTTAATTTATTTTTGAACAATTAGTTGTGTTTTTGAAATCTAGGTCATTTTTGCCATGCAAACATTGTTTTGGAAAGCCAATTTAGTTTGTTTTTGTTTTTTTACATTTGATAATGTGTTACAATGGAAAGCATGTTATTTCAATGATGTGCTTCTTCCGAGTTTTTAACTATTTACAGGCAGACACGTGCACACACACCAAAGCACGACCGGGACCTCCCACACACACACACTAAGGACAATGTAATTCCCTGAATACATGTCAGTATTTTCCACCTGCTTAAATTTGAAGAAAAAAGAAGCTTATTTTATATATTTTTTTGTTTAACGTGGAAATAAGTGGAAGCAACATGGAATAATCTGTCATCTTACTACGACATGGCAATCGCTACATAAGCATCACTAATCTAAAAAAAAAAAAAAAAGAGTAATAATAATAAAAGCCCATTATTGTGTCACCAATAAAAGATGATCTAAAAAATGACAAAAGTACACAACATGAGAAGTTATCAGCTTCTATTCCTCTTCATCCTCCTCATTGGATTCATTCTCTTTTCTTTTTTTTCCACCCCCAAACCTCACCGTTTCATTTATTTATTCATACTTAGGAAAAATCAATCAAGTGTAGTCTAAAGGTCTTCTGGCACCGCACTTGAAAGAGAAGAGAAGAAGGATAAGTGAGTTGCTGCTGGTGTGCCATTGCATCATCTTGTGTTTTGTGTAATGACTTGGAACAGTTCACAAGGCGACCACGGCAGGAAATGACACCCACGCTGTGGCCTGAAAGGGTATTACTCTCCTCCCCCCCCCCACTTTTTTTTTTTTTAATAAGAATGGCCAGCAAAGAAGATTCCAAACAATGTCGCCGCCAATGCTAAAGGAAGTCATTCGCAATTCTTTTTTTTTTTTAAATCCCTTACAATTTTCCGAATTTGGCCTCGTAGTTCCCCACGACGTTCTTGTAGCGGCCGCACTCCTTGCGCAGGTCGGCCACTTCCGTCCTCAGGGCCGAGTTCTCGCGCTCCAGGAACGCCGCTCGCACGGTGATCTGGTTCTCCTTTAGCCTGCGGGCGTCGCGTGACCGCTTGGCGGCCACGTTGTTCTTCTTTCGCCTGTGCCAGTACTTGTCGTCCTGGAAGAACAGAACGCATTTTGAAACTTTTGACTTCCGCAAAACGTGGCTTTCCTCTAATAAAGCTTCGAGAGGGGAAGTGGATCAAAACATTTATTTTATTTTCTGATTAACTCATTCACTGCCATTGACAGCTATAAACGTTAAAAATTCATTTGAACTATTTCTATTTTTTCCACTTTTGTTAACAAGAGTATGAAAACTTAAGACATTTTTGTTAAAATAATCTTTTCTTTTTTTTTTTTGAAAAGATTGATAAAAATTAGGGGCGTCAGGCGATTAAAATTTGTAATTGTAATTAATCGCATGACTTCAATAGTTAACTCACGATTAATCACAAATTTTATATCTGTTCTAAATGTACAATTATTTTCTTCTAGGTTTTCATACTCTTGTTAACAAAAGTGGGAAAAAATGTTTAACTAATAGAAATAGTTCAAATGAATTTTTGACGTCTATAGCAGTCAATAGCATTGAATGAGTTAATATGTATTTTGCGGAATATGAGTAAAGCAGCAAAATCTCGGGGCGGCCATTTTGCCACTTGCTATCAACTGAAAACGACATCACGGTTGCTCAATCCAATCACGGGTCAGCTTCAGAAAACAGGTGAGTCATGATTGGTCGTTAACTGAGCAACTGTGATGTCATCTTCAGTTGACAGCAAGTGACAAAATGGCCGCCCCCTGAGATGGACAAAACCCGGATGGATTTTGCTAATTAACTCATATTCCACAAACACAATATTAATCAGAATACTGTGTTTAGACTAGGATGGATTTTATTTATTTTTGGCCTTGACTCCCATTTGAAACAACCACATGACAGGAAGAGGAAATTCTGGCTATCACAAGCTATAATTTAAACTCTATCCAGATCACAGTTGAAGATATGCAACTCCAGTCAGGTTCGGGTTCACCACGCCAAACTGTCTAGGGCAAACTAATTTTAGCTTTAGATCCTGCAACCAAATGTTTTATAGTCCTCGGTGCAAACCAATATAATAAGCAACAAACCTCTTGAGACTAATCCCATGATGTTATTCTCAATCAGCAGGAGGGTGAACGTATTCAATCATTTCATAATGCGTTTATTTCCATTAGTGAGAATGGTACAAAAGTGGTATTAAAAAGACACTATGTAATATTAATGGCTTGTTTATGCTTAAAAATGTCTTCCATGTCAACATAGTGGCTAAATTAATGTCAACAAAGAGTCACTCACTGACTGGAAAGAACTGCCGAGTCACTGTGAGACACCAAAATGGCTGATTTAGCTTCTCAGCAATACACATTTTCACAGATTTTTATTTAGGTGGTTAATATTTAACTCATTCACTGCCATTGGCGGCTATAGACGTCAAAAAGTCATTTGAACTATTTCTATTAGTTTAACTTTTTTTCCACTTTTGTTAACAAGAGTATGAAAACCTAGATTTTTTTTATTGTACATTTAGAACAGATATAAAAAATTTTAAAACATTTTTGATTAATCGTGAGTTAACTATTGAAGTCATACAGTTAATTACCATCAAAAATGTAATGTCAGGCGATTACAAATTTTAATCGCGATTAATCACATGACTTCACTAGTTAACTCAAGATTTGATCTGTTCTAAATGTACAATAAAAAACTTCTAGGTTTTCATACTCTTGTTAACAAAAGTGGAAAAAAATGCTTAACTAATAGAAATAGTTCAAATGAATTTTTTACGTCTATAGCCGTCAATGGCAGAGAATGAGTTAAAATTGAAGGGAAAATGTATGGATAATGGATAAATGTAATTTATCATTTAGTTATTGCAGTGTTACACCCAAGTAGCGATTTTGGAGCAAAAATGGTTGTACTATACCAGGGGTCTGCAACCTGCGGCTCTAGAGCCACATGTGGCTCTTTGGTCTCTTGAAAAAAAAATTGTAGAAATTATTATTGTTTTTACGTATTTTTTAGATAAAATATTCTTGAAATGAATTCATGATTTAGATGTTAAAAAATTAATAATTAAATATTCAAAATATGTCTTGAGTACAAATTTGTAAGTTGTCAGAAAAAGAGAAATGAAATATGTAGAAAATTCCCAAAACGGAAGAGGAAAAGCAGAAACTTACCAAACAATGTACACAAAATTGCCTAAAAGTCAGAAAGTTTATTTTTAAAAAGACAGGGGGAAAAAAAAACATCCAAAAAGTAAACATAAAATGTCCAAAAATAAAAGAAGACAGGCAGAAAATTACCATAAAATGTCTTTGGAATTGCCCAAAAAGTCAGATTTTTTTTTTTAATATATAGTTACGATAAAATGTCAGAAAATTGATGAAGAAAAATGTCATGTCCATAAAATTTCCCAAAAATGTCACAAAAAAATTGACAGAAAAGTCTAGAACTGTATGGCAAAAACTAAGTTTGAAAAATTACCACAAAAAAATAAATCCAAAAACGGAAGACGAAAGGTAGAAGAAAATGAATCTCAAGGTATTGGATGCTGCATATTTTCAGTTATGATGCAGCTCTATGTAATTAGTACATTAGACTAACACACTGTTCCATTTATCACAATGTTGCAACTCCAGACAGTTTTGTTGTTGTTACTTATTTGGCCTAAAATTGCTCTTTGCTAACCCCCGTACTACACAAATTCTGCCTAGCAACAAGTGGCTACACAAAATGGAGGAAATTTGATGATCTAAGTTTGAAGTTTTCACGGTGAATTTCGCACATCTGTATTCCTTGGTACATCGTAACCACTTTATTTGTTCCAATGAAAATCTTAGCGCAGCAGTTTTCAAACCTTTGACACAAAGTACCAACAAAAAAAATAGTACCAGCATAACAACCAACATTAAAACACAGCAGTGGTAAAAGGACAATTTATTTTCTTACCTTCTGTTCTTCAGGAACAAACACTTTCTTGGCCTTCTTAATCATGGGCTGAGGCTTGAGATCTTCATCGGTGAACTTGTGCTTGCGGGGGTTGAACAGTTCTCCCCCCGGTACGCTGGATAGGACCAGGTCGGTGGGGTCTGGCTCGTAGTTGACGTCAACCTGGATGTCGTCGGGATCGACGGCGCCCGGGGTCGCTCTCTCCGTCTCTGTCGTCACTTCTGAGGAATGAAGATAAGGACGTAACTACAGACTACTGGAAGTGTTTACAAGTGTTTCAAAGTGCTCATCACAACATTCTTGTAATTTCTCCCTTTCCGCTCACCCGCTGTGACATCACACGTGATGTCAGTCTCGCCGTTTGTGATAATCACCACCTCTTCATCGCACTTGACCAGCTCGTCAATCCGCAGCAGGGACGGCGGGTCGGCCGGCTTAACCTTCACCTTGCCCGTCTTGGCATCGTCTTCGGGCAGGGTGGCGATGCCGTTCTCCATGAGGAACTCCTCCAGGTCCATGTACTCCAAGTGGAAGTTCTCGCCGTCGTAGGGAATGGTCTTCTCCCAAATAGCGGGGGTGAGCGCGGCCGACGGCCCCATCTCGCTGCCTCCTCCGCTGAGGTCGGCATCCTCGTCCAATCCCAACTTGTCCTTGTCGGTATCTAGAAAAGTAAGACTCTGCTTTTTCTTTGTCCTCTAAAATGGTTGTTCAGAGCAAAACTTGTTACAGCCAAATAAATAGCAAACACGTCCAAACTGCACCAATTGATGCATATGGCACTGCTTTATTAGTTTTTTTTTAATAATGTTCAGTTAAGATTTATTAATGAGAATTGTTCTTGTTCAATACATTTATTGGTCATAAAACGTGTCAAGCAAACCTAGGAGGGAAACCTATCAAGGTTTTGTTACATGGAAACATATATAGGTCAGCAAGTGCGTAGTCACAACACTTTTTTTTTTTTTTTTACAAACTTGGGCATGGTTCCCTCTCACAGTGAAAACAAAATGTTCTAAGACATTTTAAAAGCCAGGTAAGTGTGTTAGACAAGCCTGCAGGATGAGACAGGTTAAATAAATGAACATTGTGTTCTACATAAAGCTGTATGAGTAAAAAGGACACGGATACTAACGCTGTAATTAGTCATTCTGATATCGATTTCATCTCTTTTTCTTTCTTCCTTTTTTTTTTTTGAAGGTTAAAGCTACCCGTAACCGATATTTCCACGGCACCTTACCGTCGTCACCGGCCAGGATATTCGGCGGAGGCATTTCCATGATTTTCTTCAGAACAACCGGGAACGAGGTGGGAGCCCCGGTGGCCGTTTCCAACGTGACGACGATGGGTTCGACCGACATTTTCCCCTCGCTGTTGGCGTACTTTGCTCGCGTTGGGGGTGGAAAAGATAATCTCTCAGTTTAGGAACTTTTGCTCAGATGCAAAACGTATAATATCCAGTGTTGCTATCCGCGTGTTCTTTTATCTGTTAAGATTAGAACAATCTACGATTCGCCGACAGTGCTAGTTCACTTCCAAAACAAGATAAGGCGGGCCTGGTATGGTGTGCATGATAAGACGCGCCCCTTCCTTGCGCTGATTGGTGAACATTTCATAAATATTAATGACCAGCTAGCGATTGGGCGGTTTTGCGCGAGGAGCCAATGGGAGACGTCATATCAAATAGCAGCGCTTTCATTGGTTGACCGAGTTATATATTGCAGAAAAACGTGTCACGAGGAAAACAACTCATTCTTTGAAGGAGGAAAAAAAATATACAGTTGACTCTACTGTACTGTATAGAACTCACTCACGTTTTTCATTTGAATACACTAGACAGAGATACCAAACGGCTTTAAGCAATATTATTTCTTCAAAATAAAAAAAAGTATAAATAAAAAAACAACAACTATAAATTATAAATTTAACCTCGTTCCTTTTACCGCAATTCATTATTAATTCGTTAGGAAAGTAGTACAAGCGCATAGCATTTGCTGTATTTCTTGTGGGTGGGCCAAGCGCAGTGATCACACGGGGAAACATGTGCAGCAAGCAGTCAGTGTTACATGCCAACATACCAATGGTGTCATGTACTAAACATGCATGGAAGGAGGCGCCGTAGCGCAGTCACAGGGATCCCAAGGAGCTCTCAAGGTCGACTCGTGCAACATTTCATGTGAACACAATTGGATGGTCAAATTACCAAAATGTCTTTTACATACCTCCTCAAAAACTCATCCATTTGGCTAATCCACACTGTTGACTTTTTTTAAAAATGAAATAAATTGACATAATTCATGTTTTATTGCACCTTTGTCCTCATTAGGACAATTGCAGGGCACAAATAGCCATCAGAAACGTATCTATGGACAGATTTGAACCCCTCAACTTCTGAACTGTGAGGCAGACATGACATCATTTATCGTGCTTGGATTATAGTCACGTTCAGGATAAACAAATATAGGAAATGAGGAGGGAGGGAGGTGTTTCTCAAATTTTGCTAATGTCACTGTGACTCTCTTTTTGCAGGGCACACATAGACAAATAACCATCAGAAACTTATCTATGGACAATAGAAACCCAGCACAGGAAGGCCGTAGCCGTAGATTTGAACCCCTCAACTTCTGAACTGTGAGGCAGACATGACATCATCTATTATGCTTGCATTATAATCATGCTCAGGATAAACAAATAATGGAAATGAGAAGGGAGGGAGGTGTTTCCCAAATTTTGCTAATGTCACCGTGACTCTCTTTTTGCTACAACGCAGTAATGAGGCCAATAAGTCAAAAAGTCAAACCCATGAAATGCCTTGATTTAACTCTTAGGCATTGTATTAATCCCGTCTACCTACAGGTACATCTCAATAAAATCAAAAGGTGGTTCCCAAACTTTTTACTTCAAGTACCACCTTGAAAAATATAACCATAACCAACGTTAAAATACAGTATAGCATAGCAGGCATGTAGTAAGTAGTGGTCATCAAAAATGTGGCAGATGTTTTAATTAGTGATTATTATTTTTTGGCGTACCACTAGAGGGAGCCAGTGGTTTGTGGACAACACTGAGAATTACTGAAATACAGTAGTTCAATTATTTCAGAAGTTAAATTCAAAAAGTGAAACTCGTATTTTGTGTAGATTAGCATCACAAGGATAAATAACGATATTGTTACATTTATACCTCTGTGATGGTGTCAATCCAAACTTGATTAACATGATTGGCTTTGTAAAGGCAGAATATTTGATACAGGTCTTGTATTGAATATCATTATACTGCATTGTGCAAGTTGTCATAATGTTGTTGTAGGTAGGTGTATGTTGTCCAAGAAACACAGAAGATCACTAAAACGTAGTCGAAGAAATGGAGAGTCAATGGAGAGAGAGAAAGAGAGAGAGAGAGAGAGAGAGAGAGAGAGAGAGAGAGAGAGAGAGAGAGAGAGAGAGAGAGAGAGACGTAGCCTGGATTAGCAAGCAAAAGCAATACAGCCATCTAGTGATTAAATTGGGAATGTACACGCCAGAAACAGCTCTGCATTCAACTACTTCAGAACACACTGAATTGATTTAAACTTTAAATCGAATCTACCACCACTTTTACATTTTATCTTTGGCTTTTCACACTGTAAATATATACCCATCACAGTCCTGATTGGACATAAAAACTTCGACCGAGATAAGTAATTTCAAAACATTTTCCACCATTAGTGTGACCTTTAACCTGTGCAACTCACCTATTCACATATGCATTTTCAAGTGTTTATTTTTGTCCACCCAAATCCATAGACCAGACATACAAAGATGGGAGAATGTTGTCACCTGTACTTAACACAGTAATTGCCAGAAATTCCTGCAGCTCCTTAATTTTGCTGTTGGCCTATTTTTATTAAGATGCCTCTGATCATGTGGAAACTGATCTGCTGACTACGCCTTGTGCTGTAACCCGTAACTACAAAAAAATATAATAGAACATCTGAACATTATTTGGGGTTGATCAGAGACCCTTTAAATTATGTTTGAATGTGGTTGCTTAATTATGAACACAGTCACTTCCCCAATTATAAGAGGGTGTGCACACTTCTGCAACCACATTGAGATTGTATTACTTTTGTATCAAGTTCTATAGGTAATAAATTACAATACATCATTGGCGGAAAAAAGTTTGTAAATGGTTTCTTAGGTATGTTTGTATTACAAAATCGGCGTGTAGTATTTTTTTTATATCCCTGCATACTGTATGTGGGTTTGCACTATGAATGTGTATACATACATAAATACTTAAACGAGTATGTGCATACACCTATAAATAGTACATACATCCATAAATGTACACATAGTGGGTCACTTATGGGCTCAACTTGGAGCTTATGATCAGGGTTATGCAACAGGCACACAATGGTCTGCTGCCATTTCTTTTCATTTGTATATTTACGTCGTGTATTTAACATTAGAGTTCTAAATGGGTGTGTCCGTGTTTGTTCTCACTCACCATTTGTGTCAAAGCTCGGGAAAGTAAATGGAGATTCCAGTAAAGCCCTGAATATCTCTGGGATTTCTGCTGTAGTCATAATTTTATCCTCAACTTCTGCACGACAAAAAAAACACACACGATATGACTATAAACTGTCAAAATAAAATGAGCAGACGCAATTTCGGAATCCCTGTCAAGACAGCAATTTAAGACTGACAACTTTAGAGGGAAAAAAACGACGGAAACGTATGTCAAATTACACGCGTTACTTAACAACGCCCCAATTCACTCAGGACCAATCAGCTGCTTGTGTTTTCTTACATAACTGTCGCAGACATCGCTGATTGATTGACACGTGCGTCAATCAAAAAGAGGCGGCCAATCGCAAAACTGTGTCGGTGTTACTTAAAGGAAGCAACAACAAAAAAAAAAAAAAACACGCTGGTTGCATAAATTGTTGTTAAAGCGTTGCGGTTAACAACACAAGTTTAATCTTGTGATAGGTATCACCGCCATTAATGTGATAAATGTCTAATTTGCTTGTGTAAAGTGAAATAATGAGCCGAGCCAAGCGTCAGTTTAGCACGCTTTCTGACTTCATTTTTGATGTTGTAAACAGCTGCACATATTCTGCACTTGTATGAAAGAGTTAAAGTCCTCAAATTTAGACATGGTATACAAAAACGATTGTAAAATGAAAATTAAAAATTAACACACTTTTTTTTTCTTTCCTAAAAGTGTTTATTAAATGCTTTCAAGAGATTTGGTCCACTTGAGTATTTATTAACTTCCAACCAGGGAGGAGAAAAAACAAAGTCAATAAAACATAAAAACAAGAAACCCAAATGTAATGATAAAAAAAAAATACAGTACAAAACGAGAGGCCTTGTTTGTCCACTTCTTCACAACCCTGGTTTCTTTCTTCTGATTGTTGAAATTAATTCAAATAACCAATAATTCCTTCGAACTGAATGACACGATTGAATTTGAGCTCTGTACCGGGAATCAAATGAAAAGGAGCATGTTGGTGGTTGGTAACACGAATAGCAGTGAAGTTTTTGTACTGTGGCTTGGCGAGATGTTCTCATGAAAGCGATAAACGCCCAACCTTCTTTTGTCGAAATACACTTGAAGAGGCAAACGTGTAGATGGGGAGAAAAAGAAAAAAATCATTTAACCAGGAGCGCTGTCAACTTTAACAAAAAAAGGCATATTAATTCATAACATTATCCATACCTCCATAGGATGACTGCAAATCAGCGCACAGGAGATTTCAAATTGAAATACGATCAACTAAAATATAGGAAGGTGTGGTTCAATCTGCCAAGCCACTAAAAACACCTCCACCATCACTTATCTAAATTACCTTACCAGGGTGCTTAAGTATTATAATAGGTTATCAGGTATCATATAGTGTACTGTATATAGTAAGCAGGGTTATACAATAAGGGTATGTATCATTTTTATAAGTGTACTATATCAAATAAGGCGCTATGCAGGAGTATATCAGCATCTGTGTGCGATTCTCAGATCAACTTCTTGTCTGGCGAAGTCATTGCGGGCCAAGATGGCGCCGCATGGGAAGCGAGCAGACAACATTAGCATATTGAACAGCCATCCTAAAGCCTACATAGACAGATTTGCGGCATTAGGACCACCATTTTGTTGTCTGCTTCCCGCCTCCCCCCACATACACAGACGCATATTTACCAGTATTATATTCATACATGGATACATATATAGGTATACATTGCAATAAACGTACATATCATCAATAGCATATAGAAGAGAAATCGTCAATAGCAATCATTATCATATTCATAATACTAAGAGTAGTAGTAGTAATAATAGGATTCCTCAAAGAAGCTAAAATGGTGGGCTGTTCCAGATGAGGGCTCGTTGGCACAGCTAATACGACACACGCGCTCTCGTTCCGTCCATTTTTTTTTTTTTTTTTTAACGCCGCGACCCGAACATTTGACTGGAACAACCCACACGGAAGGAAAATTGACAACGTAAAAAAAAAAAAAGAATACTTTTTCTGAAATCACTATGGTCATCTAGTTCAGCGATACATTTCATATAGCAATACCTCAATAACAGAAAGTTCTATGTAATCAATACAGTTTTCTGGTTATATATTTATTATGCTTGATTGCTAAGTTATCAATTATTATTAGTAGTATAGCATCATATGCAAATATGTTTGTTTGTGTGTGTGTGTGTGTGTGTGTGTGTGTGTGTGTGTGTGTGTGTGAGCTCAAGAAGACATGATTCCATTGTGTCTGTTTGCATTAAAGGCTTGAATGAGACGGCAGGCGGGTCTCCTGCTTGCGTTTTGCTCACAGGCACGAAAAAAAAAAAAGAAGAAGTCTTCTTTTAGCCATCAGGACCGGATTGGATTAAATGATAGGGGGGGGGGTGCAAAAACGCCTCAGTAGGACTGGAGAGGTATCAACTTGCCCTTTACTTTCAAATTAGCTTCAATATTATAACACAAGGAAATACATTCTTAATTTGATTCAATCATCTCAAATTAAATTTATTCATCTTAGTCCAGCCCTTTTTATTGGCTTAAAATGATTTTCTTTTTCTTCTTAATTAAATACAACAGAAATCTTCTGCATGGGCAGCATTGACGCCGATTCAGTCCAGTTGAGGTTATTATTTCTTGAACCAAGACGCTTCTTTTGATTCCATTTAATTTCATGTATCTGTTAAGATGTGTAGAAGTAGAAGCAGATCGTTCGCGCGCGTGTGCGTGCGTGATACAGCCGCCTCTCAAAAAGGACGCGAGGGAGGGGAGAGAAAACACAGTTTAAGCTCGTGATTTTAGAAACGCAAGTCGATCCGATTTCCCCCATTTTCAAGGCCCGTTCGGGCGTTACATTCAAAATGCTCTACCAATATGGCAGACAATATAACGAGGAAGTACAACTCAACATTTGGACTCTCGCCGTACGTCCACGAAGGTAGAGAGAGTTGGGTTCGGTCCACCAGAACGCTTACTTGGGTGTCGATTAACCTAACAGCACGTGGAGAATTTTATTTTGGCACTATCGAGTTGAAAAGGTCAACAGCTCCATTCGTCAGTAAGAACCGCGGCCAGCGCGCTCATTTGAGGATTGCTTTGATGCTGTGAGGCTAAAAAATGAAAACAGGAGGTGTCTGGTGGACACATTTTCAGTCCTGTGTACTTGCGATTATTACTCGAGTCAACGATATCCTGACAGAGGGGGACTTACACGTACTGCCGAAACAAACGAAGCTTCTTCAAAGATTTGTGGCTCATGAGTTGTGTAAATGTACGACTGTGTGTGTGTGTGTTTGTTGTGTTGTGTTGTGTTTACATTGGCTCCCACAAGGCAAGTGATGAACTGGTGCGATGACAGGCTGTTGGGTTGTTGTCGGTACGGCCAGCTGGTCTGTCGGCAAAGATAGGCTAAGCCTCAGAGGTCGTCCCCGTCGGACAACCGTCGGCCTCCCTGGAACGATACGCAGCGTCATATTATCGTTCTTCAGGGTTTCTGCAGTCTCAAAAAGTATGTAATTATAATAATTTAGTGTTGTTGTTTTTTAATGCGACTTAAAACAAATTTAATCCTCTTAACATTATATAGCAATAGTTCAAATTAATTTTTGACGTCTATAGCCGTCAATGGCAGTTAATGAGTTAAATGTCCCAAAATAGATTTTATTTTAATTATTTTATACCGTCTTGCCTTTGTCTCTGTGTGCCTTAATTTGGAGCGCTGTTCATGTTGTTGGCCACTGAGGGGCAGTGTGGTTCCACGCGGTCTAATACACTGTTAAATTGTAGCCACATTAGAGAGTAGAAGGAAAAAGTCACAATCAAGTTATTCCAATAAAAGTTGGGTTTTTTTTCAGCGTATGGCCGTTCTATTGAGTGATAAAAGTGCCGCGAGTAGCGCGCTAATTAGCATTAGCCAGCCAGACTGGAGTAGATCATTACGATTCCTTGCACATCTATAGATTGAAGCAAAAATCATTGTCAATCAAATCATCTTGAATCAAAAATCGTTCCTAACCGAAAATCAATTCTGAATCGAACTGCAGACCCAAAAATCGGGAGTTGAATCGTGAGGCATTTAAAGATTCGCACCCCTAATATACATACACACTGTTTATATATTAAGGCCCGTCAGTCGATTACACATTTCAATAGTAATTGCATGATTTCCATAGCTAACTTGCAATTAAATCGCAGGTTATATCTGTTCTAAATGTGCAATGAAATATTTTGCCAGGTTTTCATACTTGTTAACATAAATGTGGACAAATATGGTTGCATAATTTAGTTAATTAATACAGTCATTTTATGGTAAGTAATTCATAACTGTTTGAATTTTTATTTTTTTTAACTATGCTTAATAGTTAAAAAGGAGTGTGAAACATTGAATCGGATTCGGCGGTAATTTTCTGGAACATGAAACAACTTGTGGACTCCAGGCCATTTTGTTCATTGTAAATTACAACTAGTCACCAGTCCTCACAAATACACACATAATTTAATCACATTTATTATTGCGAAATTATGTTATAGTGACTTAAAAAACATTTAATGACTATTATTGCGTGTTAATGTGTTTTGCAGCGAGTCATGCAAAGTGAAGTAGGCGGACACGTGGTGACGGCGGCGACCCACTCACCATGCCCTCGCTGTAGTCCGCCGTGATGGTGACCTGCTTGTCCTCCGGGGGCGGGGTCACCGCGGTGCTGTCAGTGCGCCTGCTCTGATTGGTTAGCTGCAGCCACAGCTCGTACATCTGCTGCATGTCTCTCACTGGAGAAAAGGGCAAGTGCAATCTTACGGCGCGACAACAATCGGTGAAATGGGGACTTCATTGCCAGTGGAGGAGCAATTATCAAAGAATCAAACTCCTGGATTCGTATCATGTGCGACTTACAACTGTTGTTCTTCATGTACGTCCAGACGTCCCTCTCCTCCAGGCTGTGGGCGAACGAGCAGTTGCCGATATAGTGGCACTTCTTCTGCTTCATCACGTGCACACACATCTGGGTGGACACCAGTAGAAGGAAATTATTTACGGTGTGACGTGACAAATGAGATGGCACACCTCTTCCATTAACGGCTGTAGACGTCAAAAATTCATTTTAACTATTTCATTTAGTTTAACATTTTTTTCCACTTTTGTTAACAAGAGTATGAAAACCTAGAAAGAAATGTACATTTAGAACAGATATAAAATTTGTGATTAATCGTGAGTTAACTAGTGAAGTCATGCGCCCCTAATTTTTAATAATCTTCTTTTTTTAAATTGCGTCAGGCGATTAATTCTTTTAATTGTAATTAATTGCATGATTTCAATAGTTAACTCAAGATTAATCACAAATTTTATATCCGCTCTAAACATACACTATTTGTTTTCTAGGTTTTCATACTCTTGTTAACAAAAGTGGATTTTTTTTTAAAAAGTGATATAAATAGTTCAAATGAATTTTTGACGTGTATAGCCGTCAATGGCAGTGAATGAGTTAATCACTTTCTGATTATTAAGGAGGTTACAAGCTAATGAAATTTAACATCCTGGTGTTTAAAATTTGAGACGGCTGGAAAATGCAAAGAAACTGTAATAGAACTAGAAGAATAAAGACGGATTTGTGTTGTGGTCATTGTCTGCCAATGGGTGGCATTAGTGTTTTATGTTGAATGTTGGAGAGTCCATGGTGAGGGTAACAGGGGGGGGCACTCACATCATATTGCTGTGGATAGGTGCGGGAGAATGGGAGAGGCCGAACGACAACCCACTTCTTCTTCTCAAAGGATTTCACCAGCAGCACTCGACGCTCTTTCGTCCAGCTAGCAAACAAACACATTTTTGCGAGTCACATGGTTTCTCGCTTCAGGGCAAATCCAGCATGTGCTTTGAGCGCGGCCCCACCTATGGCGTGCTTTGGCAGTGCAGTACTTGAGGTTCTTGTCGGGCTCGTTCACCTGTCCCTCTCTCCAGCATTGGCCGCAAACAAACTTCATTTTCAGGTTGAGCGGGCGGCCCCGCCCGCCACCGCCGCCTCCAAGCGCTCCCACAGAAGAGACGCCGCCCCCGCCCATGCTGTCTCCTCCCCCTACGCCACCCGCTCCCACCCCCATTCCTCCGACTCCTCCTACGGGCATGCTGCTGCTCAGGTGGGGAATATGGAGGGGCTGGAAAAGAAGGAAATTTAAAAAAATATGGGTAAATATAAAGTGTTGAAGGTCTTGAATCATCAGGAACAGAACTGCAGCATCCCATTGATATTTCCAACATACCCTTTGCTGCTTCTGTGCATTCTGCTCTAATCTCTGCCAATGTCTTTTGGACTCCTGCACCATCTCTTCATGGGTAATGCCTGAAGACAATTTGGGCGAATGTCAGTTATTGCTGCATAAAACATCTCATATTCCGTTACCATCACTATTATTCATTTTTGACATGACATTTAGCCTCTCAACAGTAAAAAAATTAGCAGTTGTCGAGAACAGTGGTTCTCAACTTTTTTTTATTTTTATTTTGTACCCCAAAATTTTGGCATACCATGAGTACTCCCTGACTCATAGTTCTTCAAAAGTATAATGTAACACAATTAATTAATAAATGAAAATGATTTTATTTGGCTGCATTTATTTCATTCTTAGGCAATTTATTGATTTTATTTTACTTCAACTGAAACAGAAAAATATTGCCTTTAAAACAAATTGTATAATTGAAGGGGAAAAAAAGGAAATTAAAAAAAAAGTGTCCTTTCTCCGCTTACCAGTGTCTTGCTGAAGCACCCAACATTTGAGCTCTATGACCGAGTGTGCAAAGGAGCAGCTGTCCTCGCGCTGGCAGCCGTAGCGAACCTCGTGGCGACAGACGTCAAACTGGCAGAGGGGGTGGAGAGGTCGCACCTTGCTGTAGCGCACATTGGCTGACCGCACCACATGCACCAGGCACCTAGAGTCACATTCCGCGATTGTCATCGTTGTGGCGTACGATCCCAAAAAAACAATCCTGACATTCGAAGAGCCCCGCACTCACTTATTGTCGTCAAACGGGTGTCGAGCTGTGAGGTTGGAACACACTGCCAAGTTTTCTTTACTGCGCTTGCTTATGATGCGGGGCTTACTATCAAAACATTCCTAATAAAAAAACAAATTCATACAAATAATATTTATTTCCTCCCCCCCAAACAGAAAGAGAGGAGCATCTTCTAGACGGACTGATCTTACCTCACAGAGGAACATGAACATGCCCATGTGGAGCTGCAGCAATCGAGTGACACTGAGCGCGCGTCTCTCCGTGCTCCCCAGGGGGTCAAACAGCAGCTCTCGGCTCAGTGCGCCCTTCCTCTCCTGTGTCCAGACGTCAATTTCCTCCTGGCAGTATGCGAAGGTACAGTTCTCACCGTACTGGCACTCCTGGCGTTCCTGGACCTCTGCAGGACACACAAAAAGAGGGACGATGTTAGGGAAATGCGCATTGAACTCTATTTTTTTTATTTTTATGAAAACGTAAACACACACCTTTACAGAGTACGAAGGCCCCTAAGAAGTTGTTCCGCGCAGGCCGGGGCCGAATCCGCTTCCAGGTGGGGTCGTCATTGTTTTTGAGGCGACACAGCAAGACGTCCCTCTTACATCGATGCGCAGCTTCTGGCTGGTATTTGTAGTCCATCACTCGCGGACCTGTAAGCAAGAGGAGAACAAAGTTTGCCCAATGTATCAAAATGTATAAAAAAAAAACAACTCAAATTCAAAGAAATTCACACACGGGTTAATACTTTTAACAATAACAGTCTACTAACAGGGATTCTGTATGTATGAGCATATCTAACAGGGATGTGATTTGACCAAAGTGAAATTATCTGAAAATTTAGCCGGGGGTCTGGGGGCCGCCGGCACCCAGCTAGGTCCAGGGCAGTGCCCTGGTGGGGGGACACGGGGGGCAAAGAGCTCATGGGTTTTCCGTGTTTTTAAGTACTTTCAATGCACTCACATGACAAAGAAATAGACAAAACAACAGCATAAATTTTCAATGTATATTGAACTATCCCATATAAAATGGCAGTTTTAGTCAACTCAAAATCAGTCACATTCAAAAACATTGGACTGTCTTTGCTTTTAAAAACTATCACTGAGAATATCATCATATCTAACTAATGTGATTACTAAGTTAACACATAAATAATGTTGAAGAGTTCAAATTTCATGAACAAATAATTGTATCATGACCAAATGAAAAGTAACTCATATTAGAGCATACCACAAATGTCTTTGTTATAGCAGAAGATGTTATCTGTCGGAGTCATGTGCATACACAATGAACTACTAAAAAAAAAATTTTTTTTTGGGGGGGGGGGGGTAAAAAAAGCGGAATTCCGCGAATTAGCGGAAAAATCACATCCCTGATCTAATTCAATGCAACTTAAAAATAATTATTAATCATACTGCATATACACAGGTGATTATTTGCAAATTAATCACACGTAATAGCGGTTCTAAATATATAATTGATTTTTTTTTGTTCAATAGGGGACAGCGTACATTAATGAACATGTCAATAGTTTAAAAATTGTTTTTTTAAATGCACTACTATTACAGTCACAAGGCTGATTTCCATAGTTAGTACCCCTGTCAGAATCTACAGGCCATGTGGATAAGAGGAAAAAGTTAGAAATTGCAAACAAAACATTAGAAGACTAATAACATACAATCAGTATTTAAAAAAAAAAAAAACAATAGTTATATTCTAAAACAGTAGTGGGCAAACCTGGTCCTCAAGGACCAGAGTCTTACAGGTTTTGGACATTTCCCTGCTCCAACGAAGCTGATTCTAATCAACAGGATCATTACCAGGGCTTATGCAGAGCTTGCTGATGAGCTGATCAGATATCAGCTGTGTTGGAGAAGGGAAACATCCAAAACCTACAGGACTCCGGCCCTCGAGCACCGAGTGTGCCCACCCCTGTTCTAAAATTTTAAATAAATAATAAAAAAATAAAAAAATATATATATTTTTTTTTATACTCAACATAAGTGGACAAATATGGTTACGAAATATAAACATGGTTATATATTTTAGTTCAGTGATACAGTAATTTTATAGTAAGTAATTCATAGTTATTTGACATTTAAAATAGTATACCAAAGTTTGTTAATAGTATGCTAAACAGTTAAAAAGAGTGTGAAACATTGAATCAGATTTGTGTTTGAGAATGTTCTGCCACTAGGTGGCATTAGTGTTTTATGTTGGATGTTGGTGACAGGAGCAGTATTTTCTTTTCAAATTCAGAGCAGTTGGTATTTTGAAACATAAAGCAACTTGTGGACTCAAGGCAATTTTGTCCATTGCAAATTACAACCAATCACCACTCCCCACAAATATATATTTTTTTTAAATTACATTTATTGCTAAATTGTGTTATAGTGACCCCTTTGCACAATGTTCTATATGAAATAAAGCATGAACAACGTTTTTACATGAATTGTGGATGTATCTAGACATATGTATGCTTAAAGGCCTTAATTTGAGCAAGATCCATTTAATGACCCGCGGAAACCCTGACTAACCTATTCGACTGTAACAGGCATGGCAGGCCTGACGGAACTCGTGTGTGCCAGCCAGAGGATTCCTGGACAGCATGGAGAGGTTTGTTCCTGCTAGACCATTCTGGAGGGGGGAAAAAAATTGACAAAGACATATCCGATGAAATTGTTCTATCCAACCAAATGGTCCCACTCCCAAAGAAGTCCCCGGAAAAGTTTTGGTAGACAACATAAATACTCAAAGATTGCACTCACTGCTTGTGCAGAGCCGTGGCTGCGCATCCCAGGGATGAAGCTGTGACACACTCGTCCCCCTTAAAGAGCACATACACACAGTGATGAGCACTTTGCAGCAAATATCATGTCAGCTGTCAACATTGTTGCGAAAAAACAATCCATGTGTAATATACCAGTGATTGAAAATGACTTTGCCAGTAAAATTGAAGCGAAGAATGATTGCGTGGTCAAACTTTCACTCACCAGGGAGAGCGTACTCGGATAAAGAGTCCAGCCCACCAGAAATGACTTTCCCCTCCCCATCCATGGCTCCGCTTGCGAAGCCTCCCAAAGCGTCCTGCGCTTGGGTGGAGCCCTGGTCTCGCTGGGCCAGCGGCGAGTAAGGCTCCAGTTGTGGCATGTCACTGATGGAAGAGCCGAAGAAGGTGGGGGCGAGCTGGGCTGACGGGGCGGGGAGGTTGGGGGAATAAGGGGGCCGCAGACCCACCGCTGTGTTTGGAAGGTTGGTGGGGATGGCACCTGCGGGACTCTGGGGGCGAAGATTGCGACAGTTATTGCCGTTACATGTGATAAAATGCTGGAAAGCAATATGTCCTCTCACCTCGCTGACTTTCTTGGGAATGCAATCCAGGAGACTGTCGAGCTCGTCCTTGATGACGCTGCCGCATTCGTCCATGTGTTCAGACACGGGGACCGAGTATGGCATCGGCGGCAGGGACTGGCTGCCGGGGCTCTCCGACAGGTCTGTGCACGGGGTCAAGGCCGAGGGATCGTCGCTGACTGGGATGGGCGTGGCCAGAGGTGCTGGGATGCACTGAGCATTGGCCAGGTCAGCTGAGGGTGTGCAAAAACATGAGGAGATACAAGAAATAAATGGAGGGCTCCGAGGTTGGAATCCATGTTCACAGAATTTGACCGTACCTGGTCCCATGTCACCCAGAGACTCCATCCCATTGGAAGACAGCTAAATAAAGAAAATCCGTTAGGTCTATATAAAGGCATCAATCAATGAGCTGTGACATGAAGACACACCTCTCCAGTGGGTGCGGATGTGTCATCAAGACTCTCTCCCTCCGTGGCTGTCCGTGGCTCAGTGTGGCTGATGTAGGCTTTACGGCCCTTAAGGCCCAACTTATTGGCCAGATCCTGAGCCAGATCACATACCTGTCTGTCCTAAAAAGAAAATCACAAAGGAAAGAATGAAATTACTCATATTTACACTGCATGGCTCAAGTGGCACAATTATGATTTTTTTTCCTCTTTCAAATTCTACACTTCCGAATCATAATCGGGCCTCTTACAAATGTGAATACAAATCCATAAATGCCAAACAAAAATCAAGATAGAGGCATTCAATTAGAATTGCACACTTGGACTTGCTGTGTAAATACACTCTTCCTCCTTAATAACACCTAATAAAAATCCCAGTCAACTGTTACCTGAACTGCCACCTATCACTGTCAAAAAATATATAAAACACAACATAACATACATGTGGTTCCGTAAGCAGACATTTGGTGCCGCACTCGTACGCCTCTCTGAGCCGTCCCAATTCTCTCAGGCACAGCGCCTTGCGATAGAGAGCCTTCCGACTGCCTTCGGACGCAAACAGCGCACTGTCACAGTCCTGAATGCCGCGCTCAAATTCCCTCTGAGGAGAAAAACAAGCATTTCGGTTAGTGCTGTACAATATATTGAAAACCTTATATAAAGACTTTATTAGTCCCACTATAGGAATATATCCATTATTATTGTAGCTAGCGGCAGGCAGCTAGCAAAAAACTCACGCATCAATAAACTGTAGCAATATAAGCTTGTGAAGAAATAGCCACTGCAAGGGAAAAAATTCTAATCAAAGATCATTTGTGAGAGCAGTTTAGGAAGCAATTCCCCTCACAATTTGGTAGAAAGCGGCAGCCCTATTGACGTAGAGGCCCTCCAGCAGCTTGTGGGGGATGACGAGGGCTTCGGCCTGGGCGTAACGGGCGACACTGATCCCTTCTCCGTACTGCTGGGCTGCCTGACGGCAATCGCCATCTCGCCGGAAGCAGGAGTTGCCCTCATCCAAGAGGTTACACACCAACTGGGTCAGAAAAGCCTAAAACACACGTATGAATGAGGCCATGAAAATAATACGGCACCAGAAACATAAATATACTATAGAGATACCTTTTTTTGTAATATTGTACATAAATTGCAAAATAAAATACAGTCATGTCAGAACAAACAACTAAAGTCATGCATAGAGTACATTGGAAACAGACTGGACAGGAGAGAAAACAATGTACGCCACAAGCCTCCAAACATTGTGGACTTAGGTTCATTACTTCTTACATACACTCCTGTCTCACACTTTATATAGGGAATTTGAGGATGTCAGAAACAAGTCAGTAAAAAGGAAAAATAAATGCAAAGAAGAGGATAACCAAACCTCATAATTCTCTGGTTCTGGGAAAGGCAATGAAGACCTGTAAACAGATAGTACAAGTCACCACTTTGGTCTCAAACAAGGGGACAATATATCTGTCTATTTTATACATCAATTTTCAATTATGACTATTATTTTACTCACTGGATAAAACTCATTGCTTTCTGGATTTCCTCTCTTCGCTTCAGTCTATCTGAATCCATTGCCTGAAGAAGAAAGCAAATACAATTTGACTTATTTTCACATTTGCCATGGTCTGAATATTCCCACATAAAACACTTTATATTACATGGTTGTTTTTGTTTAAAAAAAATAAAATAAAATAAAAAAAAGGTCAACATTCCTGGTTGGCTCCATTCATCCGCAGGGCCTTTGGTAAACACGCTGACGAAATGACGGCGCTAGTTCAATTACAAACAGCGGGATGGCGCAAAAGCTGAAACGATTGTTAACATTCCTCATTTAAAAAAGAAAATTTAACACGCGCGACAGATTTGATGTCTAAACTGCAACGTTTAGTGCATGAGCCCCGCATGTTAGCATCGTTGTTATGCTAACTCGCGTCAATCGACATTACGTGCTTCAGTTGAAAAGTGCACCGACAAAACTCACTCAAAATAGACATCAAGTGTTGTGTTAGCCGATATTAATGTTAACATTGAAGTAATCAAGAGGTAAACGCGGTTATAGTCGACCTGCTAACGCTAGTAGTGCTAAAAGCTAACGAGTCCGACCGGAGTTAAACTTCGCTTTCGTGTATGCATATTTAGGTCGTTAGCATAGTTTAATGTCTACTTTGTATTCATACAGGCTTGTTGTGCATAATTAACAGCAGAAAAGTAGTTGACAAAAACCGTGTAGCTAGCTAGTGTGATTAGTCAAGTCGCTCTTTTTTCTTTTTTCCCCACAACTCACCGTAAGTTTCACGCGTTTCGGAGTACTGTTTCCACGGAGCGTTATTGGCGATAAAGACGGGAGGAAATATGCACCTAGCACTCGCTATACAGGCAGCATATTTGTAAATGTTGTGTTCTTGGCATTGATTTGTAGACCGAGCACTAGCTTTTTTCCCCCCCACGAGCTACAGCTGCTGCTAAACTGCTCGCTACCTAAATGTTAGCCTCCTTTCTACTAGCTGTTTTTGGCTAGTGCAGTATGGCAACAAGTTTCAATCGAAAAGCAGCCACAAGGGGGCATCAAAGTTGCGTCGTTTTATAGGCTGTGTTTGGAGTTCATTCATCATTTTCTACTCCAAGGTGTCCAAAGGTGGGGGGCAACTTTAAAAGTGTAGCTGTCGAAAAAGTAAAATAAATGTGAGTAGTAATAATATTATTCATAATAAACGTTTCTAGTTATGCAAAGACACAAATTTACAGCTAAAATAATAATTTCTCTTCATGACCCTGCGAAGAATCAAGATCCGTTTCAGAAACCCCCAAAAAATTCCTCCACTTTCTGCTTTTTTTTTTATTCATAATTTCAAATACAAACAATTAAGGCACACATTGATTGTCATATAATATTCATTGACGAGTCTGTTTCGACTGTTCGACTTGATGCTGTTTCTAAACTATTTGTCTTATAGTTGTATTATTCTTGTCCTTATTGGTTGCTTTAACATGCTTTAAAGTTGAGTTATTGCCTATAATTAGGCAATGTATAATTGCTTGATTGAATATTGCTTTTACCATGGGTAATGAGTATTAAAAAAATAAGTAAAAGTGGCCCATCTACATTTCTGTTCACTTTTGAATAGGCACAATTGAATGAAAATTCAAACTACAGTATTCATAATGTAATTAGGACTAGTTGATGATATCTATAATGTTCTGGATGGTCAGACCTTTTAATTGTTCAGAGTACTGAGTTGCTTGCATGAAAACACTACTTTTGCCACCCAGAAGTGTGTGTGACGGCATAGTGAAACGTTAAATTTACCATACACAACAAAATACAGATACATAACTATTACAATGTACTATGTTATAAATTTACGTTAATAGTTTACATGGCGAAATCGAGCATTTAAAAAAAAAAAAAAATACAGTATTATGTTTCCAACTAATGTGACGTAGACCGACCAAAAAGAAAACCCGGAAGACGTGGCGTCACACGTTTGGCAACCGGCGCGCTTCTCAGTTCTCACTCACCGGTCGGCGTGTTTTTGCGATTATTTCCGTG
Source organism: Vanacampus margaritifer (assembly GCF_051991255.1). Classification (NCBI taxonomy): domain Eukaryota; kingdom Metazoa; phylum Chordata; class Actinopteri; order Syngnathiformes; family Syngnathidae; genus Vanacampus; species Vanacampus margaritifer. The sequence continues at coordinate 10,456,809 of NC_135449.1, forward strand.
GAATTCGCTGTCGGCGGTGAGCTCCTTCTCTTGTTCCCAGAAATTTGCCTTCCTATGGCGATGTGTGGCTGACCATAACACCTCATTATTTCTCGGCAAAGGTTGAACGCAGCACGTTGTGAGCTAGTCGTGCTGTTCACAAGTCCGGAGTAGCACCTGCTAGCATCGATTGAGCTAACACGCCCAAGCGTCTTTGTTGTGACTATTTTTGTACTTAACGTCAGTTGTACGTTCGAGAAACGTTAGTTATTCAGTCGAACGTCACTTTGGCGGATTTGTAAGTTCAGGTTGTTCAAAACTTACCTGCAATGACCTAACGCTTGTTTTTGAATGTCTCCCTCCCTAAGACATCATGGCTGCAGATGACATTGCCCAGCTGGTTAATACTCTTTCCAAGACCCATTTAGGAGATGGAGAGCTAAGCTATAAAGGCCTGGGGCTTAAACTAGACAACGCAGAATCAGGTTTGGCCAGCCAGTGATGGATGTCAATCAAATGCTCCCTGTTGTATTCTTTCTTGAGAATGTGTGCTTCTGCAGTGGAAGAGCTGGTCCAGGAGATCGAACAGTACCAGGATTTGAAAGTTTTACGCTTGGAGGGAAACACTTTGGGTGTGGACGCAGCCAGAGCCATTGCCAAGGCACTGGAAAGCAAAGATCAGCTTCAGGTACACATTATCAAGACTAATAACTTTTGACTTGCTATTAACTCATTCAATGTTCTTCTTTCTTTTTTTTTAAGAGATGTTACTGGAGCGACCTGTTCACTGGAAGACTACGCTCTGAAATCCCAGTGGCCCTGTTCAGAATCCCCCCTATTCGTGACAGATTTACGCCACATTTCTGACTTTATTTGTCAAACATTCCAGATACTGGCCTCTATCAGTTTAACTAAAGAGTACATTAAAAACAATTTTTTTGTATGTTTGCAACAGAAATCACTGAGCAGTGGATTAATGATCGCCGGGGCCCGTCTGACCGTGCTGGACTTGAGTGACAATGCTTTCGGACCAGATGGTGTGAAGGGGATCGATCAGCTGCTCAGAAGCGCCGCCTGCCACACGTTGAGGGAGCTGAGACTAAACAATTGTGGAATGGGAATCGGAGGAGGAAAGGTGAACTTGAAGATGAGAAATCACGACAAACGCTGTTTTTCAGAACTGATAATGAAAATGCTTTGTGCTCTCTGTAGATCCTGGCTGAAGCACTGTTGGAGTGCCACAGACAGTCATTGGTTGTAGGAACTCCACTCAGACTCAGAGTATTTGTCGCTGGGAGGAACCGATTGGAAAACGAAGGAGCCAGTGCCTTGGCCAAGGCCTTTCAGGTAAAAATATCTGCGTGATTAACACCTCTTTTGATATACTGGTTGCAAGTAGAAATAACAAATCTGATACATTTTCTGATACTACTACTCAAAATGTGTGCAATGTGGTAATCTATAATCATTCTGTTATTGTTTTTATTACTTTGTTTGTGTGTGCTGTTTTGTTTATTTTTCTCTTTTTAACGTGACACTTCAGACGATGGGTAGCCTGGAGGAGGTTCACATGCCGCAGAACGGCATCAACCACGCTGGCGTGACGGCTTTAGCTGCGGCCATGCGGCACAACGCAGATCTCCGCGTGCTCAACCTCAACGACAACACCTTCACAAAGAGGGGAACGCTGGCTATGGCTCAGGTCAGGCCTCTTTTTTTATTTTTTATTTAAAAAAAAAAAAATTCAGGTCAGGCCTCTTGACTCCCAACACAAGTATAACACAAAATCATGTCACTGCTGTTGGCCCTTACAGGCTCTCGGGCAACTGAGGAACATCCAAGTGATCAACTTTGGTGACTGCTTGGTTCGTTGTGAAGGCGCCATCGCCCTGGCGGCGGTCCTCAGGGAAGGGTTGCCAGTCCTCAAGGTTAGCACAGCAAACTGGATATGTTTATTATCTTTGTTACAAATGACTTTTTGATTTTGAATTTTTATTCTTAGTTTTCTACAGCAGGCAATCTAGCAGCGTGGTGCCCTAGTGGTTAGCACATCTGTCTCACAGTTCTGATGTTTGGGGTTTGAATCTCAGATGTGGTCTTCCAATGGGGTTTTTTCATGTTAGCGTCATTGAGGAATTCAATAAATAACTTGTCCAAAGAATGTAATTGTGAATAGCTAAGAAGACATACAGCAATACACTTCACAACACAAACATGGCACAATATTAGATCAATTAAATGTCATGGTAATAATTTAGATAAAAAAAAAACAACAACTAATTGAATCATCTTTTAGGCACTGAATGACATGTCTGCCTACAGGAGCTGAATGTGTCATTTGGCGAAATCACAGAGGCAGCGGCCCTTGTGGTGGCTCAGACGCTCATGGACAAACCTCACATGGAGAAAGTGGATCTGAACGGTAGACACATTAAAAGGCAGAGGGGAATGATGTCATTTGTTTTACTGCGTATAACCCGTGCATCTGTCCGTCCGTATGTCGGCCAAGACAGGCAATTGCCTGGGGGAGGAGGGCTGCGAGGCTCTAAGGGAAGTGATGGAGAGCCAGGACAAAGGAGACATGCTGGCTTCACTCAGGTAAAACAGTGCAGGAGTTGCAGTTTGTCGTCAGCGATTCTGATCCCAATTGGTCTTTGTAGTGATGATGAGGGAGAAGCTGATGACGAGGATGATGAAGATGATGGACATGATGATGAGGATGATGAGGATGATGACGCAAGTAATGGATGTAACGGTTGCAACGAAGAAGACTATTTTGTTAAAGAAAATGGAACAACAGCAAATGGAGAGAGTCCTTCGAAATCACAGTTTCCTGTAAGATGACAGTACTCGGATTGTTTACGTATTTTGGTTACCACAATGAAAACAAGAATTCTTTTGTAAAGAAAGACAGCCTGGTGTACCTAATATAGTGGCAGGTAAGTGTATGTAAAGTTTTGTGTGGTACCTTAGGAAGAGGTCTCATCTTTCCTCGACTGCCCGTCTGCCGAGAAGCTTCTTGAGCTGGGAGAGATGAGGAGACACCTGCTACCGGAGGTGGGGGGGAGAAAAAAACAATGATGTCATGATTTTGGGTACACTTTACAATATCCCTTCCTCTCACCAGGTGAACATTTTGGATCCACACAAGGCTGTCGAGGTCCTTCTCAAAGTGGCTTCTTTGTACAGCGAGGAGCCAGTGGCGAAGGCTACTGTGCTGGAAACTTTTGGTAAGTCAGATGCAAAAACAGGTTATATTTGTCTTTGAAAAGATGTGATTAAAAAAAAAAAGTCTCCATCTCGCAGACATGCTGTTGAGGAAGCTTCTGTCAGGTTCAGCTCTCCAAGCGTACACTACCCTTTCCACACTGCTGGTCCTCATTGGAGTCCTCAAGGTATGACTGCAGTCGCTAACTTCTTGGTGTTGAAGAACTATGTTGAAGTGAGGAGAAGGAAGGCCTCTCTAATAGAGCTGGATGACTAACCGAAATGTTATCGCAATTTCGATTTTGGCTTCTCTTGATCATTAAAATGGAATGAGTGAAGAAAAACAATTAAAGTGCAGAACGCTGCTATATGTATATATATATATATATATATATATATATATATATATATACACACACAAACGTTTTTTTATGCTGGAGCATACAGAAGGCTTTGATGCAGCCTCAGAACTGAAGAGAATGCTTGAAGCAATAGTCGTAATTAAAAAAATGAACAGCAGGTGGCAGCAGAGTAAAAGATCAACCAGGGCCATGTTGCATCAAGCTGTTTCCCCTACTGATTTGTGAATAATGATGAAACTTAGCTAATAGCTATATTCTAATGCTAACTGCTGCAAAACGGAAAGAGATAGAAGTATACTTTGTTTTTTCCTGATGGCAGAAGAGTCTCTAATCTTTCTTTTGGTACGTTCCATGTTTTTATAGCTATAGAGCACAACATTCTGTGGGCCTTGCAAAAGGAGTCAAAATCCAGAAAACCAGCCGGGAGCGAAGGGGGTTGCTTCAGTGAAAATGGCTGGGAGTGAATGAGTTAATGACACTCCAGTTGGAGTTAACTGTAAAACGAAACACACAAAAAGGAGAATTGCATACATGTGTATTTAAATACAAAACATGCTTTGTTTTTAAAACATCACTAGCCTAGCGTTAATGTTAAGGAGCTGTCAAACATGACGGATCCCATTCAAATGCTAACAAGAAGTTAGCATCTACTTTGGGAGTAATAGTCCTTCAAATAACGAATATTCACACACAAATACTGTGAAAACACATACCCACAACACTACTCACGGGCACAAATTCTTCCCAATTTGTGGAAAAGGAGTTATTTTAACAGAATTCAATCGCAACTTCTGTTCTCGTTGTAACCGTGTACACTATGGTTGCACGGCACCACACTGCCCCCAATAGGCCAAAACGTGCAGGAACACCCAGGATTTGTTTTGCAAGTACTGTTTTAGTTGTATACAGTATTTTTATTTTACTTTTTTTTGTTTACGGATTGACAGAATTTTCTTTTCCTCAAAATTCAAGGATACAAATATATCCAAGACTTTTTTTTGGGTTATACTGTAGCACACATTTCCACATGGTTTGACAAATTTTAATCTTGATTCGTATTTTACCATAATCGTCCAGCCCTACTCTCTAATAGTAAAGTAGTCTTTCTTTCTCTTTTTTTAAACTTCCCCACTGTGTCTGTCCCTGTGTTTCAGGGAGAAGGGAAGAAGAAAAAGGAGCCACTAACACCAGGCCTCTTGTTGTGTTTGGAACATGCGGTCCAGCAGGATTATTTCGCCCAGCATCACGCCTCACTGCTTCACACCATCCTGTCTAAGTAGGAACGACACCGTTACAACGCGATGCCGCCATGATGAAGCGTTTGTTTATACTTCATTATTTCTGTGCCACTCTACAGCAACCGCAAGGCTCTCAAGTCATGCTGCGGCAGCATGGACGGGTTAAGTTCCGCGCTTGAGAAGAGGTGCCTCGACGAACCCTGATTAACCACCGGCAGGATATACACAAACACACTGGGATGTACTGGGTTAGATTTCCTCTAAAATAGAGGCTTCCTCAACCACTTATTTCCACTCATTTGTATATTTTTAAAAGTCTGTCCAGTATCTCCTCATTTTGATATTTTTATTCATGTTAGGGATTTATATTTTTATAGAAAATAGTAAAATACACAGCGATGTTGTTGAGGGGATGAAAGTTTACAGTAAAAACTGGCAGCTTTTTTGTTCTGTTTTGAAAGCATGCACTTTTACGCCACTTGGAAAAAGGGATTTATCTCATTCCTTCAGGCACACCCTCCTCTTAATGTATTCATATCAATTCAGGGACTTGATTCACAGCTCTCTCTTAGCTCCTCGTTGTTGTTGGTGTTTATTGGGTTAAAAACATGTAGAACAACTTATCACTGCAGGTCCAAATGGCTAATTTTGATTTAATGGCTATCCAGTGTGTTTGGAATGTCACGGAATGTTTCTATGGACAATTGAAGTTGAGCCATATTCAAAATGGCTGTTTACACTGACGGGACACATCGTCGTCAGTTTAACAAAACACAAGTGCACAAACGTGTCGCCAAAAGCATCAATCAACATAAGTAAAGTGTTAAAAATCATTAGCCTAACAGCATAGTGAGAGTTGAATATTTTCAGAAAACAAATGAAATTGAAGCATGGTGGTGTGTTTTTTTTTCTAAATCAAAACCATGACAGAAAAGGGGTAACTATGCTATTAGGGTAATGAAATATTCAATATTAGTGTTTAGTTGGCCTTGAAAGGTGGTAAGCGCCTGCATGGGTCTTTGTCTGCAAATTTGTGTTTTTAAGGCTAGGCACGCCTCTAATGTAGCATATGTAGACCTTAATTGATGGTGTGTAGATATCACCAATGTGTGTACTGTATGTAGATCACGTCAAGTTCATGTTTTTTTTCCCCCATTTATGCTGCTATAGCTATGCCATATGATGGCACCCAAAATGTACAGAATTGGGTCACTTGAAACAAGCAGTGTATCGTAAATATAGCCTTAAAGGAAACAATTACACTGACTGTGTTTAGATGCACTTGCATTTGTTTCAGCCTTATTCGGTGTTTCAAGTTCTTTAATGGAAAGCAAAAGTCTGATCGTGGTTTTTGTCATTCAGCAGTCTTAATTAAAAAATAAGTCACATGTTCCTCTCTGGGGTCACGTGTAAATTCCACAATTACCTCATATACTTAACTGAGCATTTAAAGGGAAAATTAATATTATGTCATTGTGTTTAGAACATGTATGTTGACTTGTAGTAAAACCTCATAAATAAATATAGCTAATCCAACAAGCCTGACTTGTCAAATTACTCCTCTTTTATTATTTTCCATAGTATTATAATAACTGTTCATCCCTGATGGCCGCCATAGGTGTAGAGCTGCTCGATTATGAAGAAAATATTAATCACAATTATTTTGGTAATTATTGAAATCACAATTAGCATGATCATTTATTTTTTGGTACAAAACAAGAAAATGTTTAAACATAAAAAAAATAAAAAATTGAATTAAATTAGGTATTTTAGAATTTTAAAAAATTGCAAATCTATTAATTTAAACAACTTAAAATTTGTATTAATCTTTTTTTGATTTTGTATTTGTGGAGTGTAATAATTGAAATTGTAATTAAATTTCGATTAATTGCACAGTCCTACATAGGTGTAACGCTCATTTTATGAAATAAACCAGGGGTGCTCAAATTCGGTCCTCGAGAGCCCCTATCCAGCCCACTAACACACCTGATTCATGATCATGAAAGCTTGCTGATTAGCTGATCATTAGATTCAGCTGTGCTGCAGGAGGGGAAACATGAAAAAAAAAAAGGCTTGATAGGGGCTCTCGAGGACCTAACTTGAGCACCCCTGATATAAACGCAACAATTAGGGTTGAGTTGGAGTGGGCGTGTTAGCGAGGGAGGGGATAAACTCAAGTTTGTTTTGGCGCGGGAGGGGGGGAGAGAGCAGCAGCCCGTGAGAGGGAGCCGGCAGAACCCACCAGTAACTGGACGGAACCAAGGTGAGTCCACTTTACAACCTGAACCTGTTTGAAAATACTTTAATACTACTTTATTCATATTCATGAATATGAGTGTGAAAATAGCATAGCGGGATGCTAACAACCTTTTGAGGATATCTACGTCAATGGAAAAAAAAAAAGAGGTGGGGGTCTTACGACGTTTCGAGGTTACGAACGTTGGGCCGTAATTTTTTTTTTGCACACGCACCACTTCCTGTTTTTAATTTTGTACAAATATGACTAATTACTACGTTAAATTAGTCTATGTAGTGAGCGAGACAGCGGCGCGGTCGTAACCCGAGGACCCAGTTTTTGTTTTTGTTTACCGAACGTCGGACTAGTTTTATTGATTTGGTAAGGACAGCACAAAACTATTACATGAATTCAGTAAAAAATTCAGGCTGAATTTAGGCGCCATTGACAAAACGCGCAAGGAGGACTAAACGTGTAATTTAGTGTTTTTCTCTGTAATGGTGGCCATGGAAGAGAGAGTTGTTTCATTTGTTTGGGTTCGGCTACAAAACGCTTTTATAAACCGGCAACAGTTATGTTTACGGTCTGTTGCTGCAGCGTATCCGCCTGCATGGTTAAATAGCTCAGAGTTGATGCACACCTCCAGTGGAAAAGACGTTTTGGCACCGGCTACTCAGGAGAGACACTGAGCGTCTTTGTGCACAACAACCTGCATATGCGTCTGCACTGTTGATCTCAGGGGGGATGCGCACAAATAGTCCTGGTGGAGGAATTTCCTCAATCTCTAATTTTGCTGAAACCGTATTAAATAGAATAATCACAATATCATGAAAACAGCTCCAATAACCATCAGGTGGTAAAACGCTGCAGGTCGCAGGTGAACCCTGGGCAAGGTCACCAGTCAATCACAAGCCACAAACTTCCACAGCCTCTCTGAGTGGGAATCAATCCAACCGCTATACTGTCAGCGACCCCATCGGAGACTCCAAATTTCATAATGTGGAGCTTTTCGAGTCCATTGTTGTGGATCAAGGCGGTTGATCCAACATGGGAATGTGGTTTTAAGGCATTCCAGTGAGCACTGAGGCTGGCTCATCTTGCCAAAGTGGCACTAATCCCCCTCAGAGCCCCACCCTTTAAAAGTGTAGAGTCATATTAAAACCCTGGAGAACCCACGGGGTCAAATTTGGCCCCTATAAATTCTGCTACTCAAAGTTTTTTGTCGTTTTTTTTTTTTTTTTACAAATTTAACTTCAAAAGTCCAGAGTGCCACTTCTGACCCCTGCATGGGGCCATCTAGTGGAGGAATATTGCACTTACATGAGCCAGAGTTGTGGTGACAAGATGGCTGGCAACATGCTGTTTTGTTGAGCTGGAAATCAATCCAAACAAAACCATCTTCTCAGCAAACCATCAGATGGTGAAATTGTGTTGTTTTTTTGTTAATCTATTTCATATCATGTTGCAGAATGCCTAGGAGTATGTTATATATATATATATTGATAAATTAGCAACTCTGAGCTAGTTAAAAAAAAAAGGGTTAAAATTGAAAAAAACATATTTTGGTGTTCAGTGAACTGATAGCAGTCATTTAATGTATAATTCATAATTTTCCAAAGAAGAAAAGGGTTCTTGGGTTCTCCAGCGTTAAATATAATGGAATAGCGGCAAAATGAATGTAACTCATCATTCAAGGTTATCATTAACTTGGATAGGTGCTTTACCCCTTGAATACTGAACATTTTACAGTATCCAAGGGGGTAAAAAGAGTGACTGAAATTTCTGTTTGTACATCAGCACAGTCAATCACAGTCTGCATCATATTCCCTTCCAGTAAGAACACAGCTCATTTTGTTCATGTTCTGAAATAAAGCCCGTCTGTGTCTCACTACCAAAAGCTCGCCATCTATGTGCTTGACGAAAACCCTCTTATTTGGCCTTTCAGATGTACTCCCAGCTCTCTCTCGACACCCCGTGGGTCCCTCTTTTCAGCCTCACACTTCTCTTCCTCCCCGTGGCACACGCCGCAAAATGCCCACAGCAGTGCGTGTGCGACCAGATCCAGCTCACCGTCACCTGCGTCAACAAGAACCTCACCCAAGTTCCTCCCAATGTGGACGAGGTATTCATGTCACATTGAACCCCCTTTCCGTATTTGCAAATTTGCCAATTTTGTTGACCGGGAACTTTTGAAGTGAGTTGTCGAGCTTCACATGTGGCTCTTTAGTCCCTCTTCTGTGGCTCCCTGTGGATCGCTAAAATGTTTTTTGTAAAAATGTATATTTTTCTAAATATTTATTTCAATTTTTTAGATGAAATATTCTTTCAAGGTATTGTATTGTATTGCTTTTAATGTTTTATGTTGTGTTTTCTGTAAAGCGTTTTGTGGCAGCTAAGGCCGTTTGAAAGCGCTATTTAAATAAAGATGAATTGACTTAAATGAATTAATGTTTTAGATTTCAAAAAATGGCATATTAAATATTTAAAAAAAAGTCAGAGTACACATTTTTAAGTTGTCAAGGAGAGACGAAAGGTAGATGAATAAAATTACCCAAAAATGCTCAAAATGGAAGAGGAAAAGCAGAAAGTATCATCAAAAGTTCATGAAATTTCCAATAATGTCACAGAATTGGCCCAAAAATCTAGTAACCATAAAATGTCCCCAAAAAAAAAGAAATCCCGAAAATTACACTAAAATGTCAGCAAAATTGCCAAAAAAAAGTCAGATTTTTTTAAAATTAAAAGGCAATAAGGAAGATATTTAAAAATCACTTATAAAATTTCCTAAAACAAAAGAAGTCCTGAAAATTACCATCAAACACAAATCGACACAAAATTGTCAAAAATACCAGAAAATGTATAGCAAAAAAAAAAGAAGGAAAAAAATGTCCAAACAAGGAAGTAGAAAGGCAGAAAATTACCATAATATGTCCATAATGTCAGAAATTTGAAAGAAAGGCATAAAAGTCTCAAATGTATGAAATTTTTTTTAAAAAAATGGTGGGAAAGGTAGAATAAAATGAATTGATAAATTTTGTGGTGCAGCTCAAATTAGCTCTTGGGCCCTCACTCAGTACCTTAGACCAACACTAACACACTGTTTCCTTCATGACAACCTTCAAATGTTTTGTGGCTCCAGACGGGTTTTCTGTTATGTGGCCCCAGACAGGTTTTCTGTTATTTATTTGGCCTAAAAATTATCAACCATAATGTGGCATGGCATGGCTGGGAATATCAACTAATGTAGCTGCACTTGCATTTCTAGATTACGGTGAAATTGGACCTCCGAGGGAACAACATCCAGGAACTCCCCACCGGAGCGTTCAAACAAACCCCGTACCTCACTCACCTGTCTCTGCAGCGCTGCAACATCCGCAGGGTGAAGGAGGGCGCCTTCCGAGGCCTCGGCCGCTTGGTCTTCCTCAACCTGGCAAGCAACAACATTGACATCCTGTACCAGGTGGCCTTAATAAAAACACAAAGCAAATCTTAACTCATTTACTGCCGTGGACGGCTTTTAACGTCAAAAATACATTTTTACTTGAGTTTTCCTTTACTCTGTGATGACAGGAATCATTTGACGGTCTGTCCTCGCTGAAGCAGCTCATGATAGACCGCAACCGCGTTGAGGAGATCCAGCCTGGGGCGTTCTCCCAGCTCGGCTTCCTCAACCTGCTGTCGCTCACACACAACCAGCTCGTTTACATCCCGAACATGGCCTTCCAGGTAAGCACACAACAGCCTCATGCCAAGTCAGCATTTTTGTAATATAGTTTACAGTAGTCCTTTCTTTCGACAGGGCTTGCAGAACATCAAGTGGCTTCGCCTCAGTCACAACTCGCTAAACTACTTGGACATTGAAGCCTTTGCGGGCTTGTTTACACTCAACCGGCTCAGTGTGGACCACAACGAGTTGCAGTTTTTTCCCACCGAAACCATGACCAGGTAGGTTGACATTAGGGCCGGGCCACTTTTGAGATTTCCATCTTTGGCCATCTTTGGCGCAGATTGCCAGAAGTGACCCGCCTGGATTTGAGCTACAACCCCATGACTTACCTGGGTGAGGAGTCCGTATCCATGGCCAAGCTGAGCCACCTTTTCCTGGACCACTGTTCCCTGCAGGACCTGGCCCACACGGCCGTATCCAAGTCACCCAGCCTCACCCACTTGGATCTCAGCCACAACCAGCTACGTGTCATCCAACCCTTTTCGGAAGGCAGCCCTAAGATGGCGCGGCTCCAGTTGGCCGGAAACCCCATCTACTGTAACTGCTACATGCGTCCGCTCAGGTGACCGCAAGCACGCAAACACCTCTCTGTGGACTCCACTTGACTTGTCTTTTCATCATGTTACAGGGAGTGGGCCATCCGTAGTAAGGTGAAGTTGGTAGGAACCTGTGCGGGACCATCACATCTCTCCGGAGAAATTCTGGAGGCCGTCCACCCTCCAGAGTTGCGTTGTCAGAGCCAGGAGGCCATGTTGAAGGCGGAGTTTGAGGAAGCCAGTAGAAGGGCGCCGCCACCCACTCAGGAGCCGGAGAACAAATTCAAGTGTCCCGCTAACTGTGTCTGTGAGGTGAGTACAGACTGGAACGTCACTCCAAATGGCAAAATTAACTGAAGCAACTGTATGTGGCCTAGGCAAGAACCATATTTGGCAACTTAAAAGTCAGTCAAAGTGTTGCCTTGAGATACGTGTGATCTGACTTATGAGTTTTTTGAGATAGGCTTTTTTTTTAGCTGAAATTTGAGATGTTATTAAGAAAAAGGCGCTTCCAGCGGCTTGTTGTCACTCCCAGTTAAACATAAAAATGAACATAAAATGTTTGTCAAACATAAAATAAAGAGAACTACGCATTATGTATTCAAAACAATCACGTAACTTTGCCTTCAAGTCAGCTAGCTTAATGCTAACACATAATGGCAGCCAGGGGTAATGATTAGCATCATGTCGCGGTGTTATTTGCCGTCGTCAGATGCAATGTCTGTAGTATACTGCCCCCAGGTGGCCAAGACCAGAACGAACAACCCAATGACGATTGGAATTGATGTAGCTAAAACTGTTTATATTTTATTTATGTCATTACTATGTTTTACTACAATATTACCGTATATTACCATGGTATTTTTCTTTTATTTTTTAAATTCCAATACTGTACAAGAAAATGGCATTTCCATTCATTCCAATGGGGAAAGATGATTTGAGATACAAATATTATGAGCTACGGAATAAATTAACTCTTATTATTGCGCCTTTTGATTCCAAAACTCATAGAATTTACTATGTAACCTTGAGAATGAGTTCATCTTCCCCCTCTCCGCCCTGAAAACAGGCCGAGGCGCACCATTCCTCCTGTGAGAACCGCGGTCACGCCAAAATTCCTCGGGGCTTCTCTCCCGACACGCGCCTCCTGGACCTGCGTGGCAACAACTTCCACTACATCCCCAGCAACAGCTTCCCCGGCGCCTCCCAAGTAGTGTCTCTGCACCTACAGCGCTGCAAAATCGTGGAGGTGGAGAACGGAGCTTTCAGTGGCATGAAGGGCCTCATCTACTTGTACCTGTCGGATAATCACATCTCATCCCTCAGTTCCGAAGCATTTAAAGGTATTTGGACTACAAAAAAAAAAAGATCTTGTGATAGGATCATCAAATACATCTTGTCTGACATCATCTATTTCCCAAAACGAAGACAAACTATTGCTACACTTTCCTGAAAAGAAAATATTAAAACTTTTAATAAACTTTTATTATAAATTGTTCAGTTTCTAAAATGTTGCATTTTCCTCAAAAAGTTTGCATTATTTCTTAAAAAGAAGACAACCTAATGATGTTGCACTTTAAAAAAAGAAAAGAAAAAAGATTCCACTTTGTGGGCTATTAAATTGGACTTGGCCACATTGTTCATTTTAAAAAGAAAAACAACTACTAATGTTAAACATTAACTCATTCACTGCCATTAACGGCTATAGACGTCAAAAATTCATTTTAACTATTTATTCGTTTTAACGGGGCAGCACGGTGGCTGACTGGTTAGCACGTCCGCCTCCCAGTGCTGAGGACGTGAGATCGAGTCCAGGCTTCGGCCTTCCTGGGTGAAGTTTGCATGTTCTCCCCGTGCTTGCGTGGGTTTTCACCGGGTACTCCGGTTTCCTCCCACATTCCAAAGACATGCATGGCAGGTTAATCGAACACTCCAAATTGTCCATAGGTGTGATTGTGAGTATGGTTGTTTGTCTCTGTGTGCCCTGTGATTGGCTGGCAACCAGTTCAGGGTGTACCCTGCCTACTGCCCGAAGCCAGCTGGGATAGGCTCCAGCACCCCCGCGACCCTTGTGAGGAAAAGCGGTCAAGAAAATGGATGGATGGATGGATATTAGTTTTAACATTGTTTCCCACTTTTGTTAACAAGAATATGAAAACCTAGAATTTCTTATTGTACATTTAGAACAGATATAAAATGTGTGATTAATTGTGAGTTAACTAGTGAAGTCATGCGATTAATTATGCGTACAAATTTTAATCGCCTGACGCCCCAATTTTTTTATGTTTTCTTCTTTCTTTTTTTAATTAATTGCCATTGACGGCTATAAACGTCAAAAATTAATTTAAACTATTTCTATTAGTTAAAAAAAAAATCCCACTTTTGTTAAGAGTATGAAAACCTAGAATTTGTTATTGTACATTTAGAACAGATATAAAATGTGTGATTAATTGTGAGTTAACTAGTGAAGTCATGCGATTAATTACAATAAAAAAATGTAATCGCCTGTCGCCCCTAATTTTTAATAATCTTTTTTTTTTATGAACTTATGGCAGTGAATGGGTTAAAAAGAAAAAAAAGATGTCATCAATTATTAAATTGCACCTTTGCACTATTTATTAAAAAGACAAACTAGTGATGTTGCACACACACACACACACACACAAATATATATAAAGGCAGTTTTGTGTACAGTATTATTAAATTGGACTTGTCCACATAGTTAATTTCCTAAAAATAAATTTAACTATTGTTCAACTTTCCTAAAAAGAAAAGATTTATGTAAGCTGTTAGACAGCTAGTGACTATACGTTTACTTTAAAGTTTCAATCTTACAAATATCCCCCTTATAAAGCAACCATAACTATAATGTGGCCTGCGAAGAAACCATTTTAACACTGCCCAAGTTCCTGTTTCTTCATTGGGTGTGTCTTATAATCCACAGGACTCCCTCAGCTGACTTACCTCCACCTGGAGAAGAACAACTTCACCATCTTCCCGCAAGGAGCTTTCAAACTGCTTCCGGGACTCCTTGCGCTTCATTTGGAGAACAACACCATCGCCAAGCTTGAGGCCAACGCCCTGAATGGCGCCGAGAGCCTCAGAGCCCTCTACCTCACAGGGAACGCCGTTGAGCACGTGTCACCTACGGCTTTGGAGCGGGCCGCCGACCTCGATACGCTCCACCTGGCAGGGAACGAGCTGAAAGAAGTGCCCGCTGGAGCCTTGAGCAAGTTGGGCAACATGAAGGACCTGAGGCTGTCGGGGAACGCCATTCGCTGGGTGGGACCGAATGCTTTCCAGCCTTTGGGGAAATCACTGAGGGAGCTTTATTTGGATAATATGGGATTGGAGAAGGTGAGTTGATACTGTTCTAATTCACTGCCGGCCATTTTAGAGCATTTTGACATTTACTGTATGGTATAGAAGTGTTTTTCATACAAAAATGTACATGGCTCCGTTTTTTGTTTTTTTTTTAGATGTCACAGAGATCCCTGGCTGGCTTGGGTCCAGGTTTGAGGAGTCTCTTCCTGGAGGGTAACCATCTGGAAGAAGTGCCGGACCTCCATCCGCTCACCTCCTTGGAGGTCATCAACCTGGCGGACAATCCTCTGATGTGCGACTGCCCTCTGCTGCCACTACGCCTGTACGTCTCCACTCGACATTACTCACCTTGTTATTGCGGTTCCCAATTTTCCATATATTTTTTTCCTCCTCGTCTAGATGGATTGAGAAAGTCAACCTAAAAGTCCGAGCCACCTGTGCCAACCCGCCTGAGCTGAGGGGTCGCAGAGTCAAAGACGTTCATGTTTTCAAAGCCTGTCCAGGAGGTGCAGCCCTCCCATCCGTTCCCAGTGTTGCTCCGAAACGCGCCAAGACGCCCAAGGCCACAAAACCCAAACCGATGCACCTGCGCAGCGGCCTTAAGCAGGGTAAGATGCTCAAAAGCAAATCCAAACTGCGCAAGATTCCAAAGATGAAAGCAGCCAAGAAAACAAGAGACTGAGCAGGGTGTGAACCTGCTGTGTGAATACTAAACCAAAGTTACAGTAGTTTCATGTTTGCAGTCGAAAATAGTCATTCAGCCTTCATAGCATTTGATGCACACTCAATAGTTGGATTTCCATCCACCCATTTTTATTCAAAATTTCAAGACGTGCAAAAATAAAACTGAATGGAAACGCCAGAAATTCAACAAAGGGCCCAAAATTCGCAAAAAAAGTTTTTTGCTTAGAAATGGTGTATTTTTGAAGCGTATCGAAAAAAGGAAATTTTGCCTATGGAAACAAGTTTTGCGAATAACCAAATACGCGTCGCATGTTTTGACTGGATATTACGTCACATGTACGTTTGTAGTCCTAAAGCAATGTCGGATGATAAAGTAAGGTATGTTTGAGTAGACGACAAAGCAGAAATCTTTATGGAATTAGTTAAAGAAGCGACGATTAATGCTATTTTAAATGAAAAACAGCAAAGAAACGCTGCGGTTTATCAAGAATTACAAAAGCAAACTCATACGGTCTTCTTTTAAATTACTGGCGGATCACATCTCATAATGGCGCATACGGCGGCGTACCCTCTCAATATTCGCAAAAGAAGAACCGATGGAAACGGGCATAAGTCCCATGTCCGGGAAAAAAAAAAAATTGCATGCCTGTTTAGCGCATTTTCACTAAATTCGCTTAGAAAATTTGAAACAATTGGATGGAAACCTGACTAATGACAGTCATGTTTTTTTAACTCTAGTATTTGAACTGAATTTTTAATTTTTTTAGTATTTGAAGTGGTCATCAATACAGAACTGACAATCCAAAGTGGCGATCCACCAAGCTTTAATAGCACCCACTTTTGCATTCCCACAAACTCCGATTAAAAAAAATAAAATACAAATCTTATGTTTTCTTTCAAATACATTGCGCAAGGGCTAAATATAATTAGAAGGAAAACAATATTTATTTTAGATTTTTATTACGAGTCTCTGATTCATTCCAGCCTGCTGTATCCACACTTAAGGGCCTTTGCCCAAAAACTTTTGTTTCTTCTGGATAAACGTAAAAATATCAATAAATAATGAAAAATCCTCATGTATCACGTCATGATCCGCAGTCCCTCGGCGAGGTTTCCTGAAGCATTATTTTGGAACGTGACTGGAGATCAGCGTCTCCATTTCCACCTCCTCGATTTTCACTTCCACTTGAGGGACTGAAGAAATGGAACAAATTCGGATTAGTAGCCAGAAATATGATCGATACGGTTAAAAAAAGGAAAGAAAAAAAAGAAAAAGTCATCCAGCTTCTGTTCCCTTACTGTCGTGCTCCACCGGTTCACTTTTGGGTTGAGCAAGTGTCATCTCGGGAAGAGAAGTCAATTCTTTCTTGATAGGAGGTTGGACGGTCGTGTTGCTCGAAGGCGGTTTTTGATCGTCATCATCGCGATGGGGATGAAGAAGCTGCAAGCGCTTCTTTGCATTCCTCCGCTCTTGAGTCAAGTAACATCAAGCGTTGGCATGACAACATGTATGAAAAATAAAGTCTATGATGGCGAGATGGAAAACTTACTTTTTTTCCCATACAAAGGCACCTTTGGCTTCTTGGCCTGTGCCACCTGGTCTTCTACTACTGGGGACACAGAAAGCACCACTGTCATTTTAGTCAGTATGTATGTATTTTGTATTTTATTTTTTGTTATAGCCACATCCTAAAACCAATGAATACATCTTTTGTAGAATAACCAATCTCGGACAAACATGGCACAGGGTTTCTTCAGGTACCATCAAATCTAATTGAATGCTTTTTAATGCAGTTTTTAAATGCAACTTGAAACTGATTTAATGCTCATGTCGTACTGAATATACACACAAATATACATACATATGCTGTTTTTCATGCTCTTGTAAATAACATAAAAGTGGACAAATATGTTTACCAATGTGGTTTTATCTTTTAGTTCATGAAGACAGTAATTTTATATTGAGTAATTCAAAGTTACAGTTAAGAGGTGTGAAACATTTTTGTTATGAGGTCATTTTCTGCCACTAGGTGGCATTAGTGTTTCATGTTGGTGAAATTTAATGACTTAATGCTTTTTAACTCCCAAAAACGTTCTATTTTAAATATTGCCATGGTCCCAAAAACATATTTATACGTTTGTTTTTATGCTAGAGCATACAAAAGGCTTTGGTGCAGCCTCTGACATAAAGAGGTCCCTTAAAGCAATGGTAGTTATTACAAAAAAATGGCCAGCAGGTGGCAGCAGAGTATAAGAGATCAGCCAGGGTCATGTTTTCAACAGATTTGTGAATATTGATGAAACTTAGCTATATTCTAATGCTGGTTGCTGCAAAACGGAAACAGATAGATATATACCTTTTTTTCCTGATGAAAGAAAGAGACTAATCTTTCTTTTGGTAGGTTCAATGTTTTTAAAGCAATAGAACACAATATTCTGTGGGCCTTGCAAAATCAGTCAAAATCCAGTAAAGGAGCGAAGGGGGTTGCTTCAGTGAAAATGGCTGGGAGTGAATGAGTTAAAAGTGAAACATTGAGTCATATTTGTTCTGAGGTAATTTTCTGCCACTAGGTGGCATTAGTGTTTCATGTTGGTGAAATTTAATGACTTAACGCTTTTTAAGAGCCAGCAGAAACCCTGTAACATATATTAGACTGTAAATGACGTTTAATGCTATTTTGTCTGCGGTTCACCAAAACCCCCCTCAAACATAACGAGTCTTTGTGCGTGAGAGAGTCGTGATTAAGCGTTTACCAAGTCCAGGGGGCGGCTGGAGCTGGTAGCCGGTGAGATGGCACCACCCAATGGGGTACAGGTCTGGAGACTCGTGGTCGACCCACTGGTCGAAATCATCCTCCCAGCCGTCGAAGTGGATGAGGAGCAGGCGTCCCACGCTACGCTTCACCGTGGCCACGCACACCAGCCGTGGCTCCATCAGGTCCACTGCTTCCAGTTTCACGTTGGGGGAGATGCCATGACCTGGAAAGTCCTACCCAGGTGCAGAAATCCACATTTAAAGCGATTGTGCAATCATTTAGTAAAAGATGATTTATTTATTTTTTATTCCTTACAGTGTTGAACAGTTGTGGAGGTGCAGCTTTTGAATTGGTCTCTGTGAGATAATTTTCCCAGGTGAAGGTCTTGGAATCATAATCTGTCAGATTAACACTCAGGATTAGTATCTTTAATCTGAATTGAAAGGCGTAAATTATTTTATCTCAAACCTTACAAATGTAATCAAACGCGTATAATATATAAGTACATCAAGTAGAATATTGTGGATAACAGAGTGAAATAACTTATGATTTTAGGTTGTATAATTTTGATATAAACATTATCCCCAAATCACCATATCAAGAAATTATCTTACATAATAAAAGTAGTAAATAATGGATTCAATACGAGGTTTTACTGTGATGAGGAAATATACAACAAAGCATATTCCCGATTACCTTGTGGCACGGTGAGAGGAATGTTATTCTTTTTGCAGAAGCCTTTGGGTAGGAGGGCGTGAGAGGAGGCGTGATAACAGAACCAGTCAGCGGCATGCGCCGTCCCGCAGTCGATGCCGACCATCATGTAGCCGTCTGACAGCACCTGTGGAAAAAAATACACCGAGGATAAATGTCATGTGTTCAATAGGTTTGTGTCAAATTGTCAGAATTTTGACGTTTTAACCTTGTGTACAGTTGCCACGCAGATACTGCCCAGGTTTAGAGGGTCGATGGACTCTAGCTTCATTCCCTCCTCAAAGTAACATCCGTCCATGTAGACAAACCTGGGCTGAAAATCGATGACTTAAATGTTAAAGACATTTTTAACAACGGGGTTAGATATTCTGTCAAAAATCAGCAACAACAAATTCATTATTACTACAATTTTCAAAAACCCAACTGTTATTTACCTTTTTAAAGAGGTTGACGGTGCTATCACAATTCCCCTTCAAAGGGCCTGGTGGTTTTCCACCTGTGACACACAAAGCAACACCATGGTAAATGATTCAAATTCAAAATCTACTCTAAATAGTAAACCACCTTCTTTTATTTTATTTTCTACCTTAAAGGTATTCAACAATGCTGTTACACTACAAAATATTGTCAGAATTGGAACGTAACAGCTAATTTCCACACTGCAGGAGCGATTGGAGTTATAAATACAATGAAACTGCGCAATTCAAGGGGATTGAGACGGAGCCCTGTGGCGCACACTGAAAGTCCTTGAGGAATTGATTTGATGCCACTAAAATGTTTTCTAATTGCCTATACGAAAGACATTTTTAGTTCCTGGCACCAGCATACTAAAAGATGTCGGCAGTGATTCTCAAACCTGGGCTCCCTCTAGTGCTCAGCAAAAGAATCACTCCGTAAGTACATTGCAGTTCTATTTAAAGGGATGCAATTTTCAGCAGTAAGAATTTGTCTACAATTGGATCGATTCATTTTTTATGTACAATTACTACCTTCAAACAAATTTTGCCACTAGCGTTGAAATCAAGTTATAAAATTTATTCTAGACAAAATGAACTTTTTATTGCTGAAAATGGCTAAACGAGTCAAGTACAAATAAAGTCACATTAAAACCAAGAATTGTTTTTAAATAGGACTGGTTATCGATTCTTATTTCCTCAATCAATTCGATTTCAATTCACAAGAATTCAGTTAGATTTTTCCCAGATTCAAATCACTCAAGTTCAATCTGATATTAACGATGGAACATCAATTCTTCTTAAATGTCAAGGACATGATTAAAAAACCCACAAATATTACATTTTAATAAAGTTAATTTTGTGGAGGCAGTAACTGGTCAAATGTTTTAGTTTATTAATAAAAGTAACACGTGTTATAATCACTTAAGTGTTCCACAAACATTGACATCAGCAATGATGATATGAAAATATTTTCATAATTCTAATTCAATAAATTTAAATATAAACTAAAAAAGATTCTGAAATGTCTAAAAGTGCAATAGGTCAGGTCTTTTATAAAATGTGAGAAAATTATTTTAAATACATGTGAACAGTAAATTTCAAGAAAACAGTAAGATGAAAAAAATAAATAAATCAGCATTTAAAATACTAAGAATTTATGGGGAAAATTGGATATTTAAATAATAAATTCATGGTTTTATGAATCGATATTGGGCTCGAAAAGGAAAATCAATTTGATATTGATTAGTTGATTTTTTAAACCCAGCCCTAATTTAAACCAATAATTGTGTTTAAACATTTGCCCAGGTACAATTTATAAGCAAGCACCTACAAATTCAGCAAATAATTGACATTCCAAAACATGACTAATAAAAACAGGGGACTCACTGGGTGTTCTGATGTCATGACCCACTTGTTTGGACCAACCAATCGGATGCAGGAGAGGACTAGCCAGGTGGCACCAGAAATCCGTGATGACGTATTCAGGGGAGTCGCTCTGGTCCATGTACAACAGCCGTAGGCGCCCGCCGGTAATGGACGCTATGACGGCCTTGCGCGTCCGGCTGATGTGTTTGGGGTCGACCACCTCCACGCGCATGCCCACTTTGAAGGACTGCTGCTTCAGGCTCTCGCTCACCTAAAAGGACGAAGGAATGTGCGCAATCGGGTCCGACGTTGACATCATACTTTTGTCTGTTTTCGCGAGTTGTACCTTCAGGTAGAAGTCAACAGGCAGCGTGTGGGCCCCCACCATCTTTCTCATCAGATACTCTTTCCAGTCAAGAATGTTGGTCACATCTACAACGCAAATTATCAAAATTTATTTATCGATGCTTCGTTAAGAGCTTGATCAAAAATGCATGCTCACCTTGCGGAGGCACCAGGAGCTTGCCGGTCATGGCGCACCACCCGATGGGGTGCAGCTCGCCTGAAACGAGGCTGCACCAGAAATCGCGGCTGCTGTCATGCTCAAAGCCCTCGTACCGCAACAAGGCTTTATATCCTGGCCAGAGGAGAGACAAGTTTTAATGGAGTATCTTCATACAGCAGTGATGGGAAAATGAAGCTTCATGAAGCACTTGCAATATTTTTTTTTTTTTTACTGATGGTGAAGGCTAGTGCAATGGAAATTGATTACATTTCCACTGCATCTTTAAAACGAGAGTGCCATCTAGAGGAGCAAAAAATAAATAAATCATAAGTACTTCATGAAGCTTCATTTGTCCATCACTATCATCTGTGGTGTTTAAACCCCATCGCAAACTTTACAGATGTTACGTCTGCTCTGTTCTTTCTAAAGGGGTGGAAAATAAGTGTCTATTTAAAGTGCATAGTTTGTTTAAATGCAGGGCTGCTCGATTATGAAGAAACTATTAATCACGATTAATTTGGTGATAATTGAAATCACGATTAAGACAATCATTTCTTGTTTGGTACAAAACAAGAAAATGTTTAAACATGTCAAAAATATTAAGACAAATAAATTGCTTTGAAACACTATAATTACGCAAGTTCCTTTTGGACCAAACAAGATTGATTAAATTAGTCATTTAACTCATTTAAACCCAAAAAACATAGAAATATTTTTTTAATACTTTGTCCTGCACTCCCAGAAACGTATTTATACGTTTGTTATGAGCATACAGAAGGCTTTGATGCAGCCTCTGACCTGAAGAGGTCGCTTAAAGCAATGGTAGTTATTACAAAAACGACCAGCAGGTGGCAGCAAAGTATAAGAGATCAGCAAGCTCTTTTGCTTGTGTTTTTAACAGGTTTGGGAATATTGATGAAACTTAGCTATATTTTAATGCTAATTGCTGCAAATGGAAAAATTCAAATATACATTTTTCCCCTGATAAAAGAAAAGACTCTAATGTTTCTTTTGGTAGGTTCCATGTTTTTATAGCAATAGAACACAATATTCGGTGGGTCTTGAATAATCTGTCAAAATCCAGTAAAACGGCCAGGAGTGAAGGGGGTTGTGTCAGTGAAAATGTCTGGGAGTGAATGAAAAAAAAAGTGTGAATATATCAATTTAAACAACTCAAAATTTGTATTAATAATCTTTTATTTTTGCTTACAATTATGCCAATTTTGTAATTGTGGAATGTAGTAATTGATATTGTAATAGAATTTTTATTAATTGCACAACACTATTCACATGTACTATACATCTAGTCTCTTCAGTCTTATACTCAGTTTAAAAAAAATGTATAGGAACAATTTGAGGAAATGTGTCAAAGGTGGGAACATGTACACACCTGCAATTTGTATGACAGTAGCGATCCAGTAAGCTTTCGTGGGCAGGACTGCATTGGTGTTTAAAACTTCTACTTTTATCCCAACACTGATGTCGTCCCATTGGTCACACATGGGAACCTGTGGAAGACCACCCCCCAAAAAAGTGTTTTGCACTGCGGATTTAAATGTCAATGTATTTATATTTCATGGTTCAGCTGTATTTGATGCACTCACATGTCTGAAGCAGGAGACGGATGCCCCCAAAGATGTTTCCTTCTCCAAGTAGTTGCCCCATTCAAACAGTGCAACAGGTCCTACAAAATAAAAAGAAAATTTAACTTCTATAGCAAGCTAGCAACACAAGAACCATATTTTTCAGTATATACCACTCACTCCAAACTTTCTTTCTCTTGCTTAATGTTTACAGTGACAGTGAGAGGACACAGGTGGAAAAAAGACACCATAAAATCTATTTGAAGAGAATACAAAATAAATAAGAATCCAATGATGAAAACATAATGAAAAGACCTTAAAAAAAAAGTGCAGAAAATTCAATATTTTCGTTAATTGCACGTGATCCGGTAGTCAGCTGAAACAGGGACATGGCAGAATGCAAATGCACCGTGAGGCGTTTTCCCACTCAACATCGAGTGTAGAGTTGAAATTTGAAGTTGAAGCCGACGAACACTTTCAGGGCAAAGATATTTCAAACCTGAAGTGTATCCAGCCGTATCGTATTGAACTCTATCTGGATAAAGGAGCTTGTGCACATCCGGGTCCCGGGACATCTTCGGACTCTGATGATTGCAATTACCAGCCTAAAAAATATATATATGGCTAATTACATGTACACAATTTGAAAACAAGGTGGAGGGCAAATCATTCTTTTCAAATTAGTTTGTTATCAATTCAATTGCTTACATATTCCATGCCCACACCGGTTTCATCGCGTGTTGCCTGTCTATCATTTTTATCCGGCTCATAGTCCATGAAGTCATCCACCAGCTGAAAGAAAGTTTGAACTTTGTTAAATAAATATACTGTTTTGTTACATGTATATCTACTTCTACTCTTGGGATGGTGGCTTAGGGTGGTCTCCCCCAACTCTTATTTGTTATAGAGGGACTACATTTCAATAATAAAATGTAAATGGCCACTATTAGACAATAACAACTTAATAGGAAAGCAAAACGTGGCGTTGCTGTGTTGATTTTAGTTGTTACCTGTTTCCTTGGTCTTTTAATGCGTGTCGATTGATGTTTCTCTACAGCATGTGTTTGTCCATATTTCTTCCTTGGAAACAAAGTCGGTACAGCTGATGGCAGAAGTATCTTTGAGCGTTTCACCTTAAAACCAAGTGACTGCCTCAGGGCCGGGAGCGGGTTGAAACAGTCTTCTTCGAAGTGTGCGCTGCACAACACCGACATATGAGTGGGCGTCCACCGAACCTTTGTCCGTTGAACTTTCTGCGTCCATATTTCGCGATAAATCTTATCTTTGGGGAACCGAAACATGTGCACGCCATCCTCCCGTCGGTTCGTACAGTAACCGGCAGCGCAATGTAACGGCATCGTCCAATATGAATCCAATGAAAACCCACGTGCACCCTTTCAGCCAGCAAGTCGACTTCAATCAAGGATGCCCGCTCCTTTGGCCCGGTGACGTCACTTCCGTCGCATTCCACGATTTGCCAGTAAATAATGTTTGTAGTTGGCCGGAAAATTTCGGCTTGCAGTTCAAAATCCATTAAATTTCGGTTGATATGTATTGATTCGGGGGAACGTTCAATGCGACACAAATATTATATTGCTTCATAAAACATCTAAAAATATGTTTGTTTGTTTAAAAAGGGTACCATCCCATCATTTAAAAAAAAATCATTGAGTATTGTCGTACGCACTCCATCTCAGAAGGTGGCGGTAATGCACCAAAGGTGTTGGCCAACCGCTACTTAAAAGTAAAAGAAGAAATGATAAACAAAGCAAAAAAACAAATCGAGATCGATATATACATGACTGGCTTCAACCGAAAGTTTTCAAGTTAGAGAGAATTTTCTCAAGAAGATATATTTTTTGGTGTTGTTTTGAAAGATGTTATTGATGACTATCTGGTTAACGCTATTCTTATCCAAGGAAAAAAAATTCTACACAAATGTAAATTTTTGAAGGTGAAACCAAATTTCTGCTATTTTCACAACGAGTTTGTTTCTTTTTCGAAGAGCCTTAGACTGATGAAAAATAGGAATGCTATTAAACTCATTTGTATAACTAGTAAATACAGGGATGTGATTTGACCAAAGTGAAATTATCTGAAAATTTAGCCGGGGTCTGGGGGCCGCTGGCACCCAGCTAGGTCCAGGTATGCTTTTTAAGTACTTTGAATGCATTCACATGACAAAGAAATAGACAAAACAACAGCATAAATTTTCAATGTATATTGAACTATCCCATATAAAATGGCAGTTTTAGTCAACTCAAAATCAGTCACATTCAAAAACATTGGACTGCCTTTGCTTTTAAAAACTATCACTGAGAATATCATCATATCTAACTAATGTGATTACTAAGTTAACACATAAATAATGTTGAAGAGTTCAAATTTCATGAACAAATAATTGTACCATGACCAAATGAAAAGTAACTCATATTAGAGCATACCACAAATGTCTTTGTTATAGCAGAAGATGTTATCTGTCGGAGTCATGTGCATACACAATGAACTACAAAAAAAAAAAAAAAAAATCGGAATTTTTTTTTTTTTGGAGGGAGATAAAAAAAAGCGGAATTCCGCGAATTAGCGGAAAAATCACATCCCTGTAAATATATATGTGAAAAGCCCGAGCTTATTTTTTTTTATTGGATTTTATTTTGTGTATTTTGTTTTCATTGTATACTGGTTATTCATAGAATTGTGTAGTGTGCTATAACAAAAGCCACATTTTTTTGTATATATTTGTCATTGACACAGATGTGTATGTAGAAACAGTTAAAAAAAAAATAATAATAATAGCATCTCTTCCGGGTGTCTGATTACACCTTGACCAGTCACAAACTAGGATGCACCTCCGAGCCATAGTTTAACCTGAGCCTGTAAATAAAGTATTTTTCAATGAAAAAAAACTAATCAAGCAAATCGTCGTTATGGCAACTAATGTGTGACGGCATGTTTTTTTTTTCATGCCGACTCGTAAACACGTTCTGAGTTTATGTCCATAGATGGATTTAAAAGAAAAGAAAAAGAAAATCCTATTTTTTCCCAGATTATATTTCTCTGAATGACAACATTCGGTATGGTGCTAATCACACTAAATTATTTGTACAATTAAAAAGTGCTAACCTCACTATAATCAAGGTATTACAATTGCACAAATTAATATTAATGCTTAAAAGGAATAAATCAATAAAGACATTATTAAAAATAATCACTTAGCAGTGACATTCGAACAATACACATTGCGCACACATATTAAAAATAAAAAATGAAAAAATAAAGGTAGCAGTCCCCAAACTTTTGCGTAAACAAAATTAAGTATAGACAATTCATAACTTTTCCAGCTATGGGCTCAATCAGCTTCATTTCCAAAATCCTTGATTTACCTCCTTTTTTTTCTAAATCATTGTTTCCATTTTAAAATAAAGAATCAGATTTACCATTCTGTGTTCAGGAGCCTGCCAATGTTGTGCTCGTGCTCTACTTCTGCAGCTTGAGACTGTTTAGCACTGTCTTCAGAGTATGAAGACAACCCCGGCCCAGGATGTGCACAAGCCCTCAAACGTTCACTCTGAAAGACTGTTCGTCATCTACAACTTCAAATTCCAAGTCTACACTTGATAGTGAGTCGGAAAACACCTCATGATCCATGTCACACTCTGCCATGTCCCGATGCTTGTTCAGCTGACTTTCGGAATCAAACGTGGCCCGATGATGTTACACATGCACCGAGACAAACAAGGCGGTGGTTCAATTCAGGAAAAGATCGAGTTTTCTGCGTGTTTTCAGATGCTTACGTTGTAATGCTTACAGTGAGCAGTTTGTACAATCACCAGATAAGAGTGTGTTTGTGCATTCACGTGTGTGTAGCCCTCACCATCCAGTACTGCCACTTGTGCTGAGCGAGCTTTTGTAAATTTGCCCAAGACTTTGGCTTTTTTTGCAATAGGATTTTCCTGCAGAGAAAGCGGTACACAAACATATTAAATTGTGATTTCAATGCCTATTTAATGTAGTACTTGTTGACAGAAGGACAACAATATTTCTTACCTGCAGGCGTGTCCGTGTGTTTGACTTCTTGAAGCGGGACGGAAAGGCGCGTGCACAGGCTATATTACAGAAACGTTTGCTTTTTGAGTAAAAGCTGCTACGGTAGCCAGTTGTGCCACACATCTCGCACGCCACTGTAAAAAAATATTTTTTTCATTTCCCATTCTTTATATGCGTTCCCTCATTTTACTATGCACCTACCTGTTTTTTCCTTTTTAGGTTGATCTCTAGGTTTTCTTCGTTTCTGACGTTCCTCATCACTTGCCCCATGTGACCGTGATGGTACTATTTCATTACTTTTTGTCTGTGAAGGAGTCTGTGAAAAAAGACACAATTTGAAATCTTAATGCTTTATCTTGTGGAGTGAACATTTCTATACAAAAACTACTCACTGTAATATTACACTCTTTTGGCTCTGCATTAATGCTTCCGTGTTTGATAGCAGGAAGGCAGTCATTACAGCCAGTGCCATTGCAGGAACAGTGCGGGCGAACAAACACAGTGGGAACCGCCCCAGGTTTCAGCTTCGGAACCCCGAGGGGTGATATGGACTCAAAGTAATCTTTACCAAAATGCTCACTGCAGAGGTAACAGTTAGGTGAGGCGAACCAATCATTGCGAGTACGCTGAACCTGCTTCTCCCATTTGCGAAATTCCTCTGGGTCTTTGGGGAATCTAAAAAGTGTCACGTTGTTTTCAGAAGATTTGCCACATCCGTACGCGACACAGTAGTATGGCATCCTGTATTCTGCTCATACAATACAGTTGACAGTAGATCTACTCCCACAACATACTTCTTTCACACGGTATGTCCTTCCTAAGTTCTGTGAATGAAACAGAATGATTTTTGATGACATTGTTTTATTAACAACGTGCATTGGAATTTGGTTTGGTTTAACAAACAACTGATGAACAGGATATTCATTACATAACGTGATTCATGTAGTAAAAAATTAAGAAGGAATAATTCCTTCATGTGGGTTAAATTCACAGTGGAAAAGATGGTCTAAGAACCAACGAGTATCTGCAGGCAGTCAGTGAACCGATTACAGTTCAAGACCTACGTGCTAATCATTAGCATCTTTGTAAATTCAACAAAACTACTAAATAAAAGCAATCGGAAGAATACAATACGCAACATTTTCATAAGATCGTAATAATTCGCTGCATACATATTTTAAGTTACTTACAGAAATGCCGTGATATAGTTGTTTACTGGCCGAGTCACTAACGGGCGCATACGTTTTACGTCATCATTGTCGAACGACTGTATTCTCGCGAGATTACCTGAGTTTTAGGACTAGGGGGCGTGAGATTTGACGTTTAATAATAATTGCTCACGCGATTTATGTCATATCTCGTAAAAGCCATTATTTTAAGATACCTACTGTCCGCGATCCAAATAAAAACACCACACCCGATTGATTGTTCGCATAATCAATCAAAAAAAAAATCATTGTCAATACACGTAATTGTTGTGAAAGATGAACCAACATTTTCAATGAAAAGATTTGCTGAAGCGAGTTGCTGTTCCACCAAAATTGCACACAGTGGCGCTGATGAATTGCAATATTTGGGATTGAAGCTATCGCTCGAGAAAGGGTTGTTCTTTTGGACCTCAGCCAGTCATCATCAGTAAGTCACTTTTCCAAAACTGCATTTAAAACCCTGATCTGGTAACGTGGTGCATTTGAATGCGGTGCGTGGACAACTATTACAATTGCAATTAGCTGAAATTAGCTACACTAAGTAAGCTAACATCAACAGTAAAGTTAGCTAAGAAGCAGATAAACATTGATGTTTAAACACTTTGATTTTGTTGGATGATTTCTGAATTGTAACTCATCTTTCATTCTACCAATGCAAAGGGAATATCGAACTACGCATTTGACATCATTATTTATTAATTGATGAATATCTCAGTAATGTTTTCCCTCATTCTGTTGCTTTAGGAATGCCATGATCAACCGTAAAACAATGTGCATCCTACCTGCAGCACGTCCCAGTCGCGTGCAAGGTATACAAACTTTGTGGAACTCAGCAGCCTATGAAAAAAAAAATCCAGAGGGCTCAAGAAAAGGCCTTCAGGGAATAAGCGACAACTCTTAGAAAAATGGGTAATGCACCAAAGTTATTGGACACAGCCCGGATTCTTGGAAGTTTAAAAAAGCTCTATGAACACCAATGTCTATATATTTTAGTACTTCATGTATTTGATATTATTACTAACTAATATGTTTGCAGGTTCATAAATTCAAGATGGTGGGTTTGCATCCTCTTTTGCTGTACGGGTATGCGAAAAAAGACAAAGTGTCCTACGTCTATGGCTTGGAGGGAGTCACAGCTAAAGAACTTGAAATTGTCACAGCCATTAAAGATTTATATCAAAGTCTCCTGAAAGGTTAGTCCCCATACACCACTGATCCAAGAAATGTAGCAAATTAAGATTGCAATTTTAGGCACTGTTTTGGCGCCTGCATTGACAAGCATTACTTTACTTTCCTGGCAGACCGTACAAAAATAGTAAATCATTTTTTTTAACGTATTTGTGTTACTCTTTATTCTAACTATACCTAAACGTTATTATGTATATAAAAAAAAAATTTGTACTGGATTTTCACTCAGTCCTTTTAGCCTAACATATTACCCCCTCTGAAAATGTTGTAATAGTTACATGGTCTTAAGGACGTTGCATCAATTCTCTGTAGGCCCTCGGAAGGAGAAAAATAAGTTTACTCATTTATTTTTCTGTACATTCGATGATTTTTCAACTATGACCAGGTTGTGAAAATCGCTGCTCAGTCTTGATATCTAACTTATTATCAATGTAATGTGCTTTAGTGTCAACATATTAGCATAAATGCTGTCTGGCTATAATTCATTTCACATATTTGCTAATTCTATGCTAAAAACTTACCGCTGTTCCTTGAGCCCTGTGACTAACATGAGGGGTTTTAGTACATAAGAAAACGAGCAAAAAAAAGTTGCCTGAGATGGGCCAATTAACATTTTGAATAGTTACACCAAGGAAATGGCAGCGATTTGGTGGAATGTCCCATATACATACATATACATTTTCCTGGTTCATACTGTGCCCCCTTTAAGGAGCCTTGTTTTTTTCCTCCCACTTCCTTATGCTTTTTCTTCTTCTTCTTCTTTTAGGGGAATTGCCCTTTTTGGGATCAATAAAGTAATCTTAATCTTAATCACATTATTAATTAACAGAAGTTTCATACTGGGTGCATTATTTTATGATAAATCATTATATTATTTTATCTCACAATCAATAATGTCTTATTTCCAACTTTGCACGAATACAGATTACATTAGACTGTAGAATAATTAGTCTAAATTACTGCTTTTATACACCTGTACATATGGGATGAATGACGTATCATGTCAATCAAAAAAAGCACAAGACGTTATTCCATTATATATGTGTATTTACTGTGAAGTGGAATTCGGCGTTTGCATGATATAGTATATGGTCTCTCTTTATTTTTTTGCCTATGTTTGATTTGGAATCCTAGGATCAACCCAAAAACAACGCCAAGCTTGCATGCAGCACATCCCAGTCGCATGCAAGGTGTGCAAACTTTGTGGAGCCCAGCAGCCAATGAAGGTGAAGATAAAAAAGGGCTCAAGATAAAAGCCTCCAAGGGGTGGGCAACAAAGCTTAGAAAAACTGGTAAGTGAACACTGCCCGGATTCTGGTATATTATAAGTCCATTTAACATCATTGTTTTGTTAATGTTTTTATTCAAAGGGGAAGTCAACCTTAAACATTTCTTGACAATATTATGTTTGTGACCTCATGAGTATAAACATGACATTTTGATTTGTGGAATATGAGTTATGAAGCAAAATCCAGCCATTTTTATCCATCTCAGGGAGCGGCCATTTTGCCTCTTGCTGTCGACTGAAGATGACATCGCAGTTGCTCAGGGCTCAGGCAACGACCAATCACAGCTCACCTGTTTTCTCAATCTGAGCTGTGATTGATTGTTGAGCCCTGAGCAACTTTGATGTCATTTTCACGCAACAAGAATTGGCAAAATGGCCACCTTCTGATATAGTTTTTTTTTTAAATGCTGAATTTTGCTACATAATTCTTATTCCACTAATGCAATATTAACCAGAATACTGTATTTAGACTAGTAGGGATGCATAGAACATATCAATGGCAATAATTTTTTGGGGTGGTTGACTTCCCCTTTAAAAATGTGTCCAATTTGTTTTCAGGTTCATAAATTTACATCCATTTTTCCTGTATGGTTATGGGAAAAAGAATAAAGCGTCCTGTGGTTACCTCTATGGCTTGAGAGAGAGAGCTTGAAATTGTTGCAGCTATAAAATAATAATATCAGAGACTCTTAGAAGGTTAGTTTTATATTTTATGATCAGGCTGTGCACATTTATTAAGTTAAGCAGTCAGAATATGGACGAGCCAACATAACAATAGAGTGAGACCTAATTAAAAAAGCAGACAAGAAATTAACTCAACTCCTTTTTTTTATTTTTAGAGCACTTAAACAACCACAGCTGTAAGAAAAAAAAAGTGCTGTATGTAAGATTAAACGTAAAACAAATTACAATAAATACTAGATGATTTTAAAAAAATGGTTGAAAAGTACAAATAAAGAAGAAAATGGAGCGGTCGTAACAGGTGGCCGACTCACAGGCGCCTCTTTCAAATAAATTCCCACTTTTATTAACAAGAGTATGAAAACCTAAAAAAAAAAATATATACATTTAGAACAGATATAACATTTGTGATTAATCATGAGTTAACTAGTGAAGTCATGCGATTAACTATGATTAAAAAAATAATCGCCTGACGCCCCTAATTTTTAATAATATTTAAGATTATTAAAAAAAAAAAAAGAGAGAAAAAAACATTTTTTTTATTAATTTTTTTTTTTTTAAAAGGAGAGCAATGATGATGTCAAATCGAATGAACAATACTGAGCTCTCCTTAAAAAGAAGAAGAAGAAGAAAAAAAAATTAGGGGCGTATTTTTTTTCGTAATTAATCGCATGACTTCACTAGTTAACTCACAATATATCACAAATTTTATATCTGTTCTAAATGTACAATAAAAAAAATTCTAGGTTTTCATACTCTTGTTAACAAAGGTTTAAAAAATGTTAAACTAATAGAAATAGTTCAAATTAATTTTCATAGCAATAGGATTGATAAATACAGGTAAAAGTTGAATATCGTCATATTTTGACCAAAAAAAGAAGGCCTGAAACATTTCCTCATGATGCTGGCCACCTTTGCTAAAATCAGCTACATATTTAGTTAAAAAGATCATTCAATTCTCCTGAAAAGAAGTTATTAATAAATATAATTTAGGTCAGTTTTTCGTGTTTTTTGAAAAAATGGCTTAGGCCATATAGTATTTTACAAATGTGACGATATATTGTAATTGTTTACAGCACTTCACTTATTTATGCATGTACATATAAATGTAATTATGCAAATTAATAACTATCAATGACAAATGGAAAAACGACGATGCCTTGAAAGTAACTGAAATGTATTTCTCTATTTGTCATCTTTTGTGTTTTGCAGCCACATGATATGAAATAATTCCGGCGTAGAAGAGGACAGCAGGAAATGACAACACTGGTGTTCTGTTCATTTTTCTGTGTTTTGTGCTTGCGTGCCAATTTTGTAGATTGTCTCGTTTTGTAGCATTGCTATTATATTCATGTACAGTATGTATTTATCAACAAGTGTATATTCTTTTTTTTGGATACATTTTCTTCCAAAACAATTTTTTGTCTTTGTTTTTAAATTGTTGTGCCCTAACAGATTTGAATGGTATCCCTCTGTTGTCCTTCTTTTTTTTTTTTTTTTTTTTTTAAATCACTCAACATGACATTTTGTGTTTTTGGTCAATTTATGACATTTGTAATTTAATTTGCACAGTTTCCCACTAATTACACTTTAGTTGTGTTTTCATCCACTTGTGTACTGTAGTGTGTGACGGTAGACTGTGACCATTTGTAATTTTTTAACGTTATCAGTGACGCTGTGCCTGCTGCATTCCATGGGCTGCTGCTCTGGATGACCTCAGTGGCTTGATATCAGCTCCTCAAATGCATCAAAGTAAATAGAAGCGGAAGCATTACACTCCCGTGGTGTATTGAAGGTGAGATAGAATGCAGTGAAGTGCAGACACTAATTCTCTCCAGAGTAGTGCTCACGTTCTAGAATAGGTTCTTTCAACTGAGCATCTCTTAACGTTCAGGGATGGGATTATTGTTCAACATCCTCACCTGCTACAGCTGGGACGGGGCAACAAAAGACTAAGAAAGTTGAGCAATATATATTTTTTTAAAAACACACACCTGTTTGGAACATTCTACTAGTGAAGTGGTTAATTGGAAAATGAGTGTTATGTTCGAAAATGAAAGGAGCCTGCAATTCCGGGACAAAGTTCACCACTTTACGAGCGACCTCATGAGGGTGTGTTACTGCCCATGACATTGGTAACTTACACACCTGTGAAGACACCGTTAATGCTGAAAGGTACGAGCAGGTTTTGGAGCAATATACGCTGCCAACCAAGAAACATCTTTTTCAGCAAGACAACGCCAAGACGCATTCTTAATGTGTTACAACAGTGTGGCTTTGTAGTCAAAGAGTGTCAATTCAAAACTGGCCTGCCAGCAGTCCAGACCTGTCCCCCATTGAAAAGTGGGGAAGTTGCTCCAGCGCAGAAATGTTCTTCTCAGCCAGGAACTGTCAGATACTCAGGTTGTCAATGTTGTGAACTCCCACTTTTTCTTGCGTAAGGTTTGATGGCCCACATAGAAAGGGAAAATTTGTACTTTACAGGTTGGATTTGAACGATATCTTTGTGACATCATTTCTGGATTTTTCCTGACACTCCTCATACTCTGTATAATTTACACACAAAGTGCTAGTAACAGTACTGGCTGTATTAAAAACAAACAGTAAATTACAATTTGAATGTTAATATCAATTTTAAATAATAAGAATGCTCATGCACAAAATAACAAAATTTTAGCACAACAAGAATCACAGAATATATTCTATTTTGTGTAAATTCGAGCTTTGGTTTAATGAAATGTAATTGCTTTTTTAATATATGTATTCTATGCGTCCATTCTAAACAAAAACATGAAAATGAGAGGAGATTTCTAAGGTGCGAGGCATTTATTTATAATCAACGTTGAATGTAAAGGGGGAAAACTTTTTTGGGGCCATTGCACTAACAAGAGTGAATTATTATAATAATTATTATTTTAATGTTTTTTTTTTTTTTTTAGTTGACACCACCTCATCCTCACCCGCTCCCACCAGCGGCACCACCATCACTTGGCAGGCAAACGAGCCCGACATTATCTCCAGTCAGACTCCGCTGGAAAAGGAGGCTGAAATGACGGATGCAGCCATGGACGAGAAACCCGGGGACAGTTTATTTACATCCGAAGAAGCTGTCCAAGTTTAGGGGAGAAGCCGCTGCGTGCGTTCTCCCCTCTTTACTTTCACCGACCCCCTCCTCCTCCGCTGGCAGAAATTTATAAAGAACAAAAAATCCGACGAGGGAGGGAGGAGGGGGGTTGATTATACGCCGAGGCTGAAATCGAGAGGCGAACCCAGGGAAAGAGGAGTAATTTGTACACGGGACTTTCCCCCTCTTAATCCCCCTAAAGGAGGGGGAAAAGTCGCAATATTGGAAACGGAAAGGAAAGAGCTTCTAACGGCGTGAAATCGTCTGCAATTGTGGATACTTTATATATTTTTATTTCGAAAAAAATATGGCCGAGAACGTTCTGGACTCTGGCCCGCCTTCAGCCAAGAGGCCTAAACTCTCCTCTCCGGCACTTTCCGCCTCTGCCAGCGATGGAAACGGTACGTATGGCTTCAATATATCACCCGTGACTGTCTTATTTGTCAACTTGGGCTTTTTTCGCCCGTTTTTGTGCGCCTGGAAGCGGGCGAAGACGCGGGATTCCTCTTGTGTTTTTGTCGTAGCTGGCTAACGTTAGCCGTGCTAGTAGCACGGAGTGTGTCGGACGTGCGGAGGAGCCCTCCCAGCTAGCTCGCATGCTTCCAACCATTACAGCCGGAGCTAGCCCTGTTAGCCATTTGCTAAGCTACATAACTGACGACTGCCCCGTGTCTAATTGCCTTTAGAGTCGGGCTTTACTACAAGTTGAGTACAAGCTCCAGTGGTCACGTTTGGACACTTTACCACACTGACAACAAGCCAATAAATTCCGGCCTTGTCTTATAAAAGTCTAAATTTTGTTAACGTTTGAAACACCCCCCCCCCCTTTCATCACAAACCTGAGTTTCCCTGTTTTTTAAAAAGCAGCGTTAAGATGTTCAGAAAAGCAGAGGTTGCCGACAAAATGGGCCTTTTAGGGAGCTTAACTCGAGCTTCTTCTCTTTTTTTTTTAATGGTGCTTAAGCGTTAATTGCCATAGCTGGAGGTGTTTTTGTGGATGGTGTATGGCAGCAGCTGGAAGACTGGCCTGATCGCCAAACTGGGTAGCATGGATTATGGACAGCGCCATGTCTAAAGCATCAAAATCAAGTTGGCACGAAGACACTCCTCCGTGCATGAAAGTCATTTCTATCTCAACCGCTTACTTTATTTTCTTATGTAAAAATCTTCATTTTGGTTGTCAGTGTCATTTTTTCGTAGCTACAATTATCATCACTCAGTATTGTACAGTTAAAAGTAAATTTAGATTGAGGAAAATACTTTCCTGACAACAAAATGGCTATTCTTAAGGGAACAGTGTTTTTGAGCATGTCATAAATTGCTTTAATATAGTACATGTGCCATCAACATGACTTCAAAGATAGGGTTTTGGTAACTGAAATGCGAACTCAACAAGTGGACATGTCAATTGGTGTTACAGGTACTGTACATCATTATAGAATAGAATGCCTTTATTGTCATTAAAAATTGCAGGAAAAAACTCCCAAGTTGGTGTTTAAATGATGAACAAATATAAAAAAAATGGAAGTTATAAAACGATAGCATAAAAGCTACACTAAACATGAACGCAAATGACAGTAAAGTAGTTGTGTATATATACCATGAAATTGAAGTCAAGAAAGATGAACGTACAAAGTAAACAGTACTTAATTTGCAGTGTAAATTGACCTATACATGTGG
This sequence comes from Vanacampus margaritifer, assembly GCF_051991255.1. Lineage (NCBI taxonomy): Eukaryota > Metazoa > Chordata > Actinopteri > Syngnathiformes > Syngnathidae > Vanacampus > Vanacampus margaritifer. Next base: position 10,492,699 of record NC_135449.1, read on the forward strand.
ATCAGTTGTAATAAGAAAATCAAAGCATAGAAGTAAATTGGTCATGTAAGGGACTAGCAATGCCATTTTTGGTCAGAACTTCCAACATAAATGTTCATAGCGTTAGATTTTTGCACATACATGCTATACAAATTACATACTGAGTTTATGCTTCTACTAGCTATGATACTTTTTGTCACCTTTACAAGTCAGTCATATTCGGTGGTGGAAGACATTTTAGGGTGTGCATTTGCACATACAATCCAGCCCAAATGTGTGGTGTTGTGCTTGGTGTATTAATTGTATGTTCACTGTCACACCTAAAAAATGAAGGGTTATCCCACTTACAATGCGGCTGTGACCTTTTTGCGGTTTCCTTGACGTGCCACCTTCACTTATCCAAACTTTGTGATCCGTTTCAGATTTTGGCTCACTGTTTGACTTGGAGCATGACCTTCCAGATGAACTCATCAGCACTAATGAACCAGGCCTCGTCAATGGGGGTGATCTCAACCAGTTGCACACCACCCTGGGGGGAGGTCCTGGAGGTCTCGGTCCCGGAGGAGGCAGCGGAGGCCTAGGAGGAGGGATGGGATTTGGGCTCGGTCCAGGAGGAGGCATTGGGGGAGGCCAAGATGCGGTGGCCAAGCATAAACAGCTGTCGGAGCTGTTGCGTTCAGGGGCACCCACGTCCACTCCACAGGGACACCAAGGGTCCTTGGGGAGCCCAGGAGGCCCGACGACCATCGGACAACACATGGCAAACATGAAGGCATGCCCTGGCCAGGTACCTCAGCAGATAATGGGGCAAGGACAACAACACCTCTCCCCCCAGCAGCAGGCAAACATGATGCAGCAGAATGCCGTCGCTGGAATGATAGGTGGCGTGAACAGGGCCATGATTGCGGCACAGCAGAAAGGAAATAACGGACAGTCGCAAGCAGGCATGATGGCGAATCAGGTGATGAACGGTTCTCCCAGAATGGGCTTCGGGAATCAAGGGATGGGCAGCAACAGCAACCTGTTGGCTGAAACGTTGCAGCAACAGGGAGGTGGGGGCCAGGCAGGCATCCGAGGCCAACAACCTGGCACGTTGAACAAGGTGAGGACTCTTTTATGAACATTTCTAATAGCATGAACTTAAAAAAAGTGTGATTGGGCCTTTACTGTAATATACAACCATGCGCTTTGTGTGTATGCTGTTAGAAATGCCAAGAATTTACTCTCCTTATGTGTTTGACGATTAACTGGTGCATTGGTATGCTGTCTGTATTGAATACATGGTGGAGGTTGAGAGGTTTGATTTGGCTGTAAATGTACATGTTTGGTTGGTTGTCATTTTACATACAACAAAATCACAGGGGATACATCCCAGACACACCCGTGGTAGGTGAAAATCCATGATGTAGAGAGACCTTGTAAAAATAGACAGTTTTTTTGTTTTTCCCCTTCTACACACTCGGAACAAATTTAAACTTCATGAAACACATTGTAAAATATTCTTTAGCACCTGTTCTCGTTCTCTCGCTGTTAAGAAATTCAAACATCACTTTGAGGAAATGAAAATACTCACACTTGCACTGTTCTCCAAATAAGAAGTGTGCTTGCTTCAAGCTGTTTGTCACTCCTAGTCAAAGTTAACTGTAAAACTGACTTCGCGATACAAGCCTTCACTCGGCAGATGTTTTTGGATGGCGGCAGTGAACTTAAACGCTAAAACCAGCAGTTCGGCAGATAGTGAACAATTCTTGGATGTAGCGGTGTTGAACACGTCAAGTTATGGATATTTGAACATAGACAGTGCAGCAACACATGTAGACAGACAATAAAACAGTGCTCACTGGCATTTTAATCCTCTTCTAAAATCGATAAACTGCAACTGCAGCTTGAGTCTTCTTTATGTACTTACGTATGTTTACATTATACTGTCCCCTGGTGGCCAAGGACGTATACCAAAAGGAGCTGTAGAATGAATTAGTGTGAAATCATGATATACAAACTGTTAAATTTTATTTAGGTGAATTATCAATGTAAGTTACAGAATGTACAATACTTGAGTGCTATTTTTCTTGTCAAAAACCCCGTACAATTTTGGCGTTTCCATTCACTTCAATTGGGAAAGATAATTGGAATTTCGAAGGTAGTCATGGAACAGTAAACTGGTGAATCAAGGCACCACTGTATTTGGATTAGCTTGTTGCTGTTAAGTGCTAATGTACATGTTAGCTGCACATGCTAGCCCCTCAGACACTAGTGTTGAAGGCACTACTACTGCTAAGAAAGCCAAATGAATCTGCATTGTGCTTGAAAAGAAATATGTAGGGTAATAGTCCTTGCTGGAGGCAAATAGCAGAAGTCAGAAGTGTTGATGTGACTACAAGACTACATCTTGTGTAGATGGTGTAATCTAAAGGAGATCAGCAACTGCAAAGTAGTAGTAGGTGAGAGTGTAGCCAGACAGCATAGGATGGCAGGGTTTTTCCTGGATCAAATTGAGGCAGAGGTGGCATCATCCTGACTATGATAGGTGACTACCGATACCAGGTATCGTATCGGTGCCAATACCAGTCTTATTTTAAGGTATCATTACTCATGGCGGTGACTGATACCATTAAGATCAGGGACAACAAGAAATTAGAAATCATATGAATACAAAGTTGCCATTAACTTCATGCAATTTTAAGAAAAAAATCATATTGGGATATAGGTCTTTTATTTGATCTCTTTTTATTCACTTTCTCGGTCCATCTCCACATTTGAATACATACAGCCACAACTCTCTTCTGCCTTCGCTGCCAACCCTCCAGCTCCTGCCCCCCGCACTACCAACACAGGGCAGCAGCCAACCGAGAACGAGCGTGAACCAGCCCACCAATCAGAAACATCCGTTGGTGCAGCAACATTTGCCCCGAAACTTGGCTGGAAGGAACTCCGGAACTCTGTGCACACATAAGACAAATTCAAGTGTGCCTTATAGTTTTTAAATACATAACATTTTCTTGAAAACTTCTTGGGCGGCGGCCAGTTTACTACACCAACTGTGATCAGGGAGACGGGGTAAGACAGTCCTTGGTGTGTCATCTGGAAGGAAAGGAGATAAGGAGACTTGGTGGTGGAATGAGGAGGTACAGAAGTGGATCCAGAGAAAGAGGTTAGCTAAGAAGAAGTGGGACACTGAGTGAACTAAAGAAAGTAGACAGGAGTACAGGGAAATGCAGAGTAAGGTGAATGTAGAAGTGGCAAAGGCCAAACGGGCTTACGATGACTTGTATGCTAGTTTGGACAGTAAGGAGGGAGAGACTGATCTATACAGGTTGGCAAGGCAAAGCGGCAGAGATGGGAAGGACGTGCAGCAGGTTAGGGTAATAAAGGATAGGGATGGAAGTGTGTTGACAAATGCCAGTAGTGTGATGGGAAGATGGAGTACTTTGAAGAGTTGATGAATGAGGAAAATGAGAGAGAACGAAGAGTAGAAGAGGTGACTGTTGTGGACCAGGAAGTAGCAAAGATTACTAAGGATGAAGCGAGAAGGGCATTGAAGAGGATGAAGAGTGGAAAGGCACTTGGTCCTGATAATATACCTGTGGAGGTATGGTAAGTGTCTAGGAGAGGTAGCAGTGGAATTTCTGACTGGGTTATTCAACAGGATTTTAGAGAGTGAGAAGATGCCTGAGGAATGCAGGAGAAGTGTGCTGGTGCCCATTTTTAAGAACAAGGGAGACGTGCAGAGTTGTGGCAACTACAGAGGAATAAAGCTAATGAGCCACACAATGAAGCTATGGGAAAGAGTAGTTGAAGCTACACTGAGGGCAGAGGTGAACATTTGTGAGCAGCAGTGTGGTTTCATGCCCAGAAAAAAAAGTGGTCCACAGATGCAGTATTTGCTTTGAGGATGTTGATAGAGAAATACAGAGAAGGTCAGAAGGAGCTGCATTGTGTCTTTGTAGATCTGGAGAAAGTTTACGACAGGGTGACCAGAGAGGAACTGTGGTTTTGTATGAGGAAGTCTGGAGTGGCAGAGAAGTATGTTCAAGTGGTGCAGGACATGTATGAGGATTGTGAGACAGTGGTGAGGTGTGCTGTAGGTGTGACGGAGGAGTTCAAAGTGGAGGTGGGACTACATCAGGGATAAGCTCTGAGACCCTTCTTGTTTGCTATGGGAATGGACAGGATGACAGACGAGGTTACACAGGAATCTCCATGGACTATGATGTTTGCTGATGACATTGTGATCTGTAGTAAGAGCAGGGAACAGGTGGAGGAGAAGCTAAAGGCATGGAGGTTTGTCCTGGAAAGGAGGGGAATGAAGGTTAGCCGTAGCAAGACGGAGTATCTGTGTGTGAGTGGGAGGGACCCAAGTGGAAGAATGACGTTACAGGGAGAAGAGACCAAGAAGGTGGATGAGTTTAAGTATTTAGGGTCAACAGTCCAAAGCAAAGACGAGTGTGGAAAATAAGTGAAGAAGCGTGTGCAGGCAGGCTGGAACGGGTGGAGAAAAGTGTCAGATGTGATGTGAGATAAAAGAGTTTCAGCTCAAATGAAAGGGAAGGTTTATAAAACTGTGGTGAGACCAGTGATGTTGTTTGGTCTGAAGACAGTGCCACTGAGGAAAAGACAGGAGGCCGAGCTGGAGGTGGCAGAGATGAAGATGCTGAGGTTCTCTTTGGGAGTGACCAGGATGGATAGAATCGGGAATGAGTACATCAGAAGGACAGCACATGTTAGAGGCTTTGGAGATAAAGTCAGAGAGGCCAGACTGAGATGGTTTGGACATGTCCAGAGGAGAGAGAGTGAGTATATTGGCAGAAGGATGCTGAGTTTCCAAATGCCAGTCAGGAGGTCTAGAGGAAGACCAAAGAGAGGAGGTTTATGGATGTAGTTAAAGAGGACATGAAGGTAGTTGGAGTGAGAGCAGAGGATGCAAAGGACAGGCTTAGATGGAGGCAACTGATTCGCTGTGGCGACCCCTGAAATGAAAAGCCGAAAGGAAAATAATAAGAAGTGTTGATGTGTACCTATAATCTTTTTTGGATCATTTTCAAATTTGAGACTAGTTTCAGTTTCTAAGCGTGGACCCGTATGGATGCGTCATAAATGTAAATTGCAAAAGGCACTTCTGAAGCTCGTGGATGGAACTAGGGCAAAATCATAGAGACGGGGATGCTAATAAATAGATCAATGCCTTCGGTATATAGTGAGACTGTGAGAGAATCCTAACTGATGGCTGTTTACCACAAAAAACATTTAATTCTAGATGGGTGGCGGTAATGTCTGGTTGCCAAACTGTCTCTGGCCCAAAGCAAATGAGTCTTTGAACGTCATATAGGAGACCCATGGGAAATGAAATCTATGGCACTCTATGTCTGTTTCTGTCTGTCAACACCTGTGGAGTGTCTAAATCTTTGTGGTTGTTGACTGAGCAATCACTCTTTGCTTTTTTAAAAATCACAAAATGAGCTATAGTGCATATTTTCATTTTATTTTCAGCTGCATGCTTTTTTTTTTTTTTTTGCATGGTCACAGATTTTTTCCTCATCAACTTGTTGTGGTACAGAAGTCGGTTAACAGTTCCATTTATGCTGATTGTTTGGACACATTGTATTAAATATATTGCATTTGTGGTTGTAGCAGTAGACAACTTCAGCAGTAAAAATTGTAGTTTACTCTTCACCGCGACTCCTGTTTACTTTTTATCCTTGCTTTTTGTCACTGTTATTGTCCACCCGTGATCACGTTTTCCCATGCATCTCTCTAGATGGCGATGATGGGCAACCAGGTGGTCTCCTTTGGAGGTCCATATGCAGGGCAGGGGAATCAAGGCCTTGGTGGTGCAGGAATGGGCTCTCAACATCCGAATAAAGGTCCCATGGGCAACAGCCTGGCTCAGTTCGGTGTCGACAAGAAAAGTCAGCCCATGCAAGGAATGGCCACCATGGTAAGAAATACTGTAAATAAAGTGCTTTATACAATATTTTCTATGCCGTTTGAAATATCGACGCCTTCTTAAAATAATCTCATACGCCATTTTTTTCAGATTTTTCAGGAAACACAAAACATTTAACTCTTTGCATCATAAGGAGATGATTTAGGCAAAAAAAATACATATTTTTTGCAACAAAAAAAGACGTGTAAATTATTTTAAGAAGGTGATGATAATGTATTTCAACTTTGACCTCAACTGCCTTCCTCACGCCCTTTTGCTTCTCTTTTGCAGGGCTCACAGCAGTCCCAGTCGGGTGTTAGCGGACCCTCAGTCGCATCTGTGGGAGTAGCACCTGGCATGCTTCCCGGCGCTCAGGGAGGTCTGGTGGGTCCTGGCACCCAGGTCTCGGCAGCCTCCGCCGCGACTGGAGCACCGCCCACCGCTGATCCGGAGAAACGCAAGCTGATCCAGCAGCAGCTCGTTCTCCTGCTTCACGCCCACAAATGTCAGCGGCGCGAGCAGGCCAACGGTGAGGTCCGACAGTGCAACCTGCCTCATTGCCGCACCATGAAGAACGTCCTCAATCACATGACGCATTGCCAAGCTGGCAAGAATTGTCAGGGTGAGTTGATGCACCATAAATGAATCTACCACGAATAGTCATCAGTTCGCAATCATTGACCACCATTTATTGTATTTAACTCTTGAAACGACTCTTTAAAGGAGTTTCATTTTATTTGGTGGATGTGTTCGAGGCGCACTCGCAATAGGCAAAAATCTGCAATATGGAGACTATATAAAATGTTTTACTCGACTGAAATGTTATACACAAAACATTTAAAGACAATCCAAAGGATTAAATACACTTTTTTTTAAGGTATTCCTTGCTTAGTCATGCCTGTTCTCACTTTTTTTTGTTCACCTCCCACTCGTCTAAGCACAATTCACGAACAAATTCTGATTAATATTGCGTTTGTGGAATTTGAAATAGGCAGAAAAATCCACCTGTTTTTATCCATCACAAAGGGCTGACATTTTGCCCTGTACAGTCACTTGCTGTCGACTGAAAATGATGTCACAGTGCCAAAGGGCTCAGATAATGACAGTCACCTGTTTTCTGGGTTTGGTCATGTAACGTTTGCAAGCTGTGCCAATCGGCACTATGATGTCATTTTCAGTCGACGGCAATTTGATTTGCATTACATTGAATTTGATTTTATCAATCGCTCAGCCCTACTCCCATGCACGTATTCTCTCTGCTCTGGAGAACACCAAATACTTAAGCAGCAAATTGTGTTACTTTTTTACACTGTGTATTCCTATTCTTATTGTTCTTAATTACGCTACATGTTGCAACACGGCTAGGTACTGAACTAAAGGTGTACATCTCTAAATTTGGGCTTCACTGTATACCGTTTAAAAAAAAAGGGTACAAAGAATAACTGCAATATAGTTGAGCAACGCTGTATTTTGTTGAACAATTTGTACTCTAAATAGCAGGTAAATTTTCTTGGATGTCCAATGTATAATTATTTCAGTTTCTTTAGAATTTGACTTGTTTTCCTGGCTAGGAACACAAAAAACGCAAACACCTAACCCATAGCAACAAACCTTAATTTCATGTATTTTCTTCCTCAGTTGCTCACTGTGCTTCGTCAAGGCAAATCATCTCCCACTGGAAGAACTGCACTCGACATGACTGTCCAGTTTGCCTGCCACTGAAGAATGCTGGGGACAAGAGGAACCCGCAGTGTGAGTGTCTGTATCCGACCAAAATGTTTATTTATTTATTTATTTTAACAATTTTTTTTCCCTCATTTGAAGCAATGGGTTCCGTCATTGACTTTTCAATTTGTCATTACAGTTGTTGTGCTTGCTATAATAATTTTGACAACAGAGCATTTATTTAATTCATAAAAAATGTTCAAGTGCTTTTTAAGTGTGTCTAATTGTCATCTGTTGTCTTATATCCTCACAGCTCTTCTTAGTGCAGCTGCTGCAGGTCTGGGCAGTTCTCTTGGGTCAGTCCCTGGTAGCCAACCAAGTGCTCCAAACCTTAATCCTCCGAGCCAGATTGACCCCAGTTCCATAGAAAGAGCCTATGCAGCATTAGGTCTCACCTACCAGGGAAACCAGATCCAGGGACAGCATTCTCAGACCAACATGCCCAACCAGGCCCTCCAAGGCCAGGCCGGTATGAGGCCGATGAACCCAATGGGTAAGTTGGCTTTCTTGAATACCTTTTTAAAGGGGAAGTCAACCCAAAATCAATTTCTTGACAATAATATGTTCTATGCAGCCCCAGTAGGCTAATATGGTATTCTGCTTAATATTGTGTTACTGGAATCCCGCAGTTTTTAACAATATCAGAAGGCGGCCATTTTGCCACTTGCTCATCGAGTGACAATGGCATCACAGTTGCTCGGGTCTCAGGTAACAACCAATCACAGCTCAGCTTCAGAAAACTAAGTAACTGTGGTGTCATCTTCAGTTGACAGCAAGTGGCAAAATGGCCACACCATTAGATGCATACAAATGGCTAGATTTTGCTTCATAACTCATATTCCACAAATGTAATATTAATCAGAATGTCATTTTTAGACGAGCAAGATCCCATATAACATATTATTGTCAAAAAATTGTTACGGTTGACTTCCCCTTTAAGGGCTATTTACAGGAGAAAGGTACATACATGCATTTTATATACGCAATTGTCTTCTCTTAATCTCTACTCAGGAGCAAATCCTATGGGAGTTAATGGAGGTGTGGGTACGCCTTCTCAGAATCAACAAGCCAACTTACTGCAAGACACTATGATGCATCTCAATGTGAATAGCCAGAGGTACGAAGGAAAAATCCTCCTGAGTCCATTTGAATCCTGAACAGTTTTGAACTGTATATATCGAGACTTCCAAATTGGGTTGAGACAAATATCTTTTCAAGATTGTGATTTGAAGGATGTTTTTGTTCCCCAGTTTGATGAATGATGCCAGTGGGGTCGGCTCCATGCCCACAGCAGGCCCTCCCTCTGCCACAGGAATGAGAAAAAGCTGGCATGAGGACATCACGCAGGACCTGCGAAACCACTTGGTACACAAGCTGTAAGTACTGACAACATTTGGCATTTTTTCCCCTTTGGTCACAACCTAAAATGACTTCTAGATGCACTGTGACTTGGGAAGCTATTCAATCTTACAAGTGACAACATTGGACTTTTCAATTATGTTAATATTACAGGTAAGAAGATCAAACTGTGCACGGAAATTCATTAAGTTCTTATTGCCAAGTTATTGTCCACCATTCCACTGCTTTTCCATTTATATTTGGAAAAAATGTTTTATTGTATTGATGAAATTGTAGCAGTGATAAAAACAGGAAGGTGATGCTCATTGGACTGATTCCTCTAAGGCATCGTCATTTATACAATGGTGCTGTTTGTGTCATTTCAATAATGTCTTTTTCATCTAGTATACACAATACTGACAAATGAGCCGCCAGTTAACTTGTAATTTTTTTCCCCATCACCCGCAGTGTTCAGGCCATCTTTCCAACTCCAGATCCTGCAGCTTTAAAAGACCGCAGGATGGAGAACTTGGTGGCTTATGCCAGAAAAGTTGAAGGAGACATGTACGAGTCAGCAAACAATAGAGTAAGTGACCACAGGTGTCATTTCACAGCAGTTAATTGTAAGTACAGATATTTCATCCCCAATCTTGTTTCCTTTGCCTTTCTTTTTGGCCAGGCTGAGTATTATCACTTGTTAGCTGAGAAGATCTACAAAATCCAGAAAGAGCTGGAGGAGAAGAGGAGGACCCGTCTCCAGAAGCAAGGTCTGGGTCTTGGCCCTGCCGGCATGGGTCAGTCTCCTGCTGGACTGCCTCCAAGTGAGTGTGCAAGAATTGTACATGGACTTGCGATATTCATGTGAACAATTAGGAATAGTTGTTAATAAATACTGTAGCTTGTGTAAGGTGATTTATGCACCTTTATTGTCATGTACACATTATACCTCTGTTTTTCCAGATGGTCCCCTCCCTGACCCATCTATGGTACGTCCCACTGGACCCAATCAGATGGTCAACAGAATGCAAAGCCCAGGTAGACAATCATTGGGGATTCGCTCATATAAAAGTCAAGTATCGCACCGGATAATGTTTACAAGCGATTATCTTGCTGAGCAAAAGAGCGAGAAAACGAATTCAATATACTGTATGTTTATATTAGATGTAAATTGTGGTTTCCGATTTAAGTGGTACGTGTGGTAATAACAGTTGGCGTGTTTTGACAGGCATGAATCAATTCAGTCAGATGGGGATGCAGTCTATGGGCCAGAGGTCCACTCCGCCTCTCCCCTTGGGAACATCTGGCAATCAGGTCTGTACAAAATGTACTTGTTTTATTATATGAGCTCAGTCTGTGTTATGCATTAATTTATGCATATATTTTTTCCTGTTCATTGGCTCTTTTGTCAATTGTTCTGAATAGAACCACTCATAAAAATGTATAAAAAAAATACAGTGGCAGACAACTGCTGTTTATTCATCTAGTTCAGTGGTGTCCAAACTCGGTCCTCGGGGGCCGGTAGTCCCGCAGGTTTTGGATATTTCTCTCCTCCAACACAGCTGAAGCTCATCAGCAAGCTCTACTAAGCCTGATAACAATCCTGTTGATTGAAACAGGTGCGTTGGAGCAGGGAAACCTCCAAAACCTGCGGGACTACCGGCCCCCGAGGACCGAGTTTGGACACCACTGATCTAGTTGTATTATAGTGACACATTTTAATCCGTATTCTGTGACATTAAAGACAACATGAGTAATAACTTTAATAGCTTTCTTTGACTTTCCACGCCACTAGATGACAAATCTCCAATAATTTCTGTGTTTGTACCTGTGCCTGTACGTCTAGATGGGAATTGTTGGATCTAGGATGGGTCAGCCTAATGTCAACCAACTCCAGAACCAGTATCTGCCCCAGGGCCAGTTTGCTGGCTCAGGACCTGTGGTCGGAACAACTCCTTCTGGGATGGCACAGCCTGGACCTCAGGGAGGCATGCCACAGGTAAGATCAGAAAATTGTGAATGACAGCAATGACTTAGTCGCCAACTTTTTCTGTAAGCAAAGGGGAACAGCCATTATATAATTGGAAATCTGATTTTACATCGTCTTTAAATAAGATCATAGTTGAGAATTGCATGTTCTATGAATATTTGAAAATGATCCATTCATCCTTACTGTCCTAAATATTCATTCTGTTTATTTTTATTTTCTCAGACGCAGATGGGCACTCCTCCCTCTCTCCCAGTTGCTAGTCCTTTAGCACAACCAGGCTCTGCAAGCGGTTCAGGCGGAGTTTCCACGGTGGGATCCATGGGCCCTCAGAGTGTCGGCGGTGGAGGCCCCAACTCGACTGTTGGAGCACCTACCTCCTCGATGACTCCAAATGCAAACCAGCAACCCAACTCCCTACCCCATTTAGGAGCCATGCGCGGCAGCTCACCCTCCCCGGCTCACAGTCGCTCGCCCACACCTCACCAGACGCCACCCAGACTCGCCGGCTCCCAGACCCCTCAGCCACACACCCCTAATGCACCGCAGTTGGCACCACCCCAAGCCTCCCAGCTGGGCCAGGGTCCTGGCTCCAACAAGCCCCTCCAGCAGCCACACATCGGCGCCGGCTCCACTACGCCATCTCACCCTGGACTTGGCTCAAGCTCAACACCACATGGTGCTCAGATGCCACGCACTCCGGTCAGTGTTGGTTAACTCATTCAAACCCAAAAACGTATAAATAATTTTTTTAATTCTTTGTCCTTCACTCCCAAAAACGTATTTATGTTTTTTCATGGGGTTTCTTTATGCTAGAGCATACAGAAGGCTTTAATAAAGCTTCTGACCTGAAGAATCCAGTAAAACAGCTGGGAGCAAAGGGGGTTGCTTCAGTGAACATGGCTGGAAGTGAATGAGTTAACAATTTATAACCATTTGCACCAAATTTTGGTGTTTATTAGGCTGGATTTACACTTGATGTTCAAACGGCCAGTTCCGCTTTATGCCTGTATCCTACTTAAATGTTTCTTTTTGTTTGCAGTTGTCCCAAAAGGGTTCATTCCAAGCGGACAGCCAGGCTTTGACTCCAGCCTCCGTCAACAGCCTGGATACTTCCTCCCAACAGGTGCAGTCGGACACCACGGCCGCCATGCCAGACCATAAGTCAGACGTCAAGCAGCAGGATGATGCGGAGGAGAGCGACACCGGCAGTGGCTCCAAGGGGGGGAAGCTCAGCAATGTCAAAATGGAAGAAAGTCCTGTGAAAATTGAGGTTAAAAGGGAGGAATGTTCCGGAGAAGGAGGCAAGGTAGTTCCAATGGATACATCGACCACCATGCCAACGTCGGTTGTAAAAACTGAAGACAAGAAACCGGATATTAAAAAGGAGTTGAAAGAAGAAGAGCAATCATCCGACGCGGCTGTTTCGCAGGCACCGGCAAAAAAGAAGAGTATGGGAAAGTTTATCTTAAATCTGTGTCTATGGTTAATCCAACTTCAATATTTTTATTATTATTATAATTTTTGTATCATAACCAAATTGTGTACCTTTTTTCAAGTTTTCAAGCCAGAAGAGCTTCGCCAGGCCCTAATGCCAACACTGGAGTCCCTCTACAGGCAAGAACCGGAGTCGCTGCCCTTCAGGATGCCGGTTGATCCACAGCTATTGTGCATACCTGTACGTGAGCATGCGGCTTATTGTACAAACCTTACAGTTATTTTGTTTTTTTTTGTGTGTCCATTTTGACACTCTTTTCCCCCTAGATATTTTTGATTTTATCCAGTTTCATGGGATGTAATACCTGTACATGATATTTTAACAGGACTACTTCGACATTGTGAAGAACCCCATGGATTTGTCCACTATCAAGCGGAAGCTAGACACAGGTCAGTATTTCTCTTCTTTTAATTAGTGGAAAACCTCAACAATATTACCAAAGCTTTTATGAGGCTGTTCCTGTAGGACTTATTCATGATATTAATAATAATAATAAAAACGCATTATGGCCTTGAATGCGAACATGATGATTGTGTATTTGTGCTTGTAGGCCAGTATCAGGACCCCTGGCAGTACGTGGATGACATCTGGTTGATGTTCAACAATGCTTGGCTGTACAATCGCAAAACATCTCGAGTCTACAAGTGCTGCTCCAAACTGGCGGAGGTCTTTGAACAGGAGATTGACCCGGTCATGCAGCGACTTGGCTACTGTTGTGGAAGAAAGGTGAGACCTGGCATGAGATGAACAAAAAGTGTAACAAATGATGTATATTGTATTGCTTTCTAAATGAATCATAATAAAATAAGCACAATGATGAGTTGTATTTGTAATTAAATTTTTAAATATACGCTACACGTGACAGCAGTTGTGAGAGCCTAGAAGATTTTTTTACTACTTATTTAAATCTCTGGAATTCACATTTAGCCCTGTCATTCCCTCATGTTGTATCAGTTTCTTTTTGTGCATGAAACTACGCTTCATCTCGTACCAGTCAAACCCTTCTCAAAGTGTATTTGGATGCACAAATGCAATGTAATGTTTCAAGTGTTTTGAATGCTTTAAGCTATGGAGCTAAAATGGTCTTGGGAACGCCACTGCCATATCATATTTCTCAGTAGACTCGTCTATTTTTGGTTTTGCTGACAAATAAAACAACTCAGGAATGGTGCTTGTTTGCTAGGAGGGTGAACTAAAACTTTGTTCTTATTAAATCAATCATTTCTAACTAAATCTGTTAACCCTGAGGGTGTTATTGACCGTCACATTATGCACTGGACTGCATAATATGTTGCAAAGGGAGTCGGTTATGTTTTTGTTTGATGCCAGTAATTAGTTTTTTGTTTTTTTTTTGTTGAAATATGTCATTGACTGTTCCTTTGCTTCTGCCCAACAGCTGGAGTTCTCCCCTCAGACACTGTGCTGCTACGGGAAGCAGCTGTGCACTATTCCCCGAGACGCTGCTTATTTCAGTTACCAGAACAGGTACAGAGGAGCTTCTTATCATCATGGCGAATGGACAACTTGAAAAATGAAGGGGCTTGATGAAAGCGACTGATAGTGGATTCATATGAAAACATTTTTCATCTGATTAATTTTGTCATTTCCATCATCTTCAACGCCTTTATTTTTTCCATGTTGTACCTAATACATTGGCATTTTAGAAGTCAGTCTTGTATTATTATTTTTTTTTACAGGGGCATCTTGATAAATTTGAATACTATAGAAACGTTACCATCATCAGTTTTCCACAATACTCTTATTCACTGAGATGCACCTGTAGAAACAGTTCATTGTAAAGTGCATTTATGCATCTGTGAATTGTTTGTGGCTGGGATGGTAAAAGACCCACTTTGCAATGAACTAAGCAATTATTTCCTGCGTGTGCATAATATCTTATGCTCTAACCTCTTTCCCCAGCCCACTTCCCCTGTTAAAAAAAAAACCCAACCCATTTGTTCGCGCTCCCTTTGCTCTTAGTTGTGTTTTATGCTCATCCTATTTCATATCCAAATTGCTCATCTGGGCTCTTTGCCTGGGATTTCTGCTCTTGTGTTGTCAGTCATGTTTGTCTTGTCACGTGACTTGTCTCTTGTCCTTTCCAATGGTTGTGATATGATACTCCCATTGTTTTTCACCATGTTCAACCATGAACCTCCACAACCATCCCCTCCATCACTAATCCCCCCCCTCCCATCTACCAAACACTTCCTGCTCTCCAATGCATCCACTTCTGCTTGCCGCTTTGCTCGTGTTCCTTTTGGGGACTGCCCTCCCATGCGCTGTTGGTCATTGACTGCTATGGCGGAAAATGGCGTAGTTCACCAAAATTTTGGCTTATTGCTGACAGGTACCACTTCTGTGAGAAGTGTTTCAACGAGATCCAGGGAGAGACTGTGTCCCTGGGTGATGACCCCACTCAGCCACAGACGTAAGTATTATTGTATATTAAGAACAAATACGAGTATGATACATTTATTTTAAAAAGGCTGATAACGTCAAATGTCTATTTTCATTGCATCATCACCAAAGTGGTGCAAGTGACCTTCAAGTTAACAAGTCAAGCTGTTAAGCTGTAGTTATTTTTCTGCAAAACACAGTTTTTAATCAGTCATTGGAAAAACATGTACTGTTCTGATATATAGTGGTACCTAACTTATGCATATTTGTAGAATGTGTTTGATTTTAGTTTTGCCACTGCAGTGTTTTTCTCTTGCGTTAATGTCTTACTCAAATTTCTTTCAGATCCATTAACAAAGAGCAGTTTGAGAAGAAAAAGAATGACACACTGGACCCTGAATTGTAAGTTTAGCAGCCATCAAATTTTCACACCCGTGTGTGGCCAAATCGCATGTAATGTATGTCTTATGCTTTCTTGATTTAAGGCTTGTTGAATGTTTGGACTGTGGACGCAAAATGCACCAGATTTGTGTCTTACACAATGACACAATCTGGCCGTTGGGGTAAGTTTTTTTTTGTCATCACATGGAAAATTATTGTTATAAGTTGACTTAACCTTCATTTTGTGATATGCCCCAGTTTTGTATGTGATGGCTGCCTCAAGAAGTCTAATAAGACGAGGAGGGAGAACAAGTATTCTGCTAAAAGTATGTAACCAATTATCTTTTATTTAAAGATAAAACAAAATATGGAATAAATAAAAAAAGAAGCATTTGCTCTTCTCTATCAGGGTTGCCTCAGACAAAGTTAGGCTTTTTCCTGGAGACGAGGGTGAACGACTTTCTGAAGCGTCAGAGCCACCCGGAGGCTGGGGAGGTCTTCATCCGAATGGTGCACGTCTCAGACAAAGTTGTGGAAGTGAAACCCGGCATGAAGTCCAGGTATGTCAGCGACCGGGCGGCAAAATGTTCAAAAGTTATTTGACTTTTTTGTTGCTGCTGTGTATTTAAATTGAGGGTTTCCATTGATGTCTTTTCAGATTTGTGGATAGTGGAGAGATGTCGGAGTCTTTCCCATACAGGACAAAAGCCCTTTTTGCATTTGAAGACATTGACGGCGCAGATGTCTGCTTTTTTGGAATGCATGTGCAAGAGTACGGCTCAGACTGCCCTCAGCCTAATCAGAGGTATGTACTTAACACACTTTTCAATTTTTTTATTTAATTAAACTCCACAAAATTGTTGACTGTTCTTTTATCATCCTTTCAGACGAGTTTACATCTCCTACCTGGACAGTGTGCATTTTTTCCGGCCGCGAAGTCTGCGAACGGCTGTTTACCATGAAATCCTCATTGGCTACTTGGAATATGCCAAAAAGTTGGGGTAAGCCCTGTTTTTTTTTTTTTTTAGTTTTGCAGAAATCATGTAGTAATGATAACGTAGCGCATACCTTCTATTAAATTCTGTCTGTTAGCATCTGTGTTCACTTTTTTTGAATACTCCCCAGCTACACAACGGGTCACATCTGGGCCTGTCCGCCCAGTGAAGGCGATGACTACATCTTCCACTGCCACCCTGCTGATCAGAAGATTCCAAAGCCAAAACGCCTCCAAGAGTGGTACAAGAAGATGTTGGACAAAGCTGTGGCTGAGCGGATAGTACACGACTACAAGGTAGAGAGGCACAATTGTAGTCTTTGCGGATGAAATTCTGTTTGGATTTTCAGATGGAGAATTTTCATTCGAATCACAATGCAAGGCTCCATGTCAAGCCGGCTGTTGACGCACCTCCCAGTAATGACACATTACATTGTATTTTGGATTCCTCTCTTACAGGATATCTTCAAGCAGGCGACAGAGGACCGTTTGACCAGCGCCAACGAGTTGCCTTATTTTGAAGGTGACTTTTGGCCCAATGTGCTGGAAGAGAGTATTAAAGAGCTGGAGCAGGAGGAGGAAGAACGCAAGAGGGAGGAGAACAGCACTTCTAATGAGAGTATTGATGTAAGTAATTGAGTGTTTTAACCCGTGAGGTTGTGTTAAGTGACATTGACATTTTTTCCTTCTTTTTTGTGTGTGTGCAGGACAGTAAAGGTGATAGTAAAAATGCCAAGAAGAAGAACAATAAGAAGACTAGTAAGAACAAGAGCAGCCTGAGCCGAGCCAATAAGAAGAAGCCGGGCATGCCCAATGTGTCCAATGACCTTTCACAGAAGCTGTATGCCACTATGGAAAAACACAAAGAGGTATAAAAACGTAAAATGCTCCCTACTCATTAAGGCTGGCTGAGCAATTGATTTTGTTGATTGATTTAAATGTATTAATCGACATGATTTTTGCTGCTTCCACTGTTCAAAGTGCACTTATGTGCTGCCTTACACTAACAAAACGGCTGCGAACAAAATGGAACAACTTCACAAAAGCACCATCAGTGTCGCCCAAATAAGTAACCTGGTCACTGGATTATTTCCGTTATTTCTGTAGAAGTTTATTCAAGTCCATGCTTGGAAAGAAAACTTGCTGGAAAGAAACTGTTTTCAAAGATTGGTTTTGCCTTCCGGCATATGCTTTATTTATCCAAAGCAATTAGTTTTAACCAAGTCATTGTCTGAGAATAATCAATTAAAATTGTGAATTTTTGTTTAAAAAACAAACATTTCATTTTAAAGTCTTAAAATTGTCTTCCTCCCACTCCTTTCAGGCTAGCTTTAGTTGAGTATTGTTTGGAAAAAAATCATATCTTGTTGATGTTGATTGCTGCCTGAAATAAATGAACAAATGGAAATGTCTTTATTCACCATAGGTGTTCTTTGTGATCCGGCTGATCGCGGGTCCAATGGCCAACGCGCTGCCCCCCATCGTGGACCCTGATCCACTAATGGCCTGCGACCTCATGGACGGCCGCGACGCCTTCCTAACGTTGGCGCGGGACAAACACCTGGAGTTCAGCTCGTTGAGGCGCTCCATGTGGAGCTCCATGTGCATGCTGGTGGAGTTGCACAACCAAAGCCAAGACCGCTTCGTCTACACGTGCAATATGTGCAAACACCACGTGGAGACTCGGTTTCACTGTACTGTATGCGAGGTGAGCTACGGATTGAAATTATCTTTTTATTGGGAAGAAGCAAAATATTTTCTTTTAAATGACATTAACATTTTTTTTCAAGCTGCCCATGGTCCAATCTAGGTTACATAACTCAGTCGGTTGACCCCGCCCGCCTTTTAAAAAATCTGGATATTTTTCTTACCAAATTGCTCAATGAACTTACTTGTGAAGAACAAAAGCAATGAAAGACTAGTTTTGTCTATCCAAGCAGGTGAAAAAAGAAGAGGGCAAGTTAACACCAGTTGCTAGGTGTGTTTGTTAGTTTTTCTTTTTCCAACAATTATTTTTTACAGTTGCTAGTTGTTTTTCCAGTCGAGCTGTCACTGCTTGTTTGTGTGACGTGTCTAAAAACACAAGGAAGCACTGGCAGCTCTGATGAGACTGGAGTAGCAACTGAATCTGTCAGCAAGGTAAGAGGTTTTTCTCTTTGCTGGAAAAATAATTATCTGATTCGATAAGAATGCATCTTTTTCAACTCTCAGGGTAAATTACATCTCTTCCATAAATCTCATGGACAATATCAATCCATTGTTCAACGGTTGGTGATTCTACTTTTAACCATTTTCTGACTGCTTACTTCCTGCTCGTAGTATACTCAGCATTTTAAAATAATGAATAACCCACACATTAAGCAATGACATCGTAAGACCAAGTCTGCACCTAATAGTGACTCGACAGTACCTGGCCATTAACACAATGTTGTCGGAGGGAAGTGGCCACTAATTTTAACAGCTGGAATGCATTTTAGGTTAAACCTCATATTTTACCCAATATCCACAACTTGTTTTATAACCCGGTGGATTTGTTTTAAATAAGATTGTTCATGTCATCTCTCGCAGGACTACGACCTTTGCATCACGTGCTACAACACTAAGGGCCACGAGCACAAGATGGAGAAGTTAGGCTTGGGTTTGGACGACGAGAGCAGCAACCAGACGGGCGCCAGCACGCAGAGCCCGGGAGACTCGCGGCGCCTCAGCATCCAGCGCTGCATCCAGTCGCTGGTCCACGCCTGCCAGTGTCGAAACGCCAACTGCTCGCTGCCGTCCTGCCAGAAGATGAAGCGCGTAGTTCAGCACACGAGAGGCTGCAAAAGAAAAACCAACGGCGGCTGCCCCATCTGCAAGCAGCTTATCGCGCTGTGTTGCTACCACGCCAAACACTGCCAGGAGAACAAGTGCCCGGTGCCGTTCTGCCTGAACATCAAGCACAAGCTGCATCAACAGCAGCTGCAGCACCGGCTCCAGCAGGCCCAGATGCTGAGGCGGCGGATGGCCAGCATGCAGAGAGCCGGCAAACCGGCTCCAGGAGGCGCCCCAGGGGGCAACGGCCTGCCCTCTCCGGGAGCCAACAATGGAGGCACCGCTCCTAGCACGCCCACGTCTGCCGGCACGCAGCCACCCACGCCGCAGACGCCCACCCCGGGAAATCTGCTGGCGCTTCCTCCGCAGCAGGGAGTCGGCGTGGGTCCACAACAGCAAGTTCAGCAGCAAAGCGGCGCCATCCCTCCTCAGCATCATCTACAACACCATCAGTTTCAGGCCATGAGCGCAGGAGGTGGAGGGGGGGTGATGACTTCCCCCCAGCAGCAGATGATGCCTCAGCTGCAGCAACAGCCACCCGGCGTCCAACAACTGCAGCAGCAGCACGCCGGCGCTTTGCCGCCGTACAATCCCAGACCGCCGGGAGCTTCTCCTCTGCACCCGTCGATGGGGAAAGCTGGACTCGGACCCGCCACCCCACCTCAGCAGCAACAGACACCTAGCCAGGTGCAAGGGTCCATGCCTGTTCAGGGCCAGCAGCAAGGACCCCCTTTGGCGGCAGTCGAGACGGCTCTCAAAATCCAACGGCTCGCGGAGACCCAGAGGCAGATGGCTCAGGCTCAGGCCCAGGCTCAGATCCGAGGTTTAGGACAGGGCGGGATGATGCCCCAACATCCTCACCACCAAAACAACCCCGCCCAGATGGGCATGCCTCACATGGGCGCTCAGGGGATTCCCCCCCAGGCTCAAGGAATGGTAGGCAGGACTATGTTGGACCCTCAGCAGCAGGGGATGCTGGCTGGCATGCAGCAAGGTGGCCCCCAGTCTCAGTTGCCCCCTCAAGTCCAACAGCACCTCCAGCCGGGAAGCGGCGGGCAGCTCCAGCAAGCCAACCAGCAGTGGGGACCCGGGGGGCCGGGGATGACCCCGCAGCAGAGGTCCGCCATCATGGATCACATGACGGCGCAGCAGCAGTCGGCGGTCGCGCAGCAGCAACAGCAGCAGCAAGTTCAGCCAGGAAACCGCGGACTGATGCAGCCGGGGGGGCCGGGAAACCTGCCACAAGGGGCGCTGCAGGACCTCTTGAGAACATTGCGCTCCCCGAGTTCGCCCCTCCAGCAGCAGCAAGTCCTCAATATCCTCCGCTCCAACCCCACACTCATGGCGGCGTTCATCAGACAGAGAGCCGCCAGGTACCAGGGAGGGCAAGGTGGTCCCGGCGGACAAGGGGGGCCTGCGCAAGGCCCCGGAGGCGTGAGGTTCCAGGGGGCTGGCGTAGGAGTAGGAGGGCCCGTGGCCGGCATGGACGGCCAGCAGATGAGCCAAGCGGGAATGAACATGGCTCAGGGGGGCGGCGCAGGGAGGAGCGTGCCCACCATGGCTCAGCTTCAGCAACTCCAACAGCAGCAGCAGCAGCAGCAGCGGCCAATGTTGCCTGGCAGCCTGCAACAGCAGCAAATGGCGGCCCTGCAGCAACAGCAGGGAGCGATGCAAGCAGGCCAACAAAACATGTCCAACATGACGCCGCATTTCCGAGAAATGCTCCTGAGACGACAACAGCAGCAACAACAGCAACAGCAGCAGCAGCAGATGGCAAACCAGGGACAGTTCCAACAAGGACAGCAGAGCTTCATGCAGCCTGGCCAAGGGCAGCCAGGAATGCCACCTTCGTCCCAAGCCCAACCCGGGGGCGGCGTGAGGCTTCCGGGGCAGCAGCAAGGAGGGCCGCAGGGCGGTCCGGGCCAGCAAGGCTACCCGGGCAACGCTTCCCAAGTGGCGGCCGCCCTCCAGCAAAGGCTGCACCAAATGCAAATGCACCACCAACAGCAACAGCAGCATCAGCAGCAACAGAATTCAATGGGAGGACCTCAAGGACAAGATGGAGGGCCGGGTGGCGGCGCGCCAGGGGGCGCCACGCTACAACCGGGTCAAAACGTACCGGGGCAGCAGCAAGGCGGCCCCCCACTGCCGCAGGCCTCCCAAGGTTTGATCCACCAGAACATCCACCAGAGGCTCCTTCAGCAGCAGCACCTGGGCGGGGGCTCCCCGGCCCAGCACAGCAGCCCCATGAGCCCCCAGCAGCAGATGGCCCAGTCCCCGCACCCCCACCTGCAAGGCCAAGGCGGCCTGGGCTCGCTGGGCAATCAGGTGCGGTCGCCGCAGCCATCGCCGCGACCGCAGTCGCAGCCCCCCCACTCCAGCCCGTCCCCCCGCATGCAGCCCTCGTCCTCATCGTCCTCGTCCCAGCCGCAGCCGTCGCCGCACCGCATTTCCCCGCAGACTCAGACTGGATCACCCCACCCCGCCCACATGGGCCAACATCACCCCAATATGGCGCCGCTGCAACAGCAACAGCAGCAGCAGCCGCCAGGCGGGCCTGTGGATCCGGGACAGTTCAGCTCGGACCAGAACTCCATCATTTCTCAGCTGAGTGGCATGGCGGCCATGCACGCCGTCGCCAACCCAGGCGGGCAGTCCGACATGTTGGCCCCAAATAACAACAACAATAACAACAACCAGGAACTGGCAGCAAACATGAACCACAACAGTTTGGACCTCATGTAGCACATTTGCGTGCCATCACAGGAGATGGGAGTCAAACTAAGGATTTGACAAGTTTTCATTTTTTTATTTAAATATTTTTGTGATGTATAAAAAGTGAACTGAAGCTTCCTATGGGAGATCCGCATCAGAAAATCCTACAAGTCAATAAATAAATAAATTAAAAACAATGGTAAGTTATTGCTGTTAATATATATCTATTTTTGCCAACTGTACAAAATGGTGGAAGGGCAACGTTTCAGGTTGAAGAGATTTCTTCCGTAGTCTATTACAACAATATTTTTGGGGACAGATGATTTTTTGCCTTTTTATGAATATTTTTAAGATTTTCAATGTGGTGAAAAATTCACGTGAGTTGACAAAGCTGTACTACCCCCCACCCCACCCCTCTCCCATTTTTTTTTCTTCAAAAAAACTAGTTTTTCTCAAGTACCCAGTCATGATTGTATCGATTTTTGCAGAGGGACGGGAAGTACGTTTTTTAGTTTTTTGTCAGCGGATCGTAAAACAAGCCTCAACACATTTTGCATTTCAGTTTTTTTTCTCATCATTTTTACATCCCACCACTCAAACATGACACATCTGCGGGTTCTGAAACCCCCTCCCCCATCCTCCAAAGAACTGGCAAGGCCAATTTATGTTTAGAGGTTGTGATTAATTTAAATTTGTGTACATATATTTTCCATCCTGGCTTCTGAGCCGTGAGAAGAGATTATTATTATTTTTGTTTGTATTTTGATTCAATTTACTTTCAGCCACAAAGTTTAATTCATTGTTAGTACTGTACAGAGTTAAGAAATGGTGGATTTAGATACTGTATTTTGTAATGAAAATGAAAGGGGAAAACAACTTGTGTATATAGTTCAAGACATTTAAATTCCCCCCTTTTAGATTGCATATTCAAGTACTCCCAAGCTGCTGTACAGTATTGAAATTTGTTTTTCTTTCAAAGTTCGGTAAAAGGTGTTTGGAGGCCATGCATCGATGCGCCTTTTTTTTCTCTCTCTCTCTCTCTCTCCCCTTTTTCCTCCTGTGTATTGTTTGGAGTAAAGAAGACATTTAGTCACACATGAACAATCCCACAAGCTGGATGTGAAAAATCGAGACGGCGCCAGGCGGGTTCGATTTCAGTCGTGTGACCTAAAAGATTTCAAGTGGTTATTTAGCTTTTTACAAAGACAACACAGTCACATGATCACTATTTTTCATTCAATGGTTGCTGGGTATGGGAGGGAGGGGGGTGGGGGAACCAGGTGGCAATATATCTTGAGACTTATTTTATAAGAAAAGAAAAAACCAAGGAAAAACTGTCTTTTATATATAGATATATTATTTAATTTTATTTTTTTGGAAATAAAACTTGAAGCTACAAGAATTATTAGATAAAATTGTTTTGTTTTGTATTAAATATATGGTGATGCAAAACGACACTGCAGACCGTCGCCCTGGGAGTATATTAAACCATCCTCTTTTGAAGAAATGTTTCATGTACATGAATATAGATGTAAACATAGTCACTGTACAAACCCATGGCAACTGAACAAAAAATGTTTTGTTTATCTCATTTCCGCTCCAAACAAAAGAGACTGGAAGTAAGACTATTTAAATATTTGTTAAGTATTCAAATGGAATCTTTGACCACTTATTGTTTTCTTGTTATAAAATTTTGGTGCTTGCTGAGAGAAAGCAAAAATAACTGTTGCTCCATTTTCATTAGTTTATTTTTTTTTAAGTTATTTTGGTGGTCTGACTGTTTTTTGCCAATAAATTAATTGTACAATAAAGTAAGTTTGTACTGTTTGGAATTCTTTTGTCAAACTTGTGCATGATTACAATTTATATAGTAATGCCAGTTTTAAGTCGTGACCAAACATTTTGCAATTGTAATGAATAGAAATGTCCTCAATCTGTCCCAGCCTCTTAAATGAAAATCAACAAAATGAAGATAACCACCAGCCACATTTATTCCATTATGACAAATGTTATCGACACGCTCAAGTTCAGGCAGCGCGATATCATGTGCAGGTTAACATCACAAAGTGCAAATTAGGGGATGGACAGGAGTCACGGGTACCGCCTCCAAAATAATAAATATACATTCAGTTTAATGTAGAAAAATAAACACTACAAACATGCTTTCCCCTGCGTTAACATCATTTCTCGTAGTTGCATTAAAAAAAAAAAAAGATGAAACGAGGCACTTGCATTCCCATCTGTTGATCATCCTCGCTTAATTTTGGAGATTTTTCCCCCATAATAAATGCTAACTTGATATCACAATGTGTTTTCAAATCTCATCACACTTTTGTTTCCAGCACAAGGCCTGCTTGTACCCGCATTGCTACAATAATCGAGACTACAAAAATACATGGAGATTAGAACGTGTTGGCTAAACAGTGCATTTTATCATTTTTATTTACCGTGTTTTGAGTAATGAATCTACGTGGTTACTAAGGTGCGAGGACAGTTCAACACAGCTACTACTAACTAGCAGTTGGACGTAGCAGTTCCGAATCGAATCATTCCGGTTGAAAATATACTGTTTCAAATATTTGGAACGCATCCATGTTAAGACGCCGACAAAAGGTTTTCGCAGTCAACGGCAGGGGTCATTCAAAAGTGCAAACATGGAGAACGATGCTAAACATTCTCATCTACGCCTGCTTGTTAACGTCTCATTATCTTTACACCGTTGACAACATACACAAACGTGTAATCTTCTTTCCACTGAGGCCAAAATCAGTCTGCGCCATCTGCATTTCAGCCCTTGATGATCTATAGCAGGGGTGGGCACACTCGGTCCTCGAGGGCCGGAGTCCTGCAGGTTTTGGATGTTTCCCTTCTCCAACACAGCTGATACATTATCAGCTCATCAGCAAGCTCTGCATAAGCTTGGTAACGATCCTGTTGATTGGAATCAGCTGCGTTGCAGCAGGGAAACCTCCAAAACCTGCAGGACGCCGGCCCTTGAGGACCGAGTTTGCCCACCACTGATCTATAGCGAAACCTGGGCTGGCCGCTCATACCTCCAGCCCCCACGCTCGGAAAAAACCCTGGGCCACGCGCGCCTCTCGGAACGTCACGGTGAGAGCGTTGATGGTGACGTCGGTGACCGTCACCTCCGACGGCCCGACGGCGGGACTCCACGCCGTTTCGGTCACCTCGGCGAGCTCGTCTCGGCCAATGGCGGGGCTCCAAATGTCGGCTCTCGTCGGACCTACACCAAACAAGAATATTATTCCTCCGTAGTACGGATTTAAACTAAACTATATGTAAGCATACCTGGACTCTTTTCTATCGTATCCTCAGTCTCCTCCTCTTCCTCATCTTCAACAATATCCTCGTCCACCTCCTCTTCTCCCAGGCTTTTCCAATCCTCTTCTGCAGGTCTCGCTAGCCTGGAGTTAAGGTATCTTCTCTGTGGCCTCCTCTTGTACCCAGATGACCTCCTCCAGGCAACATACGACGGGTCCTCCTCTTCGTCCTCCTCCTCTTCTTCCTCCTCCTCTTCTTCCTCCTCCTCTTCTTCTTCTTCTTCCTCGTCCTCTTCCTCGTCCTCCTCCGGGGGTAAGGAGCGGGTCAGGGAGAGACGTAGGCGGGGTTTGGGCACATCTGCGGTCTTGTGAGCGCTGCGAAGGTCCATAGTATACACCGTGTTCTGAATCCAGACCAAGAGAGAAAATCATTAGCACAGCTGACATCACGTGCGGATAGTTCGGAGGTCAAGGCAAGCTTGGTGCTAACGGCTCGCTAGCAAGCGACTTTGGCTAGCTAGCTTGTGAGGCTAAATATGAGAAGCCATGCTAAATGCTAAGCTAACCTAAGATTCATTGTTGTCAAAATTAGAAAGTTGCTCCTCAAATGAAGTCATTGATTAGCAAAACTGCTCCTCAAAGAAAACTAAGTTATTTTGAGCCGTATACATCACTATAAAATATTTCTTGTTGAAAAAAATATATAACGAATTTGGCTAGCTAGCTGCTAGTGAGGCTAAATATGTTGTCCTAAGTCAGTAATCATGGCATCTAAGCTACATTTCTGTCAAGTATCTTCACAAAGCGATGAGGAAAGACGGAGAAGCCATGCTAAATGCTAAGCTAACCTAAGATTCATTGTCAATATTAGAAAGTTGCTCCTCCAATGAAGTCATTGATTAGCAAAACTTCTCCACACAAAAAAACTAAGTTATTTTAAGCCTTGTACATCACTATAAAATATTCCTTGCCAGTTTATAAAAATTTAACAAATTTGGCTAGCTAGGCTAAATATGTTGTCCTAAGTCAGAAATCATGGTCTCTAAGCTACACTTCTGTCAAGTATCTTCACAAAGTGATGAGGAAAGACGGAGAAGCCATGCTAAATGCTAAGCTAACCTAAAATTCATTGTTGTCAAAATTAGAAAGTCATTGATTAGCAAAATTGCTCCTCAAAGAAAACAAAGTTATTTTGAGCCTCAGACATCACTAGAACATATTACTTGCCAGTTTCAAAAAGTTCAAAAAATTCCATTTCACCTCCAACAGGAGTCGTTTGGCCTTGGGTTTTTTCCTTCTGTGACCCAGGGCTCTGTCTCTCTGCTCTCTAAGAAAAAGCAAACACACTATTAAAAAAAAATAAAATACTGGAGATATCGTTGTACTAAGCCACTACAAGTAAATGCTTGTTTGTTGTTGTTTTTCAATGTAACAAAAATACAGTATTTTACTTATTGTTCTACATTTTAATGTCACTGCTCAATATTATTGAGAAAGAAAATGTAATTGATCTTAACTAATTCACTGCCATAAATTCATTAAAAAAAAAGATTATTAAAAATTAGGGGTGACAGGCGATTATTTTTTTTAATTGTAATTAATCGCATGACTTCACTAGTTAACTCACGATTAATCACAAATTTTATATTTGTTCTAAATGTACAATAAAAAAAATCTAGGTTTTCATACTCTTGTTAACAAAAGTGGAAAAAAAATTAACTAATAAAAATAGTTTAAATGAATTTTTGGCGTTTATAGCCGTCAATGGCAATGAATAAATAAAATTTAAAAAGGAAAAATTATTAAAAATTTAAGGCGTGAGGCGATTAAAATTTGTTACCTAGTTAACTCACAATCACACATTTTATATCTGTTCAAAATGTACAATAAAAAAAAGAATCTAGGTTTTCATACTCTTGTTAACAAAAGTGGGAAAACATGTTAAACCAATAGAAATAATTACAATGAATTTTTGACTTCTTTAGCCATCAATGGCAGTGAATGAGTTTTAGAAAGGATGTAAAATCCTCATTTTCTCAAAAGTGACACAAAAAAATAGCTCCCACAAATTCCATCAAGTCGTACTTCTCTTCATATGCTTGGACTAAACGCTGGTCCAGAATGTGTTCCTCGGGTTCCCAAGTGCTGTACCTAGAAAAAAATTATACAATTTTTTTGTTTAGAAGTGTATTAAATCATTCCTACACTCATCAGACATCGTATTAGGAACACTGGTGCAATCTTCAAAAATTGAAATCACATATGTAAGCTGACATCACTGATCCAAATGTTGCCACTCACTTTGGAGGCCATCCTTTCCATTTCAACAGGTACTCCACGTTGCCCTGCGGAGACAGCAAATTTTGAGAGCAGCCACGGGCAAAAGCCACTCAGACTACGCGTTCGTTCGTCATCAGGTTTGCGGTAAATGGTGACATCATCACTTCTCATGAGGACACCAGGATTGGCTCGCGTGATGAAAACAGGAGCACTTATGTGTTTCAAAAGTTGTTGGATGTGGAAAATGCATCATAATTTGTTCTTGTTTGAATGAATCTGGTTAATGATTAATCAATTATCTGATCAAATACGTAAACAATACATTTATTTGTACTCTTTTTGGTTTTATTGATAATATAAATAAAAGTGCTAGATGTAAATTTAGCATTTGACAATTACTGTATTATGATGTGTTCTCAAAGAGCTAACAACAAATAAAGCAATTATTTACGTAAATTTGTTTTACTATTTAGATTTTAGTATTAACTTAATCAATTCTCCAGTCAACTAAATAAATGCTGAATGCATTTGAAAATTTTTATTTTACTACTTTTTATTTACAAAAAAATCAATTATTTATATAAATGAATGTAAAATGTTAAACTTAAATGCAGAACTACTTTTACTCTTTGTTTTGCTTTTTAACTATACATGGTCTTTAAAAAAAAAACACCTTACTATATATACATTATTATTTGAAATAATTATTTTTATCTGATTATTTAATGAAACAAATACAAAATGTAAAATGAATATTTAAAATTCTTTATTTTGCTTTTTTTTGTACAATAAATAAAGGAACCAAGTAAAAACAAGACGTAAAACGATTTTTCTATACCGATTGGAATTTAAGTAATTATGTAAAACTAGGAAAAAATAACACATGCACATGTAAAATGGTTTATTTGACTATTTTAACTCTAATGTTTATTTTACGAATGTTCAATACCGCATTTTAATATTCACCAAAAGTGGGTACTGCTACTTCTAGTCACTAATAATAATAAAACCGGTATCTTTATACCTGCACATATAAATATACAAATTTAACCAATTATTTAATAAATTAAAGAACACATTTTTATCAAACATATGTGAAATTATGCATTTTACTACTCATATCAATAAATGTATGTGTAAAATTGCTTATTTTACTTTCATTATTTACAATAACTACATAGGCTAATGCGATAAAAATTGATTTCGAAATACAAAATGAACGACTATATTTTAATGAACCAATTATAAAGAAAAAAAAAAAAGCTAAATTAATGCAACAAATATTACAAGCCCTTCGATAATGTGAATGCACGTTTAGTCTGGTTTATGGGTGACATTTCGTCAATTATAAAACCTGCACAAAGTTTATAGGAAGAACTTATAGGTTGTCAGAGCAATTATTGGATGTATGGAGAAATAAACCCAAGAGGGGATGTTTGGGATCGGACACCAATTTTAGCAACATGTGACATGTTAATTTGGATCCAAACACAATTAGCAAGAAAACAACAACAGGAATACACAAAAAGCTTGTCTAACTGTTCGTATCCAGAAAATGGACATGCAATAAGCAGCTGCGCAACAACTCAACAGCATCCTCTTTAAAGTCAATTAGGTAACAAGCTTATGCTCTTAGTAGCATGCTTTTATATAACATTTACTCCACGGTCTTGCGACGTAATGACATGAAGGTGAAAAGGCAAATATCTGCGTGAACTGTTACCTTCCGAACTCTTTTCTTCATGATGGATTCCACGGCGAACACTTGCTCGCCGATAGCTGACAGCTCCATCAAGTGCGCGCCTCGGACCTGCCGGGGGTGGGTGGGGAAAGTGGCGTGTTTCGCCGCTGAGCAGCGCCCCGCTTCACCCGCGGCCGCCGGGTTAGGGTGGCGACACTTTGAGGCCCATTGCGATGCCAGCGACTTGCCCACGCTGGTCGGTTTCCGTTGGAAAAGAATCTGCGACACATCTGCACGCAGCACGGCGCAGCGCGACCCCGTCTCTCTCGGGGGCGCGCACTCTCGCACGGCCGCGCGCGCCCTCCAGTGGTCAGAATATGAACGTGCACGTCAAGACACTTCATCAGGAACATCGACTTATAATTAGCATCGTAAATTTAAAGTTTTGAAAATGCCACTTGTTCACATTTTTCTTTTTTCCTACGTATGTTGAATTAAAAACAACTTTCAAGTTTTTTTGTACATTTTCCTTTCCCCATAAAGGGGAATCCGAATCAAAACGAATTATTACAATCTGTTCTATGCTAGGCCATTTTGTTACTTCCTGTCGACTGAAATAACGTCATAGTGGTCACGTGACCTTCACAAACTTGCTTTTGTATTGTTTTTTCTTTCTTTTCACTTTGCTGGTTGCTTTTATTTTGGTGTAGCTGTGATAATTGCTGCTGTGACTATAATTTTCCTCACGGGAATAATACAGTATCCATCCAGGGGGGCCTCTAGGATCAGAGTTTTAGGGGGTCCTGACCAGGCAAGATAAATTTCACTGTTTTATATATGTATTTCCAGTTTAGATTTTTGGGGGGTGGAAAAAATATTTTTGAGGCAAGTAAAAAGACAACAAATAGATCTTTCGGAGCAATGGCCCATTTAATACACTCGCACTGCAGCTTTGACATAAAGTGCAATTATAAGCATTTTGAAATTTATGCGGAAAAAACAAACAAACAACAAATTACACAGTATGATTTGTTTCAACTGGACACTATAATATGGATTGCTATGGCAAAGAAAGAAAAATGTTTTGTGAAACATCATATGGCATTGGATTTGGACAGAAAAACGTATCTTTGTATAAAAATTAAACCATTGTAAATAACAAAAATCCTTGGCAGCGATAAGTGAAGACATCGTTGATGGATTGCTTCTCAAAATGAGTGCTTTGGAATACACGCGTAAAACTGCCCACACAACTTTCATGTAAACAAGTTAAGGCCAGTATTGTCCCAAAAACAATACTTTGGAGCTACAAAAGCAAATATCTCATAAGGCTCATTTCAAAATAATACAACCACGTGGTACTTTTTTTTTTTTTGGACAACCACTCCCTGCACATTATTAGACTAAATTACGACAAACATTCTGTGTGGTGATACATCAAAATTTGGGCTCTAATTATGTTAAGTATGGAAAAATTAAGTCACTCCCAACATCAAGTTATTTATGGACACGTGCTTGTTCTGAAGCTTTTGACTGTGACATAAAATAAATGGAAGAATTGAAGTCAAGGGGAAAAAATGGACATTTGTATTTCGTCTTTGTTGAGCAGAATCCTCGTATGTCCAAATATGGTCAATGACATATTTTGCCCCAAATTGATACTATTGATATAAGTGTTGAAAACAGTTTGAGAAAACAATATTAACTCTGTCTTAATTGTTATCCAGATCGCAATCGATGATACGAGGCACAAACAAAAGCTCCAGAACAAGAAATGCAAGTCGACGTCCAAAAAGTGCAAAAGGACTGTAAAGCTACGAGCAACGTCATCGCAAAAAAAAAGTTATATACGCTCTACACTGGATTGTTTTGTGCATGAAAGTGAAGTGTGCAAAGATGGTTCTGCCATTTTTGTAAAATGCTGTGATATACTCTGTATGAAAAATGCATTTCATCTTTTTTTTTTTTTCATATATATCAATTTTAAGGCCCACTTGTACAGTCACCAAACACTGTAGCATTATTTGATGACTACAGTTTGAAAATCTCCACTAGAGACGATTTGGTGAAACCTTCAAATGTTGCGTCTTGCGGGACTCACCCTCTCGTCTGCGGCAGGCGATTAGAAAAAAGTGACCTCGGACGAGACGAAGAGCGAGACGTGGTGAAGAAGGGCACGCTTTGGTGAAAAGTGAAGGGAGGGCGAATTGGTGTTCCCTCGGCAAAAGGAGAGATGACAAGGACAACATTTCGAGAGTACTCCCGGGACTTTGGACACGTGAACACGTAAACGAGCAGATCACATCGGACTGAAAAATAGTCAAAGATATGTTGTATAAAATAAAAAAAAAAGGCAAAAAGAGCAAAAATTGAATAATATCTTCTCTGAAGTCAAGAACTGACTTCTGTTAATCCTCCCTGGAAAGTGTTTGCTTTCTTGATGACAACAAAAAATCCACCAGTGAATAAATCTCAAATCGATCCTCAGCTGTGAGACCGCCACGTTTGTCGCGCCTCCACTTCCTCCGACACGACCAACAGGAGTTCACAGTTCTTCCCTCGCAGCTGCTGGCGGAGGAACTTCCTTTTTTTTTTTGCGGTCGGGATTGACAAGAAAACAGAACAGCCACAGTTAAGAAAAACAAACTCGCAGACGGGCACCTGAGGGGAAATTACACATCAAAACACAAAGAGCAACTTATATTCTGAAAGCCTTTATCACGAGTCAATGTGCTTCACAAAGTTACTAAAAGAATGTACATTGACAACAGAAGACCTTAACTCATTCACTGCCATTGACGGCTATAGACGTCCAAAATTGATTTGAACTATTTCTATTAGTTTAACATTTTTTTTCACACTTTTGTTAACAAGAGTATGAAAACCTAGAATAATTTTTTTTATTGTACTATTAGAACAGATATAAAATGTATGATTAATCGTGAGTTAACTATCGAAGTCATGCGATTAATAACATTTAAAAATTTTAATCGCCTGACGCGACTTAAAGATTATTAAAAATTTGGGGAGTCAGGCGATTACATTTTTTAATCGTAATTAATCGCATGACTTTACTATTTAACTTACAATTAATCACAAATTTTATATCTGTTCTATATGTACAATAAAAAATATATAGGTTTTCCTACTCTTGTTAACAAAAGTAGAAAAAAAACTAATAGAAATAGTTCAAATGAATTTTTGACGTCTATCGTTGTCAATGGCAGTGAATTTGTTAAAAAATATTTTGAAGTAAAGAAATAAAAGTAGATTTTTAAAATTACTAAGACTACACTGTAAAAATAATATATATATATATATTTTTTTTAATAAACCTTAATCAAAGGTATGCAGAAAAAAATGCAAAGTTTTTAACCTAGATTTAAAAGCATTTACACTCATGGCTGATTTCTCTTCTGTTGGCAGCCTATTGTATATGTGTGCAGCATAACAGCCAAATGCCGCTTCACCATGTTTGCGTTGAAACCTGGGCTTGACTAATTAAGCAGAGTCTGCAGAGCTTAACTGTTTATATTCAATCAGGATTTATTTAATGAATTCAGGACCCAAACCATTCAGTGATTTAATAAAATAATAGGATTCTAAAGAATTTTAAATAATAAAGGCCTCCTCTCTAATAAACAACTGGTACTCTCTGCAGTATTACACATTTTATATTTTAATTACACCTTAAATTATGATTGTGATTGACAAAAATAGCCTCCATTTAGAATATGATAAAGTTGTATTAGTTAAAAATAATTAAAAAATAAAGGCCTCGTCTAATGAATGCCAGGTACTCGAATTGTTCAATTAAATGTAAAATGCTAATGAGTATGAGTAAGCAGTACTGTTTTTAAAATAAAAATAAAACAAAAATAAATAAATAATATAAATACATTTTATATTTTAATTACATCTTTTATTATAATTATGTATTTATAAAAAAAAAAAAAACCTTTTAGAATATGATAAATTGGTATTATTTTTTTTTTTTTAAGAAAACAAAAAATAAAGACCTCGTCTCGAATGAATACCAGGTACTTTGCACTAAATACATATTTTGGTACAAAATCTTTTATCATTATTTACTCATGAAAAAAATGAATAACCCTTTAGAATATCAAGTATGATTATTAAAAACAACAGCAAAAAAATAAATAAATAAAGACCTCCATCCACATAACATTTGGTACTCCCTGCAGTCGAACCTAGCGGGACATCCCGGCCGGGCAAGCCTCACTTGAGCTCATCTGGACTGCCGATGGGTTGAGGGCCACGCAGTTTGGAGTCCAGGTTGTAGTAGACCCCCGCCACCTCTCGGACCCCGATCCAGTGCTGGCGCTTGAGCGGCAGCTGCAGTGGTCCCCAGCGCAAATTGGACGGAACGTTGAGAATGAAGCCGGTCACGTTGGACAGCTCGATGCTGCCGACGTCCCTGGATGCAAAAAAAAAAAAAGGAAAAAGACAACGTTTGTGTCTTTTTGTCCTCATGTTTCCTTTTCAGTTTCACTTTTAGAGAAAATATACCGTTAGCAATTTTGTTACTGAATTAAAAGCAGCAACCTGAAAGGCTCATCGTCTCTAGTAAATAGCAACTATTCATATTATTATGAATGGAGGTGCTTATTGAGTTTAACATATTGATGTAATTTAATATAGTAATAAACACAAAATATAAGATATAGCTTTTGTATTTGCCGTCAATTAGATTGTGCAGATTGTACCTAATGTTTTGGCCACTCTAACATTTGTTGACTGTGTCCAAACAATGAACCACCACTAAGTTAATTATTGTCACATCAGTCTGTTTTTTTTCCCAGCCAGACAAACAACAATGCAGCTTTTCTGATAATGTTTTACTGAGAAGCACATCGATATTTGAAATCCTGATCTTTTTTTTTTTTTAATCAAACTGATAAAACAAAACAAAAACTCCAGATTAGGGAATTTGAGGCCCAAAGGGGATCACCTCATATTCCCTTTTAGATTCTTGTAAAGTGACTTCAACAGATGGGAAGGACAAATGCAGTGTTGTCTTTGGGCCACTGCTAACTATGCAGTTTTTTTATGAACTTTTTCCACAGTCATTTTCACATGCAAGCAGTGATTTATTTGAGCTGCATTCCTAAGAGAAGTACTTTTTTGTTCACGCTGTCTTCTACACCGCTCCAAATTTGACTGATTACAAATTTATTTTGTAATATTCTCTGGTAATGCTCGTCAAAGAAATACTGTTACATTAATATAATATTACTCAAAGTTAGGGCTGTGCAATTAATTGAAATTAAATTACAATTTCAATTATTACACTCCACAATTACAATTTCGGCATAATTGTTAACACAAAAAAAGATTATTAATACTAATTTTGAGTTGTTGAAATTTATATATTTGCACCTTTTTTTATTATTTTAAAATGACTAAAAAATCGTGTTTGGTCAACTTACATAATTATAGTGTTTCATACGGAAGAGGATTAGGGCCAGTGAAGAGGAAAAAAAGGTTGGCAGGATTCTGACTTTATTCTCAGAATTCTGACTTTAAACTGAGAATTCTCACTTTTAAAGTCAGAATTCTGACTTTAAAGTGAAAATGCTCACTTTACTCAGAATTCTTACTTAATCACAGAATTAATTTCAACTATAAAGTTAGAATTTTCACAATTCTTAGAATTTAAAGTCAGCATTCTCACTTTAAATTAAAAATTTTGAGAATGAAGTGCGAATCCTGCAAAACAGTTTTTCTCTCTCTTAACTGGCCCGAATCCTCTTCCGTGGTTTCAAATAATTGTAATAATATTATATCTTAATATTTTTAAATGTTTAAACATTTTCTTTCTTTGTGCTAAAAAATAATCATTTGAATAATCGTGATTATTATTTTTGCCATAATTTAGCAGCTCTAACTCAAGTAAACGTAAAAAGTAGCCTGTCAAATGATTATTAAATTATTTATTTTTTTAGCAGTAAGTAGTAACTAATTGGTGAGTAACTTCTGATTTATTACTTTTTCTGAAATTAGAGCATGAACATCAAATAGGAAAAAATATCAAATAAGAATCTAGAAATTTAGCAAAGCATTAACATTTTTCTATAACATAAATTAAGGCAAATTCAGCCAATTAAATGCTGAAAAGCAAGTTTGAACGTCATATAAATTGTTTGTCACAATTTTGCATCTGCGTGTGTTTGCTGAGACTTGGTGTGCGGTCATGTGACTTGCCTGACTACATTTAATTGGCCAAATAGAGTCAAACGTCACTTGAGGTTATGATAGATTGGTGAAACAAAGTCATGTGACGGCGCTTGAGGCACAATTCTCTCTGGCAAACCAAAACAAATATGTCGCGTAAGCAATGACAGATGAAGGATCATAAAAATACAAAAAGCAAATAAAAGTAGCTCAACGTAATGGACAAAGAAGAATGTTGCATTACAACTTTAATTTTTTTTTAAGAGGATAAGAGAAACACAAAATGGATCAATAAGTATAACTAATTGTATTAATTCATAGGAGAAGGGTCATGTTATCTTTTGCAAGTTTCCTTTAACTCATTGTTGACGTTTATAGCCGTCAATGGCACTAAATGAGTTAATTCCGCTTAACCCACCTTCTTTTATCCCACCAAACTGCCTCAAAGCCCCGCATCTGCAAGGCGGCCATAATGACATTAACGTCATAGTTCCCGTTTCCCAGCATGCTCTTCTTGTGAGGCGTCACCAGCGTGCTGGGGGAAAGCCTGAGCGCCACACAAGAGAGGAACACGTTAGGCGCATTTCGTGTGTAATCAGGAAAATATGAGTTGACAAATGTCCCCCCACCTCTGGTAGATCTCCTGCAAGGTGTCCCTGCTGAAAGCCGACCCGTCCTGGAAGACGTTGTTGAGCGCGTGCAGGGCGCACAGCTCCCGCCGCTGCTTCTCATGGTAAATGGCCGGACGCTCCGCCGAGGTCCGAGGGAGCTGCGGCGTCATGAGCATGAAGGGGGGAATATCCTGCTGCGGACCCTCCGCTCTCGCTTGCCCACCTCCACATTTCTGTTTGCTGACCTTCCAGGGCATGCAACCCAGCTCCTGAAGACCCCCCTTGCTCTTCCCCTTCCACTCGCCACCCGGATGCGGCGTGCTGCCCATCCCACGTGGTTTCGCCACACAACCTTCAGGTAGCTACATCTGCATCATGACAACCGTCGCCATGGTAACCACTCAGCCCCGCTTGGACGAGAGGATCTTTTGTTTCTGGTTGATTAAACTAAAGGTGAGGCTTCAAGATGTTCTCTCTTGAAAGGTCTTTTCCAAAATGGAAGATTACGCCTCGTCCACAGCGACGACTGTCTCCATCCTCGATGTGATTTTGTGTTGCTCCTTCCAGCTTGTTATTTTTTTGTCCTTTGCTCCATCACCAGGCTGCCAAACTTCCACTATTGATGTGAGAAACTAAACAAGTAACATAAAGACAAAAAAAATCATTAGAGTTAGAAATCTTCTAAAAGCAACTGTTTACGACTTTAACGACACTCCTATTAGGAAGAGCACAAATCTCGATCCTCAGCAGCTTTGGAGGAAGCTGGCTGCTTAGTTAGCTAGCAACACAACAGCCTCGCAAAGACCCCCCCCCCCCCAACACACACACATTAGTCTTCTCTCACAATGAAAATATCTAATATACGTCTAAAACATACATGTCCAGATTGGAGCGAACCCGCAGCAATGAAAGGTCGGCTTGTCTCGTGCCTGCGCGACGTGACAATGTTGTCTTGAGCAAACAACCCCTAGCGCCTCCTCTTTTTCTTCTTTCTTTTTTTTACGTGTAGAAACTTCTTTTCGGGGCGGCGACAACTTACCGAAGCACTTATGTCCGCCCCCCCGCCGACTGTCGCACACAGCTTTGAGGGCTAAAAGCGGACTGTGTTGTTTTCCTCAAGGCAGTTGGCTCCTTTGTCTTTTGTCACTTTTCACCAAGTGGCTCCTCTGTGGTGGCTGCGTCTGTGTGCGCGCATGCGCACTGGCGTCACTCCGGCTCCATGTTGCTGTGACTGCGTGCGTCACTCACAGCCGAGGGAGGAAAGAAAAGTGAGCGAGCAGGGCCAAACCACACCTTTCCACTTCATTGTTTCAATGTTGCGACTCAATCAAAGTCGTTATCTGCAAAGTCTTTTGTGTAGTCATTGTGCACCAAAAATAGTGAGCGAAGTCATTTCTGAGAAAGCCAAACATCTGCGCTCTGAAACGGAATTGTGAATAGCAAAATTATGGGTTGAGTGGTCAAAATATGTTTTGCTGAATCAAGCAAATGATTCATTGTATGGATGCTGATGTATATATATATATATATATATATATATATATATATATATTTTTTAAAGCAGAAGTCAACCCCAAAATTTTATTTGTAATAATATATGGTAAAAACGGCATTCTGGGCAGCCATTTTGCCACTTGCTGAATATGACATCGCAGGTGCTCAGACTCGGGTAACGGCCAATCACGGCTCGCCTGTATTCTGCTTTTGGTCATGTGACAATTGCAAACTGAGCCGTGATTGGTCATTAGTACTAACTGTGATGTAAGTAGTGGAAAAATGGCCGCCCCCTACTTTATCATTTATTTATATGATTTTATATAATTTTCTTATTCTCTTTTCTTTTTGTTATATTATTGATTTTATTTTGTTTAGCTTTTATATGTTTTAACCTCCCTGGTGTGTTATGTTCTAGTTGTTTGTACTATACAGTGTTTGTATTCGATCTTCACCCTTATTTTGTACATTGCTTATTGTGTGAATAAAGAAATTGAACAAAAAGAAAAGAAAAAAGGAGGAACTTAAAAAGAAATAAATTAAAAACGGGTGGATTTTGCTACTTTATTCATATTCCACAAACGCAATTTAAATACCATGTTTAGGTTAGTGGGGTAGCATAAAACACATTATTGTAAAGATTTTTTTTGTTTGGGTTTGACTTTCCCTTTCAAGGAATTTCAGTAAATGAACTGACCAGTCTGTTTGGTTTCAGAAAAGTTTGGATGACAAATTTCCAATTCTATCCTGCTCATAATCAAAATGACCGTCACAGGGGACTTTCCAAAAGTTGTGCCTGGCAAATGCATCAAGTGGGTAACCTTAAAGTGGCATTTCAGCTGTCTTTCCACGTAAATACCAACTCCAACCCTTCTCTTGTTTCCCACTGCACATAGCACGGCCTCTGTGTAGCTAATCATCATAGCAATGTGGTGTGAAACTGTTGGAATGTGATCTCTAACATGACGCATCTTTCCCACTCTCCGTCGCCCCATCCAGCTCTAAAGACAATGTCATGCAGGGAGTAAACATAAAAAGGCAGAGCATTTTGTGGGGATAACTTCTTACAGATCATTTTAAAATGCAGAGTTTATATGGAAAATATGGTTCATCCATCAGCAACTTCAATATTCATCATCACTTACCCATAAATCACAACTGCCTCTCCGATCCACATTTATCCTAAAAGGTGGGTAAAATCATTTAGATGACCACTTTGTCATATATAGTTCTCATTACTTTCTGTATACGAAACTAGTGTGTTTTGGGTGTACATATACCGTATATGAGGGGTGACTCTATATATGGAGGGCCACATATTGCCCGCTTTATTCTTTAACGTGGCCTACCAATCATTTACATTATTCAAAGTCCTACATTGATTAATTAATTTAGCTGCTTCTCTCCAAAATTGGTTAACTAAAATGTATATATGATTTTCTAATTTAGTTTTACTGATTCATCTCAATAAATATTAAGTTTGATTTATTGTAAACAAACAAAAAACAATAATTTAAATAAAAAACATATTTAACAATTAAAAAATAATAATAAGTGTAGTTAAATTGTACATAAATTAATTAAAAGTGATGTGCTAAAATTAATTTGTAAACAAAGAGACCATACCATCAAATTTAACTATTAATTTAAATAATTTCATTTGACATTTTGATTTAGTAATTTAAATAAAATACATAATTTAACAATTATAAAAATAGGATAACTAATTGTAGTTAAATTGTACATAATTGAATTAAATGTGATGTGCTAAAATCAATTCGTAAACAAAATTAAGACCATACCTAAAGATCAAATGTAACTATTTAATTTCTTAATTTAAATAATTTGATTTGATATTTTGATTTATTAATTTCAATAAAATACATACATTAACAATTATAAAATAATAAGAGGATAACTAATTGTTCAATTGTACAGAATTGAATTAAATGTGATGTGCTAAAAAAGTGAAAACCATACCTAAACAAAATTGAACTTTTATTGATTTATACATAATAGAATTAAATGTGAAAAATGCACTAAAATTATTTAAAGAAAATAAAAAATGAATACAGCATACATACATACAGTACATTTAAAGATGTTTGATACCAATTTCTTCAGACCGATAGATAAAAAAAATTAAATTACATACATTTGAAGACCTATTTATCCAGAAATATAGCGTATTTCCTTAAAATTGCATGAAATTAATGGCAATTCTCCATTCTTATTTCTAGTTTCTGTTCGTAAAACGGCCACAAGAGGGCAGCCGATACTGGCATCAACCGCCGTCACGAGGTTTGATGCAGTAATTTTTCC
Organism: Vanacampus margaritifer; assembly: GCF_051991255.1. NCBI lineage: Eukaryota > Metazoa > Chordata > Actinopteri > Syngnathiformes > Syngnathidae > Vanacampus > Vanacampus margaritifer. The sequence goes on from NC_135449.1 coordinate 10,532,311, forward strand.
ATATTTTACGTTTTGTTTTGTCTTAACCTCATCAACAAATATGACAAAAGTGAGCCCACCCCTGCTGTGAATGATTGTGTGTACGTTCATAAAAACATCCCTACAGAGTTAATATATTAGCACTGGCACTTGAAGTCAAACTGAATAATTTCATAGCCACGCTGTTCATTATCATCTACTTGTGTTCCATTTTTTTGCCCAGTGCAGACGTCATGTCAGCCAACAGCTGCTCTCGGATGCGTTCATCCCTCCTCTGCAGCTCATGGACAAAATGTCCCCTGAGCACCTTCAGCTCTAAGATCCGCCCCACCAGCACCCTGCGTGCCACCTTCTGCTCATCTGTGGACCGATCCGGCCTGGTGTCCATCAGCTCAGGCCTCTGACCGCACAGAGACGTCAGTCTGTTCACGCCGCCGGCATCCTCATCCAGCATCCGCTCCAAAGTGTCACGTCGACCCAAACGGTCGGCGTGGGTGAGCACTGGGATAATGTGCCCTCGGATGCCATCTCCGAATAATTCCAGCGTAGCTTGGATCAACGGCATAGCGTCCTGGTGCGCCTCCTTGCTGGAGCGTGGCGCCTGCATCACGAGCAGGATGGCGTGAGGACCAGGAGCAGCGAGCTGAACGCACCTCAGAGCTTCTTTGGCTCGAATACTTCTCCCCAACGATGTACCCAATAGATCCGGCGTGTCGATCACGGTAAGTTCTCTACCATCCACCACGGCCCTTCTTATGGTGCTCTCTACTAAAGGTTCCTCTGGTTCTTCTGCCCAGTAGTTCAGCATAGTGTTGACCACTGATGTACGTCCTCCACCAGCAGGGCCCACGACGATCAGTCTGAGGCCTGCTTTTAAGGGACTGGAGAGATTCACTCTCATGTTCCCATTCTCCAAATACTCTTCGCTGGATCCTGTAAGGGTCACAACACCAGCATTTTAAAAAACATTTTTTACATCAAGAAAAATGTGAAATCAGATTTAGTCACAACAACAAATGTGGTGCCTAGTGAGTGACATCGGGAACTTGACTAGTTAGCCTGTGTTTGAGAGTCTGTGCATGAGTGTTTGTCCCGTTCACAAAATGGCTGAAAGTACCTTATAGTTTCATAATAAATACTTATTTTAAACCAACAGCGCATTATGTTGACAATTCCGATTCCAAACATCCGGACATTTCTTAAATTTTCGCAATGCAAAACTTAATTTCCACGGCGTATTGTGTTGCTTTTGCCTGTTACTAATACTAGAGCATGCAAACCAGGCATATTGTTATAGTTGTCAAACAACATATTTATCACATTTTCAAATCATAATATTAAATCCTCACAAATCAAATTACAACGATCCAAAGTCCAATGCTTTTAAATGAGCGGAGAGTTTAAATGTTGCATTCGTGGAAAGTGGGAAACCGGAAATTCGATATCATTTCCGACCTCAAAGCGTTCGAGGCAAATGAAAATACAAGACATGTTCACGCGATGCAACGTGATTTGGAATGACTGCGTTTACCAAAACAGCAAAGAATTTAACGGAATTAGCGACCTTTGATGTTTACATTTGCTTTAAACGCTTCGAGGGTGGAACTTGGAACTCTTAAGAGTGGAATACAATTTGGGTTTCAAACTCTCCTCGAATGCAGCATAGGACCGCCATTTTGACTTGTGACGCCCCCCTCCCCTTATTCACACAAAGTAATTTACAAAACTCTTGATGGGAGATAACACTTGTGTTTGAACATTAGTACAACGACCATAACATACAAAAAAAGGAAAACACAACAAAAAAGAATAGCAAGACAAGTTTTACATTTCCAACGTGTGACGTAAGTTTGTCGAAAAGATTCACTGCACTATGCACGAAGCTTCTGCTCACATTAATAAATGCAAATACTGCAACCAAAAACCAAACTTTAAACACTTTCATAATGATACAATTTCTTATATAAAATTGATTAGTAGCTTTTGTACAACTTATAAACTCTTTGAATGCACGTAACCTATGTATGTACGCCCTGGCATGTGTTTGTTCAATTGTATACAATTTCTTTGTATACTTGGTATTTTGAAAATGGTTAATAATATATATATTTTTTAAACTACGCACCACAGCGCCATCTGCTGGATTTAAAGGGACACTGAATATAACAAACATTGGTTCTGACCAAGCCATTTCAAAATAAAATACTGCCCACGGGATACTATTGTATTTGTTGCAGTGAAATGTAGATAAAGAAAAAAAAAAAAAGTCAGATTACGGAGAACAAGAACTGACCTGTGGTGGCTGTGACGACAGGAAGCATCCAGTGGAATTTGGAAGAAAATGCTGAAGGGGGGGTTATTTTGGTTATTACATATTGTTAATGTTTGCTAGGTGGCGAGAGCACACAAAATGTCAAGTGATTTCTTTATCCCGGCATTATTAGAATTAATAATAAATAAAAGTAGGAAGAGCGATTACATTCGATAGACTTCCAAACTCGAGACAGCCATCGACACAGATTACGGACTCCTACAAAATAAAGTGCAGAGGACAAGTCATTTAATTTATGTTGCCGTTCGCCACAATACAACTTCATTTGTTATTGTTGTACCTCGGACGGTCCCCACAAGGCGACTCACCCAGCCCCAAAGAGCTGACAAACCTGAGCAACACAGACACAAAGTGTTTTTAAATGTGGTAATAAAGGTCGAACACAACACGGTCATCTTGAGTAAACTCACCAGTTAAAGAGCAGAAGAGACGAATTGGCCATCGGATTATGGCAGGAAGTGCTGTAGAAGGACAAGACAGGTTGCTGAAAACCTTGCTTCACCTTCCTAAAAGTACTTAATTTTAAATTGTACAGAAGCACCCAAATTCGCAATTTAGTATTACATTGATTATTGCAAATGTAATCAGTTTGTAGCCTCCTATCTGTACGGTTAAGATCACATGACACATGACGTCATTGTATGACTGACTCTGTGAGAATCTGTACAGAAGATACCCCACCACGGTGTAGGCTCCCATCTGGACATTGCTGCCGCTCAGCCACCGGCCTAAAAAGATAAGTCAAGAAAAATGTATACAAATTAGCACAAATGTTCTTAAAACCCGTGGGCAGTATTTTATTTTGAAATGGCTTGGTCAAAACCAACAAAAAGCCAAAAAATGGTCACAATAACGCCTAGGGGTTAAAGATTCTAAAAGACAGACCAAATCCGCTTTTCCTTCTGTTGTCACTGTTTACAATGCACGAGTAAAATATATCAGCGTGTGATTCGTACCTGCATCCTCAGTGTCGTTGGTTTCGCATTTACAATCCATTTCTCAAGATTTGCGCGCGACGCAACTCGAGTCTATGAAAAGCACAGCCGTGAAGTTAAACATTCATTAGCAAACAGATTCAAACGAGTATTTGAAAAGTGTTTTTACCTCAAGAACGCTTTAGCTCCTCCTTCCTTTGAGTCGATCAAACTTTGATCACACTTTTGACTGTGATCTTTTTCTTTGCCTGCCCCCTGATGAACACACGCGCACACGCAGCTTATGTTAATGCGTGGAGTGCAACAATGCGGCGGTCTGTTGCTCACTCACACTGCTGCCTTTCTTTCGTTGAACACACCTTTGTGGGACAAGTAGAACTGGAAATGTTGCAATTAGGTTTTGCGCTGTAGTTCCGATAAACAATCAAGATGTGGCGTTGTGCAAAGTTTTATTTTGGGAAACGGTGTCATCCTGAAGTCATATAGATCACATGCAAAGGTTAGATTTATTTATTTTTTTATTACAAAAATTAATTCCTCACAACTGCAATCAAGCGTGACCGAGCTATTGAAAACGTAGTCACTAAAGCCTCATGTGGCCAATTTATCAATCAGAGCATCCATCAGCTCCTGCTTCTTGGTCCCCGTGGTCCGAATGGCAAATTGCTTGCAGGCCTCCTTGAGCATCGGGACCGTCATTTTCCCCAGAGTGCCTTTCTGTATGTGGGCTCTCAGCTCATCTTCTGATACCTCCACTTTGGGCTTCTTCTCCGCTGTGCCGCCAGCTTCTGCTTTAAGTCACGAGAATCGACAATAAAATAAAATAAAAAGACACTCGAGATGACATCAACGCTGACCTGCTTTGCGTTTGGCGGCCGGTTTGCTGTCCGGGTTGTAGTCTGCAGGGTAGACGAGATCTTTAAACTCCGGGACCAGAGGACCCAGACGCTGGTCAATCTGGTCTACCTTTGGCACTGGAACAGACCACAGAGGAAACGAGATGACGGCATGACAGACTTGACGGATTTGGCGAGGCTTCGTCTTACTGATGAGGTCCTCGATGTCGTCCGGAACCGCCATATCCAGAGCCAAGGCCTCCAAGTTCCTGTAGTGCTGCTGGATGACGGGATTCTCAAATGCCTCACTCCTGAATGACGTTGTGAAAAATGTGAACTGCACTGCATCACGCAGATTTATTATTATTATTATTTTTTTTTACATTTGATCTTTCCCCTACCTGTACTTAAAACGCAGCTTCTGAACTATCTCCCTCATCTTGTCCACCTGCGTTGGTGAAGCACAAGGAGTCTGTGGGGGATCCAGATTCCGCAAATCATCAGCAAACGGCAGGTAGATGACATTAAAACCTGTTGAAATAAGATAAATTGCTACCTTAGCATCACATTCCCCTTAACTCATTCACTGCCATTGACGGCTATAAACGCCAAAAATTCATTTGAACTATTTCTATTAGTTTAACATTTTTTTCCAGTTTTGTTAACAATAGTATGAAAACCTAGAATTTTTTTTATTGTACATTTAGAACAGATATGAAATTTGTGATTAATCGCGAGTTAACTAGTGAAGTCATGCGATTAATTACTTTAATCGCCTGACACCCAGAATTATTCATAATCTTTTATTCTTTTTATTCATTCACTGCCATTGACGGCTATAAACGTCCAAAATTCATTTGAACTATTTCTATTAGTTTAACATTTTTTTTCCACTTTTCTTAACAAGAGTATGAAAACCTAGATTTTTTTTTATTGTACATTTAGAACAGATATAAAATTTGTGATTAATCGTGAGTTAACTATTGAAGTAAATTACAATTAAAAAATGTAATCGCCTGACGCGATTAAAAAAAAAGAGAAAAAAGATTATTAAAAATTAGGGGCGTCAGGCGATTACATTTTTTGATCGTAATTAATCGCATGACTTCACTAGTTAACTTATGATTAATCACAAATGTTATGTCTGTTCTAAATGTACAATAAAAAAAAATCTAGGTTTTCATTCTCTTGTTAACAAAAATGGAAAAAAATGTTAAACTAATAGTTCAAATGAATTTTTGATGTCTATAGCCGTCAATGGCAGTGAATGAGTTAAGTTGAATAAACTCATAATCACTTAAACTTATATATTCACTTAAGACTCATGTGTTACCACTTTAAGCGATTTTTTTTTAAGTTGGTCAACAATTCAATTTATAATCTTAAATTGGTTCAACAATTCTCTTTTGAGAGTGTAGTAGTCTAATGACCTGATACTTTTTGTATTTGCAGTGTCGTACCTGCTGGCTTGGTCTGTACCTTCCCCTTGTCTACTTCCTCTTGCTGAGGCACCAAGGCAACAAATCGAGGTGGGTTATTTCTGCGGGAAATGCATCGGCACAGAGCAAAGACGTTCCTCTCAATGCACTTGGTCAACAGAGCCGAGAACAGACAGGAGCTTCCTGGTGAGTAAAGCAAATTTATGAATTATAAATGTAAATAGCCTAATTTATGAATGCATCTTCACATACAAATACACAATAGAAATTAGAGCTGAACAATTAATCCAATTGAAATCAACATGGCAATGTAGTAGAATGCAATTTCCATTCAATCAACTAGCCTTTATTTGAGCAAGTTTAACTTGAAAGACCAACACATTTATGTATAACTGTATGCTGTGTTTGTTAAAAATTCATTGCAAGAAAAACAAAACAAAAAAAACTACGTATTAAACGTATTTGTAACGTACTTGTAGGCTAAATGCTAAAAGCTTAACCTTTTTCCCATAATGCCATGGGGGACTGACTTGCGCAAGTTAATGTATTATTATTATTTTTAAGCATTTGGCCTACAATATACTGATACATTCTTTATTAGTATTTTTTTTTAATTGGTAAAGTTTTTAGCATTTAGCCTACCTTCAAGTGTACTTTACAATACATTTGAACATACTTGAAAATATTAATGTACTGTCTTTGTAAATATGTTTAAACACATTCAAATACGTTTCATTCATTCAAATCTATTTGCCAGTCAAAAATGTTTACTCCACATTGGCAGTTGCACGCCTCCATATAATTGCATAATGAGAAAAATAAATTGCAATTAGATTATTTTTCAAAATTGTCAAACCCAACTAGAAATATGAAAAAAATATTCCACTGTGATTGAAACAAAACTATTTATTGTGATAGATTTATGACTTGCTAATAAAAAAAAATTAAAAAAATAAAAACAATGGAATGTGGGTTTTCCCCAAGCCAATCACATGATCGGAAATTGGGCTGATCATGATATTGGCTAAAAAAAGATCTTATTTTTTTTTTAATTTTGAAAGTCAAGAATAACATATTTTAGTTATTTTACGCGATTTCAACCACTGCTGACTTAACAGCCATATAAAAATGTATCAACTTTATAAAAGAAAAAAAAAAAAAAAAAAAAAGAAAGAAAAAAATTAAGAAAATTGCGATAAATCTAGTGACTTGGACTCTGGTGCAAAAAATGTCATTGGGACGACCCTTTAACGGAACATCTGCCGAGGGCTGAAAATGCATCAAAATATACAATCATAATCATAATAATACTGTGTTTGTGTCACCTTTCACTTCGTCTTCCTCGGGATGGAGGAAGACAGCGGGACGAATGTGATGGTGCACTTTGAGCTTTTCCATCGCTTTGAATCCGATCAAAAACAAACTGGGATCATCAAACTTCTTGATGGCGTCCACCTCATCTTTCTCCATCACTATCTGTTTGTTGCCATACACCTGCACAGCATGGCGAGAGAGCGAGAGAGAGGGGTTAATATTCCTTTAAAAAACACTCATTTGTTGATTTCAATCAGCTGTGTTCCTACCTGGGCTTTTTTGATCTCACTGGGCAGCAGCAGGCTTCCTGTTTGAGTATGGAAGGTGCGAGTTTTGCTGCGGACGGGCTCATTACTTTCCCTGTACAGCCTGATGGAGCTTGGTTTCCGTGCGGCCACTGCAATGGCGTACATTCCCACCGCCACATTTACACCCTCGCCCAGACACAGATTGAGCCTAAAAATAAGCAAAAAGCCAGAGAAGATGAGGAGAAAAGACGAAACGCAAAGTGTGCATTTGGAACCGAAAACCTACCTGGCCATCGTTCGCTTTTTCTGCTCTTTGGCTCGAACTCTCTTCTGGAGGTCTTCCAGTTTTTCACAAGGCTCGAGCTGCATCCCAAGTTCACCCTCGTCCTCCGGCGGACTTACGACGTCACGGAAGAAGAGGGAAACGTCAAAGCCGCCGGGTTTCATCAAGTGCATTAGCTCTATGACGACGCCTTAAACAAAAAAAGGAGGGAAAAATGTTGAAAAAAAAATCTACTATCTTTAAATAAAACAGATCATCCAATTCTACCCTCAATATGAAATTATTCATCCATAAAATATTAACAGTATTTTCTTCTGTTTTTTTTATCTCTGAAAGGCAATTATGCACCCACCAGTTTCTCTGAGGTCACTGGCTTGTGTGCGAGCCTGTCGATCTTTGACACTGTCGCCCCCGTGTGGTTGATCCCTGCAAGTGAAGACGAAGAGGCGCTTGTGCCCCAGACGGAGCTTGCAGTCCCGGTACAGATTGGCACAGCACCACAGAGCGTCGCACAACGATGTTTCATCACTGCCCATCGTCTCTGCCGCCAACTGGGCGCCCTTTGCTCCCCGCAGTGCGTCCACCTGCTGCACTCGCTTTGCACCTGTGGAAATGACGTTGGGTTACAACTCTGATATTGGTTCAAATGTTTACATTGCAGAAGGGATGTCTCACCAAGTTCGCTCAAGTTGTGGTAGACGTAGACGTGCTTGAAAGAGTTGGTGGGGTCTTGGCTCTGCTTGGTGCCGTAGAAAACCAATGCGACAAGGTCTCCTGGACTGCTTATGATCTTTCTGGTGTACACGCTGCGTACCACCTGTAAGGAACAAAGCACTTTAGACGCTGAGGCAAGCAGGATAGAAACACACTGTGTGGATGTTACTTACCTGCATGGTCATGTCAAAATTAGACGGCTCCCCATCTTCACCTTTGATAAACATTTCCTTTGACGCATCCACCAAGAAAACTAAGCAGTCTCTCCCTGTGACTTTGTAATCTAAAGTGACAGAGTATGCCAAACACTTTAGTCACTTAGGATACAGTGTAAAAGTAAGGCAAACAAAAAAAAAAGGGACCAGAATTCACTCTTCACCTTCTGGTTGTTCGCCCTCCTCCTGTGCTTCACCGTCATCCTCATTCCGGAAGTAGGCGTTCCACTCTGCCATTGTTGATGTCTGACACATGTTAAAGAACGGCACAAAAATGTGACTCGTAACATTTCTCCTTAAAATCTTAAGCGCATTGGTCGTATAAGGGAATTTAGAACTAATAGAGAGATGATCACGTGACGGATCAAATCCATTCAAGCGAAGTATGCTATTTTAGCTCTTGGTTAGCCACTCATAGCTTCATTCGCATTTTGACGTGGTTGCAATGCAGACTTAATTAATCTACGGGTGCACAAAAACGATTCGGCTTGTTCACGTAAGTAGTTGTGTAGTTGTGTAAGAGAGTCAAGTCACTTACCAACTTCTTAGTGATGATTTGGAGTCCAAGCGGTCCAACTATCAATGGACTCGACTAGTTGTACATGGCGCCGGCGCTTCTATGTCGATTGGTTAGATTTTGTCCAACCAAGAAACCGACCAATCATATTGCAATAGGCGGGGTCGTGTTCTCAGTGGGTGTTTCAGGAAGTCCCCCCGAGTAAATTCATTTAATTTTAAAGATGCTTAATTCGGTTTTCAATTTGTTTGAACAAACTGCAACAGCATTACGAAAGAGGTGGCTCAACTTCCTCACAAGTCCAAAGCAAACCTACAAACATACATACACCAATCTTAATGTAGACAACTTTCCATGTGACGTCACCAAATCGTTATTACTAAAAATGAATATTATGAGATAAAATGTTAGTGTGGTTAGCAGTACGTCATTGTGAGATTGTGTTGAGGGAAATTATAAACAGTACCTCATGCTGTTTAGGCTTATGTATTGTCATAAATAACCACAAGGTGGCACTGTCATACTAACATTAAAAAGGATTTTATTTAGACAACATGGAGATGCTGGGGATGGAACCCAGGACCTCGTACATGCGAAGCACACGCTCTACCACTGAGCTACATCCCCAGTATGTGTATCCGCACCACCTGGGTTTTTTCCCATTATCCAAATGTATCTTCAGAAGCCAATATTTTTTTATATTTTTTTAAAATGTGAGTGTAGAGGGCGTGTTCGCCCTGTGATTGATGATCTGCAGGTTCAGGCCAGAGACCACCACAATCCTTAACATGTCCATCAAATGTGTTTCATTGAAAAGTCATAAAAGTAAGGACAAACTGCGTCCGGCTGACCACTGCCCTCACTCGACCCCAGTGCAAGTGGACTGTAACAGTGAAACTGTCCACAATTCATGTATCTGCACCTTTATTTAAATATTGCCTATTGTCTTACTAGAACTCTGTAAAGTTATATAAAATGAGTTGTGGTATGTGATAAAAGCAATCAAAAATATCTTTGCCTTATGCGTCTGTGCTTGCTGGAGTTAATAAACCAATACCATGGACACTGTTGTGTTTATGCTGTTATTATTGAGCTGGCGAAGATGCGAACTCTTCAGAAAGACTCAGCATATCTTTGAAAAACGTACACAAACAAACTCCACAGTAGTTTTTTAATCTTTAATGATTCTCTTTTAAAAAGTTGCATTGCTTGCTGTACAGCTTCTGTAAAGAAGAGTTGTTACTGCTGCTTGCTTTCCCTGGATGGATACGGCTTGTTTTTGCTACATTAGAGCTCACCAGTAGATATTAAATTTATTTGTTATAATCATGTACCTGTATTATATTCCCATACTTGCTGTAGCTGTTTGAGATGCTACAAATATTACACATACACTGGGGAGCTTTCCCTTTATCTCGTATAAACAATTTGCATTCCATTTTCAATAATGCATACCCTCCACCCCTTAATTGTTTGGACAACCTGTCCACATTGTGGCTGTTTTTTCTAGTGCCATATATAAATTGTGCCACTGTATTTTTGCCATAAAAGCCACTAGAACAATGTGACGCAGAGTACCGAAGGCCTACTTAAAGCGCAAATTTATGCCAGAGCTCATGTGCGTCACATTTGTTACTATACAAATTCATAAACTCTGCTTGACTCTGACATCAACTATAATAAATTCTTCAAAATAAATACGACATGAAGCCCTTTTCCAACTAATTGTGTACAAAATTTACAAAGCTTGACATTGAATTTAGATTTCACAAAACATTACACAAATAGCAAAAATGTTTTTAAAAAAGACAACATTTACATAAATGGGTAAACAAAACGCATGATTATGGACGCTTAACATAGTTCAGATTAGATAAACAGCTATTGCATATAAAACAATGTTTATGTATTAAATAGGCAGGTTGTTTAGTCAAAGTGGTTTGATCATAATTTCAGAGTTTTTTATTATTCCGCTGTGAACTTTAACTCATTCACTGCCATTGACGCCTATAGACGTAAAAAAATAATTTGAACTATATTAGTTTCACTTTTTTTTCCAATTTTGTTAACAAGAGTATGAAAACCTAGAATTTTTTTTATTGTGCATTTATAACAGATATAAAATTTGTGATTAATCGATTAATTACAATTTTAAAATAATTAATCATCTGACGCCCCAAATTTTTTATAATCTTTTATTTTATTTTAATTAGGGGCATCAGGCGATTACAATTTTTTATTGTAATTAATCACATCAGTTAACTAGTTAACTCAAGATTAATCAAAACATTTATATCTGTTCTAAATGTACAATAAAAAAAAATTCCTAGGTTTTCATACTCTTGTTAACAAAAGTGGAAAAAAAAGTGAAACCAATAGTTCAAATTCATTTTTGACGTCTATAGCCGTCAATGGCAGTGAAAGAGTTAAATGTCCCGAAACCCACACCTTTGCACATGTCCACGTCCTTACAACGATCCGATCAACTGTTGCTCTTCCGCATCAGCATGTGGATCCGCGTGGTGTCTTTTGCTATCCAGGCTTTCGTCGCGTTCCAAGCTCCAGGCTTGGAAATGCCTCCACCTATTTCTCTCCAATGGTGGCCGCAGGCGTCAAAATAACACGGGAGCGACCTCACAGGTCCACACACTCCGAGTTATGACCCAGACAGTTCCGTAGTGAGAAATTCACAGTGACTCATTGCCTTCCCCTGAGGACGTTTGTTTCCTATTTTCTCTCCTCTCTTCTCTCTTTCTCCTCTTTTCTAAAGGGTTCAAGCCTCTGGGCCTTACGAGCTCCCTTTCCTGGATGGAGCTTGATGAGAGTTGACATGATGGTGGCATTGTCCTCACCGTTGAGTTAATGTCACCCCGGGGCTGCTGTCCCTGTATGCTTGGCCTGATGGCACCACAAGCAAAACGCTACATAGCGGAGCAAGGATGGCAGAGTTGGAGAGCTAAGCGCGGGAAAGTACATGAGGGAAGCCGGCTATGTTGTAGAGGTAGACAATGAGATGCAAAGTTTTTTTTACGTGTCACATCTAACAAGATAAAGTATTATTTTTTTGTCTTTGTGCTTAATTATCATAATCGCAAAGACTAGCAGAAGCGGTTTAAGTCAGAGGATTTGTGATGAAGAGCCTGAGTGGTTTTCAAGTAACCTTGCTACATTTCTTTCAAGCTAGTCTACGCAATCTCTACCAGATATTCTTCACACTTCTGTCTTCACTGTCACATTTCTTGTGCTCCCAATCCCCAAAATTGGGCGGTTTCCCAAGCACCAGCTTTCAGGATGTAAAAAAAGCGGAAAGCTACTGTCAGTAGCCACATCGCTCAGACTGTTACTTCCGTCGAACTGTGCGTGGAGTAGTTCTTTTGCCTGGCGTGTTGGTAGTAGGTCGCTTGAGGAGGATGTTGCATGTGGAAATGCATCCCGTGCCCACCGACAACACCTGCTCCGCCTGCTCCGGAATACATCCCCCCGCAGGGCTGGCTAAAAAGATCCGGCATGTTCTCGATGCTTTGTTGCCGACGGGTGGAGTAGCCGTGTCTCCAGTGGGAGGCGTGCGTGGGCCCGGAGCCCGGGGCGGAGCTCTGCCTTTGAACGTGGCGACCGACCGGTTCCCAGGCTTTAAAGGCCGAGCTGGAGAGCAGTGGGTGCGTGGTGGTCTTTGGGAGGTGGGAGTGCTCCAGGTGTGTGGGAGGGATGGAGATGGAAAGGGGAGCGTGGAGGTCGGATTGCGACGGGAGGTGCTGGTGGATGTACGACTTGTCTTTGGGATGCGCTGGCGCTGGCTGAAAGGCGGGCGTCCGGTAGTGGGCAAAGTCCATGAGTGGGAAGCTCTTGTAGTAGCTGTGAGATGCGCTGTCCGCTGCAAATGAGGAACAATAAAGATGATTGGTGACCTTGTATTGTTGTTGGTGCTCATAGTTAGACTTATGAATTAATTATTGTAAAAAAAATCTTTACAATAATATGTTCTATGCGGCCCCACTAGTCTAAATTCAGTATTCAGACGAATAAAACTTTAATATTTCATCTGTACAATATGAATTAAGCAGCAAAATGGACCTGTTTTTATCCATCTCAAAGGGCGGCCATTTTGTCACTTGCTATCAACTGAAAACGACACCAGTGCCTCAGGGGCTCGGTAATGACCAATCATGGCTCAGCTTGCGAATGTCACATGACCAAACCTAGAACACAGGTGAGCCGTGATTGGTCGTTAGACTTGTTACCAACCTGAGCCCTTAGGCACTGTGATGGTTTTGTCAACAGAGGGCTGTAAAATATCAAAATGGCCACCCCCGAGATGAATAAAAACAGATTAATTTCAAAATCACAAACACAATATTATTAATCAGAATGTCATGTTTAGACTAGTGGGGGCACATAGAACATATTGTGAGGCAAGTGTTTGACTTGTCTTGCCCTTTAATGATATCGTCAGAAAGTCACAAATCACATTACATACAACAATAATGAAAACAAATCTGTGGTTTATCCATTTTTCATGTTTCATAAAATAATGATATGTAAACATGTGGACTGCATTTCTTAAGCACTGAACTTGTCTAGAATTTTTCTGAGTTTATAAAAAACCTGTTTGAAAAATAGTTCTTCTTACTTTTGTGATCAAAACCACTGATTAGGCTGTTTTGGCAATAGTTTTAAAATAAACAAAAATTATATATATATATATATATATATTATTATTATATAATTAATGTTTGATTAATCCATATTAATTGCACATTTGACCATTTATTTTAAGTGTGAAATTGAAAAAAAATAAATACTTCCGACATAAGCCCCACTTATTTTCGATCAAACCACGCCCATTTCCGGTTTAGGCCACGCCCCCCGTAATACATATACAGCTAGTTTAGATGGTTGAACAGATACAGATACAGCTAGAGGTGTACTCGCTCATCCATAATAATAATAATAATAATAATGTTACCTTGGATATGGTGACTTTCAACTATGTTATTAGAAGGTCACAATAAAGACAGAAATTATTTACATCAGACACTGTTCAATGCTGTAATATTGTATTATTTCTGAATCCGCAAAAACAACTTGCAATAAAGCTTCAGGAGCCATCACATAACCCCATGTAACATTTGCTCACTTTCAGATTTTTTTTCTACTTCAGAGTCATTTTCAATTTGTCACAGTCTGATGCACTCTTCGGTCAGATGAAGATGTAACCTAAAATGAACCACCAGTGTGGTTCGAGTGTTGCATTGTGGGAGCACTCGAAGGACCTGCCACAACACAAGTTGCCAGCAACGCCAGCTTGGCCTAAGATTTTTCGATAACCAGTGAAAAGAAGTAACTGATGATATGTATTACCTCCGTTTTTGGCCCCCAAGGAGAGAAGCTAGTAAATAATGTGATGAGGAGACATGACGGACATTTAAAGGTACGTGTGCCAGGGTGTGGTAATGTGACAGCCGGGGTGTAAAAATACTCTCGCCCAGAGTGCTGTGTGCATGTTTATGTATGTGTCATGGGATGGCATGAATGTCAAAGAGAATTATATAAATAAACACTAAGGTTATTGCTGCAAGCTTTTTCGCCATCTGAACTATTTTTTCCAGTCGTAATAATAATATCATATCCACAACAAAGTAAACAGTGACGTCTGAGGAAAATTGCACTAATTAAAAAGTGTGTATCAACACAAACGAAGGAGATGGGCAGAAGGCAGCTGAAAAAGGGCATTTGTGATAAAGGTTAATAAAATCCATCTTGTCAAGCAAAGATTTGCCTTTGTTTGGTTCTAATGGCGCGTCTGAGGCTGCAGGCAGTTCTGTGTCCTGCTACACCAGCTCCAAGACAACAACAGGTTTTGCATACGTGACCTTTAACCAACACAAGACTTTCTGTATAACACCCGGTAAAAAGCCTCCAGCTTGTTTTTCTGAGGTGCAGTAGCTTCACTATCACATCTGCACATTATTGTAAGGCTACTACTCAGCTCCCAGGTTGCCACGGGGCAACGGCACTCTCGTTAACTGGCTCTTCTTGTTCTCGACTCAAAAAAGGCTCGCGTGCCAGCTGTATTCATCATCATATTGTGGAGCAGCGTGCATTACGACTTACCCACGGCTTTGAGGGAGGTGTACTTGTTGAGTCCCACTGTGCCATGGTTGCTGTGAGAGTGAGGGATGCCTTGTCCTAATGGGCCGTGAGCCGAGTTATTTAGATGGTACTGCTCTAGTAGGACACAGAGACAAGGAAAACACACACACAGTCAGTGGTTTTTCGAGAAAACTTTGCCAGAAGGAGGAGGTCAGAAAAGTGTATTTTGTTGTAAAATACACATTCTATTGACTAAAGAAGTTTAGCCACAGGCGGGTTATACCCGATGTTGGGAATTTCACAGGGTGATCTGCGCCGCTGTGGGAGTGGCCATGCCGACTTCAATCATGGCCAATCAAAGTGGCTCCTTTCATTCACTTTGAACTCATTCACTGCCATTGACGGCTAAAGACGTCAAAAATTAATTTAAACTATTTCTAGTAGTTTAACATTGTATCCACTTTTGTTAACAACAGTATGAAAACCTAGAATTTTTCAGATATAAAATTTGTGATAAATCGTGAGTTTACTATTGAAGTCATGCGATTAATTCCAATTAAAAATTTTAACTGCCTGATGCAATTTGAAAAAAAGAGATTATTAATTGCATGACTTCACTAGTTAACTCACGATTAATCACAAATTTTATATCTGTTCAAAATGTACAATAAAAAAAATTCTGTATCAATGACTAAAAAATGCAGCCATATTTCTATAATGTTAAATTAAAAAAAAAACTTTTATGTTAACAAGAGTATTACAACTTGTCATTGTACATTTTATTGTTAATTTTGAACAGATATAGCAGTTGCGATTAATTGTGAGTTAACTATTGAAGTCATGCGATTAATTACAATTAAAAAATGTAATCACCTGAATAGCATTTTTTTTCACTTGCTCATGCAAAAGTCAATACATTGTGCCATTATGAGAATTTTTAGCATTTGGCATTTAAAACCTTTAAACATACTTGCAATTACATTTAAATGTATTTGTAAGTACATTCCAACATATTTATGTTCAAATATACTTTCAAAAAGTTGGAACATATTTGAAAAAAATGTTTACTCAGCATTTGCAGTTCCATGCTTCCATAGAACACTACATTTATCCACAATTACCTTTACAGACTAATGTCGGCTTTGTCAGACTAAATTGATGCATATAGATTTGATAGCGTAGCTTATATGTGCTTGCTTTTGGTTTTGACAATGTTCTGTTTGTATTTTTTTCCCCCTGGCGACATAAGTGTCAAGTCAAATAATAATACAAGTGGAGCAATGCAGCACAGTATGGGACCATTATAACAATTGTGGATTATGCTGTATATATATATGTCATGGACACATCTGGAACAAATGTCCTAGATAGTCCCTGTATCTTTCTGTAGAGGATTTTGTTCACATTTGTCGCCTGTTTCTCGCCCACTTCCTAATCCTCCTGTCACCTGTCTGCTGCTCTTCCCACCATTTGTCTGCTTGTCAGCTTTCAAATCAGCTCATTGTTCTCACCACCTCCTTCTGACACTTCTTCACTAAGATTGAAACATTTTACACTTTTTTTTGATTTAGTATGAAATGTAAGTTTATTCAGGCTGGGTGGTTGTGTTCAGTTTCTGGAACAAACATTGCCACTGTTTTTTAAATCTTAGAACAGTTCCGACTCATAATACTCGCTAGCTAGCTAGCTAGCTTAGCCTACTAGCTTTCCAGATTCACGCTACTCGTAACAAGCACTGTGGACGCAAATTAATTCTGTTTTAGGACAGCCCCAACCCTGACAGCCTGTCATTCGCATGCCAAATGAATTGAGGTTAATAAACAATAGACCCAACTAGCTTGGAGAGTAAAGCCGTGGTTATTAGCATTAATGAAGTCCACTGATGCAGGCAGCCAACGCACTTGATGTCAGCCTCGGGGATGTACGCCGCACACACGCACCACACGGCAGCCTTTTCAGATCAATTTGGGGAGAGTGAAACCAAATCAGTGGCATTTTCTAACGCCGGCAATGTCTTTAACCCCTAAAATGTTTGTCAGTGCCTGTGCCTGAGTCGCAGATGTTTCATTTAATAGAATAAGCATTGTGTGTTTGTGTGCGCATCGGCCTGGGTTTCCCACGCACGAGTCAAGTCTATTTGTACTTGGGCGCCGCATCAAAGACAAATCATCTCATCACTTCAATGACTGTCGGTAAAATGCAATACACGGCGAAACTTTGGAATACTAATCTCTTGTCACACACTGGAAAGAGAGAGTGAGCGTCACTTGCGGTTAGGATGATGAAAGCGGAGAAGGGGGGCGGAGGAAGGCAGGATGTTCTGGTGAAATAAATTAGAGATTAATGTGGAAGCCAGGGAGGTGAAGAGGAGTCTTGACTGTAGCAACATTTTAACACTTTCGATTCATGATTTTACCTACACGCACACAGGTTTTAAATAGCAGCATGATGGATGGATGTGAGCCAACACAGAAAAAAAAAAATCCTCCGCTGTATAATCCATTGAGGCCTCAGCATGTGACATATGGATTATGAGGCGGAAAAAAAGCCCTTCTTCGTCATCTTCATTGTCTGTTTTGTCCTCCTGACTGGTTCAGGATATTCATCAGTAATTTTGTGAGTGAGTAGAAAAGTAGCAGAAATGTCGGAATTATGTACTATGTGTGTGTTAAAAGAGTGATTTTGCAAGCCAGTACATAAAACCCTAACTGAGGGAATTTGTACATTCTAATTAAGGGTTGTGGATTTTAAGGCCCTCCGTTTGTGCATATTAATTTCTCCATTAAAAGAAGTCTGGCACTGGGAGCTTTTAAATGCAGAACAAGAGGGCAGGAACACTTCTTAATAAGCGATGTAATAATAATTTATCTGCCAGTGACAAATGCGAGCAGCGAGTAATTAAGGTGTGCCCCATGCTCTTGTATTCCTCATCTCCATGCAGCGAGAGTTTTAGTTTTGCGAGATAGCTAATTGCGTTGCAAATAGTTTTAATGGTTTATATGGTGTAAGAAAAACTGTCGGCAACCATTCAAACTGGAACACACCCTGGCAAAATCAATCAATCAATCAATCAATCAATATCCGCTAACCTCGCAAACACTCGCAAACACTGAAGGATGTTACCTAGCAAGTTTGCACGTAAGTCAGCGTCACCAATGTCTCTCTCTCTCTCTCTCTCTATATATATATATATATATATAAAGGAAAAAAAATTAAAACAGGAAAAAAAAACCAGAAAAACAGGAAAAAATTCAGAGTAATTATTTAAAATGTATTTTCAATACTTCTTTTTTTATTTTATTAAATCATTGTTTTTGGAATTTTATTTTCTGTCATACAAAAATATATATATTAAAAAAAAAAAAACATTTTTTATACACTCACTTAAAAAAAAGAAAAAGTCTTGTTTTTCTGAGTAATTAATTTTTTGGGGCTTAGTTTTTTCGATATCTAATTATTCTCATTATGGAGTATTTTTTTCAGGTTTCATAAAGTATTTTTTGCCCTATTCTTTGGAATATTTCTCTCTCTCTCTCTCTCTCTCTCTCTCTCTATATATATATATATATATATATATATACGTATATATATAGAAGGGAAAAAAATTAAATCTGAAAAACAGGGAAAAATCCGAAAAACAGAAAAAATTTTAGAATTTTTTTTAGAAAAAAATATATCAAAAAACCAGATTAAAAAAATCTAAATAACTGAAAAAAAATCAGAAAAACAGTGGGGAAAAAATCCATTAAAAATAATAATAATATGAAAAACATAAACTAAAAAAAACATTGAAAACAAAAACAAAGCACACTTGCGGGTATTTTTTGGAACCTAACCCCAGCGGAAAACGAGGGAACACTAGTGTACACAATAAAAAACTGATATTTTTTTCAAGTGAATGCAATACGCTTTTGTGTATAAGTGATCACTTGAAGAAAGAAATAAACAAATAAAGTGTTGCATTTGGTATTTCTTTGTTTCCTTCACACTAATCTGTAGCCAAGAAGTAGCTCTCAGCTTCAAAAAGGTTGGTTGGTCCCTGGCGTAAGTAAAAGAAAAAAAAAAAAAAGAAAAAACAGAAGAGTGTTATTTAACTCTGTAGCTTTGCAGTTCTTGAGGAACACGGCAGCGATAACTATGTTGGACCCGCAAATGCGGGACATTGAATTCTTCACAACAGCCCGCAGTTTGCACTCTTCCACTCATGTGCCATTGTGAGTGCTCATGACCGTGAAAGAATGGCGAAGGCCAGCACATGTTTCTTAATAATGTGTGCGTGTGTGTGTGTGTGTGTGTGTGTGTGCACAATGAGACATAAAAGAGTTTTAAGTGCCACGGGGAAAAGCAAAACGCAGCGAGGTCTTTGTCTGGATGAAATATAAATGTGCTTGTGTGTATGTGAGACTGCGCAAAACCTTAAGCACGGCATGTTTCATAGAAGTCCTTTTCCATGTCGTAACTTTGCCTGAGAGTTCAGAGTGCGTTTAAATGATTGGCCAAAGAGCAACTGCTCTCAACTGCCAGGGGTCAAAGTTCAATTAAAGGTGAAAAGTGTGTATTGATGATCTGTTGTTCTGCTGTCACGTTGCTCCTGCAGTCGTGTTCGTTAAATAGGTCAGCTTTTTTTTCCCCCTCTTCTTCTCGTGCTTCCAGCTTTCTTTCTGCAATGAGTCATATTTGCTGGAGAATATTGGACCCAAATTTTTTTTTTTGCTTCCTATCCTCAGTGAACATCACTAAGCCTCTGATCGCTCACGGAAACTTCCAAAACTTTATTTTGGCTTGAAAAGCTTTCTGATGTTAGCCACAGAATCGTGGCAGACCTTTTACCGCTTACCTCTCGTCAGTTTAAACATGCTCAATTAGTCTGCATATGTGTGTGTGTGATCACTAATTAGCATGACCCCCCACCCCCCTCCACACCCTCCCCGCCCCCCTGGAAAAACCAATACTGGTCAGTTGTTAAGAGCCCGTGCAATCTATTCAATGTTCCACTTAGTTGTATTGCTCAATTTACATACACAGAAACTAGTTTCAAGCTAACTTAAAAAAAATAAAAAATAAATACAAATAAAATTATATTTTATTTATATATATATATATATATATATATATATATATATATATATATATATATATATATATATACTTGGGTAAAATAAACAAACGCAAGACGACACATGCATTTTCATCGATCACTACACTGGCAATGTCCTTCATTCATGTGGGTTGTATGCATGTTGTTTGTGCACAAAATAGCACGTGCTGCCTAAAGGGGTCTCGCCTGCTTACATTAACATAGTAATTAGAAAGTGTGTGTTGTCGTCCTGCGATGTTACACGTGCAAAACATCGCAACAAGCATGTGTTCTACTTACAAACGCAGATGCTTTCGCTGGCCTCATCACTTTGACTACATCGCGTCCTTTCAACCGCCAAAATAATCACATTTAGTCTGTTTTAAGTTCATCCGTGGCATGATCACATTAAAATGAATGAAATAATGTCTAACATCCACAACTGTCTGGCAAAAAATTACTTAAAATGTCATACTCAAAGTGAGGTTTGCTTCAACTGTAGCATTTTTGACACACGATTTCAGTTTAGAATGAATCCAGTCACTACACTGTAAAAAAACAACAACACAACTTTGTGGTGATCCTTAACCATTCACTTCCAGCCATTTTCACTGAAGCAACCCTCTTCACTCCCGGCTATTTTACTGGATTTTGACTGATTTTGCAAGGCCCACAGAATATTGTGTTCTATTGCTATAAAAACATGAAAGATTACAGTATCTTCTTTCATCAGAAAAAAAATTGTCTCTTTAGAACTGTGGGGAAATGAGCTTGTTTTCAACATGGCCCTGGTTGATCTCTTATACTCTGCTGCCACCTGCTGGCCGTTTTTTGTAATAACTACAATTGCTTCACCTGTTCTCTGCAGTTCAGAGGCTGCATCAAAGCCTTCTGAATGCTCTAGCATAAAAAAAACAAAAGACGTATAGATACATCTTTGGGACACTTCAAACATTTAAAATAGAACGTATTTATGCGTTTTTGGGAGAAAATAAGTTAAAGTTAGGGTCAGAATGTTGCGTGTTCAGATCACGTCAGGGTCACCAATTGTGGAGATGCAGTGAATGAAGCAATGAGGAGACAAAGGCAAGTCACAACAGCAAAACTTCAAATATTTTGTTCAATTGCCCAACTTAAAATCATTAATAATGAAGTTTGTTGACTTAAAATTTCGAGTTTACCCATTTTTAAAAAAGTGTATATTATATTATGTAAATAATGGCATGTTTATTAATTATTTATATAACGTTAAATCATTCTCTCTCTCTCACACACACACACACATATATATATATATATATATATATATATATATACACACACACACACATATATATATATATATATATATATATATATATATATGTGTGTGTGTGTGTACAGCGATGAATTTTTTAATCATAATTACCGTAATCAACTTCAATAGTTAACTCCCGATTAATTGCAAATTTCATATCTGTTCTAAATGTGCTATAAAATGTACAATAAAATATAGTTTTTTAAATTTTCATACTCTTGTTAACATAAAAGTGGAAAAAAATATTAAACTAATAGAATGTGGCTGCATCTTTTAGTCATTGATTAAGTAATTTCATAATAATTTAAAGAATTGAGTTAGAATTAAAAAGATGCACTTTACTGTAAAAAACGAGTGTGATATTGACTTGTGTTGGTCATTTTTCTGCCACTAGACGGCATAATTGCATTTGTGAGACGTTGGTGACAGCTCTCTGCGTTTTTCTTTTCATATTAAGAGCTAACTAATCTTTAACATGAAGCAACTGGTGAAATTCTGCACATTTTTAAAACGGTAAAATACAATTTGACCCCAGCCATCACAAATATATGCATTATTAATTAATGTATTTCTGCTCAATTTTGACATGGACGTGTTGTGTTGCGACTGGAATTCCCCCAGTACAGGCTTTCCAAGTTAGGGGCGGTCATTAATCGTGCGTTAGAAACATTTGTGGCGTTAAAGGAACTTTAAATTAAATAAAAATTGATGCACTAATTTTGACACCGCTAATATATATGTATTATTTTCTATTGTTTTTAAATTAGATGATTTGATGCCACTATAATAGATAAAATTATGCTTATCTTATCTGTCAACTCTCACAATATTTTTAATATCAACACTTTTACAGGGATATATTCATCATCGTTTACATAATCTCCCAATCTGAATCTGTAGTTTCCATTGCTCCATAATCCTGTGACCTTGATTGAAATATCAAATCGGAAGACTGATGACATGTGTGGAAGGTAAAAAGAGTAAAAAAAAAAAAAAAAGCCTCTGGGCCTAACAAGAGTGACAGACTTTGACTCCCTCACTACTTGCGTGTGAAAGTGTGGGCCAATGTGTGTGTGTGTGTCAATATATGCAGCACATGTGTTGTATAGCTGAGAGGAAGAAAAATATCATGGGGCTTTCATGCACTGAATAATAAATTGATTGACACATCCCATGATGTCAACAAATCATGTGTGCTGTACGCATCTAAGGAATGGTAGCGAACTTGTCTGGGTTGATTTTGAGGATCACTGACACTAAAATGGCAACTTTCGAGAAATAATATATATGCTTTCTGCGCTATTATTCTAGCCTTTGGATTTAGTTGTTACATAAAATGCGGTCACTTTAATAGGTACACCTTTGCATCAGCATCATGAATACTTAACAAGGAGCAAGGAATATTTTGGCATTGACATTAGCACACCAGGAGCCATCTTGGACATCGTTATCGCTACCAAGTGAATTGTTGTTCGCGTCAGTCAACCTGTGTGCGTCCACGCGCTGCCTTTTAGCTCACCGCTCCTGCTGCGCAGCATCCTGGACGAGACGCCGTTGGCTCTCCCTCTGCTGGGCGAAGTGCTCACGGCGTTCTCCGCTGGGCTGACCTCTGCTCCCTGTTGCTTTAGCAGGTCAGTCAGCATCCTGCGAGGAAGGGGGGCAAGAACATCGAGTCTAGATTCATTCTTCAATCTTGAGTCAGGATGATAATCAGAATCAGTTTTATTGGGCAAGTATGTTGAAACACACAAAATAATTTGTCTTCACAGTCATAACCCACCTGAGGAAAAAGGAAGGAAAATTAAAATAAAAAGGCCCAATCTGTGATTCTGAAAGGGGGGCACAGTAGAGACCTGGAGAAAAATTTTGCTACTTAAATCTGTGGTTATATTGCAGAGCTACGTTCCAATGCTTGAGTTTTTTTTTCTCAGAGAGAAAAAAAAGTCACAAGAGGCACATTTCCAACGTTCGTGTTTTGCCTTGCTCAAGGCCGAAATCCAGTCGTACTTGACTGCCGGCTTGTTTTGCTCTACAACATATGGACAAGGTTTTCTGCAATATGTTCCTTTTGGATCTGGAGTTTTCTGCACGCACGCACACACACATACACACAAATTGGGTTTACATGTCTAGTGGGGACATCTCATTAACATAATGCATTACCTAGACCCTTCCCCTAACCCCAACCATCAAAAATTAATGCCTACCCCCATTCCTTACCCTAACCTCAACCATAACCCAATTCAAACCTAAACTCTAAAACCAAGTTTTGACCCTCAAAAAGAGGTTTGGACTCATGGTGACCACAAAAATGTCCCCACAAGGACACATGGTCCCCACAATGATAGTAAAAACCCAGAAAATGGTCCCCATGATGTGATATAAACCCGCGCACACACACAGTTTTCAAATTTTATCGATGCTATTCACTCCCTTGATCAATAATTCAAACAGTAGTGCCACTGTTGTGCTAATGAAGCTCATGTGGCAGCACACACACACACGCACACACGCACACACCTAGAGTACGCCCGAGCTGACAGTGACTGCCAGCGGCAACTTGTTAACACTAAAGTCGAAAAGTGTTCCACGTCGGCCACGGCTGTGATCTTCGACAGATTATCTGTGGTAGGGATGATGTCATTGAAAAATGCTGTCCCAGATGCCAAAATGCGGGGACTTTATTTATGACGTGGAGGTGTTTCTGTGTCAGATGATAAAGATGCTTGAGCAGCCCCCCCCCCCCCACAAAAAATAAATAAATATATATATATATCCACACACACATGGATATGATGCCCCACTTGAATGGTTCTGAGCAGCTCTCAAATCAATTCCGATGTTAATCATCTTACTGTGAATCCTTTTGTGTGAATGAAAGACTTTATTGAATTTTGACGCAAAGTAGCCCCATTTTAAAATATCTGCCTTGGCGCGACAAAAGCACTTTATCCTGCACAATCCCTTCTTCTGCCCAAACTGGAATTGGTCCCAAATCTGTCTATTTTCCCTTCTTCTTCTCTTTAAAGAATACCGTTAGTCTTCGAACCCCCCCCTCCCCAATAGTCTGACTCATTGCCATGCGGAGCCTCGGGCCACCACGCGCACCTCTATTGGCTCGCCGCTCAAACAACTTGCTGATTTGGACTTTTAATCTTCAACAAAAAGCGCACCTGTCCCCGAGCGATGCAGTGTTTATGGAGCATCGGCTCAGCGTACTTTCTGGGGATGCCTTTGAAAGAGGGAAAGATGGCAGCGCTATGGGCGGGTTAGAAGATTAAGACTTGCAAATAGCTAGCCTACGGTATTGCAAATTAAATCCAAATCAGTGGATATTAATCACTTTATCTTTTTTTTTTTTTTTTACAGCAATCATGCCAGAAAAGCCAACTTTTGCAAATATTAAGCGCTCACATATGATGTTCAATGCGTAACCTTCAAATGTTACGTAACAACATGTCTGACAGCTGTGTGGGATCAAACGCTTCCACAACCCCAACGATCCGCCACAGGGATGTGAGACTTCATTAATGTCCTGCGACGATCAATAACAATAATGCCGGCCAGATCAGAACACAGACATGCTGATGAGTAACAGCCAATAATATACAGCGAGATTTTATTGATCGCTATGATGTGCATATACAGTGCTTAAGAAACTTCCAGCATTCGACATCGGGCCTTTTGTGTGAGCTCTCATCGGTTTTTGAACAGGAAAGAGGACTTTCAAACAAAATATACTTTTAATCTTCTATCACGCATGTGTCTTTATATTTCTATCTCTGACTTTAAAGTCACACTGACAGATCAGCGATGGTCCTCTTTTGCCCCCGTCAGTTCGATAATCTATTTAAGACGCACATCTTGGCTAAATTTTACTTGACAGCGTGCGGTTTATCTGGAAACACAACACACTTTGAGATCATCTTTCAGTGAAAACACAAAGTGACCCTGGCAAGGATCTCCGTTTCACAGTCACTTTAGTTCTCGTCTGTAGTCATTCGGTCTCTTCATCAAAGGTTAAAGGGATTTATCTGACTGACTGATAAAATAAAGACTAAAATAAGGATCATTTTAGCCATGAATTATTTAGCTTAAAGTTGTACATCAAAACTCTGGATATAAAACACATCCCTGTACAAACCATTACTATATATATATACATATATATATATATATATGATTGACTTTTTAATCAGATTAATCACATCTTTGAATTTTGATTAATCGCGATTAATCGCTTAATTAAAAAAGGCATTTTTTTAATCAATATTTTTTGCCCGCCAAATTTAAAGAGCACCTGTTATGTGTTATTTTTTTTCGACATTAAATGTCATGAGGACTTAAAAAAAAAAATTATCCACTGCACACGCTCATACTCCTCTTTTTCCTAATCAGTTAATAACTTGCATACTTAAAATGGAAAAAAAAAATGACCCCAATTGTTTGACAGGATCAAATATTCTGAATGTCATACCATTTATTAAATGCATTACTTTAATGCATGTAGTTGTGTTTATTGCTCAAACACAACCTGTGCTACCTTTAATGTAACCATCCGCTGTCAAGATAAAAGATAATCTGTGGTCAAAATTGATATTGCAATTAACTCATTAACTGCTATTATAGACATCAAATATTCATTAACTATTTCTATTAGTTTATTTATTTTTTTACACTTTTGTTAACAAGAGTATGAAAACCTAGAATTGTTTTAATTGTACATTTAGAACAGATATAAAATGTGTGATTAATCGCGAGTTAACTTGTAAAGTCATACAATTAATTAAAATTTAAAAAATCGCCTGACACTAATAAGTTTTTTTTTATCGCGTCAGGCGATTAAAATTTTTAATTGTAGTTAATCGCATAACTTCAATAATTAACTCACGATTAATCATACATTTTATATCTGTTCTAAATGTACAATATATTTTTTTCTAGGTTTTCATACTCTTGTTGAAAAAAGTGGAAAAAATGTACGAATGAATAGAAATAGTTCAAACGAATTTTTGACGTCAATAGCCGTCAATGGCAGTGAATGAGTTAATCTGCGCTAATACATGATTATTCGCACTAATCTTTTCTGATTAATTAATTAGTTAACGCTTTAACTTTAACAGCACTCACTAAAAAATAAAAAAAAACGTAATCAAACGCACTAATTTCCATAATTAATTGAGATTAATCACATTTTTCTACTTCTGCTTCTACTTTGTTCTTCAAAGCTTGTAACAGATATTTAGTTGAGTAAAATCTTGGAAATAATGTAAAATCGTCAACTAGAATGTATATTTAAAGACTGTTCTCAAAGCGCTCTTTGATACGTGACTAGAATTCTCCTGTAAAATACAACTGTTAAACTGACAATATCCTCATAATGCACCTTATCACCGGGATTTGTACAGAATGAGTCAATGACATTCAAACTCATTATAAATGCTAGTCAGCAGTCAGTGCCACCTTTTCAAGTGCCTCACGTCACGTTATGTAAAATTTGTCACACAACATCTAAAGAATCGTGGATTAATCCAATCCTAAAGTCCCATGATTAACATTTTTCACATACTGTACTTTCCTCACTTCCATTCTCATTTGAACTGAGACTATTGACGCTTTTCCGTCCCTATAGCGATCGAGCTACCAAATTGTGACATGCGCACGCTACTATTGAGCGTGTAGATGCAACATGGAACTGTACTGCGTAGCAAACAGGATTAATGGTGACACATATGGTGATTTTACACTTCCCAAGTAGAACACGACCAGCAGGCTTTTTGTTTAGTGATGAGATGAAGAGAACGCTAACATGCTTCTTTCTTGCAAGAGGCAAGTATATTTCAAAAATAGAGACAGGCTAGCTTTTTGTATGCATCCATTAGGGTGTAATCTTTTCTGTGTAGCGGTTGATGCTGCATTGACTGACTGTGAAGTTGACAATATGCAGTCCCCTCCAAAAGTATTGGAACGGCAAAGTCAATTCTTTTGCTTTTGTTGTATACTGAAGACATTTGGGTTTCAGATCAAAAGATGAATATGAGACAAAAGTTCAGAATTCCAGCTTTTATTTTGTGATCTAGATGTGTTCAACAACTCGGGATCTTTTGTTTAGACCGACCCGCTTTTCAAGGGAGCAAAAGTAATGGAACGGCAACCTCTTCCAGTTCACGTTTGTTTCCATTTGTTTATTCGCTTTTCTCCCGTAATCACTTACTTTACATGCTTGGTTAAATATTTGACATCATGGCAGAGGAAGGCCTTCTCTCTTTCTTTTATTTAAAAAACAAATAATTTAATCTACACGCAACTGACCTATTGAAAGTAACGGGCACCAATGAAATGGATGCACTTGCAGTGTGTCTGCTTGTAACTCATACAAACTTGACTCATTCACTCGCAGCCATTTTCACTGAAGCAATCCCCTTTGCTCCCGGCTGTTTTACTAGATTTTGACTGATTTTGCAAGGCCCACAAAATATTGTGTTCTATTGATATAAAAACATGGAACCTACCAAACGAAAGATTAGAGTCTCTTCTTTTAACAGGAAAAATATATATATTTCTATCTGTTTCAGTTTTGACGCAATTAGCATTAGAATATAGCTACATTTCATCATTATTCACAAATCTATTTAGAATTGTGAGTAAATTAGCTTTTTTTTCAACGTGGCCCTGGTTGATCTATTTTGCTCTACTGACACCTGCTGGCTGTTTGTGTAATAACTACCATTTCTTCAACCGTTCTTTGCAGTTGAAAGGCTACATCAAAGCCTTCTGTATGCTCTAAAGCATAAAAAGACAAAAACGTATAAATACGTCTTTGGGACACTTAGAACATTTAAAATTTAGAACATTTAACATTTAGAATGTATTTATATGTTTTTTGGGGAGCAAATGTGTTCACAATAAAACATTTTTTTCCTTTTATGAACTTACAAAATAAAATGCTAGTCCTTAAGATTCAAATATAAAAAGCTGAAAATCATTTAGATGTGAAAGCCTCCTTTGCGTCGAGAGCTAAACACAAAAAAAAAAAAAAATGCTGACCCACATTGAAGTGTTTTGGGAGCCCGGTGAGACTCAAGTGAGGCAGAAGCAGAACTAAAACGGAGGAATGGAGAAATGGACACATTTGATGTGAAGTTGTCAGCGCAGATGTGATCGGATTGTAAAGAGTTACGCGGTCTTACGCTTGTGGGGAAGGTGCTCACGTGCGACTTTTCTGCGCACCCTTTTGCACATTTGCTGTGCGATGACAGGTGAGAGGTGATAGACAGTGACAGCCCCAACCCGGAGGTAGGAAGGATTCAGACAGAAACTTGCTCCAAACTTGTCATTTCATCTTTGTTTGTTTTTTTAGTTTTCCTCACACGTCAGCCATTTAGAGCTCAGCGTGATTTGCCTGGAGTGTGTCTTTCATCTGTGCTCAAACTAGAAGAAGTCGTCGAGGGAAAAATGGAAGCAGCAGCGGAGACAAAGCTCATCAGGGAGACGACAGTGTTGGAATAAAAAAAAAAAAAGTCTACACACCCCTATTCGATTTGTTGTGATATCAAAATGAGACCAAGATAAACACTTTTACACTTAATATATGCAATGAGATTTGAACAGGTTTTGAACCACTGCAAGCCAATGACAAACATCCACATTGAGAGCGACCACGTGGCCGCTAAGTGTGATGAACCCAGACAGCAGATTCTGCCAATACATGCGCTCACTTCCTCTCTGTCAATGCACTCAATGGCAGCAACGCTCGATAGCACCGCACACGAATCAGGTTTGGATTTGTTTACGCTCACGTTACATGATACTGTCACAACTTCTCCTATAATGAAGCTAATTGTGATCATTCATGGTAACACACTTTGTTTTTATTTGTAGACCAAATTGCCAGATTTGGACATTTTTGTTGTCCTTGAGCCTTAAAGCGATCCCATTTCTCACACTCGTGCATACGGTATGTACTGCAGTATTGTTTATTTATTCGACTTAAATCGGGTCAGCAGTCAAATACTTTAAGTGACTCTGTCCTTCATTACATAACCTGCTACACACGGACACATGCATCCCGTTCCCAAGCCTGTCAACCATATACAGTATTACAGATCCATACATATATATATATATATATATATATATATATATATATATATATATATATATATATTAGTGATGGGAAAATGAAGCTTCATGAAGCACTTGCAATATTTTTTTTACTCTTCTAGATGGTGCTTTTTTTTGTAACATAATAGCTAGTGCAATGGAAATTGATTAAATTTCCACCGCATCTTTAAACCAATAGTGCCACCTAGAGGAGTCAAAAAATATCACAAGTACTTCATGAAGCTTCATTTGTCCATCACTAATATATATATATATATATATATAAAAACAAAATCACATTGTCATACTGTATTTATATATCATATATAAGAATACAGTGAATACAGTGAATCCAGGTTTAGGAAGGAACATACTCGAAGGTATGAAGATGTATGCGCGTGATTAATCTTAGCAGAGGATCACTTTGGATTTTTGGTTCCAAAGCTGATTAGGGAAAACCGCCAGGATTTGAGAGCGCTAATCATCTTCGGCGTAAAACATTTGAACACGACGGTAGTCTTAAAAGTAAAGACGGTTTGACATCCCATTGCAGCTGTTGCCTTTTGTGCTCCTTGGCAAAAAGTGGGTGGCGACTATATGTACGGACTGTATTTATGCTTTTTACAGCTTGAAGTGCTTACAGTATATGACATATGAGATGCATGAAGCGGGGATTTCTGTCAGCATGCTTAATAACGAAACGAGTGTGCATACAGAGCAGTCCGGAGACAGTAAAGCCGTAATCATGGAGAAACTGGTTTAATCTCAACGAGAGGGGGTAATCTTCCGAAATGAGAAGAGGCCACTGATTTCTTACTGAAATATTCCGGAGAAGCATCTTTAGTCTCTCTTGATAAAGAATGTGAAGATGGAAGAAGGTGATACTTGGTGAAAGAAGATTAAATGACGAAGGTTGTGCCCGGTTCACTTCTGTGCTGCCTTGAGGACTTTGCGGAGAAGAAATGCGGACGGGGAAGCAAGCCGAAGAAAAAGAATAGCTGATCATGAGGAGGAGATGTTGGTTTGATTTGGAAAAAGGCCAAGAGGACTTTGGAAGAATACAAACAGCATGATTTGTGACCATGTGAGTGAAGATGGCACATTATGTAAATGTTTGAAAAGAACGAGAGGCAGAGGAGGCTGGCTACCGTGTGATGAAAGCAAAGGGGTCGTACCCGTCATTTTCCCGAGGAACACATGACCCATGGATCGTGTATTTACCCTGACTGCTCTGACTTGAATGTATTTCAACGCACGTGTGTAAAAATCAACCGTTTGTCTTCTGAATCTTAATTCTTTGTCTAACTGAGACATGTTTTTGGACATTCTGCTTGTAGTGTTGGTGGTTCTTAAATGGACCAAAAAAAAAAAGTCCCTCAGGACTATAAAATCTTGCAGAAAATTTAAGGTGCAAACTCCATATTCTCTTCCATTGATAAAGATGCTACTCGTCTACAATCTTAATTCCACCACATTGTGTCTCTTTTGGACCAGCACTGTCATTTCAGGGGGCACAAAATGGCATTAAAAGTATTTACAAATGTTATATAAAAAGCTACAGTATATACACAACCCTATTTATCAACATCTTCCTCTATTAACTAGTCCATGTGTCGCTAAAAATGTATGCCTGTTTGCTGAGGTTTTTTTCCCCTCCCCTCAACCCATACTATGCTTCCCCTACAGGAGCTCAGTGGGTGAGGGTTCTTGTTTTTCTTTTATCTGCGAAAACGGGGTGCTGTAAAAGGCTTCCTTACACCCCAAAGCTAAATGTTGCACACACAAAGTCAGTCAGGGAGCTTTTAAGCATCGATCGCAGCAAAGATAGCTAGCTCAATTAGTGTTCTTCAAAATGTTTGGTTTATTTCATATATAAGTCATGCTTACAAGAAAATGTTACACAAGCGGGGAAATAGAAACACACGTGGGGGAGAAAAAAAAGCAAAAGATGGGAAATAAGACACACAGAGAAATAAAAACAAAGAAAATTGCAAAATTAGACACAGGGTTACAAATGGAGAAAAAAAAAATGTAGCTACAGTATGCTGCTCTCTCCAAAACAGTGACTCATTAAAAATGACATGACTCATAAAGCACAACATAACAACCTAAAGTCAGCTGGGATTTGTGTTGGCTATTTTGAGTACTGATCGTCCTAATTTGACTAGAGCGTCCCTATGTTCACAACCATCCATCTTTTACATTCCTCACTAGGGTTACGGGTGAGCAGGAGCCTATCGCAGCTGACTTTGGGTGAGAGGCGGGACATCCTGGACTGTTCGCCCGTCAAGTCCACAAACTATTCCCAAACTATATCTAGAGGATCAGTTGACCAGCTTGTGATCTGAATTTGCTGTTAGTTCCACATTTGTGCAGGGACAACAAACATGCACACATCAGTCGGCTTTCACATTTGCATGCTTCCAATTTGGTTGTAAAGTTGTAAATTGCTGTCATTGTCCACCACTAGGACACTAAAGAACCTCAGCGATGTGTTCCGATTTCTCTTAGGAAGAAAAAATCATTTCCAACTTGCCAACCAAAAACGCATGCATGTGTACGGACATATAGTAGACTCGCCGTTGCATGCTGACGGCGAGAAACACTCCAGAGATGGGAAATCCAGGTCCGGAAAGTCAAGACACAGTTTGGCTTTAGCCACAGGTGTTTCTACTCAACCGGCCAGTAAATGAGCTACCACACTTACACGTGTGGCTAAAGCTAAACTGTGGCAAAGTTTTTACATTCTGGACCTGGATTTACCATTTCTGCTGGAGGGGGCAAGTCCAGGTCCAGAAAGTTAAAAAATCTTGCCACAGTTATGCTTTAGCCAGTGGGCTAAACGCTGCCGGAGTTTAGCTTTAGCCACTGGCTTAAGTTCTGGTCCTGGATTTGACACCTCTGCTGCCCACCCCCACACAAACATTTTGTCAAATACAGGTCCAGAAAGTAAAAGCGGTGCCATAGTTTGGCTTTAGACACAGGTGCTTCTACTCAACCAGGAGGTAAGCAAGCTCCCAGGGAGCTTTAGCGACATTTGTGGCTAAAGCTCTACACTTACACGAGTGGCTAAAGCTAAACTGTGGCAGGGTTTTTACTTTCTGGATTTGGATTTACCATTCTTGCTAGAAGCTACAAGTCCTGGTCCAGAAAGTTAAAAAGTCCTGCCACAGTTAGGCTAAACAGTAAGATAGTGGCTAAATCCTGTCATAGATTAGCTTTAGCCACTGGCTAAAGTTCTGGTCCTGGATTTGACACCTCTGCTGCCCACACTCACACAAATATTTTGTCAAATACAGGTCCAGAAAGTAAAAACCGTGCCATTGTTTGGCTTAGACGGTGCTTCTACTCAACCAGGAGCTAAATAAACTCCTGGGGAGCTTTAGCCAAAAGTATGGCTAAAGCCAAGCAGGATTTTTACTTCCTGGACCTGGATTTGCCAACTCTGCATTTTGTCATGCCTCTTACCTGGAGTTGAGGTCGGCATGTGTGGCCGCGGTTGCCCCACCTCCTCCGCGACTTTTCTCCAAGCCCAGTTTGGTGAAAATGCCCACCAGCACCATGATGGCCACCACGCCGCAGATGATGTAGACGATGAGGTGCGTGCGGTCTCTCTCCTGGTCCTCCTGGCCCTCGGTGATGGTGGCCACGGGCTTGCCCGTGTTGGCCCAGATGGGCGTGTCGTAGTTGGAGCAGATGTGCTGGTCCAGCCGCTGTTGGCGGAACTGGCAGCAAAAGCGATAGAAGCAGGTACCGCAGCAGTATAAAAAGACACCGGCGTTGCAGTTGAAGGGCGGGTCCCACTGGCCCATCACGTCGTAGTAACCCTGGCAACGCGTCCCGCCGACTGGGGGGCCGTCCTCGTCGTCTGCATCTCCGCCACTGGAGGGAGTGGACAGGCCAGTGTCTTGAAAGGGGTTTTGGGTGGTCTCTGCATAGGTGGGAGTTGTCTTGTTGACCAGCGTGGAGGGGCCAACGACGGGGCTGTCTTCGGTGACTGTCACCGTGGTGACAGACGGATCTTGAGTGACAGTGGGCTGAGTAATTAGGGAAGAGAGGTAAAAAAAGAAGAGAAGATGGCAGGAGGGAGGAAGGATTGGTGCCATCCTGCTGACAGGGCCCCAAAGTCCAGCTTTCAACTGAAGGAGAGTTCAAGAAAGGGAAAAGAGGCAAGGAGTTCAATTTCAGTCCAAGTATACACATAAAAAAATGATTTCTTCAAGAAAATCCAAACACATTAGAGTTGACAAAGGGTGTCAAATTATATTTTAGCTCATCAAAAAAATTCAAAAGAAAGTGTAATCTTCTTAACAAGTAACAACAGCATCACAACACTCAAGGGGCTTTTAGTATTTATACAAAATGATCTCATGTATCAAAGCAATATGTCATCTTTCATCAAGGTCAATCAAAACAAACCAATTAGAGAACAAACTCACCTTCCAAATAAGAGTTTGCTGTCCCCTCTTTTTATTTGGTCACAACTTCAAGAGTCACCATAAAGCCGAAACTCTGAATCTTTGCTCTCACCTTTTCCCTCAGTGTCTTCTGAAATCCTCCCTCTCAAGTCCAAATCCCCTCTAGAAACACGTGCAAACTTTACTCAGCAGCATCTTTCCCCCCCTCCCCCGAGCACTTTCCTTTTCCCTCTTTTCATGTGTTCTCATTCGTTGACTGACTGCGGGATCCGGGAGAACCGCACACTCCTCCTCTTCTTCTTCTTCTTTTTTCTAATCTGCTCCTCCTGTCGCTCAGTCAGTTCTGGTAAACTGTGAGTACGTACACAACTGTCCTACCCGGTTAAGAGGTGCCAAGTGCAATGCATGAGTGTGTGTGAGTGAGTGAATGTGTGTGTTTATGAGGGGGGGGGGGGGGGGGTGTCTGCAACACTAAGCGCTGCAACAGTTCAGGAACCAAACCAGCTTCCCTCTGTTTACCTCATCGGTACCAGAGAGAGAGAGAGAGAGAGAGAGAGAGAGAGAGAGAGAGAGAGAGAGAGAGAGAGAGAGAGAGAGAGAGAGAGAGAGAGAGAGAGAGCGAGAGAGAGCGAGAGAGAGCGAGCGAGAGAGAGAGAATGTAGAGATTGCGGGTGAAAATAAATATTAAAATGGCATTGTTTATTTATATTATTAATCTTGTTCTAAATGACAAAACATTCCTATTGAGTATATGGGAACAAAAAATTATATAATTTTTTACCGTAAAGTTTTAAGTAAGCCACAACTTATTTTCCTTAAACAACATATATTCGTTAAACAATGTAGCCTTTTCCTTGAATTTTTTTCAGTTTTTTCCCCTCTTGATTCTGCCTGTGCAGTGATTAGTTCAGCAGATAGCAAGATGTGCAGATGTGTTCTCCTAGCTGTTTATTTGACACCAAAGAACCAAAGAACTTTCAACGCAGCATGATTTCCATTAGCATTAGCCTAAAGTATGTCCATTAGCTTAATGGTAACATACAATGGGAAACTTTAGATGGGCTAATTGAATTTAGCCTTGTTGCTGTGTTAAAATTAGCACAAACAAGGCTAATTTCTGCTAGCCTCATTATTGTGCTAATGTTAAACCATCAAACAACTGTTACTTTATTACAAAATATGTTAGTAACACATACAAGTAGAACATCCCAATATATTCACGTAAACTCCCTGAATTGCTGGCGTTTAGCTTTAGCTTCACATTTTACATGATAGTTGCAGTGATATTTGGACTACAGTCAGTTAGCTAGTTTAGCACCTTAGCTTTAATATTAAACTGTGCGCATGACAAAAGTGTGCTTCTCTCACTGCAATTCAAAAAAAGACAGTGGTACTTTCTGACTAACTAGCTTTTCCTAGCTAGAAAACATGTATCAGCTGTGAACTATGCTTAAATACAGTGGAAATTTGGCATGTTAATGATAATAATAATGTGTTTATATTGAGTGGTAGTACTGTGTGATTTTAACATTTTTCTAATTGTTAAAAAAGGAAATATAATTTACTTTAAGGGTGTTTCAGCCTATGAGCAGTAGTTCGCCAGATAGTAAACAATTCTTCAAAAAAAAGAGAGAAGTATTCTGGAAGCGGATTATTTTCACGCTCATTTGACGTTTCAAGTAAAAGTCCACTAGCTTAATGCTAATGGAAAATGTGAATGTGAATCTTAATCCTCTGCAAGAACAAAACAAAACAACTCCTATTACTGCATCTGGATTGTGATGGTCTCTTGATTACACTGTATTTGAATAGTTTGTTATTGTAAAGTAAATTCTTTTGACATTGCAGCTCAGCGACAGCATTCCCTCAGAGTTCAATTTCTGCAAATGTCTCGAGTCTGTGAGTGTGTTTTAGTGTGAAACGTGCAGAGGACAGTCAACATCTGCTGTGGTCACTCCTGCTCCTCATCTCCTTATCGGTGCGCCCGTCCCCGTCTGTTCTCGCTTTTCATGCATGCATGCGCGCTCGCACACTCTCTCAAGCCTTCCTTTCCTCTTCTGACTATTGGCATCATTCCTATATTCTCATATATCCCCGCGCTGCAGGTGTGTACGTGTGTGTGCTTGAGTCCAGGTCGTCCGAGTCGCACTGCAGCTTGGCCACGTCTGCCAGCGCTCACACAACTTGAGCGGATGTCACAGTAGAGCCAAGTTGGAGGAGTTTTTTTTGTGTGTTTTTTCCTCTAAACCACCACATGGACATTTCTAATGAAATTCTAATCTAGATTGACAAGGGCCTTTTTGCTTCGCTTTCCGCTAATCGCCTCTCCCAAAATCCTCCTCCTTTATGTGTCGTCATCCAGAAGCAAACTCCGCACTTCCTCCACGTTGTGTTGCGTGCCGGGTGTGTGTGTGTGTGTGTGTGTGTGTGTGCATAAACGAGAGCGGGAGTGTAATGGAGAGAGTGAAAAGATGAGCGTAAATGTAGGACAGCGGGGAGGAGAAGAAAGAAAAGAAAAGAAAGGAAAGTGGGGGAGGAGAAATGTTTGGCTGGAGACCAAAGAGGAAGGTGGTCACATGGGGCACACATGCGGTGTGTGGAAATATGCAAATGTCTTTTTTTTTGGTGATAGATTTGCAAACGTGCGTCATTCATTTTAGCGCCATCATCTGGTCATATACTTTACTTTGACCAACTTCCATGGAGTTTTTTTTTTAAATTCATTTTTAAGGCAGTCTTTCTTGTATTGTTTTTTATTCATTTTTAAGGCAGTCTTTCTTGACATAAGATAAAAGTATCAGCTCTAGATTTGCATATAGACAACAAATGCTGGAATTGAAAGTAGTCTGTGCTCTATTTGCATTTTGGGTTACTTGTGGCGTGTCAGCTCTGCAAATGTTTCTATCTGTAACTTTGTTGTAAAAAAGAACAAATGCATAATAGATATTAAGGAGCCATGTGAGGAGTAGAATTCACTTTATTTTAAATGGATAGCAAAAAAACGACAGTGTGTGTGTGTGTCATAGTGGGGCCAACATTTCGGGATTTCACAGAGTTGTGGGGCCCAACCGTCCATGTGGGGACATTTTGCTGGGCCCCACAAGTTTAGACCTCTTTTTTTCTTGGTTTTAGAGTTTAGGGTTGAGGTTAGGGTAAGGAATAGGGGTAGGCAATCTTTTTTGGGTTTAGGGGAAGGGGCTAGGAAATGCATTATGTCAATGAGATGGCCCCACAAAGATAGTAAAACAAACTTATGTGTGTGTGTGTGTGTGTGTGGTCTAAATAACTAAATATCTCGAAGTCTATTCCCAAAATGCCTGTAGGGCTCCAATTAACGTGTTCCCCTACACATGGTCCCACTCTCCCCAATGAGTCGAATATTTAATTTGAATAATTCATTCAGTTGATGAATATTCATATTTTAGCTTTGTGTGTGTGTCCACTAATAACAAACACTATATAATAGTGGAATAGTGCTTATTTTGTTAGCTATCGCTAATTAGCCAATCCTTCTGAATTGTCACTTGCCAAGTGGAGCTCTGGCAGTTAGTCATTAACTAAAATGGCACTTTTGTAACAGAAATGCATTTTCTGTTATTGACTGAAAATAATAACTATTCACTGTTTTTGATCTGAGGTCAAAACAATAAAAGCATCATTTTGCCACCATCTTTGTGTCGTGGAACTATGTTGGAGTGAATAGAGGCACTTCATTTTGACAACCGTAGGGATGTTCAATACCACTTTTTTTCAGACCGATACCAGTATTCACTCTTTGAGTACTCGCCGATAGCAAGTATTGCTGATATATAAAATTGCATTTAACACAATGACAAATCATTGTCTCAAAACCTTTCTTTCTGATGCAGATCATGATTTGCCAACGTGTCTGGTATCGGCAGCCTCCACGAGTACCCGATACCTAAAAATAAGGCTGGTATTGGCCCAATACCGATACCTGGTATCAGTACTCACCCATCTCTAGACAACAGTAGTGCTTTGCTACCATCTTGTGACATCTTGGTGGCAAGAAACTGTGTTGAAGTAAGTTGAGGAGCTCCACTTTCATAAAAATAGTGCTTTGCCGCCATCTGTGCCACCTTTAGCAATTACAAACCATTTAGGGCGGTGGTTGGTGTCAATTACTCACCTATTATGCTCAAATAATAGAATATTGAAAAACTAAATGTCAATGAAAGCATAGTAGAGCCAGCGATCATCAACATGTCCAATATTAGACATTTGAAATAACATCGTCATAAAGAAACATTTACCACTGGCAGCAATCCACGGAGCAGGATGAGTGTCTCGCATGCTGACAGCTGTGTCTCTCGGCTGGTGTGAGAGTGCAGTGGCGTTGCGTCAGGCAATTAGCGGGTCAAGTCCTGCGGGACAAAGTGAATGAGCGTACACTTCAACAGGAAGTCCATTGATCAACAAAGAAAAGCTTATTGGTCACTGCTTATAGGATGCAATGTCACATGACGTGCATCACGAAAGGCGCTTCGTGTAGCAACCGGTTTGAAGCAATCGTTGGAATAAACAAAACAAGCTTCAATTTGGCAGATTTTTGCTCATGTCGTAGCTTTTTAATGAAATCCGCTTAACATTGTTCAGGTTGGAATGTTTGCGTGCATGCTCCCATTTGTTCATTGGAGCACATTTTAATATGAAGGGCGCATTCGCCAGGGAACTGGAAATGATCATTGCAAATTAGAATTCCCTTACGAGGTTTGATTTCAACTGCCTTGCACACACATAAAAACAATCCCAAAAAATATTGCCACTGAGGTTTATTTGACAGATGTGCCAGGTTCGTTCATTCTGGCATTGAGATCATGCTTTCGTTTGGATCGTCATTATGCTGTCCATGTTTCATGATATTTTGCTCATGTTAGACAATATATATGCATTTAATGAGTTTCCATGGAGTGTGAAGTAATTCCATCTCGAGAACTTTTGCCGTCCACAGAGTAAAAAGCAAATGAGAGCAAAAATGGAGTGCAGAGTAATGAAAGTCTGTTAGTTAGGCGAATGATCCCTGATGTTCAGCCTGACCATTTGACTGCACTCAATTTGCCAATTAGAAAAGCAAAGACAAAAGAGGTCACTCGTGTCCACGGGGGATGAATCATGGAGTAGAATTAAAAACAACAGAACCCCCCCGTACGCAAAGCTGACTCCAGGTCATGTGATCAGCATGTTTTTAGACATTGGAACTGGATGAATACACTCACCGGACACAAATTCTGCACTCTAAATACAGTTGGGACAAAAATAACCAAAAGTTCGTCAAAAAGGGACCGACTCAATGTTTTGATTTATTTTTTTTAAACCAAAACATTGGTTCAAATGAATAACCCAGCAAACAACCGATTTAAAAAAATTAACAAACAACTCAGTTTTTTGGGGACTGACCCAACTTTTTGGGTTGTGCATGAAAAACACAAATTTGGGCCAAAAATAATCTTAATTGAGTCAAAAAGGGACAGAGACAACATTTTGGTTTATTTATTTAAACCAAAAAGTAAGGGTCAAGTGAATAACCCCCAAAACCCATTTTTGGAGGATTGACCCAATGTGTTGGGTTATTTATTTACTTTGTAAACCAAAAAGTTGGTTTAACAACTAACCAACCAAACAACACTCCCCCCGCCCCTTTTTTGGGGGGAGTCCGATTCAACTTTTTGGGTTACACATCTAAACCAAAAAGTTGGGTCAAAAGAATAACCCAAAACCCAATATTTTGGGTTGTTTTTTTGTGTTTTTTTATTTTGACAAGCCAAAAAGAAAACAAATGAGGATTTAAAAAATAATAATTTACGAAGCAATTTTTGGGATTGTTCTGTGTGTTATTGATATGACCCAACATTTTGGTTTAAATGATTAACCCACCCCTGTTCAACTGCCACGTTTTTGTGACATAAATGAGATAAATAAAACATAAAATAGATAATTAATTTTCATTTTACATGATTAATGTGACCTATAAGCTGTACAACTAAGTTGAACATTTTGGGATATGGAATGGTTATGATCAGATGAAACAAAGGTTGAACTTTTTTGGCTAAGCCAGGAAAAGCCTACTAGAACAGCTGAACTTTATTTGGTGTTGATCAGGTTAGAAAAGGGTGTGCACACTTATACAACCCCAGTATCTCAGTTGTTTATTTGTTCTATTGAGCTACATTAATGGTAGAAAAAGTTTTTGATATAATTTTTCATTGTCTTTTCATATCACAAAAACCTGACAGGGGTGTGTAGACTTTTTATATACATGTACGCCAACGAGGCAAAGAAAAAAAGTCAAATGATTATCTACTTGACGTTGTCAGTCAACATCAACAACAATTCAAATGAGGATGAAGGAGAATTTACTTTTCTTTTTATTTATTTATTTATTTATTATTATTTACAAACACAAAGCAAAGACTGCGGTGCTGTCATCAGAATAATGCGTGTGTGCGGGTGTGTTTCCATACTAATGCCCTTTTGGACATCCCTGTCATTGCTGACCTTTTTACAAAATGAAAGGAGATGCAAATATTCAGCTTCATTTAGTACCGGCCACAAGTCGTTTCCACAACGAGCTCCTCTGGGCCAGCTTTGCTCAGGCACATGGCCAGCGGCGTCCTTTTCTGCACACAATCGTAATGAATCTCATCCCCCGATTGCCTTTGTGTCCACCTGTCCTCTTTCTGTCTCCATTGCCTCTCAAGTTGCATCATTTTTTTACTACCTAAATATTCACACGTCTATCTAACTATATTTGGGAACTTAGGGCTTATAATACATTTCCAATGAGCCATTGATTGATAGATGATCAATTAATTCAGACCGACTTCATTCCCCCCAAATTTATTTGTGCTTATTCGTGATGCTGCAATGAAGTGTGTGAGATTCAAAACATTACAACAGGAGACACAAAATCCATTGTTGGATTGATTTTTATCCAGATGAGGTTTTTCTGACTTGTCGCTCTTAAAGTTCAAAGTGTCAACCTTTCTCACATTGGGTGAGTGGTTTGCACATGTTCTGTCTGTAGATGGTTTTTTTTTTTTGTATGTGTCCAGAAAGTGTAAATGTGTTTATGAAATACAGAAATGCAGCCATGTAAAGGTTATGATAACATGACTAAAATAATCAAAATCATTTCTTCAAAATTGCAGGTGCTGCCACCTCACAATGAAACTCTGCCGCCTTCCAGAAGGCGCATTGCGGTTGTGTATTGCAAAACAGCAGCCCGTTGAATGGCAGGCGCTGTGGTTGATTTTAATAGGGAGCTGCTATTTCACTTGGTCCTCCTGCATATTTCGTGCTTCTCTCCGGTTAATGAAACCGAACCGCCTCCATGCTCGCGCTTATATACGCTGTCTGCACTTTGCTCTGATTGACAGTATACTCGCATCTACATTGTTGTTTACTTGCTCACCGCCACACTCGCTCCTCTGTGCATTGAAATGCGAGAGTAAATATGGCAAAACATAACTGAATTTCACTCAGAACCTCGTTCTTGGTTAGACCTTTGATAGTTTAAAGAGGATTTGGTGAGGGTTTCAATAATGTGTGGAAGTGTTTCTTTACTTTGTATTTGAGCATTTTGGTTGTGTGTGATAGGTTCAGTTCAGTATCTGTGAGAGCATTTCAGTGCTTGTACGAGTGTTTCACTATCGTATGAGAGTGTTTTATTAGTGTGTATTAGAGCATTTTAGTAGCTTGAGAGAGTGATTCAGTAGTGTGTGAGAGCATTTTAGTAGTGATAGTCTTCCGTAGTGTGTTAGTGTTTCATTAGTTTGTATTAAAGCATTTTAGTGGTGCAAAAGCATTCCGTAGTGCTTTTAAGATTGTTTTAGTCGTGTGTGAGTATTTCATTAGTATTAGAGCATTTCAGTTGTGTATTAGAGAATTTTGGTAGTGTGTGAGAGGGGTTCAGTACATGTGAGAGCATTTCAGTAGTGCTTGTACGAGTGTTTCACTAATGCATGAGAGTGTTTTATTAGTGTGTATTAGAGCATTTTAGTAGATTGTGAGAGTGATTCAGTAGTGTGTGAGAGCATTTTAGTAGAGATAGTCTTTCCGTAGTGTGTTAGTGTTTCATTAGTTTGTATTAAAGCATTTTAGTGGTGCGAAAGCATTCCGTAGTGCTTTTAAGATTGTTTTAGTCGTGTGTGAGTATTTCATTAGTATTAGAGCATTTCAGTTGTGTATTAGAGAATTTTGGTAGTGTGTGAGAGGGGTTCAGTACATGTGAGAGCATTTCAGCAGTGCTTGGACGAGTGTTTCACTATTGCATGAGAGTGTTTTATTAGTGTGTATTAGAGCATTTTAGTAGCTTGAGAGAGTGATTCAGTAGTGTGTGAGAGCATTTTAGTAGTGATAGTCTTTCCGTAGTGTGTTAGTGTTTCATTAGTTTGTATTAAAGCATTTTAGTGGTGCGAAAGCATTCCGTAGTGCTTTTAAGATTGTTTTAGTCGTGTGTGAGTATTTCATTAGTATTAGAGCATTTCAGTTGTGTATTAGAGAATTTTGGTAGTGTGTGAGAGGGGTTCAGTAATTGTGAGAGCATTTCAGTGCTTGTACGAGTGTTTCACTATCGTATGAGAATGTTTTATTAGTGTGTATTAGAGCATTTTAGTAGCTTGAGAGAGTGATTCAGTAGTGTGTGAGAGCATTTTAGTAGTGATAGTCTTTCCGTAGTGTGTCAGTGTTTCATTAGTTTGTATTAAAGCATTTTAGTGGTGCGAAAGCATTCCGTAGTGCTTTTAAGATTGTTTTAGTCGTGTGTGAGTATTTCATTAGTATTAGAGCATTTCAGTTGTGTATTAGATAATTTTGGTAGTGTGTGAGAGGGGTTCAGTACATGTGAGAGCATTTCAGTAGTGCTTGTACGAGTGTTTCACTATTGCATGAGAGTGTTTTATTAGTGTGTATTAGAGCATTTTAGTAGCTTGAGAGAGTGATTCAGTAGTGTGTGAGAGCATTTTAGTAGTGATAGTCTTTCCGTAGTGTGTTAGTGTTTCATTAGTTTGTATTAGAGCATTTTAGTGGTGCAAAAGCATTCCGTAGAGCTTTTAAGATTTTTTCAGTCGTGTGTGAGTATTTCATTAGTATTAGAGCATTTCAGTTGTGCAGATAATAGAATATTAGAAGTTCGTAAGTGTGTTTCCGTAAGTTGTGAAAGTGTTTCTATAGTGTACATTGAAGCATTTTAGTAGAGCATGAGAGCCATTCAGTTGCATGTGAGAGCATTTCATTAGTGCATGTGAGAGTGTTGCAGTAGCATGCGCGTTTTATTAGTGTGTATTAGAACATTTTAGTTTTGTGTGAGAGCAAAAACATACTCAAGTATTGAGTAACAGGAAGGTAATTTCTGATTTTTTTTGTCTTTATGTAAGTGTTTCAGTAGTGTGCGAAAGTGCTTCAATACTTTGTAATAGAGAATTTTGGTAGTGTGTGAGAGTGTTTCAGTAAGTGTGAGAACATTTCAGTAGTGCTTGTACACTACTGTGTGAGAGTGATTTAATTTGTGTATATTAGAACATTTTAGTAGATTGTGAGTGATTTAGTTGTGTGTAAGAGCATTTTAGTAGTGTTGGGATAGTATTTCAGTAGTGTGTGAGAGTGTTTCATTTGTATGCATTAGAGCATTTTAGTGGCGAGATTTCAGTAGTGCTTTTAAGAGTGTTTTAGTAGTGTGTGAGTGTTTCGTTAATATTGGAGCATTTCAGTAGTGCTTGTGAGATAACTTAAATAGTATGCAAGAGGATTTAGGTAGTGTGTGAGAGTGCTTCTATAATTGTGAGAGCATTTCAGTTGTGCTTGTACACTATTGTGTGAGAGTGTTGCATTTGTGTATAAAGAACATTTTAGTAGATTGTGAGTGATTAAGTAGTGTGTGAGAGTGTTTCATTTGGTGTTCTTGAAATGAGCTGATGCTTCTTTTGTGACGTCCCCACACAGTCTTCACGCCACTCCTTAGACATTTGTGCTCAATGATGTGCGCCACGCGAAAAAAAAGTTTGAGGCCAAGTTGACAATACGTCACGCTGCATGGGAAGCTTCATCGCTCCTCTGAGCTCACATCAGTCATTTGCCACAGCAGCCCTCACACACACACACACACACACACACACACACACACACACACACACGCACACACACCAAGACACCGCGTGCGTGTGTGTGCTCATGAAGAGCCAACGGGCTCGAACCCCCCCCACCCCTCACAAAGCAGGTGCGCTTGGCATTCATGCTTCATCTTTCGCAGCCAAACCCATTTTCCACATCCAAATGATTCCACAGGGGCTGATTAACCTGAAACGTGACCTTCTTTATTTAAATTTTAAAAACGCTTCATCGCTGTCCCTCCTGCTGATGTCTGATATCAATGCAAGTACAATACAAGACAAGTTACTAGCTAGTAGCATGGACGTAACATTGCCATTTTCAACATCAAATTTGGCGAACGGCAACAGCGTTTTGCGAAAACTCCCAACTTTGATTTGATAATTTGATTATATAACGTCATAAGTCACTTGACACTAGAATGTTCCTTTTTGTACAGCCCTGCAAAAAAGTTGACCTGATGTGCAAACTTCCTTGACACCAATATGCCACCAGACAGTGAATGTTATTGCTTAGGCCTGGGCACAAAAGCGTTTCTGACATTGGGGTCTACGGTTTGAATAAAAATGACAGAAAATGTATCATTCTTGTACAGGATCTCATTAAACTGCAGGTTTCTCCTCTGCAGCACATCTCTGGCGCTCACAGGTGCGAGAACAAAGGTCTCACTGCTGTTTTGTCTGTGTGTGTGTCCTCCCCCTCCCTCCCTTTAACAGCCACTCTGCAGCCTCTCTTGCCTGTGCAAATGTCAGCCTTCACATCCCCTGCAATCAAAGGCTCCGCAGTTGCCGCAGGACCCCCCCCCCCCCCCCCCCCGACGCCGAAATCTGACGGCTCCCCAGAAATGATCCAACTTCACGTGTTCAAAAGAAAACAGCGAGAGTCTCTTTCAGTAAACAGGCAAAGTGTGTTTTTTGAGTAGCCTGAATGAAGTGATGTCAATTCC
Organism: Vanacampus margaritifer; assembly: GCF_051991255.1. Classification (NCBI taxonomy): domain Eukaryota; kingdom Metazoa; phylum Chordata; class Actinopteri; order Syngnathiformes; family Syngnathidae; genus Vanacampus; species Vanacampus margaritifer. The sequence goes on from NC_135449.1 coordinate 10,577,179, forward strand.
AAAAGAAACGAGTCAGTTTGTCAAACTTTCGGTGCCCCCGGTATTTGTGGGTGTGTAATTCTTTGTACGGCGATGTCATCAGGCTTACAGTATCTCCGCGGATCTTTCATTGCAAAGTTGAAATTTGAAGCAAATCTGTCTGGTGAGCGCTGCTGTGCAATGTCATTAAAACTCTGTTGTTATATGCGTAATTGAGAGAGTTTGCCAGCATATTCTGTGATTCATCCAAAATATAGTCATTTCAATTTGACTTTTGAGATGTTATTGTTATTTTAAGGGCGAGGGCGAGTTGACAATGATATTTTAAAAATTTGATTGTGTTATTCTGGATTTTCAGAGCACGCAGTTACCTGGTTTTCAAATGAATCCAGCAATAGGTCCCAGTCCATTAGGTGCTCTGAATTTGTTACTTGCCATAAGGGGGTGCCACAGGGTTCTGTATTGGGCCCCCTCTTATTTGTTATTTCTCATTGACTTAGGTCAAAATATGCAAATTTACATTGTGTTTGGATAAACTCTTTTTTTTTTGTTTAACTGTAAAAAGTTGCCTCAAATGATTCCCACAGTGTCGACTCTCAACGAAATCGAGGTGGTCCAGATGTATAAAATCTTGGGTGTCTTAATTGATGACTCGCTAACTTTCAAGCCACATCATAGAAAATCTTGTGAAGCAGCTAAAGCTACATCTTTTTTTTTTTTTTTAATGTCGTAAGTGTCGTGCTGCGACATTTGTATCCGTGTTGGAGTATGGAAATATTTTATGTATGAATGTTGTTGTAAAATGTTTTCGGATGAGTGGTACTGTTTATCATATTTCTTTTAAGTTAATTACTAACTGTAAGATGTTTTCTTTGGTCAAAAGATTATTTGTTGCTTTTGGTCCCCTATTGGGTTGTTGGCTAAAAAAGTTTTTGTTTTCTTTGCTGTTTACTTGGAATATATAACTGATTCATTTTTTAAATAGAGGTTTTCCAGCTCAATGGGATATTGCCGGTTAAATAAATGTTAAATGAAATGAAAGTTAACTAAGCACTCACCTCGACAACTTAACCAAACATTTTATTGGCGGCACTTATTAGAAGCTAACACTGTTAGCCAATGCTAATCTGTGCTGTTCTATGTTCTAGTAAAGAAAAATAGCACCGTGTATAAAACCAAAATCAAACATACATTAAAAAAATAATAATGTACGTACCATTAAGAGGCGTGACGGACTTCAAAACCGCCTCAACTCATTCAGTAGCACCCGTAGGAAAGTTTCGAAAAAAATAGCCAGATTTACCAGTTAACTCAAAATTCAGTGGGCATGTTTACCATGATAGGAGGACGCACAACAAATTCAACAGGAAGTCGGCCATTTTGTTTTTAGAACAGCCATTTTGGGCAAATTGCGGTGCTTGTTCTTGGATAAACTCATACTAGGGAATTTGCTAAGCATGGGAAGATGATATATTTGATCAAAGGGAAACACATAGTGTTTTTTTTGTTTTTTTTTGCCATTGGGTCCTTTTACAACTGCTTTTAACTTTTTTACTATACAGGAGTTAACTGTCAACTGACTGTTAAGAATGATCAAATATTAGCTAAAACATTACGCCTGCAGTTAACATTCTAGAAACCCCCTAGATTAGTATGCTCCGGCTCATCTATACAAAAGGGAAAAAAGAATAAAAGTAAGGGCCTGGGGTCAAACCTCAAGTAAGCACTTGGGACCTTGTCTTTAACACTTCACTCACACGTTTGACATGCTGCAAATGACTGCTATGTGTATGATTAAAGACGATACGCTGGCTGCGGCGGCGGTGGACGCGTGTCAGTGAGATGAAGGATGGAGATGAGAGCTTCAGCCCTCCACGCCCCGTGGCACTTCGGAGCTCGGCGCTCTTCATTAGCTGGCAGGGCTTTGGGATTTTTATCTGTTCGCTACAGGGGGTCGTGACGCTGCGTTGAGGAGCCGCTTTGGCACGTGTGCGTGTCGTGTGTTGAGAATCGACATGAGAGCTATACCATGGGATCATGTGTGTCTTTGAGAGGAGATGAGGGAAAAGTCGGCTGGTGCTCCAGGGACTGGGAGCAGCTAGTGAAAGTCAAATAAGACATGCAAAGCTCTCTCAGTTTAGCGGTATATACTGTACATATAGAGGTCACTTGACAAAAGAACTCTCCAATCAGTTAGACTTCTTTCATTTTGTAGTGTGCTAATCTGTTGACATATTGAATTCAGTTTGTCTCGTGATGATCATAGCATATTTTAGAGTGTTTTATTGTGGGCAGGGCTCTTGTGCATTAAAAAACATTCAGGCTGGCTAAATTGCTCAACAGCAAACCATTAAATGCAAGAACTCATTTTGTGTATTTTTAACAAAAAAGAAAAGAAACTGACTCAAAATGTTTACATTATTCAGGTACTTTGCTTTTCCTGCATGTCATTAAAAATCCCCAAATTACTAGGTTTACTCACAGTGTAGTATAGGGCAGTACAAAACAGTGCAAGCACAACTTTAAGCAATGTCTGACATCTAGTGGTGAATGGTTATATTACAACTTAAAACTATGGCAGAGAAACATGTTGATTAATTGCATTCTTTTTTTTCAGGGTGACCCTAATAATCTCCATCATCATCAAAAAATCTCCAGGAAACAAACCTGATTCTCTTTCCATCAGATCCAAGTGAGGCACCACATGGGACCAATGATCCAATTTAACGTCTCAGCCATCATCACAAATTCACATGAATGTACTCTGGGAAAGATAACACAATATGAGTTTAAATAAAATTACAGAATATAATAGGAAACCAACACCATTCAAATTGGAGGAAAATGCATCATCTAAGCGCCAATACAAGAAACGTATCAAATATTCTCTTTACAATAACTTTTAAATAATGCTCAGTTTTGACTAACCGTCGGTTTAGATATCCATACAACATGTTTATCGTGGTCGTAGACAGCAGCGGGCACTATTATGAGCTACCCCTCTCACAATGTAACCAGCATATTTCGTTAGAAGGCGTACTTAATGTCTGATGAATAACAAATACAGTATAATTCATTTCTTACTGTTACAACCAAAATGAGAAATTGAATGGGCAATTCCGTGCATAGAATGACTCAGGAGAACCACCAGTTTGATTCGTAACCTTAAAATAAACAATTTAACCGGTAAAGTGACCCGTTTAGTAATTAGCGACAGTTACACATGGAAACGACATCCGGTTATAACGTTCAAAACAAAAGCACATGAGAAGAGCGAATCTAAATTGGGATTCTATACTTCAAACCAAGCGATTGTAGTGTCCAAAGTATGTCTAGGGTTTTGACGACAGGATTTTATCTATCGCTTTTTCAACGTCGAGCTCCTCTAAAGTGCTGTTACAACTGGAAAACAAATTACACAAAAAATGAAAAACGAGTGCACGTGTGTGCCATTGAGCCACCTGGCATTTATTCGCCTCCTCCAGTAAACGTAAATGCAAATTATAAAATACATTATACACATGGGAGATTTGAAGTTTTGATTATACAATTAATATATACTTAATTTAATTTAAACAATTTTAAAGTGTTGCTTGTGTATGTCCGCTCCGCTGTATGATTTATGTCATTTTGTCGTGCTCGATAGTAGCAATTTATGTACAATGGCGCCCCCTTGTGGCAATTCTTAAGTATCGCCATTTACTGTAAAAATTAACTCACTATTGCGTTAGCTGAGATTAAAAGGTTCTGATTTAGGTAGAACCTCGTCGTAAACAAGCTTTTGTGCTGAAGGGTAACATTTGCTTATTATTTTTTGATTACAAGGGACAGATGAGTACAATGGGTGGGTTATTTAATATATTTGTTATTTAAGTAACCATTATTTAAAAAAAAAAAAAAAAACTAAACAATATTTAAAATGTTTGTGTATGCCAATTTGCTTATTTCACAGTTCTTCCATTTTACCATGTTTCACTTCAGAACTTATAACAATTTTATTAAGTAAATGAATGAGTGGATTTTTTTTTTAATTCACTAATTTTAAGTAAAACAATGGTACAACTAATATATTACAGGGCTCCTGATAAAGTAAATGCTTGGTGTGCCAGAATAAAGTGCATAATGATGCAGACAATTGTTTTCATAACGTTTTTGTTTATTCTTAAAAAAAAGAAAAAAAGAAAGACAAGGTCCAAGTTTTTGGAGGCCCCGCGCTCACCCTATTCCCCCCAGCTGGCTAGCTCCACTAAACAACCAGCAAAGAAAAAATAGCCATATGAACAATTGATAATATACACCCCATATACAGCAATACATAGTGGTCTACCATAACGTTACCAATAATGCGCAACCTCTAACGAGGCTTCATTTTCAACTGTCGCCACTGATAAGGTTTCATTTCAACAGCAACTGACAACCAATGACGGTTGTGCGTTTTTTTTTTTTTTTTGTTACTCGTGTGGGTGGGCATCAGGATGCTAAGGTGATCGCCAACACCTCAGCTGATCAGTCACGTAACGCAAAAGGTGGCTTCGCCCAACATTCGTCTGCTAACCTGAACGCCCCGTGAAACCAAACCGACTTAAGTGCAAAGTTTAGGAGGCACTGACACACTTGCACGTCACACACACTTCCATGTGATCGTAGATTGATGGGTAACCGTTACCTTGAAATGACAGATTCACTTTCAGCAGGTGAGCACGAAAAAATAGTACACACCTGCTGATGGATCCTCATTGCAATACTATAAAGATTAGTTGAAGCCCACCTCATAGTGCATAAGAAAGCCAGTAACAGAAAGGCTGTGTGTACGTGTGAGTGCATGGGAAGCCGGTTGAGGATTTATAATCCCTATCTTTGATATCCAGTGTATGATCCATGTACTAGTGAACTCCTTGTACTCAATAGTAAGAATTTTGCACAAAGTACATGGACCTTAAGGCAGGTATCAATGATACGGAACAAAAACTGAAAGCGGCTTTCCATGTGTGTGCCAGAGAGCCCAGCAGTGATAAGAGACAGCATAGAGAAGGTGTCAAGGTGGAGCCTGAACGCATCACGCCGCCATCCGAGGCTACAGACACAACTCCAAGTGCAGCTGCAGGTCCGTGCTGTCCAGGAAGTCAGCAGAGAAGACACTCGGCGGTGTGTGTGGAGCCAGAGGGGTCAGACTGGTCCCCCCTTCTCCGCTTCCTCCTCCTCCCCCCACGCCGTTCCCGCCGCTGGAGCCGGAGCTCCCCACCATGGAGATGTCCAGCCAATCCATGCTGTCCAGAGCGGCGTCGCCGAAGTCCAGCCCGGCCGAGTGGGGCGAGAAGCCCAAGTCGGACGTGTCCATGGGGGAGGGCGGGTGGTCCAGGATGCCGGCAGTGCTCAGCATTTGGCTGTGGAGGTCGTCGATGAGCGCCAGGCCGCCGCTCGGTTCCACGCCGAGCAGCGTGGAGCTCTGCAGGAAGTCCTCCAGGTGAGCTCCGCCCGTGCAGGGCTCCCTCGGGGGGGCGATGAGGGGAGAGGTAGGGGTGGGAGGGGAGAGGTGGAGAGGGGACGGCGGGGAAGTGGGCGAGGGCGGGTCGGAGTGTAGAGGGGCGAGCGACGGGTCCGGGTTGGCCTTAAAACCTGGGATTTCTTTTGCAGGACACAAGAAGGGAACAAGTACCAAAACAATGAAAATAATTGTGAGTGAAATGCGAGATTTTGTGTTCTACACCTACAACATCTTAGTAAACGCTTCTCCAACCGGTAGCTCACGAGTCGTTTGAGTAGCTTGTGGACAGATAGCTAAGACTAACTTGAAAATAAAGTTGACCAAATAATACACTGACGGCAATGCTAATATCCTTAGTAGACTTTTACTTTGAAGTTGGGCAGCGTCGTGGCGTAATGGCTGCTTGACTTCCCTTTTCAACATTTAGGATTTCTCTATCTTACTTTTTATTGACATCAAAATGCTATCCCAAACTCATATTCAATCGCTAATTCAGGACGCTAAGAAACCGCGAGTTAATTACGCCATCATTGTATGCACGGCACAAATCTCCAACGTTAGTGGCTAGCAGCTAGCCGTTAGCATTAACGCATTCATTCCCAGCCATTTTCACTGAAGCAACCCCCTTCGCTCCCGGCTGTTTACTAGATTTTTACTGATTTTGTAAGGCCCACAGAATATTGTGCTCTATTGCTATAAAAACATGGACCCTACAAAAAGAAAGATTAGTCTCTTCTTTCATCAGGAAAAAAAAGTATATTTCCATCTGTTTCCGTTTTGCAGCAATTAGCATTACAATATAGCTAAGTTAAGTTTCAACTGTTTAAAACACTGGGGAAAAGTGCTTTTTTGCAACATGGCCCTGGTTGAGCTCTTATACTCTGCTGCCACCTGCTGGCCGTTTTTTTTGGTAATAACTACAATTGCTTTAAGCAACCTCTTCAGGTCAGAGGCTGCATCAAAGCCTTCTCTATGCTCTAGCATTAAAAAAAACAACAACATAAATGTATAAATACACTTTTGGGATCATGGCAATATTTAAAAGAGAACGTTTTTATACATTTTGGAGAGCAAATGGCTTGCTTAATTTATTCAAGAGTCGGGACCAAAGATACTTTGCATTCACTCTCCATGTTTAAAGGCAGGGAATGTGCCTTAAATTGCACTTTGAGGTCTTTTCATTATTGGGGGAAGAAGTTAAATAGAACTTTGCCTTCATTTATTTTCCAAAACTCTTTTGCCCATTTAATACATGTAAAAACAAACACAGAAAAAAAACATTCAACTTAAAATGTCAAATATAGCTATTAAGATTTTGATTTTTTAATAGGCAAAAACGTTTTATAAAATAAATTAAAACAAGTACGGTGTATAAACGATACAATCCAAACCGTGACTTCTGTTATCCGTGCATCATTTTAGTATTTTTTTTTTTTCATATGCCAATGTATGCATTTTGTGACGACTCTTGTGTTTGAAGTAAAGGCAAATAACAAAAATTTGGCTATAAAATAAATGTCGTGAAACATGAGTAGCTCGCTGTTGTTTTGCTTTTCTAAAAGTAGCTCTCGCTCGAAGTACCTCCACTTTTGAGCAGGATGTCGAAAAGGTCGTCCATTTGCTGACAATTGACGGCATTCCCCTGTAAACACAAATGCCCCAATACTTGTAAACACTACACACAAGTATTCAAAACTGAAAACGTGCTCATAAGTTCTGCAACAAAGTGAGAAAGTGAAGATAAAGACGGCAAATCAGAAGACGTACTTTGGAGCGCTGTGTAGGAAGAGAGGTGTTGGGTTTGGGAGAGGGAGGAGTAAACAAAGTGTGTCGGTCATAAGGCGGGCACACCCGCTCTGTCTGCCGAGATGGAGCGATGAAGAGGAGAGGAAAAAAGTCAATGAATGTGAGGAAGAATGGAAGAGATGGAAATGGAGACGAGCGTGACGGGCGGCGGCCGTGCCGACGGTACCTTGAAGGAGGAGATGGGGTTGCTTTGGCTTTCGCTGTTGGACATGTCGTCGAAGAAAGGCTGCAGGTTGGGGGGGGCGGTGGCGCACGAGACGGCCGGCGGGATGCCGTTGGTGTCCACGTGCAACTCGGTTTTCTCACCCTGGGGGAGGTAATTAACAGCAAGTGTCAATCATTTGATTGGAAAGACGATTGCTGGTTGGTCATCGTCGTCGCACCTTTTTGATTTGCTGACTCACCCCCTTGCTGTCTTTCTGCTTTTGTGATTGGCTGTCAGTGCTGGTCAGCTTGTTTGGACTGGACTGCAGTCTCTACAAGGACAAAGGCCATGAAGGACGTGCAAGTGTCTTCGCACCTCGAGTTTTTGCTCTGTACCTGCAGCGTGACGCGCCCGTTGCTTTTGGCCTGCGAGGGTGTTCGGTTCTGACCGTCCGGCGTGTTGCTGGTGAGGGCGATCAAGTAGTGGTTGCCGTTGGTGTCGGTGACCAGCGTGCCGCCTGCCTTAAGGAGGTCTAACGAAATTGCTTGAGTGTGGATCTGTGCGCTGTTCTGTTGGTTGACGAAAACTGGCGCCACCTATAGGAAAGACAACATCATTTGTTTGGATGTAACGATAATGGCAAAATCGTGATATTCAAATTGCCACAATACCATCGTCGTTTTTCATTTGTGAAGCTCAAGCACCCCCTGGTGGTTAATTTATTAGTGCAGCTTCATTTTATTTTGGCTTATTTTGGTCACCTATGTTTAAGTTTCATTGCTAATAGCCAGATGAAGAGGAATGTAACATGTTTGAGGAGTTCCTTATTGCTCACATGAACCAAACTATGTTCTAACTGGATATACTGCAGTGGTTATCATTCACAAATCAGTCATACGAGAACATATTTTTCAACCCCTCTGTCAAAAACCACGACTTTTCACCTGCTTTAGCTGAACACAGCATTTTTCACAACAATGATATTTTGCGCCACTGAGCCAATAGAAGCACAAGACAAATAACTGGCCAAGCCTATTTTTCTTTTATAGAACAATATATACATACACACACTTTTTTTTTTTATTACAATATCGTGAGTTTCTATACAGTATTGTGAGCCGTTTATAAAAAAATTATATCACCAACTTCCTGACAATATTGTGATAGTGATCAAATCGTGAAGTTTGGATATTGTCTCGGTGATCTCACAAAAAGTGGAATTTCACTATATAAATATATATATATATATATGGACACCATATAATTATATAAAAAACAGTTTCCCCTTCCCACATGTTAAATTGGATTCATAATAAATGAATGTTCCCCACTGAAATGAACTGATATGCCATTAAATAGTTCCTCCAGCACCCCGACACACTTTTTTTTTTTTTTACTATGTGTTTTTAACCGTGTGGCGCTGAACACATCATATGTGATACTTGACTTTTCAAGGCCTCATCAGTGTGATATTTTTTTTTCTTGAAAAGTCAGATTACACCTGTACACTGAAATACATGCATTGTGCATATAATGCAGTAGAGAGCAGTTATCCCATCACTAAACGACATTCCAACGATAAAATGGCCGCAATGAAGGAACGAACCAATTTTGAAATAATTGAGTTGACTTGATTTTTCCTGAAACAACACTGGGGTGATGTAACTTGAATTTTTTTTTGGGCTCCTTTTCTACATCTCCATAGATTGTGTAGATGTACCTTTTATGACTAATAATGTTGTTGTTGAATATGCTTGGTGATGATGCAGGCCCAGTATGCTCACCTGCTGAGTGCTGACAGTGGGCGTCTGCTGCTTGTGCTGCTGCTGCCGTTGCTGAGCCTTCAGCTGCTTCCTCTGCTGGCTTTGGTTGACTGCAGGCTTCTGGGTGGCCACAGTCTGGTTGTGGAGCTGCACCTGGACCCGCTTCAGCTGAACCGGGCTCTTGTGCTGCGTTTGGTTCTTCTTCCCTTGAGCTTGTTGCAGCTGGTTCTGCTGTGCCAGTTTCTGCTGGGCCTGCAGCTGCTTCTGCTGCGTCTGCTGAATGATGAGCTGCTGGAGTTGCTGCTGCTGCTGGAGCAGGATTTGGGATTCCTTTTTGTGCTCGGGCTGTTTTGGAGGGTTGGACTTTGGCTCCGAAACTTTGCGAGAATGCGTCAGCTGCTCCGCTTGTTGGACTTGCAGCCGATTAATTTGCTGGAGTCTGAGCAGAGTCTCCTGGGAGCACTGCATAGGCTGGATGACTCTTTTGCTTTGGGCCTCCTCCACGACTCCCGTCATACCTTCAACAGGCTCAGCTTCCTGCTTCACTTTCAACAGGCCGTTGGGAAGCACGGGGAGCTCGATGGCGGATGCTTTAATGAGCGTCTGAGGTTTCACATCTGAAGTTCTCTTGTCACTTCCTTCCCGCTCTGATGCCGCCACTCCTGCCACCTTTCCCAGTTCCAGCTGAGATCTGAGCGTCTCCACCAGCCTCTGCTTCTGCCTCAGCATCCGGGTCAACTCCTCAATCTGTTTGTCCTTCTCTTGCAGCATCTGGTCTTTGTCCATGGAGGATGAGTCCATGGCTACAACAGAGAAAGACTCCAGGGGCTTGACCGAGCCAGGTGAGGACCTGTGGAGGCTGCATGAGCTCTGGCCTTCTTCTTTGAGCTGGCTGAGCGGTTGGTAAAGAGGGGAGGTGTTGGACGGGTGCTGAGGAGAGGGATGGAGGGTGAGTTGAGTCAGGGGGGAGCTCACCTGAAGAAAAAAAAATAAGTAAGTGTTTTGGAAACGCTTGAGAGACAAACATTTTGTAGGATGCTCACCATCTCCCCAAACATGTCTCCGTTACAGCTAGTTTCATCTGGACTCAGCCCTGCTAATGAGCGCTCAGATGGAGAAGGAGACACGGGCGGGCTGGAGCTGGTGCTTCCAAAACGCAGGATCCGACCAGGAAAAACTTGAGCCAGCGGGGACAGAGCCGTCTTCAACCCCCCTTCAGCCTGTTGGTGGTCGGCGACTGCGGCCGGAGCCGTGTTAGCTGCACAGGCGGCGCCCTGATGGATGGGTTGCACTACGCCGTTTTTCGAGACGGCCGCAGGGGCGCCGTTTTGCTCTTGGTAGTTGCGGAGCCTCTCGATGAGATCGTTTTTGGTGCCCGAGACCGTCAGACCTCGCAACTTCAGTTCCTGTTTTAACTCGGCGACCTGGAACAAGAAAGCGGTACTCAAAAGTGAAAAAGTGGAGCATTTAAAGCAGTGCATCGTCAATGGCAATTTAAATTCAATGTAAAAAAAAACAACATAAATGTTGTGCCTTTTTGTCGTCAGCCTCAGTGAATACATAAAATATTTTCCATAACAACTCACACTAACCATTTTTGTCTTATCTTTAAAGGGGAAGTCAAGTTTTTCTTTACTATAATATGTTGTATGCACCCTCACTTGTCTTAACATGACATTCTGATTAATATTACATTTGTGGAATATGAGTTATGCAGCAAAATCCAGCTGTTTTCATCCATATCAGGGGGCGGCCATTTTGCCACTTGCTGTCGGCTTAAGATGACATCACATGCTCAGGCAACAACCAATCACAGCTCACCTGTTTGCTGAAGATGAGCTGTGATTGGTTGTTACCTGATACGTGAGCAACTATGATGTCATATTCACTCGACAAGAAATGGCAAAATGGCCGCCTCCTGTTACTGATTAAAACTGCTGGATTTTGTTGTTTAACCCATATTCCACTGACATAACATAAATCAGAAAAATGTATTTAGACTAGAGAGGCTGCATAGAAAAAAATTACTGTCAAGATTTTTTAGAGTTGACTTCTCCTTTAAGAAAGTGTTCCTTTAGTTTTGCTAGATAGCTAGTTGTGCTTGGACTAGATATTGCTCAACTTTATATTGAAATTCATACAGTTAGGACCCTGACTCCCATTACTGAACTCTATTTCCAGAGCACTTTCGCTCTTAAGTCCATAAGATGTAACCCAGTAACAGTAGATAGAATGAAAACAGTAGAGGCCCCATAATTAAACCCTGTGGAACACCATACGTTCCGGTATACTTGTGAATTCATATTGCACCTATTTGTCTGACTTTTTTTTTTTTTGCGCGACAAATTTAGTATGAAGGGATTACAACAATAAATAAATGACATGATGTACCAACACAAAAGGCTTTTTTTGTGTGTATGTGGCTTCAGTGTGACGTAGAAAACTTTGCTATTTACTTTGAACTCATCCAGGTTGGCAGGCAAAGTGGTCGGTTTGGCTCCTCCCAGTGAAATTTGGCCCTGACGTGCATTTCCACTTGTTGGAGTTGTGGTGGGGGTCGTGGGAACATTGCGAGTGGGGGAAGGGCTCGGGTTCGTCGGGAGGGGCTGCTCTGGTGCTGGCCTGAGGGGCGGACACAAAACCAAGATTATGAGGACACCAAGTGCTTGCAACCTGCTAATCTTATCAGCCTTGTAAAAACTAAAACCTACCTTGGTCATAAATTATACTTGTCGACTGACACTGATCATTGACAAGTAGAGTCTACTCGCATAGCATGAGGTTGTCTGACATAATTTAGCCTTCATGATTCGAGACTTGAAGAGTGAGAGAAAACCCCGGATGATAAAGTTGACGACAGCGTTGCTTGACACTCACTTTGGAGGTGCGGGCAGGATGGTGTGGTAGTTGTAGTGCTGCTGTTGCTGGTTGAGAATCTGCAGTTGCAAGAAGAGCTGCTGTTGCTGGAGGAGTTTGGCGTAGGAAGAGTCCATCAGAGGCGGACGCTCCTTGTCCGCCTTCTGGTCCGGAGGGATGTACTGGTGATATTTCAGCTTTTTCACCTGCAGGTAGGTCATGGTGATGATAGTTAGGGAGAAAGAAAAGAACATTCTTTAGCCTTTTTAAGAGAGAAACGAGCTTGCTTACCTTGGGTTTGTTGTCCTTTGCTTTCTTGGATCTCAGCGGAGGACGGTCAGAGCTTGTCTTACTGTGAGACTGCGGTCAGAAATTATGAAAAATTGAGAATGAGGAGACACGGTTGCATAAATATGGACTATAAGACGTGACTTTTTTCACTGCAACATAAACAAAGATGTGGCTTTTTTGCTGATTTACCTGATTCGATTAGCTATTCTTAGCTTCTTTTTTTTGACTGACCAAAATCGTGTTTACTGTAGACTTTTCCACTGATCTGGATTGTTAGGTTGGCAGTTTTTGTTTTCTCTCGTGATTGTATGTGTATTATTTTTTTAGCTTTTTTTTTTTTTTTTTGGTGCTATTTATTTAGTGGGTACAACCTACATACCTGTGTGCGCAAGAGACTGATATTTATGGTAATTAGATTTGGCCAACACATATTGATTGAGACAGATTAACATTACTGAATAATTCATATTCACCTTGTGTTGCCCAAAGGGTGAGCGGGAGGCTACTATGGTCCCGTTTGCCACTTTGAGGGGCGGGGGTGAATTGGACCCGTTCGCCACAGGAGTTGGAGGAGGCTGTGGAGCGGGCTGCATAACAAACTGAACAGAAACATGATATATTGTTAGATAACATTCACAAATGTGTTTGTAAATAAATGATTTCATAAGATTCTTTGACAGAACCTGTGTAGGGGACATGTCTCCATTCTGGACGACCGCTTCCGAGGGCGAGGGCGATGGCTGCGGGGCAGTACTCAGAGGAGAGTCGTGATTGGCGAGCTGGTCGGGTGACAGCGCATCACTGCTGTCTTCGTCCAACGAGGAACTCTCTCCACCAGCTCCCTTTGGAGATTCTGTAACAGACCAACAACATCCAGCGGTGTCACCAACATAAACATAAACTTTACATGTGCGTTTTTACAGTACCTCTAAGCATGGGGACGCAAGATTGCTTAAAGAGAGAAGACATATAGGCACTAGCATATATACTAGGGGTGGGCAAAAAAATAGATTCAGAATCAATGTCCCAAAATCGATTTTTATTTTAATTATTTTATACTGTCTTCCCTTTGTTTGTGTGCCTTTATTGGGAGCGCTGTTCATGTTGTACCCGATTTGGCTACTTAGGGGCAGTGTGGTTCCACGCGGTCTGATACACTGTTAAGTTGTAGCCACATTAGCGAGTAGAAGCACTAATTAGAATTAGCGAGTCAGACTGGAGTAGATCATTACGATTCCTTGAACATCTATAAATTGAAGCAAAAATTATTGTCAATCAAATCATTTTGAATTAAAAAACACACACGTTATTAATCGAAAATCGATTCGGAATCGAATCACAACCAAAAATCGGAATCGAATCGTGAGACATTCAAAGATTCCCACCTAATATAATATAGACAATGTTGCAAAGCAAGGACGCCGTGTTCTCACAGAGCTATTGTGACATTTCTCGTGTGTTGTGTAACATTTAGTTGAAGTGGTACACATATCTGAGGAAATGTTTAAGCACATTACAACAAGGATGTTGAGTGCAGATGCTTGAAATGGACACATAACGTATGCAATAATTCATCCTCGATTAAATTTTTGCAGCCTCGAACATGGTCATATTTTTAGTACTGTGTGTTTATGTCCTATCTCCGAACCTTTTTTCAACCCACAGCAATGTTGTTTCTTCCTTCAACCACACCCTAAGCCCGCCACAAATCAGTTTAGTAGTTATAGTGTCATACTGTAAACAGAGAGACAAAACAATGTTGATTTGGCAAAGGCAGTTCATTCTCTGGTTGCTCTGGTTTGCTTTGTTGCTGGCCTTGTGTAAGTGCATTGTTAACAATTGTTAAATACATACGCAACCAAGAAAATGTTTAGACATCGTTGCTCAATCAAGCTCTGTCATTACACAAAACATGTATGGAGGTGTAGTTACCAGGTGGCGAGTCCTGATCAGGGCAGACGGACAGGATGTTCTTGTGCACCAGTTCGATGGGGCCAGGTCTGTGAGAGATCTTGTCGTTGAGGTCGTCGGCAAGTCGAGCTCTCTTCAGCTGCATCTGTTTGGCCTGCAGGGAGGGCTCTGCTGACGTCTCTGCAGAACAGATATGTAGAGGTAAGCTACGTGCATACACGCAAAGATCCGGGCTGAATTTAAGTCTTCAGTGTCATGTGAATTTTGCATCAACTTTAAAGGGGAAGTCAACCCCCTGCCCCCACCCCCCACCCCAAGAAAATTTTGACAATAATACGTTCTATGCAGTCTCCAGTCTAAATATGGTATTCTGATTTTATTGCGTTAGTGAAATACGAGTTAAAATCTAGCAGGTTTTAATCAATGTCAGAACGCGGCCATTTTGCTACTTGCTGTCCAGTGAAAATGACATCACTGTTGCTCAGGTCTTAGGCAACAACCAATCACAGCTCAGCTTCAGAAAACAGGTGATTGGTCGTTGCTTGAGCCCTGAGAAACTGTGATGTCATCTTCAGTGGTCAGAAAATGGCAAAATGGCCGCCCCCTGATATGGAGAAAAATAGCTGGATTTTGCTGCATAACTCAAATATAATATTAATCAGAATCTCATGTTTAGACTAGTGAGGTCACATATAAGATATTATTGTCAAGAAATGTTTACGGTTGACTTCCCCTTTAATGTTTCACGCGTATTTGAAAACAAAAATGACGGACCCTCACCCTCCAGAATGTGCATCCTGACCAGCTCAGAGCGTTCGGGACGACTCCGGATCTTCCTCTTGAGATAGTCTTCAGTCTGTACAAAGAAGCACAATAATATAATGTAATGTTATTTCCCCGCCTCGAACAAAAGGTTTACAACAATGTATTTTTTATTTTTTTTTTACAAATTAAGTGAAGAAGAGCAACAGAGCATTCAGAACTTGTTCACAAATTCCTTGTAGCAATTTTTATGCATTATTTATTGAATACTTCTTTTCAAGGGATTAACTCACCCTTGCACGCTCCAGACTCCGCCGCTGCTCATGAAAGGCTGCCGGGCTCTTTAGCGCTAGGGGGGGGGAAGAATAAATAAATGTCATAGAAATCGAGAAGTGTTCCATTCAGCAAGTGGCAACTGTGACAAAACTACTAATGGCTGAAGTGGCTGCAGAAAGGGAAGGTCAGAATTGTTATTCCGAACCATGCGCTGATGATGACGAGGAGGCCGAGTGCAGCGTGTGCGGGAGCATAAGCACAACCTTTACTGACATGGGACACCTCCGCCTCAGGCCAAGGAAACACAATTGCATTGTGCCTTTTACATACTTGTCTGAAATGTGGTCAACAATCACAACACATGACTACAATTACGACCATCTGCAGGTATAGTAGCGACACATTCTACCACTAGCTAGCTAAGACTAAGGTGAAAGGGTGGTAAGTAAAAAAGACCAGCTGAAAAGCACAGAAGCTCTGCAGGAACGCCATGTATTCTTGATGAGCAGACGTCTAGACAGACTGATGGATTAACTACTATGGACTTGTGGGAGGAAATCATGTGAAAGTGCATTACAATCTGTGAAAATGGATTCAGAGTAGTAGCCTGTAAAACTCAAAACAAAAATGAATAAGATCAACCTAGCAGTATATCGAAATTGTGTTGTCTGAAAAGTAACTATTTAGGGAAGGATATCGAAAAGACAGTGGCAGTTTGGAGTGTTGAAAGAGCGCTATGATGTGATTGGTCCACCAAGAGCTGGTGAAATCCATGCCCGGGACACGCATGGTGTCGACATTCTAACCACGAGATGACACCTGACGTGGGAGGGTGGGAGGCATTCCTCGTGTCGCAACTCCTGACGTTCCAAGAGGACCTACATACCAACTGTGATGTAACAGACGCGTCAACGTCACGACGCACAGCAACGTTATGATGCTTATTCTGTCACAGTCGCTGGGTGACACTAAATAACATGGAATAGGATGTGGAAATTTACAGAGGTGTGTGGTCACATTTTCAGACCAGCGCGACGTTGAACATGCAAAGGAGTCATTTTGCCATTAACTACATTAACAGTTGACTCATAATTTTATAGGGACACTTTGACAATGTGCAAATCTCTGTTTTGCTTTTATTACTGTATTCATATTTGTAGCTCCTACACACGGCATCATTTACACATTTGTTGTTGATTATTACCGTACCACTGGACACTTTATATTGCTGTCTGTACGTTGTATTAATGTCCAAAATGTATATTGTGTTATTTTTTTCTAAAAGTCTGGGGTTTAATTTTTAAAATATTGTGTTGACATGTTAGATAACGCAGACTGTGTACCGTATGTGCCAATAGAACGGGCGATACTGACTTTTGATTTTGTCAATGGCAATGTAAATTCAATGTAAAAAAAAACCCATAAATGTTGTGCCATTTTGTCGTCAGCCTCAGTAAATACATAAAATATTTTCCATAACAACTCACACTAACCATTTTTGTCATATCTTTAAAGGGTAAGTCAAGTTTTTCTTTACTATAATATGTTGTATGCACCCCCACTAGTCGAAACACGACATTCTGATTAATATTGCATTTGTGGAACATGATTAATTAAGCAGCAAAATCTACTTGTTTTTATACCTCTCAAATGGTGGCCATTTTCCCACTAGCTGTCTTATATCACAGTTACTCAAGGCTCAGAGAACGACCAATCATTGCTCACCCCTTTTCTGTTTAATCATGTGACGTTCACAACCTGAGCCGTGATTGGCCATTACCGGAGCTCTGAGCAACTTTGTTGTCATTTTCAGTTGATAGCAAGTGGCAAAATGGCCGCCCTCGTGATGGATAAGAATGGGTGGATTCTGCTGCTTTATTTATATTCCACAAATGCAATATTAATCAGAATGCCGTATTTAGACTAGTGAAGGCACATAGAGCATAATACAGTAAATAACATTTTTGAGTTGACTTCCCCTTTAAAAAGTCTTCTGTGTTCCACAAAGTAGTCTATGAAGGAATTATTTCTGAAGACCAACGGTCATTAATGAAGGGCTGGAGGCAAAAAGTTTCTCACTCACACCTCCTACGGTTGCAAACCACAACTTGACACCACGGCTGAACTGACACTTCTGCAAACTCCAAGTGAGAAGATCCAAAGTTTCTCTTTTTTTTTGCAGCTAAATATCATGTTGTTTCATTTCTGTAAACTTTATGTGAACCTTCCTTTGCAATAATTCAATAGGGACCTTGTCACTAGAGGTGGCAGTCAAAATACAGACTGTTTGCAGAATTCTGGGCTCAGAGAACATACAGTACATCATACTCGGGCAAGATAGTGCTCCATTTAGTCTCTATTTGCACATACTGACAGTGCTGTATTCCACCTGGATAATTTAATGGGATTGGCAGTGGGCCTTGTAACATAAAATGGTCGCAGATAGATTTATTAAACCTACTAAAGAAGTCTGAGGCAGAAAAAAAGATACTGCAGTGCATTTTACATGCTGGTTTAGCTTCAATCCACCTTCATATTCTTTCTGTGACCATTTGACATTTAACTTGGTTTTTATTTCACTATCACTATCTTGCGAGCTACCCGATCATATATCCTGTGCGGCTATTTGCTTCTTCTTTAATCTTAACCAACCCTTACTGTCTGATGTGTGTAAGCCTGAAACAGGAAGTTGGATGCAGCAAAAGAGGAAGCTGCACTATTTGATAACAAATGTGCAAAACTTTAATGACAATCATTTAAAAAATATAATGCAAAATTATTTTTTGAGGAGACTGAAGATGGCAACGGAATGAAATGATTGCCTTTACTAGTAACCGCATCCTGCAGTAGAACCTCTTTTTGAATCGGTTTCTTCTTCTAATAGGCAACTTAAAGGCAGCTAACAATATGATATTGAACATATGCAGCACTTACGTGGCATGATCCCTTGACTGGCCAGCTCCTCTCGCGTGCGTCTCTGTTGGAGTTTGAGCTGGAGGACTGCATGGAGACAGAGGAGAGAAGAAAAATCAGAGAAAGTCCAATTAAATGGAAAAAAAGAAGAAGACTGTTGCTTGTTGTTTCTTGTGTCCAGCTGATCCAGAGACCATTGTTCACATTTAAATTAATAAACCACCTCAGGAATCCTGCTGCATGAGTGACATGAGTAAGTCACACTTTCTAGCAGGCAGTTCCTCCTCCCACCTAACCCCATCTATTTTATTTTTTTTAGGGCGACAAAAGAGGCGGGTAAAAGGAGCGCATGAGTACTACAACACACTTCCTCTTTCTTATAGATCAATTTAGTATTTTTCCACCCATTCATGTGCATGTGCATACAGAGTTAACTAATTAACCATATCAACATATGGTACGATAAAGCAAGATAATTTATTTTTTTTATTTTTTATTTTTTTTAAACAAGCCTTGGAAGGGATTATACTGTAAGCGGTCCAGAGTGAGTTCGATTGTGCCATCTTTTTAAAACAGGAAGCACTTGTTACATAACACAAGAGACTGAGAAAGACTTTTAGAGAACAAGACAGAATAATTGGTTTATGTTTGACTACGAAATCTACTCATTCAGTTAAATTAAAGTGATACAAATTGACATATAAACATTGCAAATACTTTCTAAATGTTCACAACAACATGTCACGGAAGTCACACTAATACCCAAACTGTGTCTTGCCTGATGCCATGCGAAACTTCACATCTCACAAGACGGCAGCAAATCTTGCAGGAGTTTATCTTCGCGTCGAAAACATTAACTTCAAACGTGTTTATGCACTGCAGAAAGCTAAGACCGATGACAAAGATAAATATGAACATAGTACAGGAAATGCAATGCATAACATATCAAATGAAAAGTATATTTAGATTCAAATACTGTTCCAATAGCTTTCTTTGATCCACGAATACAATTCTTTGGTAAAACTGTTGAACAAAACAATCAAAACTGAATCAGCTTTAGAGGCTGCAGAGACTATGGACGGTCTAGATGTGGCCCACAAGTTCATTCATGAGGTCGGTGGGTCGGGGAAAAAAAAGGAACAACAAACAACAACCTCTGGTGCTCATTTGAGAACCACACCATTTTATTTATGTACACCCCTGCATATATACACACACACACACACACACACACATCAGCTGGCCCTCCTGAAAGGTTACGCATGTGTGTGAAGTTGAACATACCGCTGAGGCTTGCTTTTAACGGCCGTTCTGCCGGCTAGTTTGAGGACAAGCAGCACCTGTTACTTCGCACTGACAAAACGACATCGTTTGTACCGGTTCAGGCCGGCTAACCGTCCTCGCCGCAGTTTGCTGCATTCGCTCTCTCTTATGACAAACGTCTGGCCGGCAACACTGCAAGCGCCAGGAATGCGCTTAAGACGGCAGGCGTAAATGTCCTTCCTCAACTCGAAAGCCTCGCTGGTGATGTCAACGCTTCTGTTTTATTTACAAGTGTATACACACTACTTCTTTAGGGATCAGACAAGCACGAGACTCCCCTTCTAAGTAATAACACGTCAGTTCCCATTCACTAATATAAACACTGAGACCTAAACAGCCACGCGCATGCAGTCATACTGTACGTCTGCAATTGTGCAGCAGCTCAGAGATTAATTGTCCCTAAGAAGTAAACACTTAAGAAATTCACGTGCTGCCCAAGTGTGCCATGGAGGAGGAGGCTGAGCTAAGGAGGGTGCCCTGCCACTTGGCACTTCCCAAGATTAAGTTTATTCTGGGAAAGAGAACCTTGCACTCTCCTTCTATTCTATCTTGGCATCTCACTGCTGCCTTATCCCCTTTCGCGCACACACCAAACACCTCAATTAATAACGTAACTGAATTACTATTTGTTGATCCACTCTTTGTCACTTGTACTCGGTGAACCAGAAACTGAATAACAAACTAATGCAAGAGTTCCAATCTCTACAGTGTATCTAAACAAAGTGATCTGGTATTTAACATAATCTTTCACTTTGACCTGCTGGGCATGTACACAAAATCTGTGGTGATATTAACATTTTCAAACCGGAGAAATCTCCAAAGGGGATACAGGATTACACACTACAAGATCAAATCGGGTTTGAGGGCCATTATGGTTAATTTAAGAAAAGGATTTACTGAGATAACTAGAGCACCGCCAAATTGACGCATATAAAAAAGGAAGACAGCTTTTATATGAAGTAGGAAGGAACTACAATTATGAACAATACCTTTATTTATACTATCAATAGGTATTGTCTCTAAAATGCTTTATTCTCTCGAATTTCAGGTGCATCCACTCAAAGGAAGAGGATGCAGTTTGGGCTGAGGGTCTCAGAGGTATCAGGAAGGAAGGAAGGAAGATTTCACTGAAACCAAGACAAGATCTTGGTAGCCAGTTTGGATGATCTGACTGAACTTGTGTGTCCATACATACAATTTCATTTACCAACAGAAAGAGAAAATATGGAGTCTAATCTTGCAGCTAACGTTTCCACTCATTTGGGAAGACTTTTCACAAGATTTTGGAGTACCAGTAGGTTTATTTGCGCATATTTATCCTGCAAGGTGTTTGGAATGGTTGAGATCTGAGCTCTTGACAAGTCAAACTTAACCAATCATCCTTTTATGAAATTAGCTTTGTGTACTGGGGCGCAGTCACGATCGATCAGAAAATGGCCTTTCCAAAGTTAGCATAGAATTGTCCAAAAAGTCTAGGGAAGATAAAAAGATTAAGATTCAAGGAGAACTGAGTCGCGAAAACCCAGCTGTCCCATGGATGTTAAAGTTAGCATTGGCGTCCAAATGATCTATTTACGTACGCTGCGCGCATCATTTTGCACAGAGCAAAAAAGTTCTTATTGGCAGCTCTTATTGGCACTGTTAAAAGCAAGCAACACATTCAGGTTCTTCCAGTGGCTTCACATAATTCCATTCAACTGTGAAAGCCACCATTAAATACAGTGACAAAAAAAAACAAGCTGAAGACGACACAGAAACATGGATGGATGGTCTAATTTTTTAGCCGAAAATGTCCCGCATTGGTTTTCTGATTTATTTTTTAAACTTACCCTATCAAAAAGTTATGAAGGGTCCCCAAAAATCTGATTAACACCACATTACAACCGATGCAGCCATGTGCTGCATAAGGGTGGTGCAGTACTGTCTCACATAGCTAGGTAGGATACACAACTGCCCATGCCCATTGATTGGTCGACAAAAAACTAAACGTATGTGCTACAAACGGAAAAATTTCTACCTTGCACAGCCAGAGCCGGATTGAAATCAACAAGCTATACACTTAAACAAACTGAAATTGTGGCTAATGATTCATTAACAACCTCTCATAGGACCTACAAGTTGAGCAGTTTATACCTATAGTCACCAATCTCAAGATTTCAAGTCACATTGTGTCCATCTCTAGCTAACTCCTGCTAACTATATCAAGCAAATACAGTACTAACGTAAAGACTGTAGGCTGAGCGGCAGTAACACAAATCAGATCGGATATCTTGTACCGCTGCCGACAGCATGCGGCGATGGGTTGCCCACCTTCTTTCAGGCTATGATAGACATGTCTATCATGATCCATCCTCACTCCTGCCTTGTCCAGGTCATCGCCCATTGGAGGGGAGCCCAACGGGGAGTGCTCAAAGGACAGGCAATGGTTGGTGTCCAGCATAATCATTTAGAATGGAGATCAGTTAGTTTGTGGTAGTGGCAAACATTTAACTCAAAGGCCTCCTTCCTCTTCTTTGACAAAATAGCCCAGTTGTCCCTGTAATGAACACTCTTTTTCCTGGGGAAAATGTGAGCTAAATGTTCTATAGAGGTCCAGAGCAAGCCAGGGAAGAGCTCCAAAAATGAAAAGGAGGAAGGCTGCCTCTCCTCTTTCAATGCGTCGCTTCTGGATCGGTATAATCGATTGGTCTGCCTCAGCGTCTCACGCCTTCTTTCCCACTCTCTTCCCCGCAGTGGCGGCCCGGCGAGTCACGACAGCGCTGCGATGTGAATCTTCCCCCCCTGAAGGAAATAATCCACAGGGCCGAGTCGTGGACAGGAAAAACAAGCCGTGGGAGGAAGTGGAACAGAGGCCAGTGGCGGAGGAAGAGAGGACAGCACTGAGCGGAGCAGTGCCCAGTGAGACTCTGCTGCGGTTGCAGCTCCTCCTGTAGCTCGAGCGAGCAAATACACACACATGCAGTACTGCACACACACACACAAAGGCAGGGAGTGTTGCCGATAAAGTTCTCCTGCTCAGCTGTTGCTATTCATTTAATGCTACAGGCAGAGGCAAGCAGCCACTTACATACGAACAGTGCTTTCAAAGCTAAGTCCATTTAGCTGTCAAACTTGGATGACATCATAGACATTTACTGTAACGCGCAAGTGATAAATCAGACACTTCATTTACTGCTCCGTGCTGTATCTGTAGATTTTTGTAGAACTGGCACACTGTTGTGGTAAAGTTCAAGAGGAAGTACTATAGAATGTGGAAGCCTAGGTTTCATGGTCTTGTTAAAAAGTGACTTGCATTCAAGTTGAACTGACAAAGAGGCCGGTGGGTCGTGCTGGAGGCTAACGGTAAATTGCCCGCCACATATCCCCCCCACCCTCAACTTTGTTTTAAATAGCATGACCAGCTGGCAGTAGGGGGAGTGGGGTGGGGGGCTATATTCAGCGTGGGATCACCTGTGCATTCACAGGCTAAGGTTACTTTCAGGAAAACACACACAAACTTAAAGCCCAATATTCTTAGAATGAATAAATGTTTTGTGAGACAAAACATTGCTTCTACAGTATTTTATAAGGACTATTTTAGATGCAGCACAGAACAGAGTATGTGAATGAATAAAACATTACTATCTAACACACCCAGACATAACCAACCAGTACAGTAGACCACTATATCACACAGGTGACTCATAACATCCTCATGGCGCAAGAAAACAGCCCTTCCCAGAACAAACAGTTGGACTAGAATAACTCACAAGGACTCAATGATTGAAATCCAGCTGCTCACAGTCTGACTGATTCACAGTCTGGACAGCAGATACACAAACGGATGACAACACACATCGGGACTAGGAAGTAGCTGTGTAGGCGGAGTAATATAAACAACACAGTATTCGTCTATGTCACAAGTGATTTTGTGTGCATAACTGATTTTACCAAGTACGTGTTGAGGGGATGATTTCCACCATTATCACAACCTTGGTCAGGTGGTCAGCAACCTCTTGTCAAAAGAGCCATTTAGGCCAAATAAATAACCAAAAATGTGTCTGGAGCCTCAAAACATTTTAAGATTGTGACGAAGGAAACAGTGTGTTAGTCTAATGTACTGAGGGCCCCAAAGGTAATTAAAGCTGCACCACCACAGCACAACACAAGAAAAGGAGAGCAGCATCCAATACTTTGAAAAATTACACACACAAAAATCCAAAAGCTAAAGATGAAAGGTAGAAGAAAATGAACGTCAGACATTTTTAGGCTTTTCAGTCTTTTCCTAAAATTTCTAAAATTTGGTGGCATTTTATGGACATATTGTAGCCAATTTCTGCCTCTCCACTTAATGTTTTTAAAAATACTTTTTTTTTTTTTATATAAATATACTTTCCCCCCCTGCCTTTTATTTTGCCAGTAAAATTCTGATTACATTTATGGTAATTTGGGGGATTTCTTCTTTTTTGGTGACATTTTATAGTGCCCATTTTTTTTTTTTAAATATATATTTAAAATTATTATTAAATAAATTTTCTGACTTTTTGACAATTCCCAAAATATTCTATGCTAATTTTCTGCCTTTCTTTTGTCTTTCAAAAATTTTAGGTTACTTTTTGAGCATTTTATTTTCTGACTTTTTTCTTTATTTTTATTCAATTGTCTGACATTTTTGGCAATTTCATGGGCATCTTATGGTAAACTTCTGCTTTTCCTCTTCCTTTTTGGACATTTTATGATCACTTTTTTTTTTTTTTTTTTAGATAATTTAAAAAAAACATTTTCATCTTTTTCTGACAGGTTAAAAATTTGGACTCTTGAAATTTTTGGGAATATAAAATTATTATTTTTTAAATCTAAATTAAATCATTCATTCATAATATTTTATATAATAAAAAAATACAAACAAATATGTTAAAAAAATCATTAATTTCTACTAATGTTTTTGGAAGATCCACAGGGAGCCACATGTAGCTCCAGAGCCGTAGGTTGCAGACCCCTGAACTATAGGTAGTACTACAACATACCATTTCTAGCATCTTCAATTGTTCAGGTATAATTATATATCACAACCCTAAACTGAGCCCACTTGAGATCTACTTATTCTGCATTGACATTTCTACTTCTACAAAGTAAATA
Organism: Vanacampus margaritifer; assembly: GCF_051991255.1. Classification (NCBI taxonomy): domain Eukaryota; kingdom Metazoa; phylum Chordata; class Actinopteri; order Syngnathiformes; family Syngnathidae; genus Vanacampus; species Vanacampus margaritifer. The sequence goes on from NC_135449.1 coordinate 10,601,807, forward strand.
GCCATGAATAAATAATTAAATTAAAATCTGCATAAGTCTGCTGGCCGCAGTAAGGAGATGGTGTATTTTGTTTGAGAGAATGCTGACAGCAGTGAGAAAGTAGATTGCTAATGCAAAATAGAGAGGAAAGGTTAAGAGCTAAAGAGGAAAGGGTAAGCTAACGCTAGCATGTGTGTTTAATTTGTTATTTCTCGGCAGATGTCCTTAAATTTTAATGTTATATACTAAACTCAAAGACAAGGCGATGAGAAATCTGCTCGATCAAAGAAGAAAGGACCAGCAGTTCTCGTTCTCCTCCCTTGTTTTTGTTTGTTTATGTCACTCTTATTTAGGGTTCCCATGTGGTTTTCCCAGCTTCTCATGGAACTGTTTGCAAGAGGAAAACCAACAAGCCCAAAACAAGTCAGAGAAGCAATGATTAGAGTAATAACGATCTGAGTCCTTACTGTGCAGTTAAAAAGAAAGATGTAGATGTGGGAAATGAGTTATTTCACAATGTTCAATTTTTTTTGTTTTCAATTGGTTTGAATGATAGAGGACGGAATACTCACGTTGACTTTAAACAGTGAAGTGTAAAAAGAAAAAACTCGATAGATGATTGTAACAGGCCTGCAGTTAAGACAGAGAACACAATTTCAGCTGCGTTTATATGCAGTTTCAAGAAAATATAGTAACAACGTTTACAGTTGGCAAAAGCTATCAGACTTTGAAAACATTCCATTAAAACTATTTGGCCTTGGACATTCTTATCTGGCTCTTTATTTACCCTTCACTGAAATACTTTTTTTTTATATAAATGAAAAACTCTTGGTTTTATGCAAACATAAAGGAAGTCTCCTGATTCGTAAATGAACAGCAATGCCTCCCCCACAACTTTCAGAAGGTCATTTTAACCTGGACCACTAGGGAGGTAAATCTTATGAATAACTGCATCTTAACATAGGAAATAATATGTAATAGTAGTTTTACTTTGCAGAAATCAATTCAAAAGCAGACGCCAATAAAAACACATTCAAAGCTGAGGAGAAACAACCAACAAGTAATACTACAACTTGGGTGTAGAGGGATAAAGTGACTCATTGCATTGTAAATCCTGGGCAAATAGTCAGTGGTTGATAAGATTAGGTATCATGGAACCATAGACTATTCTGAAGAGGGTTACACATTATCTTTTTTTGCCCACCACTTCCTGTCCATTTTCCATAAAGATTTTTTTACAGAAAGTAGTAAACCCAACTCATCAAGTGATCACGAACAAACAACACCAAGCAAGCCTGGTTCAACCCAACTGTAAACGGAACCCTAAAGGGGATAGTCTCAGAAACGTAACAGTCTAACTGAGAATGTCTGTCCATAAATAGCAGAGGATCATGTTTTTGCTTTGGCCTGCAGAGGATTGTTTATCCATGCAGTGACTATTAGTGAAGATAAGAAGAAATATATTTATATGAAATATTTTCCAGGCTACAGCGGATTCTTGGTTCCAATGATCAGTCATAGTGGTTTGTTTAGGCGGATGTTAGTCTACGTTACAACTCTGAGGAATTTCGTATACGCCTTCAATGAGTTTACAGTTGTACCAAACAGTGGCCAGAAATCCGAGGGATAATCCATCAAAGTGTTTCTATGAGAGTGGTCATGAGAGCGGTTAAGGAGTTTTTGTGAAAAATCGAATCTTATATGTCTCGCATAACATTATATTACATTAACGCATGAATGAATTAGTCAATTGGAGAAACAGGGGATTTCAAATTAAACTTCTGTCTTAGTGATGAAGAATAGATGGCAAAATGCAAAAAATAAAAGTAGTAAAATAAATACATGAACTCAAAAACAATTAACAGCGCCAAAACACTAAGCAGGCCAAGTGTCAGTCTACCTTCAGTCACACCAGCTATTAACATTCCAGCAGAGAAAACAGACTGTGTTTTTTCTCTTTTGTTTCCTGGTTCTTTCCCTCCCTCTGGATATGCTGTGGAATTTACCAGCAGTGTTTGTATTTGGCTGTGACCCAACACATCAAGTTGGGGATTTCTTATTGTTGATCTACTGACATTTCTGGACTAAGCCTGAGAAATCTAGAGCGTGTACACCGCCAGGGTGGACAAGAAGACGGTGAACTGCACTACTTGTGCGTAAAAGTGGCCATTTTCTAAACAGGATGCCTCATACAAGAGAATGTGCCTGCCTAGCTGTCGTCAGATGCAGAATATACACTCGAGTAATAGTCTAATAAGACACTGAAATGTAAACTGAGCAACAGAAAGGCTGCACTTAATCACTTAGTGTACTGACTCAATGTTTGTACTGGAAAAGGTAAACGTACTGCCAAAACCATTGAGTCAACTCCTTGCGCATTTGCAAATGGCGCCAAGTGAATCCAAAGATATCAGATGAATGCAATAATTCCCAGACAGCCATACATTTTCCATACCACTTTTCCTCAGGAAATAAATGGTGAGATAGAGCCTATCCCAGTTAACATTGGATGAGGGGCAGAGTACAGCTTGGACTGGAATTCCAGACGCCCTCATTACTTTCACAAAGTGCCAATGTACGATTTATTAAAGACTTTATTACAGTTTTTCATCCAACAAGACACTCTTTTTTTAAGTCACTTTTCATTCAATTATTACTAGGGCTGTCAAAATTAAAGTGTTAACTCTGGAGATTAATTTAAATTCTTTGAAGAATTAAGTTAACTCAATGTTATTAACTTCCTGTGGCGGCCTTGAGCCTCTGCTCACATCTAGAGCCAAACTCGGAAGGATTCACTGGCGGGAAGATTGATAAACACGGACTCTAGGTAGTTTCACTTCTTGCTTGATGCTTGTTAGAGAATTGTAAATTAATTGACACGCTTTACAAAGCCAAATTCAAATAGATTAGTTGTACGATTTGGCCGGATCATCTATCCATCCATGCATCTATTCTTTGAAATGCTTATTCTTCACGAGGGTCGCGAGTGTGCTGGAGTCCATCCCAGAAGTCTTTGGGCATCTAAGAGCAAATGATTTGACGTCAATTTACTCAAGTAAATATCTTATTACAATTGTAGAACATGGTAGCAGAAAATGTGATTAAATTGCGATGAACTACAGAATATCCCACCATTAATTAGATATATTTTTAAATCATTTGACAGCACTAATTATTACTAATAAATCAACCAATAAATGTGGTGCAGTAAGCCATTTAGGCCTGTTACCTTCAATCACAGTGAAGCATTACCTAGATGCACAATAAAAAGTCCAAAGTTTCCCAGAGGCATAAAACAACACAGAGAACACTTAGCAATTGTAGCCACCTGAGTGCTGGTAATTTTCGTTGGGTCTTGGAAAGTTTAAGGGTTCTTTTAGTTGCAGCCTCCACTTTGTCACATTTCGTCCATAAACGCAGTCCAACTGAGGTCTAATTGTACACTGCTGAAGGACACTGCAGAGGTCTATAAAAGCACTCGCGCTGAATGAAATCCAAAGGCGAAGGCCAGCTGGCAGCTGCTCCTACGTAATAACATGACCCTTCGCTAGTGTACACCAGGACGGACTGAGGAAGATTAAGCTGTTGTGAGCACATGGGAAATTCTGAAACAAAGACACAACGTTGTGTCTGCATGAAAATTGAACACAGCAGCAAGACTGGAAGGGTTGCGTTTCCACGATGGCGAGTTAGTCACAAGCTGTTACATAATTCCAACATCTGAAAGTCATTTTCATTGTACCAAAACCCCTAACCTCCTGCCCTACTTGCAGAGGAACCCGTCTTGTGATCTTCCCTCTACCGTGAGTTTCCAATTCAGTCCCACTAACTCTTTGACTGCCAGACGTTTTCAGAAAAGGGATGCCGTGGGTGCCAGCCGATTTAAGCATTTTTGACTGATCTTTCAAGGTCCACAGAAAATGATGTGTTTGGACTATGGAAACACACATACTATCAAATGAAAGATTGGACTCTCATCTTTCATCAGAAAAAAAAGTTTCTTTCTACCTTATTCCGTTTTTCAGTAATCAACAATAGAAAATGGTTAGTTTCACCTCTGTTTTGAAAAAACGTCTTTTAACGTCTTTGGCACTCCTCCATAGGACTTTACTAAACGTTATTTAACGTTTTTGGCAGTCAAAGAGCTAAACCAGACTGAGGTTCGAGAAAAGGTGGCTACAGCCAATTAGCGCCACTGTGAGAGCTAAAAAGTACAGGCGACAAACACCTTTTAAAAGTGTTGCATATGTTTTGAGAGAGGTTTTGGGTCTGGCCTGACAAAGTCTCTTTTAGACTTCTATTCCTGCCCTTAACATCTAATAAAAAAAAACTGCACACTGACTTATTTCAACTGAACCCAATGACCAGATCATAATTAGACGCAGACCTTTAATACTGGCACACATTTCTATTTTGTGTGTTAAAGGTGAACTATTATGGTAAAGTGAAACCTCTAAGGTTAAACATGAGCCATTTACTGAACACTGGTTGACCCTTTATTTCTTCAGACATCTTTTTCTTATTAACTTTAATGATTAATGTGTAACGCATACAGCAATAATTCTATCACAATCTACTTCCCCTGTAGTCTCCCCTGACATTACCAATGGCAGCGGTCCATAAGTATTGCAAAAAAGCCACAAGCTAAAGGTAAGATTTGTGTTCTACTCAGTGGGCTGCTTGCAGTTCAAACGTAAGGGCTATACTTTCTTGTTTCTGTTTGTATTTGAACAACCCGAGACAATAGAGGTTCCAGCATACTAACTTATATCCATACTCACATTCTGAACATATTTCAAGATTTAACCCGAAAGGTTTAGCCTGCATTGTTTTCTGTTTGGTGCAGAGGTCGACAGGATTTTCCTCAGTGCACGGTTTCAGTGAGCGAGTCACTCAAAATGAGCAACAGGAGTGAGGTCAAGCGAACTCTGCTCTGTTCAACGTGCTAACGCTAAGTGCGCTGTGCTTGCGGTTTGCAGGTGAGTCACAGCATAATGGCTGTTCTATTATTTACAAACACGAGGATGATTTGAGCTGAAGACAAGACGTAAAGTATACAGACATATATAGTAGCTCCACTTGTGCGTGTGGAATTGTAAGTATGTGTGAGAGAGTTTGTGGCCTGATAATTGTAGGCAACAGAGAGACTGGATATAAAAAAATAAAAAATAAAAAACATTTATGATGAATAACCAGCCAATTCTCTGGGGCCCTGGGACAAAAACTGTCAATGTTTTAGTCAGGACAATCATTTTACATTTTTTTTGTCAGCAGATCATGTTGAACATTTTGAATCTAAAACTATTTCACATAATAATTTCTGATCTTTTTGATTAAAAACAACTTCACATACAATTACAGTATATCAACAAGTGGCTACTATGGCTCTATGCTACAAGCTAGTAAGTTAGCCAGCATTAGTTTGCGGTTGGAACGTTATAACCATTGGATTAATGTTACAGTATAATTATAATTAACTTTTTTTTTTTTTAACCTTTCACCTTGAATCCACCTGTCTGTCCCATGTGTTTGTGCATGTTGCACTGTCTAGCTGCAGATTTGAAAGGGGGTGTGGCACTGTGTGTCTTAGTGACATATTAGCAGACAGGATTTTACAAAATCATAATTTCCGTCTCGTCTTTGTTTATGAACTAAAATGTCCATGGATTTTAGTTCAGTTTTTATTAAGTGAAGTACATTTTTGTCTCGTCATTAGTTGACGAAAATGCATACTGATTTAGTTCAACTTATTGTTTATTAATGAGTTTTTTTTTTGTTTAGTCTAGATTAGTTTCATCTGGTGAAAAATGTGTGAAAAACTGGGTTAATAAAGTTTTATTTTTTTCGAATAAAAGCACTTATTGTTTGTATGCACCTAAAAATTGTTTCATCAACCATCATTTAAAAAAGCAAATTGTGTTACAGGATTTGTGGATAAGTTTACCCACTAAAATAAGACAGAGCACCAGTCAGAGAGGTTGAAAGGCTGCCAACATTTTTAAGCAGGCTGACATTGATCTTTTTAAATACTTGCCCAGACAAGTGGTTAATTGCACAAATAATCAAGTACCGTAGCTAATAATAACTTTCCTTGTCATTGCTGACAGATAAAGTCTTTAGTGCTTTTGGCTAAACACTTGCAAAATCACAATCATTAATACTTCTACATGTGTGTGTTATTTCTAAGCGGCATGAGTGGGCTTGAGTCTGTGGGTGTGCGTTCGCCAATGCTCCTGTTGCTAGGAGCAAACCTACGGTTGCGCCGCTGATACGGTGCTTTTCTCAAGCTGTAGGCAACAGATCTGATTTGGGCTCGTCCCTCGCCTCTCATTATCTAACAGGATTGTCTTTATACCGTAAATCAAAGTGTGCTAAAGTATGTGTACAGTAAGTGTGCAAGGGCTTGTTGAAATACGACACTGTCAGGACAGGACGGCTAGCAAAGCCTGTAGGTGCATGCCCGTGTTCCAAAACGTGACGTGAGCTATGAGGCAGCCTAGGGTCATTGTGCAAGTCTGTGTGTGTTGGTGATGGGATGCTGTTGCATAAATATGTACATTTATCATACAACAACGTAGCTATTGCCCCATATTAAGCTTCTAACTGCAGCTGTTCAAGCTCATTTTAGCTTTTTTTTTTTACACTGATTATGTTTACATGCAGTCAATAACCACGTAAAAGCGCAAAAACATGATTATGCTCTTATTCAGGTTTCTAAAAACTCAAATATCGACAAAAGTGGCTAACTGGGGATGTCAGGCGATTAAAATTTGTAATAGTAATTAATCGCATGACTAACAGTTAACTCATGATTAATCGTACATTTTATATCTGTTTTAAATGTACAATACCCCCCCCCCTAAGTTTTCAAACTCTTGTTAAAATAAAAGTGGAACAATTTTAAACTAATAGAAATATGGCTGCAGCTTTTAGTCATTGATACATTAATTTCATAATAATTCCTAAAATTGAGTTAAAATTAAAAAGATGTACTGTACTGTAAAAAACAAGTATGATATTGATTTGTGTTTATGTTATTTTTCTGCCACTAGATGGTATAATTGCATTTGTATGACATTGGTGATAGCTCAGTGCATTTTTCTTTTAATATTTAGAGCTATCTAATTTATCAATTTAATATTTATAATTATAATTAATAAGTAACTTGTGAAATTCTTCAATTCATTACTGCTAGATGTTGACGTGACCGTATCTGCTGCGTTGCGACTGGAATTCCCCCAATACAGGCTTTCCAAGCGGCGGTCAATAATCGTGCGTTAAAAAAATTAGAGGCGTTAAGGGAACATTTAAATTAACGCATTAATTTTGACACCCTACCTTTAACACAAAGGGGAATGGCCAGAAGTTAACCTCTGTAATATAAACAATGTACACATGGTGACGCTGAACAAATCCTTTAAAAAGCCATTGCCAAGCAAAAAAGTGCAGTGCTAATACTTATGACTTGAGTCTTGAAGTACGCTGAGGTCATACAAGATTTTGATAGAATTCCAAATTGTATGACCTCAGGGGTGTTTCAGATGTGTAGATTATGACCTCACCACAGACACAACATCTGGAAGGGTTTGCATTTAAACCTTCACTAAATCTCAATAACACTGGTCTCAATTCATGCAACTCGTGACATTTTTGCCATGCTAAATCATCCCTTGTCAAGATATGAAACTATTTTCCAAACTCAATCTTCCCTCCGCAGTCTTACGGAGTGCTGTGTGGGTCTCCGCTATTGGCAGCCTCCCCACCTGTTACATAACAAAGTTTCCCTAAAATGACGACTGCTCTCATCCAGGCATCGAATCTCGCTGAAGAATCTAACGCACTTCAGACTTCGGCGTGTTGCTGTTTGCAAATTTAATGTATGAGGATAAAAAGCACTTAGGCGTCCTATAATCAGCCTAAACTCAGCCCTCATTACATAACAGCCCCATGTCGGCTGGACCTAACTATTGTCATTATGCAAAAGGGCGGGGAGAAGGGATGCGATCTGTATCTGTCTTTGTTTACATGCCATGATGATGTGGGCTAGAGAGCAAACACTGATGGAATTTCAACATCAAGTCCTTTTTGCGTCTTGCCACAAAACCTCTGCACACAGTTAGTTGTATTAAGGATCCAAAATAAAATACTTGGCCTTTCTTTAAGGCACTGGTGGCACATGGGAAAAGAAAATTAAAATATCAGATTACAGCGCAGCCTGCATTGTAAAATGGAACAATCTGTTCCGAGGGAACTCATAGAGACATTTCAATATGTATGTAGTAGTGTGTAGTATGATACATGGAGGATTTAAAATTGTAGCCACGCACAAACCCCCCAAAAATCGATACATTCATTCTTAAAACAACAATAACAACAACAGAACAAAACGCAAAGTCATTACTCTAACATGTATGCATGCAAGCATCCTCACCACACCCGCACTCACTCAGCAACCTGATTCAAATTAGATTCTGCTAAGTGACTTTTCCGGCACTACCATCAATTAAAAGACAAATAACTGGTATAAACATTACCTGACAGGATAGTCATATCCCTCTGGACCATACCGAAAGGAAGCGACACCCTCCGGGAGAGATTAGCGCCTCATACTTCCAATTTAGGCCGAGTAAACAATGCGCAGAGCGAGCCGCCCCCCCCACCAAAAAAAGTGCACAACTGCAACAGCAGAGTTGCAGAAAAGTCACATAAAACGGCAGTAACTCCACAGGTTGCACCTCACATTCCCTTTATGTGGACTGTCTACAAGTGAGTGCATGCCCCGGCAGAGAGGGCGTGTGTAGGTCGGACATGATGACAAGGTCCACCAATCATCTCTCAAGAGCTTCAACTTTTTTTTTTTTTTTTTTACATTTCTGACTTTGCACTGTCATCACAAAGAGAGATAAAAACAATTATTTGGCTGCCATTTTAGAGAGAAGTAAAAAAAAAAAAGGAAAAAAAAGCCAAGCTTTGTCTTTTTGACTTTCATACATTCTTGCTTTTCATTTTCTTTCTGTTCCCTCTCCGCAGTTACGCAATTAGTGACATTTCAGACGCCCCGCCCCTGTTCTCCTCCTGCACGTCCTTCTTAAAGCTTTGCTGTGCGGCATGCAGTCCCGCACACTCAAACGCTCCTTAAACTTAGCAACTATTATGATCATGTTGTCATCAGCGCAAAATAAAAGTGTTAACAGGAAATGGGAATTGTTTTTCAGCACACACACATGACCTACACATGTTCCTGATCCTCTTCCTGAAAAACATGTCACCATGTACGCACACAATAAATCTCCCCAACTGTTTATTACTAAGGAAGGATCCTTGTGCAATGAATGCTATTGCATAACTTGGTGTGAGATATACACTTTGATAAACTTTATGAGGGCATTCTGCATTGTCTCCCAGCCAACACTGCAGTATGCGTGCGCACATGCCGCCTTCAAACACCTTCGATCGTGATTACTTGCTGCAACACGCCTGCTTTGCGCTTCTAGAATGAAGTCATAAATAGGCAAATGAGAGCAGAGGGTGTTCAGAACTGGGAGTGGTACCCGGAGGCTATCTGTGCGTTACTGTGAATGTGACCTAGGGACATTTCTTTGATTTACTTTGATCAAATGTGGTAAAATGTTTATTAAATGTCTCAACCCACTGCATTCACAGATCAAAAGGTTACCAAATACCTAGTAGTCGTGAGTAATTGTGGATAGATACGCTACAGTTGGAATTCCCAAAATGTGGTAACTCATTTACTGCTTGCTTAATGACAAATTCACAATACTTCAAACAATGTGTTTCAAACCCCACACAATTGTCAGTGTTAACTCTTTCACTGCCATTGACAGTTATAGACTTAAAAAAAATTAATTTTAACTATTTCTATAACTGTTTAACTTTTTTTTTTTTGGTAACAAGAGTATGAAAACCTAGAATTTTTTTGGTACATTTAAAACAGATATAACATTTGTGATTAATCGTGAGTTAACTAGTTAAGTCATGCGATTAATTACGATTACAAATTTGAATCGCCTGATGTCCCTAATTTTTAATAATCTTTTCTTAAAAATAAAAAAAAGGAACATTTTTAATAATCTTTTTTTTTCTTTTTTTTTTAAAAGAAAAGATTATTAAAAATTAGGGGATTACAATTACAATTTTTTAGCATAATTAATCGCATGACTTCACTAGTTAACTCACGATTAATCACAAATTTTATATCGGTTCTAATACAATTTAAAAAATCTAGGTTTTCATGCTCTTGTTAACAAAAGTGGAAAAAATGTTAAACTAATAGAAATAGTTCAAATAAATTTTTGACATCTATAGCTGTCAATGGCAGTGAATGAGTTAATCTGGCAGCATTCCATCATCGGCAGGAGTAGCGGAGTCTATACAAATGCAAATTTTCGTGTGTGTGTGTGTGTGTGTGTTCAACACCAAGTTTGACTAAACAACAGACTACGCAAATTGTGACGTGAAACAGAACAATAGACAAAAGTTTGCAAGCATACTACGGTTACCAGTAGGTGACAAAATTACTGTCATCAATTAATCAACAATCTGTTGCAGCTATTATATCAGTTTTAAGCGATATCAGTGAGAATTACGTTAAACACAACAACGTCCTGGGATGTCTCAGTCAAAAAAAAAGCCTGTCGCGCTTTAATCCACTGTAAGGGAATGTCTATCCTTAGACACAAGTCAATTAGATACAGCGGCATCTTTGCTCATTTCATTCCGATGATCTCACTCTTGAACTCACATGCACACATAAAGCTTGTCCCCCATCTTTAAACAACCTCCACGCTGAGGTAAACTGTCCACTGACAAATGAACAAGATGTACAAACACAGATATTTATCTTTTGGTTCAAGCAGGAGTTGTTTTTTCCCCAAACTTTTTATTTTACAACCTGTAACATTCAATACCCAACCCATAAAAATAAAAAAATCACTCACAAACATGTCCTGTAGCATCAGTAAGGATGCTGGTCATCCTTACTGATGCTACAGGACATGTTTTGTAACATTTTAACATTCTTGGCTATCACACAAGTGTAAATACAAGTTAACCATGGAAAACTAAAATGAATTCAAGTGAGTCACATACAACAAAAACGTAACAAAAGGCCACAGGAAACGCAAACCCCAAGAGTGGAATTTGTGCTTTAGCAGCTTACTGAGCTGAAATCTCACGGGATTTGTCGAACAAAAAAATTGTTTTTCTAGTTGGGACAGTTTCGGGTCGATAACTCACCGTTCTTGCGTTCCTGCAGCCGCAGCTCCGTTAGAGCAGGCTGCAGAGTCAGCTCCTGGAGCTCGCTGGTCACTGCCTCGCTTTGCGGACTGTGGGTCGAGAAACCCGGTCCCGCGACTTCCATACTGTCGGCTTGTGGTTGCAGCATTGCCAGAGTGGCAGAAAGATCTGCAACAAAATACACTTTGTTCATGTTGAAATTATACCATAATTCGTGACATATTGAGCTGCCTATAAATAAGATCAAACATCACTATAAATGTTTAAAAATGTAAATATGATAATAGCCTGATAATATTGGCCTAGCAGTAAATGGACCAAACATAAATGAAATCCTTTACGATCCATCCAGTCTTATTTCTGTCTACATTGACAGAGAAGGGCCAGATTTCTAGCTCGGAAAATGAAGCAGAGATAGAACAGACGTCCAATGGCCTCTTCCCTCACAAAGATGACATGTGACAAAATACGTCGCTGAAAATGTCGCCAGCGCGGCGGCAAAGAGTGGCTTTTAGCTCATGTCAAAAACGCAACGTCAGATTACGCTGCAAATTTGTCATGAAAACCTGTTTACCCCTGAGATGATTGCCTACGACGTGAAGCCTCTTAATCTAATCTTCCATTTTGAAAAACAAAAACAGACAGGCTGATGGACAGGATGGCACATGTCCAACTTGTGGCCCAAAAGAAATTGCAGACCCAATGTGTTGCTGTGTGTTGATTGCCCTCTATGAAAATATGTGTTCTCTAGCATTGGGGTCCTCGTGGGGATTCCTGCACAGTGTGCCTGAAAACAAACATGCGGCTCTGCTGTCTCACAATCAAACGCCAGCGCAAACATATTTGAATGGGAGCCACAAGCTCAAGCTACAGTGACAGTGGTGACATGATGGATTTAAATCTTCAAAAGTATTCCTGGCCAGCACAGTGGAATAGTGGTTAGAAAATCTGCCTCGCAATCAAGAGGTCCTGGTCCAAAACAATAAATAAAAACATTGAAAAAAAAATCTATGAATATGCAAGGGTACCGAAACACTAGTATGCAGGAGGTTGACTGTATTTCAGTTCCTGCACACGCCCAAACAGACGTCTGAACATCGACGAGTAGACATAAGCAAAGACAAGTGCAGCAACATATTTTCAATTTCAGGCATCAAGATAAGGAGTAAGCTTCCAGCTTGCTGAGGCACGAGCGGGAATCAGGCTTACCAGATTCACTTTATCTTAAAAGGGTCTGCGTGCTCCCATTCCAGCAGGTCACAGCTGCTGAAAAATTTAAAAGAGAGAGAAAAAAAGCATTCAGTCAATAATCTTGTCAACTATTTGTGATGCTTGCTACATTACTGGGCGTCTAATAAGTGCCTTTACAATGTAACACATATATTACAAAAACACAAATGAAGAGACAAATCTGTGGAAACAAAATTTGGTTCCCGCAAGCCAACACTGTGCCTGCTTCCATAAATTTCTTGTGCCATCATTGCCATGCACAAATTGACGGTTGTGATGGTGAAAGTCTTCCACATTTTTACAGTTAAGCCTATAGTTTTGCTGTTTTGCTTCAATAAACCAAGATACACTTTGTAACAAGTTTGAGACATTTTTAGGGTGTTACTTAGCAACACGTATTACATTAGTCTGACATTCGTAAATTTTCTATTTTATTCAAGGAGCCTATCCTACATTATTTGTGGAAAAAATAGTCTATTAATGATTTTCTGTAACGTTGGGGAAAAAAAATCTAATCTTTTTTTATTTATTTACTTTGTAGCGAATCACTGCCAGTATTAAAACATTTATCAGTTTGTAGCCTCTCTTTGAGACAACAAATTGTTACTGTTGGTTCTAATCCCATTTCCGCTCAAACTTCAGCAGTGGAAGGCAGAAGTTTCGCCTACACACATGCTCACTCCACTCATCCAATCACAAATCTAACAGCAGCGATGTTAGATTTATGACAGTCAGCCAGTGGGGATGAATTGTTAAGATTGCGGTGCTTATGTCTGCTGTTTTGGCTCATAACTGCACCGCTATAGCAATAATTTATCATCATCATAAGTGTTGATTCTTACATACGGATACTGTACATTATTGCTTAGTGTTTATTGTACTGTACTATTAACGGTACAGCATTCATTCAAGAGCTGCTATCGACCACAGCTCACGCCCAGTACGCACACTAATTGCCTCATTTAGCCAACCTTCAATCTTATTAGCATTACCGTTCATCTGAAATGTCCGTGTTCCTATTCAATAGCTCTTCCGTCGCTACAATATCATCAGCTGCTTTTGTTATCGCAAAGAGATTGAGTGGATTTTTTTAATTTAAAAAAAAAAACGTTATTTTAGACGACAGTATTAATCAAGCATCATAGCTATGCTAAATAGTTTTCCAAAAGTTAGCCAACAAAACTGTGCTAGTAGTCCACGTTGAAGGAGGCCTGCTCAGTTGTCACGGGCGAGCAGTAAGCAAGCCTACAGCTGTCACTGACCAAAACAGACACACAAGCTATGCTATTGTTAGCTTGCCCGGGTGGGAGTTAACCAAAAACAAATCAAGTGACAACACACGCAACTCGATTGTTACGTCAATATAAAATCTATGCACGTGGGGAGAAAAACACACCGTCTGATGATGAAACCGGTTAGGCGTCCATGCTCGCAACGCTAATCCAGCCCAAGTTAGCAAATCACTATTAGCATATAATGCTCACCACACATTTCTACTAACTCCTAGCTAACTGTTCACGTCTATCACGATGTGGTTTACGTAAATGACGTACTCGTTATCGCCGTAGCTGCGGTTTATCAAATATGTCATTACTCTTACTTATCATGCTCGCCAGTAGTATGTTTTTGACTGCGAAGATACAGCTCAGACACCCCGGCCGCTGCCACTTCCTGATGACAAAGGAAAGTTTAACCGGAAAACCCTCCTCTACGTGGTGGCACGCTTCAAAACGTCTCTCCCGTCAAATTGCCGTTACCCTCCTATGAGATTATTACATGTTATTGTCGTGAACACACATTTTCCCCACAACGTACTAATAACTATATTGAATTTTACTGAAACTGTAGCGTGGTTAATGCCATTTGAACGCATGCGGATGACAGCAGACATTTGCCATAAAGGTATTTGCTTCCATCTAGTGTAACATAAATGTATTGCAGGAACTGAAGTCTGCTACAGGTCATCAAATGACGGTCCAATGTTGCTATTGAGAAAAATGTAGCAACAAAATAAATAATAAATAATGATGATAATAATAAAAAAAAATAAGAAAAACAGGGTTATGTGACGAAATACATTTGTTTTAACTGGGAAGTGTAATTAAGCCACACACACAATGTTATTGTACTAATGTTGACCACTATTGAAACCAGTTTCATAATTATGCAAAAAAAAAAATGACAACAGGGATTTTTCTGAGTAATGAGGACACCAACAACTGCACTTTACCGTGATACCGGTAACTATTACTACGCTAGTTGAAGAGGTTCAAGCTTCATTTCATTTCTTCCGGTTTCCCCTGTCAACATTCGAGCTACCCAAGTCAGTCAGCAGGAGCACCGCTGCTAAGCTACGGCGATGTCGGAGCAGGAGTCCCTGAGGTGCTCCAGTGGCCGAAACCGCGGAGGCGTACAGAGGGTTGAAGGCAAACTGCGAGCCAGCGTAGAAAAGGGGGATTACTATGAAGCACACCAGATGTATAGGACGTTATTTTTTAGGTAAGAATTCACTATATCGTTCTAATTTGAAGTTGGTAGCTTCTCGAGGCCTGCTGTGTGCCAGATCTCCCTGTCGTCAAACTTGCTTACAGCATACACGAATCCGATTGGGGGGATTTCACCACGGCCCTGCCCACCCACGTTAGTCCAGACGTTTGTTTGGACAACGGAAATGTCAATTAACTGCGGTCTTAAAATGGACTGCTAGAGAATTGCTTGCTAGCATTGTTGCTAAATGTTAAGGAAATAAACAATGGAAATTTCAGTGTGGCCTGACGCTACAAGACAGCAGAAAATGATGTGTTATGAGTTTAAAAATGCTACATGTTCTGATCAGTAGCGCGTAATAAGCCATTTGCGATTACTCTCCAGATGTGCTAGTAGCTAGCCAGGTAGCCGTCTTACCTTGACATGCTCCACCTTGACATATCTAATTTGTGTGTATGTATATACAGTATACATATGATAGACACAACTGAATTACAGACGCAATTTATTGATTGTTATTTTAGCTGACAAATCGATAGAGAAGCAGCCTATCATGCATTTAACGTCTCCATATTGACGCAAACGATCATATTGCCATTTTTAGATTTACAGTATTTCCACGAAAGACAACCACACCCCTCTTCTCCCTACCTCTTGTTTTTAATGAAGTGTATTATTGTCAACCATTCTGAGAGCATGAGCTACTCCTGGGCTTGTTATACAGACTGTTCATGCCCAACATATTTGTAAAAGTGACTCGTGCCTGTCAACAGGTATATGTCACAGGCAAAACACAGTGAAGCCAGGGAGCTGATGTACAATGGCGCCTTACTCTTCTTCAGCTATAACCAGGTAAATTCAAATTCAACTACCGGTATTATGAAATTTTACCAGAACTGCAACAAACGATTAAGTGGGCCGTGGCCACTATTAGACGGAAATTTGTGATTTTAGTGATGACATTTTAATACGCTATGCTTTGCTCTGCAGCAAAACAGTGCAGCAGATCTGTCCATGCTGGTGCTCGAGGTACTGGAGAAGTCAGAGAGCAAAGTGGAAGAGGAGATATTAGGTGAGTGTTCACCCGACGCATCGAATCGAGACATTCCGTGCCGTACGTTCGGTCATCGATGATACTTGCGGGTTTGTTGAACAGAAAGCTTGGCCAAGCTGTTCAGCCACATGGATCAGAACTCTCCGGAAAGAGTAGCTTTCGTGTCCAGAGCCTTGAAATGGTCCACGGGAGGATCTGGAAAATTGGGGAATCCAAAGCTACATCAGCTGCTGGCTGTCACCTTGTGGAAAGGTATGTCAGGCATAATGATATCAAATGACAAAAAAAAAAAATCTGAACAATATCAACTGAAATCTTATTTTATTCTAGAGCAAAACTATAGTGAATCCCGTTACCACTTCCTGCATTCGTATGATGGGGAGGGCTGTGCCCAGATGCTGGTGGAGTATTCATCCTCCCGAGGTTTCCGCAGCGAGGTCGACATGTTTGTGGCCCAGGCAGTCCTACAGTAAGTGCGCTTGCACTATATAGTATAGTTAAAGGCATAGATGCAATATTTTTTTTTACAAACTTTTTTGCTCTGACAGGTTCCTCTGCCTAAAGAACAAAAACAGCGCTTCCGTTGTGTTCAGCACGTACACAGAGAAACACCCGTCCATAGAGCGAGGTCCTCCATTTGTTCAGCCCCTTCTTAACTTTATCTGGTTTCTGCTGCTGGCAGTGGATGGGTGAGAAAATGCATATTAAAAAAAAAACAACAGTTGTATTGTATAGTGTTCATTTTATTGTTTGTTGTTGTTGTTTTTAGGGGTAAATTAACAGTTTTCACAGTGTTATGTGAGCAATATCAACCTTCCCTGAAGAGGGATCCCATGTATAATGAGGTGAGTGCTTCCAGACCCTTCTCTATTTTCAGACCCTTGTCGATGCTTTGGCTTGAAAACAAAAAAATAAGTGAGATTATGCAGCAAATAACAGAGGACAACTACATATTAGGATTTCACTGTATATCAAAAATGTTTCGTGTTTTTCTCCTCTCTGGACTTCTGAAGTACCTTGACAGAATAGGACAGGTTTTCTTCGGCGTCCCCCCCAAACAATCCCCGTCATACGGCGGCCTGTTAGGTGAGTGAGCCGAGACTGTGCCTCGTCTTTGTAAACTCTCCTCACGATATTGGCGTGCTCGCATCCATGCAGGAAACTTGCTGAACAGCCTGATGGGAGCGGGTGAGGACGACGACGGTGTGGAGGAGGCGCAGGAAGACAGCAGCCCCATCGAGCTGGATTGAGCCGACGGCTGAGGCGGCGAAGAGCAAAATAACACGCACGCGCACAAACACACACATATAAACACACACAAATTGGAAGACCACGCCGCCTCCACCATTAGGGGGTGAGGTAAGGTACTTGTTACCGTGCCTTCCCCTCAATAATTTCAGCCATCCAGTTCTAAAACGTACCGGGCTGCACCCAGGTGTAGTAAAATATTTTATTTAATCATTACTTTTGTTCATATTTGGACTCTGCTGTTCAGAGTCTTGGTTTTGATGCACTTGACAGCATTGTAGACAAAATGTTTCCTCCTTTACAGTGTTGCATTCTTACGTAGTCACCATGGGGTGGCGATGAATTCCTGTTGTCAGCATTTCTCTGCACATTTTCCCCCACCCTTGATTCAGCTGTCTTAGTCATTTAAATTTGCCCGTTGTAGTCAAGAGCACTTCTCAGTTTCTCATCCGATGTTTAGTCCATCAGCGGAAGGCAAAGCTTTAACATTGCATGCCTCCAATGTGCATTGTTTCAAAAACATGAATGCTAGGTAAGATGAAGACTCAAAATTGTCCATAAATGAGACTGGTTGTTTGTCTTATAGCCTGTGATTGGCTGGCGAACAGTCCTGGCCCGCCCCACTACACAGTTGGGATAGGATTCAGCTCACCCTATAGAAAATGGATAGATAATCATTCAGTTTAATTAGGCACTTACACACTTTTTTTTTTACCCTTTAAAAATATTCAAAACTTCAACTGAGGATACCAAATCTAGAATTGCTTTAAAACATTTGCTACATTTGATAGTTAACAGTATTGTGTGGGAAAAAGCATTGTATGTTTTTTCTTTTTTTCTGCAGTGGTCACTGTTGTGCAGCGAAAGGCAAATTATAGTTGAACGGCTAAAAAGAACACCATTTCCAAAGAGACTTGTTGGTTGTCATACAGCTAGCGTCTTATCATAAACACAATTGTGTTCACTGTTTTTAATGCGTTTGAAATGTGAGAGTCATGCTATTAGATTTTTTTTTCTTTGACAACACACATGGAAAGAGGGGCATTTGTCTTTTCCATGATACACTAACAGAGTCAATAAAATACCATGGAGAGGATTGAGACTGACGTGAAACTCATGTTGACGTGTCCATTTTTTTTATTGTAGCATATGAAAATGAAGGCAATCCAGCTATGGCATGAAACAAAGATGAGTTCAGACTTGATCAGCACTCTATAAATATAATGGAGGGTTCTGATAAATATGTAAATTATATGAATGCTACTGCATGATAATACACAGAACCCGAGTGCAACTTGAGTCAACAAAGCTGATTGTTACTGCTTCAAGTGTTATTTTTAATGATGTTTAGAGGATTAACAAACGGCGCTCAGGGCCAAATATTGGAAAGCAACATTTGTTAATGCTCTAAAAATGATCTCAACCCTGCAACTGGCCGGCAACCAATTTAGGCTGTACCTCATTCTTGGTCCAAAGTCAGCTGGTATCGGCTCCAGCTCATCCCAGGCCCTAACAAGAACAAGCACTGTAGAAAATGAATGGATGTAAACACAATTTGTGTTTGACAAGTGCCATCACTTTCACCAAACCTAACTAACCATGTGTCTTACATTTCATTAAGGCATTTCTTAGTGCTTTCCGCTATGTAGTGGGCTTCATTTTTTTTACAAAAATACTTGTTGATGGTGTTAATCAAGTACGGGACTGTAGTGTGAGCCTCTGGACCGTATCTGACAGGTGAGACATGTCAGCCTGCTGCGCCTGATGCTTCATGTACTCCAGCGTCCGAACCTAGACATTGAATTGACTTGAATTGGTAAAAGTGATAAATTGCGGTGGTCATATAATCTGTGTGTAACCTGGTTTTAAAGGGGAAGTCCCCCCCCCCCGCCCCCCTTTTATTTATTTTATTATATTTTTTTCACAATAATATGTTATATGCAGCCTCACTAGTCTAAATATGGTATTCTGGTTAATTGTGTTAGTGGAATATGAGTTAAGCAGCAAAATCCAGCAGTTTTTAGCCATTTCAGTAGGCGGCCATTTTGCCACTTGCTGTCGACTGAAGATAACATCACAGTAGCTCATGTAACAACCAATCACAGCACAGCTTCAGAAAACAGGTGAGTTGTGATAGGTTGTTGCCTGAGCCCTGAGCAACAATGATGTCATTTTCAGTCGACAGCACGTGGCAAAATGGCTGCCCCCTGAGATGGATAAAAACGGCTGGATTTTGCTTCATAACTCATATTCCACAAATGTAATATTAAACAGAATGTCATGTTTATATGGAGGACCAAAACTCAAAAATAAATAAATGACTAAATAAGACTAAATAAATGACTAAAAATGAAAATAAAAATGGATATAAAAAAATTTATAGAATTAAAAACAACGCATTTCATTTTTTAATTATGTTTTTTATATTCGTTTTTATTTTTACTTTTAGTTATTTATTTATGTAGTTAGTTCATTATTTTTAATTTTGGCAGTTTTGTTCCATACTGCCAGGTCGAAAATAAAAGTTATTCAAATGAGGGGGCGGTCCTAAGCATGTCTTGGGTTGGACTCCGCCTTTGCAAACAGCCTTTCATTGGTCAAGTGAGCGTCTCACCGACTTGAATGGAGAGCTCCAGCAATGGACGACTATCTTGTCCACTGTCACCTCGACTTGTCGAGCAACTCAAGTCGCAAGTTATGGTGACAGTGGACAATATAGTCGTCCATTGCTGGAGTTCTCCAATGTGAGCCGGCGAGTTTTCCTTGTTCGCCGACCCGCTCACTCGACCAATGAAAGGCAGTTTGGAGCAGTGGAGTCCAACCCAAGACACGGTTAGGACCGCCCCCTTTATTTGAATAATATTTCATCCTGGCAGTATGGACTAAAACTGGCAAAATTCAAAATAAATAAATGACTAAATAAATAAATGAATGACTAAAAGTGAAAATAAAAACGAATGTAAAAAATTTAATTCAATAATTAAATACAAATGTGTGTGTGTGTGTATAATGTATGTATGTATATATGTATATATAAGTTGACTTCCACTTTAAATGTAATCTTAAGGGGAATCCGTATGGAAACTGTCTTAAAATGCGTTTGTGTGTGTGCAACTCACAGAAATGCGCGTTTCACAGTATCCGTGTTTGTGGCTGAGGTTCCACAGGTTGACGGCCAGGTTGCTCAGCTTGTTGTTCCTCAGGTCTGCGTGGGCGAGCAGGACGCAGAAGAGGGAGAAGGCCAGAGCGCCTTGGCGGCGTGTGCTCTGCTGCTATTAAAAAACACAAAACTTTCAGCCCAATTCTACAAATGAAGGAAACGCTCAAAACGTGAATTAATTTGGCCTTGCCTCTTCTCGACCGAGAGCCTTCAAGTGGTCTAGGATCTGCCCGATCAGGGTCTCGCACATTTTGTTAATCTCTGACAGAAACTTTGGGTCCCCCCCATAAAGGGTCTCATTGGAGTCCACTGAAACGTTGAGGGAAAATACAATTTTAAGTTGTATTGTTGAAAAGATGAAGTGATAGTAGGTTACGTGGTGTGTGTTTACCTTTTGGAATGGTGTACAGGTATGATTCCTGGCTCATGGCGGCCAGCAGGGGGAGGGCGCAAATGTACACACGCACTTTGGCATCACTGTTCTCCTCCCAAGTGTAATCCTGCACCATGTTGAGCACACCTCGGACTAAGTACAGCACACCATGTTCTGGGTGATCCTGTAACCATACACATGAAAAAAGTACATTTCAATCTGTTTCCGTTTTGCAGCAATTAGCATTAGAATATAGCTAAGTTTCATCATTATTCACAATTCTGTTTTGAACTGTGAGGAAATTAGCTTGTTTGCATCATGGCCCTGGTTGATCTCTTATACTCTGCTGCCACCCGCTGGTCGTTTTTGTAATTACTACCATTGCTTCACTCGTTCTCTGCAGTTCAGAGGCTGCATCAAAGCCTTCTGTATGCTCTAGCATAAAAAACTGAAACACTTAAAAGTGGGAAACTTAAAACATTTAAAATAGAACTATTTATACATTTTCATGCGCAAATGAGTTAATGATGATGCCAATTCCCAATGTATTCCCCTCACCCAAAAAAAAGGTTTGATGCACAGATTAACATTAGCCAACAGTGTTAACCTGTTAATTGTTTTAAAGTGTGAGAAAAAAAAAAAGAAGCTTAATAAGCTTAAAGGTGTTATTACCGGGACAACTAGAAGCGTAGCCAACAAGTTGTTGATGAAGTCGAGCAAGAAACTCTCCGAAGAGCGAATTTTCCCTTCCACGCTGATGGAGCGCGGAACCTCTGGAAGAATACTGACTGCTGCCTTTAAGAAGGCATCCGCTGCAGGACAAGACAGATGTGGAAAGTCAACAATGGAACTTTAAATAAGGTGTTTGTAGTGGCAAGATGCTCACCCTGGGATAAGCATTGGTTGGCCAATGCAACCTGACCGGAGAGCAAATAAAGGTGAAGACGACTAAAGATGCTGCTGAGTGACGGGATGGTGATAAAACTGAAGGCAGCACACGCCTGGAGGGCAGGGAGAGGAAATGATCCAATTGGCATGAATAGGGGACCACTGGGGCAAATATGCGCGATGTCAATTACTGTAAACTCACCCGGACGAATGCAGCTGTTTTACGGGAATGATTTCCTCGCATCACCCTTCTGGTCTCCATCGCCAGCTGATTCACCGTCTAAATATGACAAAACGAGATCATGAGCACATGTGTGTTGCAATACATTAACTTCCCTATTAAAAAGAACATTTATAATGTAATCTTTTTCCCTCAGAAACAGTAAATTATTATTTTTTCGAACCTATAATCATTAATTCAATCAGACCCAAAAACGTATAAAAATGTTTTTTAGTACTTTGTCCTGCACTCCCAAAAACGTACTTATGCTTTTTATGCTAGCTTTTAACCGCTTAAAGCAATGGTAGTTATTACAAAAAACGGCCAGCAGGTGGCAGCAGAGTATACGAGATCAGCCAGGGACATGTTGCAACAAGCTCTTTCTGACAGATTTGTTTATAATGGTGAAACTTAGCTATATTCTAATGCTAATTGCTGCAAAACGGAAACGGATAGAAATACACTTTTTCCCTGATGAAAGAAGAGACTCGAATCTTTCTTTTGGTAGGTTCCATGTTTTTAAAGCAATAGAACACAATATTCTGTAGGCCTTGCAAAATCATTAAAAACTCCAGTAAAACAGCCGGCAGCGAAGGGGTTCTATAGTGAATTTAGATCTGGGCCTTCTTTGATGTTCAAGGAATTCTGTTAAAAACATCAAATATTATTATTATTTTTTTAAACACAGAGCAGTTTTAAATGTAAAAATGTATAAGATGTCTCTTTTTAAATTCAAATCAACAAAAGGCAGATTGATACTGACGTGAATGAGCTGCACCAATACTGACTCCAGGTTACAGAAAGTGGCTCTGGCCTCCACGCAGAAACTCAACTGCTGCTCAAAGTCACGGCCGAAGGAAACCTGAAGACCAAAACGAACAGTTGAAGGAGAGACAAAAACGTTAAAATAGAATTGAGCAATTGTGTCTTGAAGAATAAGCAAACAGCCTTTTCAATATCAACTGAATGA
Source organism: Vanacampus margaritifer (assembly GCF_051991255.1). NCBI lineage: Eukaryota > Metazoa > Chordata > Actinopteri > Syngnathiformes > Syngnathidae > Vanacampus > Vanacampus margaritifer. The sequence goes on from NC_135449.1 coordinate 10,624,672, forward strand.
ATATGAGAAGTTGAGCTGCATCCACCTCCTCTCAGAAATTATTTACTGATCGTAAAATTTCCCCATAGCTGAGCACAGCATTATAGTCAGTGCCCATCCCTGATCACAACCCGATTTGATCATATTTGACAGTGACATCATCACAAGACCATTTTAATATTGTAAAATTGTTGCCAAATGTGCAATCTGGATGAAACTTGATCTGGCTTGATTTGAAACTGCATGCCCGCAACAGGGAATACTGTTGAGATGATCAATATGTGGATTATTATTATTTTTTTTTTTTTTATGTAAACATCCTTGGAAAAAAACCTACCCGTTGTAATAAGCCAGGTTGACAGAACTGTAAACATGAGGTTGCACACAAATAATGAACATGTGCTAATGAAACCTTCTCGGCAGAAGTAATTCAAAACAAGAATAGCTCACCACGCGCATGAAGCCGATAATCAGCACGGACAAAGATCTTTTTTCATCCTCGAGGGTGAGAGCGCTGCAAAACACGCCACAGAAATCGTCGTCGATCATTCCCGAGACATCATCTAAATCTAAGTCATATGTTTTGCCTCACTTGACAGAGTCATGCACGGTCTTGCAGATATGCATCATGGCGTTGAGGATGACGGGGTCTCGGGTTGGTTCCAGCTGGTGTCTGCGAGTTAAGCCGGGAGGAAAATGAAGGAATCCTACTTTGACCTCCTTTATTACTATTTTTTTCATATCCAAAAGAAGAGTGGCTCTTACCTGATGAAAACATCCATGATGGACCTGCACACCTCCACCCTCACGCCGTCCTTCTGAAACATGTCCAGAAATGGGAGGAAACGCTCCTGGGGGGACGAGGGGGGGGGGGGGGGTTGAATAGTTGATGACATTGTGGCATGATGAAGTTCAGCCCCAAGTGACAACTAATTATTGGTTCATAACCTTGAAAAGTATTATTGAGTACAATTTTGGCCCTGGTATGTAGCTAAACTAAAACACACTTTATAAATCACACTGTTAGCTAACTCACCATTGAGAAGAGGACTGAGAAGTCGTGGAAGTGGGCGAGGATCTTCCTGATCACAGACTGCAACTAAGTGCCAAAACAAAGATGGAGTCACTCAAGGGCAGGTGACAAAAGGAGGGGGTGAACCATTAAAGAGTATCAACCTGAGGGTAGGCCTCCTCAAAGGCCCGGTCGGGAGTCATGTGCTTGATGATGTCTGCCAGAACGGTGTTCACCTCACGTTTCTTAAGAAGAAAAACAATGAGGAACTTTTTCTTGAGGGTTTGTCGTAAGAATGAATCCGTTCACCTACTGTGAAATTTCGGCAGGTGAACTCCACCCAGATCTCAGCACAGTTGACATAATCCTGTGTAAAAAAAATAAAAAAATAAAATAGACTTAATGTTTATCATCACAGATAGAATTTTATGAGAATGCAGAATTAAGCTCCCTGTACCAGAGGACTGCGGACTTTAGTGATGACCTTCCAGGCTTCGTTGAGGATGGTCAGCCTCTCAGATTCTGGAGGGTCAGCGCAGGCCAGACAGCGACCCAGCGATCCAAATAACAAATGCTAGAGAGGATTGGATAGGATAAAGCAATTGTGAAGAGGTCAATCAAATCTCTAAATTAAGACATAAAATGACCATTGATGCATGTTCACCTTAGGGAACCCGGCCTCGTCGCAGTCTTTTATCATACCGATGAAATCCATGGCTCTGGTAGCGACAAACTCGGGTCTAAATGCCCTCATTACTGAATTCAGCAGCAGGGCACTGTGGGAAATTGATTAATATAAACAATTAGACCAGTATCTAATAGGGGTGTGCCCAAAAAAATCGATTCTCATAAGAATGGCAATTCTCATTTAGTACGATTCAGAATCGATTTTAAATGTCCCAAAATCGATTTTATTTAAATTATTTTATACTGTCTTGCCTTTGTCTGTGTGTGCCTTTATTTGGAGCGCTGTTCATGTGGTACCTGGTATGGCCACTGAGGGGCAATGTGGTTCCATGCGTTCTAATACACTATTAAGTTGTAGCCACATTAGAGAGTAGAAGGAAAAAGTCACGGTCAAGTTATTCCAATTAAAGTTTTTTTTTGTTTTTTTGAGTGATAAAAAGTGCCGCGAGTAGCGCGTTAATTAGCATTAGCGAGTCAGACGGGAGAAGATCATTACAATTCCTTGCACATCTAAAGATTGAAGCAAAAATCATTGTCAATCAAATCATTTTGACTCAAAAATCGTTCTTAATCAAAAATCCATTCTAAATCGAACCGCAGACCCAAAAATTGGAAACGAATCGTGAGACATTCAAAGATTCCCACCCCTACTATCTAACGTCCTAAAATGCATTATAAAACCACACAGTTTCCATAGTTTTGCTTTAAATTTAATACTTACTTGTTACCCATCTTCTTGCATCTCTCCATCATTTCTGTTAGGAGAGTCTGGTATGGAAACACACATATTTTAAATAATATTGTAGATGAAACTTCATTTAATACAACTGGACAATGAAATAAATCAATTAAGACATGGGTTGTGCCATTTTGTTCCTCTCCTTTAGCCACCCAAAAAATAAACATTAGTGCTGTCAAAGTTAAAGCGTTAACTGATTAATTTATCACAAAAAGGTATTGCATTAATCCTGAATTAATGCAGATTAATCACACTATTAATTTTGACCATAGATTATCCTTCAGCGTGACAGCGGATGGCTACGTTTAAAGGTAGCATAGGTTGTGTTTGAACAATAAATATAACTACATGCATTAAAGTCAAGCATTTAATAAATGTTTGCGTATCACATTTAGAATATTTGTTCATGTCAAAATATTGGGGTAATTTTTTCCTTATTTTGAAATATGCAAATAATTAACTGAATAGGAAAAAGGGGAGGATGAGCGTGTGCAGTGGATAAAAAATGTTGAAGACGTCCTCATAACATAATCAGTGCTTTTCAAATTTGGCGGGGAATTTTTTTTGATAAAAAAGTATTTTTTGTTAAGCGATTAATCGTGGTTAATCTAAATTCTAAAATGTGATTAATCTGATTTAAAAAAAATATCGTTTAACAGCTCTAATAAATTTATAAAAATCTAAACTAATTTTAATTCATGGGGCACTTTCACACAAATTTGATCTGAAGTTATAAATAATGACAGGTCAAAATATTTCCTTTTTTTTGTGTGTGCAAATAATTAGTATATTATGAAAATATTCCAATTTCCTATTAATTTATTGCAGATTAATCTGAAATTTCTTACCAAAAATGAGTGCAATTTTTTGGGGGGGTTAAATTAAAACAACCAAATTTCAGGATGTCATTTAAGTGGTTATCAGTGCACCCTCTAGTGGACAAAATTAGCAACAACAGCTCATTTTAGCAAAAAACTGCAGTTAATATTCTGTCCTCACGGAACAGATTGGACCGCCCGACTGACCTGATATGGCCCGCATGCCAAATGTTTTGACACCCCTGCATTACAAACCACCTCTAAGTATGAGACACTGCATTTATAATCCACTGCAAAGTAAAGATAACATAACATCTACGCGGCTCAGCGAGTCTCAGTCCACACCTCTGGTGCTCGGTAAGCACTACACTGCAAGATCCAGTTGACAGCAGGCGAATAAAGGGTCAGGTACTCGGGCATCTCCACCCTCTGCGCGAGCAGCTGGCTACGAACACTCTCCCCGCTGATCTGCCGGAAGGTTCCGAGCAGGTCGAAGAAGTTGCGCTTCAGGCCGTCTTTCAAACTGGGGGCGACCTCCATGCCAACCTGGCCAGAAAAAACACACAATGTGTGCTTGATATTATATTAGATGATCGAAGCCTTGTGTATCATTTTGATTGCATCTGTGTGATCGTGCAAAGATTCAGAAAAGCTCTGAATTACCCTGCAGAGGTAGGCTCGGGTGTACGCCGCCACCAAAGGGTCTCCAATCCCTCTGATCATGGCGGTAAGACGAGGGAGAGTCTCCTGAATACCGCTGTAGGAGGAGGAGGAGTTACTGAATCGCATTCGAGCATGCTCAGCAAATCCAAAGGCTACTCACAATTTGTTCAGGAAACGATTGCACTTGAGGATGGACGCTTCGACGTATCTGCTCACAGATTTTTGTTAAAGAGGCGAACTCCTGAATGAACTGTTCTAGTAGTATTTTAGTCATTTGTCGCATTTTTGGATACAGTCTGGGTAAGAGTTCTCTGATGGAGGCGATCTTGAAGAACCAGTTGAGGCAGGTCTCCTTGGCTGTGTCATTGACGTCGTCGACAGTAAATGAGTCTGAGAAAAAAAGAAAATCAAGACGTGAGAACACTAAAGACAACGGAGAAATATATATGTATTAGTGATAGACCGATACCGATTATTAGTAGTCAAGGAGACCGATAACTGATATTTCAATTCGATGTGCATTTGCAGCAAAAGAGAAAATATTTGCATCAAAATTTTAAAAACTCCCTTTTTCTTTCATTTTAAACATGTACAGAATTGACAGCTTTGTTAAAAAAAATTATAACAAAAAATGCAGGGAGCTTCCAGGGTCATCAGCATGTGTTAAGATAAATTAAAAACTAAACAAGTAAATAGTTCCCTGAAGTTTTCTATTGTATATAATTTCCAAAATGTGAACATAATTTCGTCATTTTATTTTATTTTTTAAATAAAAAGTGTAGGAAGCAGTGTCAGCATCAAGTGGAAATTTAAATAAATATATAAATGAAAAGTTCCCTGTACTTCAATGAACAATATATGTGTGCAAATGTAGCTAATTTGTTTTTGTTTTTTTGTGTCAGGGTTCAAAAGATCTTCGCCATATTTATATTGGAGGTTGTTCATTAAAATCATCAGCAACAGCAATCCATACCTGGTAAAGGTCTTGGATCTGAACACATGGTCCAGATCCTATCATACACAAGTTGGCCTATGCAATAAAAAAAAAAAAAAGTAAGGTCAGTGAAACAACGATAAAGACCAAATTTAACAAAAGGATGAAAATATTCACTTCTTACCGAAAGTGTCAAGTATGTCAGTGATGAGAACAAACTTGCTGGGGTAAAACTGGATTACGGAAGTGTCGGAGAGAAGCTTGGAGCACTGGGACACAAACAGGAACAACCCAAGTCATCTTACTATTTTTCCTCCAACTTCATTGACACGTAAGAATTATTTACCTGGATTACGATCTTCAGGGCTTTAACCTTCTGGTCCGAGGCCCAGGCCTCTTTAAGGGACTGGTTCAGCTCCGCAATGCGATTGGCATATTCCTGCTGGGAGAGATTGAGCAGCTCTCTCTGGGAACCCTGCATGTGCACAAACACAGATTGTCATGATTTAACTTAAAGGGGAGATATTATGGAAAATTGACTTATTAACGTTGTGTATACAAAAAGACAAGTGATGTCTTCTGATCCTCACTGGATAATAGATTGTCATTAAAATGATCAATGCAATATAAAAATACTCAACTCGTGAAAATAGATTGTGATATATCAAATTACCTCTTCCAGATCGTCCAATTCTTCCAGACGAGTGCGAACCTTCTCTGAGACAGCAGAGGATGCAGGATTCTGGGAATTTCCTGAAATATGCCACACAGAAGTTCATTCACTTTTAATGATCCTTTTTAAAAGGGACAATTAACTTAGTCAATACAGTGGGCGATATTATTAATTGTGATTAACGCATTGATTCCCAGCCATTTTCACTGAAGCAACCCCCTTCACTCCCGACGGTTTTACTGGATCTTGACTGATTTTGCAAGGCCCACAGAATATTTTGTTCTATTGCTATAAAAACACGGAACCTAACAAAACAAAGATTAGAGTCTCTTCTTTCATCAGGAAAAAAAAAGTATATTTCCATCTGTTTCCGTTTTGGCAGTTTTGCAGCAATTAGCATTGCAATATAGCTAAGTTTCATCATTATTTACAAACCTATTTAGAATTGGAATTAGCTTTTTTTCAACATTGCCTCTGGTTGATATATTTTGCGCTGCTGCCACCTGCTGGCCGTTTGTGTAATAACTACCATTTCTTCAACCGTTCTTTGCAGTTGAGAAGCTGCATCGAAGCCTTTTGTATGCGCTAGCATAAAAAAAAACCATCATAACGTATAAATGCGTCATTGGGACACTTTCACATTTAAAATAGAATGTATTTATACATTTTGGGGAGCAAATGAGTTAATTGTGATTTTTAGAAAAAACGATAAACCTCTCATGACAAAATAGTCAAGAAGCCATTAATTTCTTAAATACACAAACCGTCTTTTAATGTGTATTGATACTTTTCTCTTTATTTTGTATTTTAAAATAAGTTTAGCAAAGTGGTCAGCAAATAAAACACAAACTCATGTCTTACCTCTGTCAGAGCCCATGCACAGATTCTAAAAAAAAAAAAAAACAACAGAAAATTAAATAAGATTATTCTAAGAATAATATTGAGCATGATCCTCTAGAAAATACATTTTAATTATGCTCAGTGCAGTACACCTCCACAATTCAGATCCTATGTAATCCAAATCTACTCATGGAATTTTTTTTTGATATCGCCTTAATAATGGATAGTGTAGCTGTACCTAATAGTGTGGTTTCATAAAATACTGTTTTTAAGTTATTATTTCCATTAGGAGGTGGCGACCTAATTCACAGTTGGACAAGATATTTTGCACAAAGTCAAGTAATAAGCCAGTGGGGAAGAATTTTTGACACAAAAAGTATTCCCTAAAGTGCCATGTGAGCTTGTGATGGAGGACGACCCACAATTGAGAGTTTTTCAGTTGTGGTGAACCTCGCCAGGATCTCGCCTCTCTTCGTCGACCAAGGCTCAAAGTCTGCGCCCACTGGTTCATCCTCCTTCTCCTCCTTCGTCCTCGCGTCCTGGAAGTACGAAACCACAGCTTTAAAATACATTTTCAATGACATTTTCATGTCTTGACAGGGATTTGTGATTCTAAAACATTTGTTGGTCCTCATTCAGATCAATATTCTTAAGTCACTATCAATTTTATTTTTGACTGTTTGTCATAGAAGTAATAAGTAGTAGGTAATGTATGTAACTGACTCCGGCAAAGGAGATGTGCGTCGTAGATGGAGTCTCGGCTGCAAACATGGACAGAGGGTCTGTTCCGTCCAACATGGAGCTGAGGGGGTCCGGCGCTGCTAAGGAAGATGAGGAGGACGAGGAGGAGGTGCTGCCCTTGCGAGTTCCACGGCGAGCTCTGCTGTCTGTCACCTGAGGGCGGGTTAACAGAGAGGGTATGGTAATATAATTGAAAAAAAAAAGTGTAAATAAAAAAAAAAACAACCAAAAAAATATTTTAATTTATTTTTATTTCATTAGAAAATAGTTAATTTTAATTGATGATAAATATTTCAATTTGAAAATGAAAATGACAAAACAATTATACATTACATTCCAAAGTTTTACTATAAATTACCTTTTATATATATATATATATATATATATATATATATATATAAATATACTATATTTTTCTTTTGCATAATCTACAAAAAAGGCATTTTACCAAAATAGGTTTGAGAGGATGGGAGTCGGAAAATTCAAGCGGCGTCGTGTCCAGACGGGCCTTCTGTAGCTCAGCGTCATAGTCACGCCAGCGGGAACGCCTGAAAGAGAGTAAAGAGAGCAAGTTTGACATATTAACCATGGGCACATCAATATACTCATGTATAACGTACTCATATAATCAAGCAATAATTGTAATGCAATAAGGCTTTTTGGTCACTTCTTGGAAGTGCAGAGGAGGGAGTTTTGTGATAAAGTAGCTAAAAGGAATATACAGCAGTACTTTCACTTTTGTGGCCATTATGCATTTTATTTTTGGTATTTATATTTGTCTTTATCAAGTTTCCATACATTTTAGTTCCTATAACAACAATAGTGAGAAACCCTAGACGAATAAATTCGAATACTGTACAATAAAGACACACATTCCGATCCCACAACTGAAGTGTAGGTGTATTTTACCAGAATAACCACAAACCTCTTACATCTCGCTTGTGCAGAAAATCCTGACGTCACTTCGAACATGAAATACCAAACATGCATACTTTACATTTAAAATAGCGTAATAACAGGCATAGATGTTTTTAGACAATAGCAACTAAGAGTTTAAACTGGGGTGTAAGAACAACATTTCTTTTTTTCTTTTCTTTTTTTGTCAAAAAGAAGCAGCTTACCACACCACCGCGGCCATTTTTCCAGTGATCACATGACACATTGTACTTCCTGGTTAAGGGTGTTAAGTTTATTTTCATTGAAAGCGTGAAATAATTTCGTCCCATATTGACGCTTTTCTTGGTGAAACATTTTATAAATGTAGCACAAAATTACGCTATTAACTGCACTGTATTCGCAACAAGCTTGAACCAACTTTAACATTTTACCGGAACACTTCATTTCCCACAATGCACGGCGCTCAGGAGACGCTGTCAAAGAGATGTAAAAACTGACGTTTGGACATCCTCCAAATATGACGTGACCGTAAGGCTGTCACTTTGTCCAAATGTCCATACGATTCACCTGACCAGGTAACGCATGTCAATATTTAAATTTGTTTTCTAACGTGCATGTAAACGGGCTCAGGTAATGCGAGTTGGGGCGTTTGTTTGCAGGCAGCTAGCATTTGGCTAACAGTAACACACATCAGAATATGAGAGGAACGTTTCATCCGAAAAACGAGATTACTATTGATTTGTGAAACTGATGAGAAAATAAGAGGCAATTTTTATGTCTAGTGGTCAACTTGTGGTCAAGATTGCTGAATATGAAAGCTGACTCTTGTACTCACTACTAGGCAAATGTTAATAACAAATACACGAATAAGGCTTCATTAAAGACTCATGTTTTAATGAAAGTGTAGCATCTTCAAGTTTCTGCCACTTTCCTTGGCCTCGCATAATTAATGGCATCCTATTTAGGAACAAAAAAAAAGTCTTATCGCTGTAATCAATACTCCTACTCCTCATATGATGTGCCCCGGATCAGGTGGCCTCTTTTTTCCTTCTTAAGACATTCACCCCCTTTTGTGTTTCCTGCTGATTGAGTTACCACTTTCCATCTGTGTACAAGTTTTAGCCCTGTGAATTATTAAGTTTGGATGGAAGTCCTCATTATCTTTAACTGGCAGGTGGCAGGTAGTAGTGTGCTTTCTCAGATCCAAGATCCTCATTCGTCCTCCTGCATCCACCATGGAGAAGTCCCTTGTCGTCCAGCTTCGCTATGAGGAGCTTCTTTTTTACGCCGCCTGTGTTTCTAACACTTGGTGTGTGTGTCTGTGTGTTTGTGTGTGTTTGGAGGGCAGGGTGTGTGGGCGAGGAGGAGGAGGTGGTGGTATGCGCGTGGGCAGCAGCTGGAGGTGGCATCTCTCCCGGGCCATGCGACTAGCGCTGGGATGGTGCCGCCGACCGTGCCGTCTGAAGACAAAGGGTCGAGGCAGGGGAGGCCAGCCGCAGCCCGGAGGCGGGCTAGGAGAACTGTGGAGCTACAGCAAGCTGCTACTCAAGTCGCTTTACTTCAACAGCCTCAGCAACTCGGACACGATGCTCGACTGTGCTTTCGAACCCGTGTACTGGATCGTGGACAATGTGACTCGGTGGTTTGGAGTGGTGAGTACGAGGTCGATTCCGATATTTGAGAGAATAAAATTATGATCAATCGTCCGATTACTGTATATGTAATGTTTAAGAAAATAGAATTGGTGATTTATAACACATTGCATGCACAACGTAGCTCAATATGCTTCACATTCTGCAATTAAAAGTACAACATTTAAAAGCCATTACAAACAGTTGAAAAAAGATTTAAAGATAAAACAAAAGATAGCTTACTAAAATTAATAAAAAAGAGCGTACAGTCCAAAAACAAGATTTGTGAAAACCTAATTTTAAAATTTTTGAATGATTATTTTTGGGGGAGCGTAATATACACGTGCTATTCACAGGATCTTATGTTTATTTAAAAAAATATATAATGAATATATGCTTAACTTCATTTTTGGTTCCTTAACACTCACAATAAACAACAACACTAAATATATGATATACAGGCAGAACATTTGACTGTTTACAGTAGTTTGTCTTATTCGTTAGTATTTTTTCAACTTTAAAACAGAGAGAAAAATTGGCACAGAAATTAGCTGATTTCTTTTTGGGGGGGTGTCATTATCTTTGTCGTTATGTTAGAAAATGTAAAATTTAAAAAATTGCTGTTTTTTGGGGGGGACGGGGATATTTTAATGTCATTATCTTTATATTATGTAATGTGAAAAAAAATGGTCGATTAAATTGGCCGGACGATTAATTGGTTGGGCCTTCGTCAGTAACATACAGCGGAAAACAATTTTCTCTGATCTCTTTTCCCAAAGAAATAATGAAAATTGCTTTAGAGGTGATGTAAAATGTAACATTTATAAACAACAATTATAAAAATATTTATACACAGTAAAACTAAGACAAAGAAAAACAATTTTAAATGAAGTCTCATGCGACACCCCTAACATCTTCTCCCACCTCATCTTTGTCACGCAGGTGTTTGTCACTCTGGTCATCCTGCTGACGACCTCGGTGGTGGTCATCGTCTACCTGTACGTCCTACCCACGATCGTCGGCACCTACGCCGTGCCGTGGATCGTCTGGCATCTGTGCTGCGGCCACTGGCTCCTGGTCATGGTGGTCTTCCATTACTACAAGGCCACCACCAGCTCACCCGGACACCCGCCCAAGGTACCCTTATGGTCCTCTTTTATTAATTAAAAATAATAACAAAAAATTCAACATGTAGGTCTCAGGCTTAACTAGTAGTACTAGTAGCATGTCAACTAGTATAGTTCTTCTACTAGTACACCCTAATAAGTCTACTAGTGCTCAGAAATGTCATATAGTAGTGGAAAGTAGTCACGCTGAGTTAGCTTACTACCAGTGAGGACAAAGAGAAAATTTGTACAAAGGTAGTTTAGTGCACTAGTAACTACTGGTAGAACTAGTGCAGGGGTCAGCAACCTTTCCTGTCCCAAAAGCCATTTTAGGCCAAACAAATAACCGAAAATGTGTCTGGAGCCGCAAAACATTCGACGACTGTGATGAAGGAAACTGTGCTACTAGTGCTAGTCTAATGTACTGAGGGCCCAAGAGCTAATTAGAGTTGCAACACAACACACAAATGTGCAGCATCCAATATTTTGACTTTCATTTTCTTCTACCTTTCATCTTTAATATTGGATTTTTTTGGTGTGTGTTTTCATACATTTTTATACTTTTCTACCTTTTTCTAAAATTTCTTACATTTTGGGTAATTTTATGTACATATTGATGCAATTTTTTGCTTCTGTACTTCCCTTTTTTTTGGTAAATATTTTATGCCTTTTTTTTTAACTGTTTTTTTTTGCCTTCTGCTAGTAAATTTCTGACATTTTTGCCAATTTTATGGGCATTTTATGGTAATTTTCAGGATTTCTTCCTTTGTTTTTTTTGTTGACATTTTATAGTTACTTTTTGAATATTTTCTTTTCTGCTTTTTTTAAATTATTAAATATTTTTTCTGACTTTTTTGGCAATTCCAAAAATATTTTATTGTAATTTTCTCTGATGTTTTTGGCAATTTTCTGGTAAACGTCTGCTCTTCCTCTTCCTTTTTGGACATTTTTAGATAGTAAAAACAAACAAACTTAAAAAAGTTAAAAATTCTCAAATTTTTTTGAATATTTAATTATTATTTCTTTAACTAAATCATTAATTCATTTAAATAATATTTTATCTAAAAAATACAAATAAATATGCAAAAAATAATAATTTCTACATATTTTTTTGGAGAGAACCATAGGAGACGGACTAAAGAGTCCTGAACTAGTGGAACAACTGCATGTTACTAATTAGGCAAAAGTATAAACTAACTGAGTTGTACATGCTGCTTTCACTACTACTGGCATTATAAAATTCTACTAGTTACCAACTATTGCTTCAGTAGTGGTACTAGTATGCAGATATCAACAAGTGTACAGTAGTTGTTCAACCAGTTTACCCTAATTGTTCTACTAGTGCTAATTAATTATGGAAGGCAGTAATGGGGAAAAAATGTCACTAGTGTGCCCTAGAGTTTCTACTAGTGTGTTCGAGTCTTTGAGTAAGACGGTGGAAAGAAGCTAAGATTCAAAACCACAACCTTAGAACTGTAAGGCAGATATGCTAACCACTAGGCTACCGTTGGGGCCTGCGGCATCCATTTTGTTTCTTGGATTGAGCTAATTCTTCATATTCTTGATTTCATGTTGTTGATTTCTTACAGGACAATATCCACATTCCCTCTGTGTCCATTTGTAAGAAATGTATCAATCCCAAACCGGCCAGGACGCACCACTGCAGCATCTGCAACACGTAAGATCAACATGCTGTTATTTTCACTATGAGAAATATCCTATACCTAATACTATAATGTCAGTTCTTCAGCAATGTTGCCTTTTCTTGCTTTACAGCTGCATCTTGAAGATGGACCATCACTGTCGTATCCTTGTAACAAGCCTCACATATAAACAACACATCTACATTTCGACTTGTTTTATATTGACAAATACCGTATCATCATCATCATCATCATCATGATGTGTTGAACTCAACCCGCCTCCAGCTTGGCTCAACAACTGCGTGGGCCATTTCAACCACCGCTACTTCTTCTCCTTCTGCCTTTACATGACTCTGGGCTGCATCTACTGCAGCGTCAGCAGCAGAGACATGTTCCTGGAGGCCTACAGTGCCGTCGAGGTGAGCTTGGATTGAGTGAAGAAAGTGATGATGATGGTACGGTGATTAAGATAATCATTCAATTCATGTCTGTCAGAGCTACTATCAGACCCCTCCCCCGCCATACACGTCCACAGACACGACTGCACACAAGAGCGTCATCTTCCTCTGGGTGCTGACCAGGTGACTGCCCCTCTACATGCTCATGTCTGGCAAATAGACAGCGACGTAATAGTCGTACGTGACCCGCAGCTCGGTGGCGGTGGCCCTGGGAGGCCTGACCCTGTGGCACGCCGCGCTCATCTGCCGAGGGGAGACCAGCGTGGAGCGCCACATCAACCGCAAAGAGAGAAAAAGACTAAAGGAGCAGGGCAAGGTAATGGAAAAAGGATGGGGACTGTCAGCTGTTTCATACATTCATGCAAATGTATGATTGGCTTCAGGTGTTCAAAAATCCATATCATCACGGGAAGATGGACAATTGGAAGCGGCTGCTTGGTGTGGAGACAGGCAGGTGGGTTCTGTTATGAACAGTATAATAAACTGTATTACAGCCAACTTCTCCATAATGTAAATATAACTAGGAGTATCAAAATGAGTGCGTTCATTTTGAGTTAAAGTTCCTTTAACGCCATGTTTTTAACATGCGATTAATGACCACCCCTGAATTGCAGTCGCAACGCAGCAAACGCGTCCACATCAAAATTTAGCAGTAATAATAATAATGCATATTTGTGGAGAGTTGTATTTTACAACTTTTAAAATGTGCAGAATTTCACAAGTTACTGCATGTTAAAGATTAGATAGCTCTGAGCACTGAGCTGTCACCGTCTTACCAATGCAATTATGCCATCTAGTGGCAAAACAATGACCTCAACTCAATATCACCCGTTTTTTTAAGGTACAGTACGTCTTTTAAATTTTTATTCAATTTGCTGAATTATTAAATGACTGTATCTATTTTTTTTTTTCCAATTTTATGTTAACAAGAGTAAGAAAATTTAGATTTTTTTAAAATACATTTAAAACAGATAAAAAAATTGCAATTAATTGTGAGTTAATTATTGATGTCATGCGATTAATTACAATAAAAAAAATGTAATCGCCCCTAAAACATACATATTTTGTTTCCCAGCCACTGGTTCACACGTGTTCTCCTGCCTTCGAGTCATCTTCCCACAGGGGACGGCATCATGTGGGACTGCACTTTCTCCAGGAGAGACCCCATGGCCATCTGACAACATCCACACCTCAAGCACCATCATCTCATCTTGGTCAGCATTTGCTCCTTGGAGATGGTGGAGGACAAATAAGAAGCTGCATGTTGATTTTGGACCACCTCTGTGCCTAAGTGCAGCATTCCAAAGTGAGCCCCATTGGCTGTCAAATGTCAACTCTGAGACAGACGTGGTTTATTTTTGCATTTCATTTACAGGTGTCCCTAATGATGTGTCTATCACGTTTGTATTGAGAAATGTCACTGTTAATCTACTGAGAACATTTGCACATGTGGCACTTTATAGTGGGCAAACAGGACATTGGTTTTATAAAAAAAAAAAAAAAATAGTAGTTATTTTTCTGAGTTAAATATCGTACATTGACATTTTATGTGGAAACTGTGTCTGTGTGTGTGTGGTGTCACCATCATTTGAAGAAGAGTTCTGGTGCCAAATAAGGGGGCAAAGAGGCACATTTCAACCAATTAAGTCTGCGAATTACTGTTCTACATATGGACTTTTTTTTGTTGCAAGTTTTTAATAGGACAGTGTGTGTGGTTGCCATGGAAAGAACTGTGACATCATGCCCACCAAAACTGAGCTGTGCTCAATTGAATCACTGTCCTTTTAATAAAACAATCAATTGCTACTACTGTACTGCATTTTGTGCTTAACAAAATTTACACACAATTATAAAGTTAAGATTTATTTATTTTGTGATATTTTAAATGAATTTCCTTGGTGTTGAGTCAGTCAAAGTCAACCAAATGGCCATGATATCGTACTTGACCTGGGTTCTAAACTTGAACGTTTACAATGTTTGGCAAAACTGACACTGAACTGTAAAAAATTCTAAAAAGTCACACAGCAATAATGTACACCAAAGCTATAAAATGGGGAGTCTGTTCTCTTGGCTTTAGGTCCACTGATTGTGTGGCTCATTCATGTTCATTAACTACAACCACAATCCATTTCAAATGCTGTGCCTTTAGGGAACATACAATCCTAAATAATTTTAAAAGATCAATTATTAAATAATTATTTAAGGCCCTGTTTACTTGACATTACATTCATGAGAGGACACACAAAAGAAGTGTGTTACATACACATAAATACATTTTAAATGATGCGGCAGAGATGTCTCAATTGTGCGTTTATGAAAACATGATAAGTCACAATGAACTGCATTTCAGTAGGACGGGAAAAAAGATCCGCAATGAACTGCATATCCTGTAACATGTTAATGTGGGACTCCATCTGTCTTCATTCTTTGAATGTGTCGGGTAGAGATTTTTAACTTTTTTTTTTTTTTTTTTTTTTTTAAATCACCTTCCTCCAGGACTTCCCAAGAGGAACCTTAAAGAAAGAAGAAAGACATATGTTATTGGGGCAACTGATGGTACAAAAAAGCTGTTGAATCGCAATCTTACCACTCTCCTCGTGCCTGAACCGCCTCCCTCCTCACCAGCCTCTTCTTGTCATCGAGAGGCTTGGCCAAGGCCCGCAGCACTCGGGCCCGAAATGGCAACACCTACAAGTTAAAAGTGACACTCAGATTTTTGCTATCACATAATGTTTGAACAGAATAGTCCCTGCTAGTTTCAGACTATGTATAGGAAGAAGTAATGTACATAAATAGACCATCTTAAAATATTGTAGTCAAGTGTATTTCAGTAGTTGCATTCAAAAACAGAAAGATTTTACAGGTTCATTTAAGAACCCCCATAAATGCTTTAAATAAGTTTATTTTCAACCATTATGAATGTTCTATTCAATGAAACTTTTTCAAAATGATACATTTTGAGGTTTTGCTATTCATAAGATAATTATCAAAATTGGAGAAAATGAAATTCTTCACCTCATGTTCAGGGAAGCGGGAAAGTGCGTGGATGCAGCGCAGTGATGCGATCTTGACATTCTGCAAGACAGCTTTCATGTAAACAAACCTGGCTCATGTGCATTTCTGTGCTATGCTACTGACATTTAATTGGCACTTAAACACTCCCGGGGGTCTCACTAACCATGTTGGGAGCGGACGTGAGGGGCAGCAGTCTGCCGACCAAAGCCTCCAGCTGTTGGATGAGCGCCGGTGGCGGGTCAGCGATGACGGGCTCTAGACAGGACAGAGTGGACAGCTGGACGCCCTGGTCCGGATACATCAGTGCCTCAAGCAACAGTGACAGCAACTGGATACAAACACAAAAATATTTTAGAATCACTCATTTAAGCAGAATTAATTTTTATTTTTTCCTTTGTTGACTCACCGCTGGTAGTTCAGTGACTTGAACCTGTTTGGGTAATTTGTTGACTATGTTGGACAGAGCCTTCAGGTAGTTCGGTTTCTTCTCTGGAGGAGGAACAACGACAACAACAAATTGGGGTTTGAATCACAACTCAGGTTGCCAGTCAATCACTGCTAATGGAATTCAGTACAATTAATAGCAAATCAACCTTGAGGAGCCGCGTTGAAACCATGCACCAACTTGTCCGAGTTCTCGCTGAAGAAGCGCTGGCGGTACATGATGCGCACGTCTGCGTGGCAACCGCGACTCAGGACGTCCGCGGAGTCGCTCATCAGCAGCGAGAAGCCGTCGGCCGCCACGGGGCCCAGATTGGCATCGTCGAGCAGCGAGAAGAGCTTAAGTGATATGAGAAAATACAATGGCTGGATTGACACCACAGGTCAAAGTACTTAATTCTGATTTAATGTCTACTTCATGGGTATTTATTGATAGATATTTTGTTAACTCATTTGCACCCAAAAAACGTATAAATATGTTCTATTTTAAATGTTTTAAGTGTCCCAAAGACATAAGTTAATTATTATTATTATTATTTTTATTTTTTGCCAGAGCATACAGACTTTGCTGCAGCTTTGATGCAGCCTTTCAACTGCAAAGAACGGTTCAAGAAATGGTAGTAATTACACAAACGGCCAGCAGGTCGCAGCAGAGCAAAAGAGATGAACCAGGGCCATGTTGAAAAAAACCTCAAATACTCACAATTCTAAATAGATTAGAATGATGAAACCTAGCTATATTCTAATGCTAATTGCTGCAAAACGAAAACAGATAGAAATACGGTATACTTTTGTTTCCCTGATAAAAGAAGATACTTTAATCCTTCTTTTGGTAGGTTCCATGTCTTTATAGCAATAGAACACAATATTCTGTGGGCCTTGCAAAATCAGTCAAAATCCAGTAAAACAGCCAGGAGTGAAGGGGGATTGTTTAAATGAAAATGGCTGGGAATGAATGAGAAAATGTAAAATGGAAATGGCTCTTGTGACTGTTTTGGGTTAGGCCATTGTGTTTTTTTATGATGCTCTATTTTGTACCATGATGATGATGATATTGTCAGTTCCCATGTCCTGTATTTGTCACTTTTTTTGCCATATTCTGTCATAGAATTGGGCATATTCCAAGCAGGAGTTGCTCAGTGTCGAAGTTTCTTCGTTTGTCAATACGCCAAAGTCTCTCGGTCCAATTTTTTTATTTGTTAAAATGTATTCCCTGCTCTATGTTGTTACCTTGCATTTTCGTATAAAGTATCTGTTTTTTTAACTTTTGTGTTCTGTCTTCTTTTGGGTCCAATTTCCGCACCTCACATGACAAATTCACTGTGTACAGTAGTCCATATCCAATATGGCTGTGTTTATACTGACATAACACATAATGAAACAACCGCCGAAATTTTACACAAGTATACTGCTAGGATGCATATCTGGATAGTGTCACTTGAGAGAAAAAAATAAAATAAAAAAATCTGAAAAGTGTCACTTGAACCAAACAGCATAAATCCAGCCATAATGAGCTTTACTAAGCCTCTTGTTTACACTACTAAAATCATCTTTACCTTGTCAGTCAGTGTTGTGCACGTCGGGTGATAGCGGAGAAGCAGAGCCTTGGCAACCTGGAGACACAAGCAACTCTGAAGTCAAGGTCCCACTGTATAGTAGCGTTTGCATACTATGGAGGGACTTACCCATATCATAAGTGTGAAAGTCTGCATGCGGCCAATTGAAGATGCCGAATTCAACTCATGCAAGATTCGGCTCATTGTCTTTTGAAGTAGACTGTCAAGAGAGTTGCCTACAAAGGACATTTTTTATAGCTAAATCACAGATCTTAGTTGCACAGATTCATTGACAAAAAGCAACTAACTAACTCGGAGGGATCTTGTTGACCAGGCCAGCAAAACACTTGGCAGCGGAGGTGTAAGACAACGGGTGGCTGCAGGTGCAACTCATCTCTTCAAGCTCTGAAAGCAAGCGCTCCATTTGGGGCACCGCCACCTAAAAACAAAGACAACGTTTTGTTTAGAATTTTACAAGAAAGACTGTCACTAATTGTCAGACTTATCTCCATTCTGCAAGGAGTTAAAACAATTGTAAGATTTCCGTTAAGACTCACAGTGCGAGGTAACGAACACACACATCCCATCAGCAGACAAACCATCTGAGACTGCCTCCAAGAGTCCCCATGCTGCTTCTGGGAAGAACAAACAGCAACACAAGGAGGTGTTACAAAGTCAAACAATGACAATATACAGACCTTTCTACAATACACATTCAGATGCTTCCGACTATTGCAATCCAAACAAAACCATGTGCGTACATTTGCAAGCAGCTTGACGTGTGAAGGGAAGGAGTTGCCGGGCAAAAAGGAGACGTCGCCATCCAGGAAAAGAGACACAAATCTCTCTGCAGTCTGGCCCGCCAACCTAAAAATAACAAGACAAGACAAGAAACCGCAACAGGAAACACAAACCTTGTGAGCAAACTGACAGGAAATACACATTTAGAACAAACTTCAGAGCCTGTATGACATTACAACTTATGACAATAACAACAGGGATGTGATTTGACCAAAGTGAAATTATCTTAAAATTTAGCCGGGGGTCTGGGGGCGCTAGGTCCAGGGCAGTGCCCTGGTGGGGGGACACGGGGGGCAAAGCCCCCCTGAGCTCATGGGTTTTCCGTGTTTTTAAGTACTTTCAATGCACTCACATGACAAAGAAATAGACAAAACAACAGCATAAATTTTCAATGTATATTGAACTATCCCATATAAAATGGCAGTTTTAGTCAACTCAAAATCAGTCACATTCAAAAACATTGGACTGTCTTTGCTTTTAAAAACTATCACTGAGAATATCATCATATCTAACTAATGTGATTACTAAGTTAACACATAAATAATGTTGAAGAGTTCAAATTTCATGAACAAATAATTGTATCATGACCAAATGAAAAGTAACTCATATTAGAGCATACCACAAATGTCTTTGTTATAGCAGAAGATGTTATCTGTCGGAGTCATGTGCATACACAATGAACTACAAAAAAAAAAAAAAGTCAAATTTTTTTGGGGGGGGGGAGATAAAAAAAGCGGAATTCCGCGAATTAGCGGAAAAATCACATCCCTGTAACAAATCAGACAAAGTTTCTTTTAAATCTAATGAGGGTCATCTTATGTGAGTGTAATTTGTACTAACGTAGGTTGCAGCCTGGAGCAGGCTGTACTGATGATAGCGACCATGATGGACAGAACTGCCTCCTCTGCCAGAGGACTGTGGTGAACAGATGAATTCTCGCCTAAAATGGCAGCAAGATATCAAAAACGCACAGCATGAAATCCTCATCCAACCTTACTGCGATGTCCGGTGGATAATCATTTTGGATTTGCGCACCTTTGAGTGCTGCTTGCAGTGCTAATGAAAGCATTTGCGGGATGATGACATCGTGGAAGCATCGTCCCGAGTCTTCAGTGTCTTCAACCCGCTCGGCTATCTTCTTTAGGCTCCTGCATGCCAACATTGCCTCCTCCAATGAGAAACCAAGTTTGCCTGCAGAAAGACAATTAAGGTGTTGACATTTAGTTGGTTTTAAGTTTAAAAAAAAAAAAAAAAATCATATTTTTTCTTTTTCAGAAAGGTTGGTCACATTCTAAAATGGATGACGGTTTACCAGAATGTGCTGCCTCGAGGACATCGAAGAGGACAGGCGTGCTCTCCTGAGCAACGCTGGGCTTGACGGAAATTGCTGCCAACACGGCCAAACAGAGTTGACGCACTGCAGGTTGTGTGTGTTGCATAGGATCTCCATCTTGCTCCATCAACTCTGAGCATTGGAAACAGAGTACATAAATAATACTTTAAAAAAAACTTTTTTATACACGTGTCCAAGTTTTAAGTTGAAAGAAGGCTGACTTGGTGTCTTACCAGAAAAGATTTCTTTCTTTATCCTCGGGATCATATTGGTGATGAAAACAGTGGGGTGCAGTTCTGCCAAGGCTCCAGTGCACGAAACCACAGCAAGACTGATGGGAGGGGAAAACATCAACGCCATTTGTTAGTTGGGAGAAGAAAAAAAACAAGAAAAAAAAAGCGAGCTAACCGGACTGTGTTGTCTTCGTCCGACAGCACCAATCGAGTCAAATGATCAACAGCTAGCTCGATTTGAGAGTTAGACAACAAACCTAAAAAAAACATAAGGGATTCCGTAGCGAATGCATACCAAATCTGATTGGGAAAACAGACCATTGACTTCCCCGCATCTCACCTGTTTGTCGCGCTAGTGAGATGAGCACAGACGTGGCTGTAACCTGCAGGCTGCTGTTTGTCTCTGATAGAGCTGCGAAGGTGACGCAGCACAACGGTGGGCAGATGCCTGAAAGCACGTGCGCCTCTAATATACATACAAACAGGGAGATTGTTTTTTTTAGGATTGCATTTTTTTTTGCTAATTAAATTATTATTATTTTTTAATTAAAAAAATCATGCCCTGAAAGGCTAACTCACCATTTTCTGACGACTCGCTGCTTTTGACAGACTGAATAAACCGTTGCATCACCTCCAATAATGTACGTCTATGGGAACACTGCACATGGAAAACACAAAAAGGTGATGTGATGTAAATCCGCACAGGACAAACGCTTCCACCATGTTGGAGCATCTACCTGATTTCTGCTGTTGTATTGCTCAATGAGCGCCGGCATGACGGCTGCTATTACGATGTGACTCGCCCTGTTGGAAGCGCTGCAGGCAGCCTGAAGGAGCTTCGCGCTGGGCCACACTAGCTTTAGGTCAGGCTCGCTCAGGTGATGCTTGCAGTCTGGAACAAAGTCACACTGTCAAAAAAAAAAAGTTTGCAGGACTTTTCTCAACTTAAAACTCTTCTTACTTCTCAGTATGATATGGTTGAGGTGCAACACACCACTGCAAAAACTAAGAATCAGTGTTAAATGAACATCACTAGCATTATTATGGGACTGCTGAGCATAGCAAGCAGCACATATTACTATTCCTAGAAAAAAGGGTTTATTATTATTATAGCACACCGATTTTTCCGCAAGAATGCGGCCCGTACCGTAGATCGCACCGGGACAAATGAGGTATCAAACGATGCGGCTCGATCTGACTCGGTGCGGCATTATTTTTCTAGGAATTCCCACTTACCATGGTGACGCAATACCCCAAAAACTACCCCAAAAAGTGCCATAGGAATGAATGGGAAATGGAAAGAAAAAATCACACATCAAGCACCTTTTTCCAAGACACGCTGTGCACGCATACGTTATCCGACCGATACGAATTTTAGCTCATTTTGTAGGAATTTTTCCCATCTTTAGCTCAGTGTCGAAATCTTTTTTAAGGAATGAAAGCTCTCCCCTCTGTGCGGGTTCAAAGACAGTGAGTCATATAGCATTTTAACACACTCTGTTTTAGCAATTAGCCAGAGTGCCGGGAACCAACAAATCTCTTGCCAAAAGTCAAAAGTTTCACTTCAACTCGTCACCATGGCCACAATCTTTTGTCACTAGACGTCAAATTCTCACATTTTGTAGTCACGAGTGTCTTCTTTCAGACAAACTAACTTTTATTTGGCTAAGGTGTCATTTAGTACCTTTATTTTCACCTTAAGCAGGAGAAGTCGGACTAATTCGCCTGTCTTTTACATGTTAAATTCAGGCGCCTTTCGCTCTTCATTTCTGATAAATCATAAGTTTTCAACCTGCTCTCATTTGGTCATTTATCATCCGATTAAAAGAATGAGGACATGCTCGTGTTCCCCAAACCCTTGCCGTTCTAACGAGCCATTTCAGGGACAGTGAGATACTTTTAGTTGATGTTCATTATGGTTAACTTCCACATTTCTTGACCGATTCCAGTGGTTTAAGTTTTAAACTGTTCAGCTCATTACCAAAGAGTCAGCAGTCCCATTCAAAATTTCCGCGGGAATTTTTCTAGTTATATTATATTGTTTTGAATTGTATTAGATTTTGCAGGTGTATGTAATGTTGTGGCCTGAGCTCTATGCAGGAGGTTTAAGATATTTTAGTAGCAAATATAATATTTCTAAATATAGTGACAAATTGCTTTCTTGGAAACCAACTGCTTCCTGCTCGCAGGCATGTTAGTGCAAGTAGCGCACATCAGCGAGGACAAGCTTTGAACTATTAAAACTGCTTAAATTTTTTTTTTTTCAAAGACAAACGATGAATGAATCGATCAAATCTATTAATCGGCCAGCCCTATGTCTTAGTGTGAGAAAGTAGAATAACTCACCATTCAGAACCATGTCCAGGAAGGCGCTGACGGCGTCTTCAGAATCTGAGTTTAGAACCGAGCGAGAAAGACAGGAAGTGATGGCAGTAAGAGCGGCAAGACCCGCTGACTCGATCCTTTCACTCGATGTTTGGAACACCTGCAGTGAAAAAAATAAGAGAAA
This sequence comes from Vanacampus margaritifer, assembly GCF_051991255.1. Classification (NCBI taxonomy): domain Eukaryota; kingdom Metazoa; phylum Chordata; class Actinopteri; order Syngnathiformes; family Syngnathidae; genus Vanacampus; species Vanacampus margaritifer. The sequence continues at coordinate 10,647,381 of NC_135449.1, forward strand.
TAATAATACATTTTTGGTTATGGATGAATAAAATAAAAAATAACTTACAGACATCATAATGAAAGAGGAATCAGAGTTTTTCCTATGTACAAAATTCGGAAGCAGCCACCTCCACCTAATTTGCTCGCTCGGCTCAACACAGCATACTCCATATTATATAATAACAAACCTCTCTGCGTAGTGATGCCCACAAAGCCTCAAGGAATTCTGCCAAGTCCTTGTGTTCATACACAGCCACACAAGCAGTCTGGAAAAACATGACATGAGGGGAGATGAACAACACGGTACAACAGCACTGTCGCTAAAATAAAAGAGCCATCTGAGCAGCTCTACCACGATGATTATGCTAATGAGAGAGAGTGAGATTTCCCACCAGCGTCTGAAGAGAGTCCAGCTTTGCACTCTGTACGTCCGAGTCCAGCTTCTCGATGATGAGGGGCAACAGAAACTGGGAAAAAAATAAAGTACAATTTAAAAAAGGAGCGTCAGTGGTGAGAGCTTGTAGAAAAGTGCAGGTATGAATACAATGTAGACATACCTCAGCAAATTTCGGAGTTCCTGTGAGGGCTTGTCTCAATTCTTGTATCAGTTCATCTCTGGTGATTCCGTGAGGGTCATTGGGGGGCTGAGAGAGGTAGTACGGGTTACAAAGGGAAGTTGACAAGAAGTGGCAGGCTGTTAATGCAGGAAAGACATTGAAATGTTTGCTCATCTTGCAAAAGCTAGGCTGTGGCTTTTAATAAAGTTCTACTTACGTTTTTAATCCGACCATTTCATTTTTAGAGACTAATGATGTAGCATGTGTAAATAATGCTTTGCATTGTAGTGGCCTTTACATTAAGGTGTCTCAACTAAGCAAAAAGGTCAACAGTTAACCCAAATCTATTAATTTAGAGAAACAACTACCGTAAGTAATCGAATATTCAAGACGTTCACAGAAATAATAGTGAGATAATGCCACAATAAAAATCCAAAAGAGGAACTTTCTCACTGAAACAAAAATGTGTGAACTCACTCAATTGGTCTCTTCTACATCTAGATCATCGTAACACTAGCCTGGTTTACATGGAGCCATGTATTCAGATTAGAATGAATCAGAACGGCCAAACGGAATGAAAATGCTCCACATAAACACCTCAATCGGAATAAAAAGGCTGAATCTGAATTGAATTTCGTTCGGAATCACAGGGGTGGTATATTCCTTTCGTCAATCCGAACGAGCGTCATGTATACACTTTAATCGGAATGGCGAGACTGTGTCCGGCATGCGCATGCTCTGTCTTGACGTAAATGCGTCTTGACGTCATCGTTTCCACCCACTAATATGGCGGCGTCTCCCCAGAGCTTGTCTGCGAGGGGAGAACTTGTTTTTAAGCACTTGAAACTAGTTTTTATCAAGATGTTGATTCAATAAAAGTGTTAACACTATCACAACTAGTGTGATAAATGACGAATGAACTCCATCTTTATAAATCAGGTGATCGATGCTCGTGCGTCCCGCGGCTGCCACGGGGCTGATCTGATTAAACGGGGGAGCGTATAAATGGCAGATCGGAATGAATCACATCACATGTAAACAGGTGACCAGAGATCATTCGGAATGATTTCAATCGGAATGACTAAAAAGTCTCCATGTAAACCTGGCTATTAATTATGTCTGCTTTCATCAGTTGCCCACCAAAGCAGCTGAATAAACAGGAACTTACCGGGGTAAAATCAATGGGGAAATAGCAGGACGTCACCTCAAAAAGCTCCTCTGTAAATTTACCTGCAAAAACATACACAGGAAATAACATGGACGCTGAACATTTGAACATCTTTTGCCTCTAAAAGTGTGCAAGAAAAAAAGAGAGACTGCTCTCACCAAGACTGTAACCTCTGTGGATGATCTTTTTGGCAATTTGGAAGGCTAAAAGGAGGTTGCGAGGGTCCCTCTCCCCATCCATCGACTGGACAAACCCAAACACAAAGTCTGCTCCTAAACCCTTCAATTCTGGGGACATAGATAAGGGAATTAAACACATTCTGAAAACGACTGGACTGTCAAAAGTATTAATAGCATTACGATTATTACCAGCCTCTCTGGCGTCCATGACATTAATGAGCATCTTATAGACACACGCTCTGTCAGCCAGCAGCAGTGACTGCGGAAAAATACACAATCAATCAAGATCCATACTGTGTCTACAAACCAATTAACACAAGTTCATAAAGTGCTGCAATTAGGGAGGAAAAAAAAATCACCTGAACATGAACATCCTGAAACAAAGACTTCAATATGGAAACAGCTGCGCCAGGAGGCAATGATGGACATTGTACCTATGGAAGAAAAAGGGTGAGAAAACATGAAAAAAAATAAGAAACTAACCTTGTCAAACAGACCATCTAAAATAATAAAAAGTGGCTTGTAGTTCTTGCCCAACTCACCAGTGTTCTGAGTCCCTGCAAGACAGGCGGTGTGGTGACATAATGGTCTTTCAGCCGGTTCTCATAGAACGCTAGAAGCACTTCCACTGAGGAGACACGAAAACAGTTATCTTAGACAATAATGGAACAGAACAGTATTAGACCGTTTTGTTTTTAAAACAGTGCTGTTATGACTCATTAACTAAAAACATATGGGCAATGTGACCCTCAATATCACCAAAAGGTGCCTTTGAAACTTAATTTCATTTCATGAAAACAAGTTGTGATATTCCATTGAACTTTCCCTTACCTCTATGAAATGGAAAAGTATGACTAGAACTGTATTGTGAGCTTGCTGACAGGGTAGAGAATGACAGAGTGGATTTGTTTTTGGTAATGTCAGCATTTAATGAGCACATGGTGGCCCTTCATTTGGCAACATGATTCTGTTAGCAAGCAGACAGTGTCCTGACTTATCGTACAGTACTACTGGTATGTGTGCAAATATTTGGGCACTGATGATAATACCTCAGACGGATTTCATTATTTTGCTACATTTTCATGACAATTAATGAAGACACAAAAGGCACTTCAGAATGATATTGACCCAGTATCACTAAACATTGTGTAATAATTGATACATACGGGAAAAAAACAACATAAAATATCTAGAGTATATATCTATGCATATGAAAAAGAGTTTAAGCCACGTCATCAAGTATACCTTACAATATCATATGTGTAAAAACACCACTATCGTCTGATATAAAGCTCTTTCAGAGCAAGATAAAATTGTTTCAAAGTTAAGTATTAAGTAAAAACAAAACACAAACTATAGCTGGGCAGACTCGGTAGTAGAAACTCTTTTTGCCATCATTGTGATTTGCAATGAATACTCAAAACATAGACAGTATGGCAATTCACATTATATTTAAAGGTCCAAATTGTCTAAAGGAACACAATAAACACATTTACTTTATCAATATCCAACCTGTAATATGTTTTTGTACTATATTGTTGCTAAAATTTTTAGCTCAATATTGAAAGCTTAAGTACCGTTACAAACATACAAAATAGGACTATGGTGGTATATAGAAAGTAAACTTGTAATACATTGTATTAATGTTTTAATGGTGGGATTGCAGAAGTGTTGTGACCTTATCATGCTTAGATTCTTAAATGTATTATTAGAGGGAGTCCTTGGTTTATGATATTTTGTTCCCATGGCGTGGAAGCAACTTTAACCTGAAAAAGTTTAAATGAGCCATAGTTTGCTAGTCCTGCAAATTTGCAATTATAAACTTATAAATACAGTAAATATTTATTAGAAAAACACTACTAAGTCATAAAAACCAAAGTGAAAACCACTAAATAGGGTTGTAACTGAGCATGTCTTGCATGTGTTGTCTGAGGACATATTCCTAGGTCTATGTGCAAACTAGTTAACTGAGCGCCATCGGTAACCTCTAGACATTGGACCTGTGTACACCGAAAAATCCCTGTACAGAAAAATGAACTATTGCCACTGAATGAAGAGAAACACCTTCTTTCTCTGTGAGGTCTTCATAGCACTCCTGTAACACCTCGGAGAGCAGCTTCACTCCTCTGGCTCGAGTTTGAGGCTGAGTGCTGGTCAGACTCGGTCTACAGAAAAAAAAAAAGAATACATTAAGCAATTTTTAAAATGGTCACAAAACAACGTGCTGCTCCAAACTACAGAATAATATAGGAAAACATGCCATTGTAATCACACTCTACTCATGTTCTGCTGCCATCTTACCCCAATGTTTCCACTAGCTGCAAAACAGTAAACTCTCCATTTTTTAGACCTAAAAAACAAACACACACACGTATAAACACAAAGAAACGCAAGATTATACTAATGTTACCATATTGTCGCTGATGGTCAGTTGGTCGAAGCAGGTCAAAAGTTCAATTCTTTGACAAGATGCTAGCAAGAAACGTGCCGTTGACATGTAGCCACGCTACATAACAACCACTTTTTAGGGGAATAATACCCCAAGACAGTAGGGTTAAATACATATGACACATATGTTTAATAAATAGAGAAGTCATTTGATGAAAAACCGTGTACTGCGGTTCAATTGACCAAACAGGATGTTGAGGCGCTAAGTTAGCTAGTTCACCAGCATGCTGCTTTGCAGGCACGTAATGAAACGACAACTAAAATGATTCAACAGAGAGTAACATTTGACACTTATTTATCCACCTGTGGCTGTATCTTTGGCTTTACTGTCTTGCAATCCCGAGACAAATTCCTCCACCAGTGACACCAGCTCGGCACTTTCTTCAGCCATCGTGCCTCTTCACGCCACTGGTTTACGCATGCGCAGAGGGTGAGTTGCGACACCAAGTGTTGATTTTAGACTTAAAAAGAATATGTATAAAAACACACAACGTGTACAATTAACCATGCTTGACGTTTTAATCTAATTCCTTAGAGGTGCGGACAAGAATGTTGATCTTGCACCACGTTGTACATGAACACAGCAACATCTTTTTTCGTGATGGATTCAAGGACAAAACGCATTTAAATTGAACCTTGAGATGGTGACACTTGAATTAATATTTATATTTTAAGACAATAGTTATTGATTATAAAACTAATTTACAAAATAATTTGTCACGAATAATGTTAATAGTTGTGTTCTCTTGAGCTTTCAGCTATTATTATGTCTACCTTTATCCTGATTCACCTGAACTCATCATCACCTAAGCGAATGCGCAGGCGCAAAGAAAAAGTTCAGTGGAGTAGACCAGACCTCCGTCAGTAACCTTTTGCTGGAAGGAGGCTAATATTTAAGGATTTAAATGGGGAATTAACAACAGACATCGCTTTGGAGTATCGTAATAGAAAGGAGCTGTGGTGATAACAGTAGCTACTGGCCGTCTCCACACTGGAAAAAAAACAAAATTTGTTGGGGAAAATACCACTCGTGTTCGAAGTTTGTGTTTTCCTGACGCGGAAGCTAACTGGCTAACGTGATTAGCTTGGGGCGAGAAAAGTGTTTGGACGATTTGTCAACATCACAACGAGTGACAGTAAGAGACAAAGATACCCTTTGATTTGTCCTTGTTTTCTAACTGGACGTTTTGAAAGAAAACGGAGTCGCTAGGTGATCTATCAAAGTCTTTGAATCTTAGTATTGTGGCCCACGAGTTGTGACGCTTTTTAATCGTATTTGAACACAAGTGATACAGGTAACACGCAGTGATCTGGACGCTTGGCGTGCAACACCAAAACCCGCTGCCCATCCTCCCTGCTGGGCTACAGTTTGGAATGGGGCCCCTGCAGAGTTAGTAGGACGCTTGGAAGCAGAGTGCACCCCCCTCTCACCATGGGAGGATGTGTGGGAAGATACTGGGAACGATGGGATGATACGCAGAGCAGAGGCTCGTCCAGGAACGGTGGTCGGGGAGGTAAGAACACCATGTCAGGAGTACCACACGTTCTTAATGAGAAATGTAATGTTTACCACGTGTGATTGTGTTTCACTCTTTGGTTTGCATCAAATTACTGGGTCATTGAGTTTCTGGTGCTTTCCAAAAGTCTGCACAGTGGTTCTCAACAGTGGTGCCATCACCCATTCACCCTAACATTTTTTTTTAAAATAGTATTTAAGAACAATGGGGATAATGATTTTAAATAGCCTCCGAAAATGAGCATTTGTTATTTTTCAACTCTGTTGAAAACGAGTTTGATGTACTATACCACTAAAAGCATCATTAGGTCGATGGAAAGTGTAGTTGTTGTTTATTAAGTAAACTAATGAGTCAAGTATGAGGCACAGTCCTGCTGAAAACCTTTGTATCTAATATTTTTTCCCTATTTAAATGAATTCAAATGCACATAAAAACACTTTTACATGCTTTTTAATAAGAAATCATATAATAACAGCACTCTACAACATTGTAATTGATTGAAACAAACCGTAATAATGCATTTAAATAGAATAGCGCTTATTTTGGTGTGCTTGCCTTCCTTACCAAGGGCCAGTATAATACATTCAGGCATATTACAAAAAGGTTAGATGATAAAACAGAAGTTCATCTTAACTAAGCTTTGCTGTTTATCACAGAAGATAAAGAAAATATCCCTGCTATTCTCTAGGCATTTTTCAAGCTATCATTTGATGGTTTGGTTAAATACACAATTTGTAATCTTAGTGTTGTGTTTAGTTTAAAAGTAAACTTCAACTAGGATTGGCAATACCCAGCTTGAAGCAGGAATTTGGCCTCTTTTTTGAAGAATTGATCACCATCTGCCACACCGCTGCTTGTTTTGAAGTTTGCTGCCAACAAAGCTCTGTTCTTTATTTTTTATTTTTTTTTGGGCTTTGTGTTTATAGACAAAATGTGAGGTACAAGTGAGGTTCACATAGAATGGTGGCAGCTGATGTCACAACATCCTCCCAGCATCTGGCATCTCGCTCACAACTTGTGATATGGGTACATTGGGGCGGAAACTAATGATTATTTGAATGACTGATCTGTTATTTTGTTGATTAATTGGATTTAAAAAATATTGTTTTAATTTCAGTCAATTTGTTCAAAAATATGCCATTATTTCAAATTGACAGTGCAAAAACACATAAACTTAAGTTCGTTTTGATTCCTTTTCTGGTTTGGAACCTGACATGTCAGAAAATAGGCAAACATGGTAATCATTGTTTTCCAAAGTAAAAGCGAGGCTTTCCCCCAGCGTTTTATTAGCCCGGAGGCCCACTAGGCTCTCCTTGCCCCAAATCAAGCTAAGATCAATGCAAATGGATTTGACAGATAGGTTTCTGATCCTAATGTCTATGACACAAATAGTCTTTATTGCTTTTATCAAATAGAATACCCATGATGCAGTCATTATTGGTGAAGAATTTTATTATGTCTATTGCTTTCTCGGATTTGAACATTCTTCCTAAGATAAACACTGGCATATTGCCATGTTTTGATTTCTTTTGTCTGCAGCAGCACTTAACACGAGTAAATATTATATTAGCAACCAGACTAAACTGCAGCAGCACGCAAATACGCATGCTTTCTGAATGACTGCATAGTTTCTGATCCAGAAAACAATTCAAGAGAAATTTGGCACACTATGACACATAAAAATTCCTTTTGATTACTTGGTGGTTAGAGACTTTGAAGACAGCATTGATGAATGTTGTTATGGAGCTTTGCTGTTCAACAAATAAATTTCCCTTGATCACATTTGGCTGAACTTTTTTCAGTTAGCGTTATTTTTAGAATTTAGAACAACAAAGCCCATCATCTCTAACAGGCGTTCCCAAATGTTTTCAGCTGAAGACTCAAATTAGAAATTGGGTTCCTCCCTGGGGCCAGAACTTACTAATATCACTTGTTGCAGGACATTGACATATTTTGCAAAAACTAATGATACAATACGCAGCGGGTCATTTTTTTAGCCGCAACCTTGAATCAAAAGCCATTTTGCACTTTAACGGGAGGCCTAATATAAATAGACACACGAGTTCATGACTGAGTGTGGGGGGACCCTGTTGTCAAGAATGTTCAAAACCCCCGAGAGCCTGTCATTTTTTCTCTTGCGTGTCTCTTTTTTGTTTAAATAAAAAATTCCATCTTCGGCATCTTAATGGTGTCAACATCACGTGATTGGGAGGTGTCTCTGATGCAAGGACCTCAAGCCAAGCCTGGCTTGTAGCCACCCCCCCCCTCAAATCAAAACGAACAAGTCTCAACATGTCCACTCCCTCCATGTTGACCTACTGGAATCACAACACGTTTTCCATAAGCGTGTTTTTGCATTTCTGAATAGTCAAGTATTGTCATTGCATTGTCACAGTTTAAAATCATTTCCCTCCAAATCTAATTGTGAGCCTTTGTCTGAGCTCTCTAATTATATGTGCGCAGTCTAGTCAGGAAAAGGCTACTCATTGACTCATGACTACCCTGCAATTGACTGGCGACCATTCCAGGGTGTACCCAGCCTCTTGCTCAAAGTCATTTGGGAAGGCTTCAGGTTAACCGCAACCCTAATGAGGAACAAGCACGAGCAACAATGACAGAAGCCGTTTTCAAAATGGCCTTCTTTAAAACTGTCGCATTCGAGGTATAAAAGTAGAGGTGTGTTTTATTTGCCTGTCTCTTCCAGACAGAACGCTAAGCGGAACATCGTCCTGTCAGAGGTGCACGTTGACACACAATGACACGAGCGAGGATGTCAGTGCAACTGTGACAATTGCTTTTAATGCAGAAGGGCTTACGCAGTGAGTCTCAGGTGTTGAATTTGACACTTCTCTCTTACAACCTGGCGGTGTTCCTCTGCTGTTAAGACTACCTTGGAAGACAGCACACTTGTGGGTTGACATCCACCCCAAATCCCACATGGGCACCTAACAACAATCTGGCAAAAAGGTGGGGGAAAAAAACTCACTTTGAAACCAGTGTGTTTGGGACTAGAGAGCCTCTGTGTGTGTGTGTGTTTTTTTTAATCTGTAGTCACAGAAGGCTAAAGTGTTATAATGATAAGATAAGCAGCGTTTTAAGGAAAGTGGCCCATATCTTCTTAAAGTGCATATCCTCTGTGTTCATGTTCTGTAAGGAGAAAGACATTCCAGGACATACTAGTTTGTTTAGACAATTTTCCCCCACAGGAAATAATGAAAATAGAAATAACCTATTCCACACTCAAGCAGTTGCCATGAAAAATTAATAAGTAACATCATAGTGTATAAATACGCTAATGTGATCTTGATGGCTAATTTGAATAAGCGGTAAATCCAATTTGTCATTTTATTTCACCTTATAGTCCTGACTCCTGCGCAGCCAAGATAGAGACGTGTACCACTTTGTCAATATACATTCCCGTTTGATATACAGTGTTCCCTCGTGGGTTCATCTTTCTTGGCCTCGCTGTTTCGCAGATTTTTTTTACATCGTGTTTTTTTTTTTTTTTTACAGCGTGCTTTTTTAAAATGTATTTCTTTTTTAAACAGTTTATGCACGCGGCGTCCGACGTCAGCGCGCCGTCTGCCACTTGCCCCACGGTTGACGCGGGCCCGCGCCGGCCACGAGCGCTCGAGTGGAGTTTCGGGGGCACCGCGGCAATGCGGTCCCACGATCAAAATGGGTTTACGTGTCCTGCCTTATATCTTCATCATTAAAATTAAGATTGTCCGCCCGAACCAGTCGTGGCTGTTTGAAAATCCTCGGTGTCCTGGAGGTCTTTGGGTGGCCGTATCTCCAGAACCTGTATCTCCCGGCTTCGTCGTACAAACGCCGGATTTTTACCCGGGATGGGAATCATTACCGGCGGGGTTACTTTTTGAAAATTCTCGTTGTCCTGGAGGTCTTTGGGTGGCTGTATCTCGCCAACCCTACGTCCTACCTGGGACATACAGGCAAAATCATCACGACGAGACCTTTCCAACGGTGTATGGCCCGTGGCGTTCACAACCTGGAATATAATAGACCCAGGAGGGCAGATGCCAACCACCAGCAGCAATGTGCTTCCGAGCCGCCCTGTCAAAATAGATTTCTCAGCCTCGTATCATCATCATTCAAATTAAGAGTGTCATAACTGTCATTTCTAACAGCTGTTTTATTGTTGTGTGTTTAAAAAAAAAAGTATTATTGTTATAATTTTTTTTAGGAAAACAAACCGGCCTGGAAATAAATTGATTGATGATTGCTGTTATATTTCTGTTTCTCAAATAAATGTTTTGGATATTAGTTCAATTCATTTTTATTGTTATTATTATTATTTTAACATCTATAATGGTTTGAACACAGTGTATAGGCCTACTGTAATTAAATAAGAGATACAGTATGTGAGAAAATGTTAAAGCCTATTAAAAGTGCATGGGTGGTGAGGTGTTAGCATTAAAACATATAATATTGTAAATGAAAAAAATATAGTATGAACGAAAAAACATTTAGAATAAGCGAAAAAGATATATACTGTGCTGTATAATAAGTAAATAAAAAAAGCATACTTTTAATGGAAAAAAATGACATATGATGAATGAAAAAAACATTCATAATAAACTAAAAATCATACCAAAACGAAAAAACATACACAAAAATTAATAAAAATAAAACTAACATGGATTTCCATTATCGCGGGTAGTTTTTGGAACATAACACCCGCGTTTAACGAGGGAACACTTTAAATCAAATAGACAAATGCGATTTGCTTTAGCGGGCCATAATACATGACATGATGGGCCACATCTGGCCCCCAGGCCTTGAATTTGAAACCGATACTCAACAGAAATCTCTCATTTCTGAGGTCTCTTAAGATGATATTTTTCCTAAAATTTTATCTTGAAACCTAATAAATTCTACGATGTTCGACCAGGGGTTTCACAATATTTTTTATATGTACTATAGACAACAGCCAGAAGCCATTTTTTGTTATTTAGAAAAAAACAACTTTTGACCCATTTTTGGGGATATGTAATTGTCAGGGAGTGCTTGCGAGGAAACCGTATGTACTAATCTTACACCGTGGCCGTCTCCCTAAGCCGCCTGAATGATAAATAATTAGTTTGAAAGAAAGGTGACCTTCTTAGATTTGCCTTTTTTTTTCACTCTTCAGTTTCCATTGCTTGCCATCTCAGTGAATGGGAACCTGGTAATAATTAAGAAGTTTTAATTGATATTTTTCTCCATGCGAGTTTGATGATACAAGCTAATGTGGCTGTTAAAGAAGGGATTGCAAACTCTCGTGCAAAAAAAAAAAAAAATCTGCATGCACCCAGCAGTCTTTCCCCCTATTAGATAAGTGGTGAATGTTAATATTTGATGACGGGAGAAACACAAGTAAAGTTCCATAGATAACAGCTACACGTGCTTCATGCATATTGCAAACTCTGAATGATGTTCCAAATAGTTAGAGTTGTGCTGGATGTCCTAAAGTAGATGCCACTGTGTGGATTTAGAGACATCATATTAGGAAGTAAATCCTGCACCCGTCCTCCTGTGGTGCACATTCATGTTGCTTTGTTATTTATGACATTGTTCACCATTTGTAAATTGACTTGAATGTGTTCATTAACTTCTAATACAGTGAGACCTTGGTTTCCAATTTTTATCTGTTCCGTAACCCCATTCGTAAATTAAAATGTTCGCAAACTGAGGTACTGTTTCCAATTGAAATGACTGGAAATGTAATTAGTCTGTTCCAGCCCCAGAACAAATTTATAAACGTATGTCTATCATTAATATGGTTACAAAAATAATTGCTGTATAATATAAAGATAAATGAAAACACACTTTTAATGAAGAAATAATGCAGTGTGTTCGCAAAAAAAAATATTCTCTGTACAATGCCTTTGTCTTTTAGCATACATGCTGTTGATGTTCACTATTGATATTGCAAGCCCAAAATGGCAACCACATCCCAAAATCAATGCGAAAGCGCTGTTGCATTGAATGACGTGGCAGCCATTTTGGAATAGCAATATTGTCACAGATATAAAGAGAAGACTAGATACGCCATCGCGCTGTAGCAGCCCAGTTAGCTGACGTGCCTACGTGGCAGCCATGTTGGTACAGGCAAAATGGAGTTTTAAATGAAGCCATAATTTTTCCCAACCGATTTTTACAAGGTTTACTTTTTTGTCATTGACAAAGCGTGTGCTATCCATACAGAACACAAAAAAGCCCAAAAATATTTATTTACATGTTAAATATTCAACTTTCAATGAATATCTGAAAAAAGACATCACTATGAAACTTTTATATGTTTTAGAGAACGTGAGAGATAACAGTTCATGAAAAAAATTAAGGTCACGTGATCCACAAGGTCATTTTCAAGGTCAACTAAAAGTTGACAAAAGGTTACTAAAATATGTAATATCTTCTAAATGATACTAGTTGGATATCCTTTCTAATACATGTTTTGTGTTGAGCCAGTAATTTCTGAGATGGGTCAAAGGAAAGCGGCCACGCCCCTTTTTGCCAAAATTCGGCGGGCCTGCAACAAGTACACCAAGTTTTATTAAAATCTAAATCTGCTTGGTTACTAGGTGATTTGGCATGGATTGGCCCTGTAGTAATTTTTCTATTAGTCCTTTAATAAAATATATGCAAATAAATAAATAAAAGCCTCTACCCTGTCTGCACCTGGGTGACATGTATTTATTAATGTTTTGGTCCCCTTTCTGTTGACAGCTCGTAATGAGCCGCTAAAGAAAGATCGACCCAAGTGGAAGAGCGACTATCCGATGACCGAGGGCCAGCTGCGGAGCAAACGTGACGAATTTTGGGACACGGCGCCCGCGTTTGATGGCCGCAAGGAGATCTGGGATGCCCTGAAGGCTGCCGCAGTGGCTTTGGAGTGCAACGACCACGAGCTGGCCCAAGCCATCGTCGACGGTGCCAGTATCACCCTGCCACACGGTCAGCCAGAGCACAAAATGCATAACTTTCCTCAAAGAACCAGTTGATCTTATTTTGCAAACTCTGATAAAAAAAAAATTCCAGGTACTCTGACGGAGTGTTACGACGAACTCGGCAATCGCTACCAGCTGCCCGTCTATTGTCTGGCTCCGCCTATCAACCTTATTTCAGAGCGGAGCGACGATGATCACAGTGACAGCCCGCCGCTTCCTGTAGCGCCTAAGAAGGAATTTCAGCTGAAGGTACAGATGACACTTTGTATTAAATTTTTTCCATTCTTAATTTATTAGTCCCAATGAAGTCTGCATGTAGCATCCTGCCCTTCAAGTGCCACGCCTCCAAAAGAATCTTCTGTGTTTATTGTGACAGATTACAACTCATTCATTATGACTGCAGTGCTCTTGGCCAATCCAAAATATTCTTAAACCCTTAAATCTGAATATTTAAGAAAGTGAAAGTGAGCCTTAGGGCTGTGCAATTAATCAAAATTCAATTACAATTTCAATTATTTCACTCCACAATTACAAAATAAGCATAATCGTAAAAAGAAAAAAGATTATTCATACTAATTTTAAGTAGTTTGAGTTGTTTAAATGTGTACATTTGCTCCTTTTTTAAATATTAAAATAACTAATTTAATAAATTTTGTTTCATCCATTTATATTAAGAATTTTTACGTTGAAACAATTTTAGTGATGCACGATATGAAAAATTTCTACCGATAATTTCATGCTTGGTATGGCCGATACTGATAATCGCTAAATTTATGTTTTTATATTTAATGTAGTCTTCATATAATCTGCAATTTGTGAATCCAGGAATGAAAAACTGATATTTTAGTAGCTCTGATTATAACAGTAAACAAATTTGTGCCTTTCAAATGTTTATTTTCATTCCATATCATACAAATATTTGTGGTAATTTGCTGTTAAAAATAACATTCGCAAAAACACTGACAGGCCAAACATTTGCCATGTGAAATGGCTAACAAATAATTATACAAAACAAAAAAGTGCATCATTTGGAAATTAATACAGAATTATTACTGGTTTATCTGAAAAAAAAACATTAATGTATTTATGCAATAGGAATGCATCTATTCAAGCTTCGGTGCAATCGGGCATGAGGATGAGGTAAGTTAACGGTAGATAAAATTATATGCATTGACATTTGTCAACCGTAACTCCAAAAAATCAAATAAATAGACAAAAGTGTTTACAGAATTACTGGTATTGGAACAAGGTGGATTATGTAGTTTCCCATGGTCTGGACGGGCCGTGAAGGCAACATACACTTTTTTTTTTAAAAATAAGATGCGCACATTAGCTTGCTTTGTGGCTTGGTTACGGCGGACAGTAACTGTGGCATTAAAGAGTTGTTGTTGAGTGGTGAGGACATGCTGATTGCTACGTGCTAGTTTGCTACTCGTGTGGGCCAGGCTTGGGTTATGCCAAGTGAGGCGGGTCCGGAGCGAGAGGCGAGAAAGATGACGTAAGCAGCGCGACGTGGTCTATTGTGGGGTAAATAATAAATAAATCTATCAGACCTTAAAATAAAATTTACCCATCAGGCTGATCAAATTTGACGTCATCTTTCCCCAAATCGGCAGATATTTTATTAGTTCGATAAATATCGTGCATCCTGAAACATTTTCCTGTTTTGTCCCAAAAAAATCAATGATCGTCCTAACCGTGATTTCAATTATTACCAAACTAATCGTGATGAATGTTTTCTTCATAATTGAGCAGCCCTAGTGAGGTTTTGGCTTTCCTGGAAGAAAAGTGAGTAATACCCCCCTATGTAATTCTTACATGTCTACTGCAGGTGCGCCTGTCCACAGGTAAGGACCTGCGCTTGAGCGCCAGCATGACGGACACTATTGGTCAGCTGAAGAAGCAGCTGCACGCCCAGGAGGACATCGAGGTCGCCCACCAGCGCTGGTTCTTTTCAGGAAAACTCCTTACGGACAAGACGCGACTGCAAGACACCAAGATTCAGAAGGACTTTGTCATTCAGGTTATTGTCAACCCTCAGGCTCAACTCAAAATGTCACCTACAACCTCCAGCGCCACCACCTCCCCTGAATCGGATTAGCTGAGGTCAGAACTGAAGGACCTAAAGCAGCGTGGAGCATTTTATTCTTCAAAAATGGATGACGCTACCACTAAAACTGCAAAGACGCTGCCTTTGCTCTTTTATCTGAACTGACGCTAACCAGGTGCCAATGGTGAGAACTTGAGGAGGCGTTTGTGTTGGCATCAATGGACTCTTTAATGTCACCGCGATCCTACTTCTTTCCAAGGGGAAGGCAGAAAGCAAGATAACAATCTCTTTAAAAATATTTTTCTTATATTGTGAAAATTATGTTAATGGAGCTTCTTTTTTGCACATTTTAAGAGAACTCTTGTAGTTTGTGTGCCTTCTACAAGACAAACAAAAAGGGTTCGTGTCCACGTGGATAGTTTAATTCCTAGTCTAGCCCTTTGAAAAGTTGAGATCAATCCAACCTACAGTATGTTGTCCTTTTTAATGATTGTGCGTGTGCGTGTGTGTGTGTGTGTGTGTGTGTGTGTGTGTGTGTGTGTGAGAGTACAGGAATATATCACCATCACATTATTGCATATCTTCTTCAGGAACTGCAGTCGCCTATTCAGGAAATTAAGAATTCCTATCCAAATAGGATGCAATGCCTGTTACTGACACTACCAAGGGCCTTTTTTCTTTGGTTCCAGCTGTTTTTGTCCCCACCGTAAAATATCAGTTGTTGTTGTGGCCCAGTAGAAACCGCCTCTATTTCCAGTCCTAGACCAGGACAGTCTTTTATATGAGTGGCAACATTTGGACTGACATCTGGCAGTTTCTGCACTCGACTATGGCTAAAATGAATCATTTATTAATCAATTCATTTATTTTTTCCCTGTCAGTCTTAACAAACCAAAAACTATAATCAATATTATTATATTAGGATATAATATTGAACCTATGTTGCCCATACCAAATTATCATATTTTGTGGAGAGGTCTTAAACATGGCCATAAGGCCTTTATTGTAGTCTTAAATTGGGATTCCATCCATTTTCTGTTAGGGCCGCGGTTAAACTGAAGTCAAAGCCCCTTTTCACACTGCACTTGTGTGAAAGGGTCGCACGGCGGTGTGAAAAGACAACGCCCTGGTAGCCAGCGTGCCCATATTTGGAAGTGCTGATGTAACAGCCTACCAGGAAATAAAGAGAGCTTTTCGCCACTGATTTAGGTTAAAATTAGACTGCACGTTGACAAAATGTATCTTTCACAGTTGCAAAAGAAAACCCTGGCTTTGTTCATTTTAAGGAGGAGCAGCCTCTTTGGGTAAAATAGAGGAAAAATAATAATTAAAAAGCGCTGCATCAGCCCACCGGGCATCTGCCCTGTATGTCTGGGGTGCCTGCATCTCACCAGATACACAATGAATGGGTTCGTCGTCGACGGCGTGTTGCAGCCTGCTAACTTCCAATAGCTGTCATCATATTGATGTTCTTTTTGCTAGTTGTTATGGTAGCACTCAATTTTCACTCTTTTGCTTCAACTTGCAGTCAGTCAACGATCAGTCCCGCAAAATACGTTTTCATGCCCGCCCTAACAATGAACCAATGGTCCAGTCCACTGTTGATTTGGATTTCGAATAATGTTTTGATTTCCCATTTGTAGATAACAGTACAAATCTTACGTACTGTACCACTACACAGTGCACATCATTATTTTGTTTTGTCTGGAAGGCAAACTGTCCCATTTGCTGGAGCAAAGAAAAAACTGCAATGAACAACTTTTATTGCTATTAAATAGCTATCAGGTAAATTTTTAAGCTGGAAACCCCGCCCCCGTAGCAAAAGTGCAACTACACTTGAACTTAAACCAGAGTCAGTGCAATGCAGTGACTCATCTTTTGTCTCATGACTTGCCTTTACGCTGTGTGCTGCTGGTCGCTGTCGTACTTTTTATGCTGTTGTTATGTCGATATTGCCTCTTACAGCAGGCAACATCATTGGTTTGCAATGCTTTGTTTTTAAGATCACTGCTTTACATCTGCTATTTTTAAAAATAGTACAATCATGGAAAAATATTTTAATCACCGTTGCAAGACTTTAGTTCATTTCAGCTTGTTAGACAGAGCTTCTTGCTACGGGTAGATTTCTTATTCATCTTATGCAAACTTGAATAAGATTTTTCTCTATATGTGCAATAAATACACTATAGACATAGGCCTAGTTGACCGTGAATTTGATATAGCACCAGCTGTGTGTACGCGAGTTCCATATTCGAATAGGAACAGACACAACCCTATGTATGAATCAGCAAACACCTGTGTCAACTGTTTGTTTACCTTTGACACTTTGTATTTCAAGCTGTCGCTATGACCTCTCAACTGGGAGCTCATCTTTTTACAAATTAAATAAGAATTATTAAAAATTGTTGATGTGATCATTTTTTTCTCCCTTAATCATGTTGTTCCCGTTACTCATAGCATAGGTCAGTGTATCATTAAGTCAATGGTAGATGTTTGTCATATTTACTAATGCTAGGACAAGCAAGTCATATATATGTGTTTTTTTTAATTATTACGTCAAAAATACATGAACTTTTTTGCTGCAATATTTTAAAGTACAGCACTACGTACCGTTTTGAATGACATTACGTCAAAAGTAGAAAAATGTGTATTTAAATTCCGAATTATCTTAATTTATTTAATTTCCTTCAAAGAATAAATAAAGCATCTTAATTAGATGGCCTACCAAAAATAAAATAATTTGAAATCAGAAATACAGGAACTTGGAAGTCCTCTATGTCGGAGTTCGGTTCCGACGTAACACGTCGTTTGAATGTAATTCAATCATACGCCATCCTAACGCAATATTGAAGTCATAACTACAGCAAGAGGAATAACAACAAAACACAAGTCTTAAACATTAATCAATCTAATGAAAAACAGTATTTTGCCGTTGCGCAAACTAGTTCATTATGCGCCGTTCGTAACCTGTAACCCTGTACCACAAATGCATCCTTCAACAAAATGCAAGTGTTGTAATTTACCACAAGATGGCGCTCCTCACTTATACAATGAGTTCAAGAGGCTGTGAACTAAAAAAACCGAGGCCATAATGTAGTTACTGTATGTCGTATCCTGTCCAAGCAGTGCACCACCAACTTCCTCCTCCCTCTCTCTGCATCTCTGCAAACACAGTTAGTCACTAGAGGGTCTGTGGAGGGTTGTGGTAAAGCGGCCCGGGAAAAAAGCCCCTATTGACAGTGGAATTTCACTGGGAGCTTCATGTTTGTGGTCAGTCAAGTCTCAGCATACACTCGTTCCAAAGCGACAGCTCGAGTGTGAGAGAGGGGTCAAAGTCCACATGGCATGGACTGTTGTCGTTTGATTTATTTTTCCATCGCCTCTTTGTTCATGTGAATACATAAAAACAATGTTACCAACTTTACAATAAAAAGTCAGTCCAATTTTGACTTTGGCTCTCGAAAACGGAGAGGCTGACTGGTGACCAGTTGCAGGGTACAGGCAGGGCTGGAGTAGCTGGAGAAAAACAGTGCATACATGGGAAGAAAATGCAAATGCTACAAAAGAAGGATCCAAGATTAGAACCCTTGAACCTCAGAACTGTTCTCAGACTGACATTTATGAGCGCATGTGTGCTTTGCAGTTCCACTTTATTAGACTTAGAGCGCAAATATCCAGCCCTTAGCCCCTCCCCTAGTTGTCATGGTAACAAAAGTTATGCCCCAGAGGGAGCTGATTAAGCGCTGGCTCATTTGCATTGGATAGGACCGCCCCCTCAAAATTGGCTAATTTGAGTGAGATAGATTCAATATGCCAATTTGCCCAAAATGGCGCGAGGCCGGGGGCAATGAAGTGAGGCTACATACAAATCTTGATTCATACTGTGGGGGACTCCAGTCACATGACTTTGACTCAAGTGGACTTAAGTCACTAATGAGTTGTGAATTGCGTGGCAAAAACTTGTGAACGCTGACTCAGCTGACTTTGACTTGGCAATCAAGAAACTCAACTTTGTCTTTGACTTGAACTGTTTACATAAAAAAAATATATTTTTTAATTTTAAAAGAAAAGTTATCATTTTGTTATTGTGCGTGTGACCAATCTGGCAACCTTGGCAATAACAGCCACCAGTGGGCTTATGCCCCGGCCACACAGACAAGGACTGAGGCCAACTTGTTGGGCAAGCATAAGGAAGCTCCAAAGTCAAATACATTGATGAAACCAGGAAAAGACTAGCAACATGCAAGGTTTGAAACTTGAAGATAAGAGAGACAACATCTACGACGTTTACTTCCATCTGTCAGACGCAGGTAAACTAGCTGTGTGAACTGTCAAGCTAAGCTAGCTAGGTTAGCTTTACAGTTTAGCTCACCAATAGCTGGGTAAATATAAACTAAACCTGTTGTTTGCTATGCATTTAATTAAGAAGACAATACATCGATTGTTATTTAAAGCTTTATGTGGTAGGATTCGTGTGAGCTGTTGCATGTCAAATTCAATAAATTTCATAATGTGATGAGCTAAAAATTGTGCAAAGCTAATCATCTCTCAAAATAACAAGTTTTGTTCTAAATAATTTAAATGTACTGTATAGATTCATTTTATACTCTTCTTAAGTTGTTTAATTTTTAGAGATGTAAATCATGTGCATTTAAATTTTTAGAGAATGTACTTTTTGTGTTATACAGTGGGGAAAAAAATATCACGCCAGTATATGTTGTAAATAAGCAAGAATTAATGACTGCCACTTGACCTCTGACTTGATTGAAGCAAATATTGACATGATTCAACTTGCTTGACTTGCTTTATTTTTCCCCACCGTAACTTGAGACTTGCTTGAGTTTTAAAGGTTTTGACTTGAGACTTAACAACTTGCACATATGTTACTTATTCCCACCTCTGCTTACTCCAACTTTAACTAGTGACAGGTGTCCTGCTCAATTGCTTCTGTTTTCCATCACAATCAACTTTTTCCAAAAGTAAACATTCTCAATTAAGACACACAAATGGTGCCAAATCAATTTTTCATTTTTCACTATGTTGCTATTAAAAGGAGAAGTCTCCATGTTTTGCCAAATAGGAAGTCGCACTCCTATGTAAGACGTCAAGGGTGTTTGATATAACGTGTGCTCACTGTGGTTATTAATACATTAGATTGTTATACAAAGTTGTCTCCCAGAATAGCAGAAGAGAGTAACTAGAATAGATCGAAAGGATTCAAATCCTCTCAAAATCCTCAGTGTTTGTAATGTCTAGTTATGGTAGCTTAATCCTGTCTCCTATTCTCACCGCACTCTTATCCACTTACCTAATGCGCTACTAAAGCTAGAATGTGTGTGTGTGTGTGTGTGTGTGTGTGTCACCTGCAGATCTTTTACTGTAACCACTACAGTGAACCCGGTCACCCTCTGTATACTTACACAATTGGGTACAGGGCAAAGAAGGTAATTACATATCACAGTAATAATAATTCATAATTTTAATGACCATATAGAACGGGGCGGACAAGCTATGGCTATCAAAAGTATCCATTTTTTTTTCTTGAAAATATATGGCTTTATTCTCGTAAGACTACACATATCTCTATACACTATACACTAAATAAACACACCTCATTTGCAAAGCAGCCAATCAGGAAGCCTGGTGGCAGCGCTGTTCTAATCAGTAAGGTAGATGATGGCCTTTGGGCTTTTTGTGTAGCAGACGGCAGTTTAGGAGAATCATCTGGAGGCCTGCATGGTTTTCAACAATGATATGAGTTTTGTCTAACCCTCACTTTCCCACAGTTGAGGGGAAAGTAAAGCTGCGGGGGCTCCAAGGTTAGCTAAAGGGGAGGGGGTAGAGGTAGAACCTGAAAATTGTAGGTTCGAGTTCAGTATTCCCTTTCGCCCCTTTGGCTGTGGTTTTCTGGAAAGCTGCTCAATTCATAATTGCGGGCTTAAAAAAATGGAACTGTATGCACACATACCCCCCCCCCCCTTCAAATGATGACTGCATTCCCCTACTATATTCTTGTGAATATTACAAGTACATTTTGTATATAGCTATACACATCTGTCTAGTTAGCACTGGGGAAAAATAGGAGACAACTGCAAAATAGTCACAATAGTCAAAAAGGTATAAACAAAACTTAATATAGGCCCGTGTTTTCTATTTCTCTAATACATTTTTCCTCGTGTCTTTGCTTTTTGTCTTTTTCTCGCTTAATAAACCCATAAAACCCATAAACCTGAATATTGCCCTGATTTTAACTCATTCACTGCCATTGACAGCTATAGATGTCAAAAATTCATTTGAACTATTTCTATTAGTTTCACCTTTTTGTTCCACTTTTGTTAACAAGAGTATGAAAACCTAGAATTTTTTTTATTGTACATTTAGAACAAATATAAAATTTGTGATTAACAAGTGAAGTCATGTGATTAATTACAATAAAAAAATTTAATCGCACGATGCCCCTAATTAAAAAAGAAAAAGAAAATATTATTTAAAAATTAGGTGTGTCAGACGATTACATTTTTTTATTGTAATTAATCGCATGACTTCAATAGTTAACTCACGATTAATCCCAAATTTTATATCTGTTCTAAATGTACAATAAATTATTTTTCTAGGTTTTCATACTCTTATTAACAAAAGTGGAAAAATGTGAAACTAATATAAATAGTTCAAATGAATTTTTGATGTCTATAGCCGTCCAATGGCAGTGAATGAGTTAAATTTTCAGTCAGTCAGCCAGATAGCATTAGCAGCTTTTATTTTCTTCACAACACTCCATTTAAATCATTCGCTTATGACAGAATACAGGCACTTAGTGCGCATTCTTGATTGAAAAACACACGCATCGCCATAAAAGTGGCCTACATAAAGCTCCGGCCAAGCCGCACGACAGGGCACGACAGTGGAAAATTAAATTTGTGTCACTGCCTCTTGTGCTATTGGGTTGCGCAGTCAGGATTGCTTGGCTTCCTGCGGCATCAGACATTCACTGTGGACAGACGGGGAATTCGCATTCATCACATTTTTAGGGGGGAAAAGCAACACAGTGACGTCTTTGTGGAACCACTAAAATGGAAAGATGCATGGATCGCTTCCCGAACTCCTAATTGTGCATAAAACATTCAAATGTCAAGAGGTGGGCAATCTCGGTCCTCGAGGGCCGGAGGCCTGCACGTTTTGGAGGTTTCTCACTTCCAACACCAGCTGATTCCAATCAACAGGATCGTTATCAGGCTTATGCAGAGTTTGCTGATGAGCTGATCATATATCAGCTGTGTTGGAGTAGGGCAACATGCAAAACCTGCAGGACTCCGGCCTTTGATGCCCACCTCTGGAAGAGATCGAGGAGGGTGACTCCACAAGGGGGCGCACATTCAAACACAAATAATGTACACACTGTGGAGGTCGTCGGGTAGCAGCATGATAAACAACACTACAGTTTAGCTGCGTTCAATTAAAAGCAACCTGGGGAGTTGTGTTGGATTTGGCAGCACAACATGTAGCGTACCATTCATATTCATACCTATAGACAATTTCTGTATTTACCCACAAAATCACAAGGAGAGCAACTGAACTGAACATAGGAGGGCCAAGATAGATTCAAACGCAGAATCTCAAATGTGAGACAGATGTACCACCCACTATTTGCCGTTTAGTGATGTCATAGGTCTTGCTTTCAAGGGATATGATACACGTCACCACTTTTAGAAGTAGGGGGCTCTGTTACAGATGTGAGTGGAGGGAAAGGATGACTGTGGGGGTGGAGAGTAAGACTCTTTGCCACACAAGTTGCCCCTCGGGCCTGAGTGGTTACTTTGGCAGGAAAGTAGGAGAAGAGAGGAGAGGAGAGGAGGGGGGCGTGTGTGTGTATACTACGTATGCCACGTTGGCATCACACCACGTAATTCCATGTACCGGAGCAGGCTTTTTCTGAAAAGTTAGAGGACCAAGGTCTAAGCGTTTCAGAAATACTTTTTCTTACTGCACAGGGTTAATGATGTCCATTTTTGTTTTTTGTATTTGTAAAATGCCAATGATGGATGCATGAATGTTGTCTGTGTGATCATAAATATCTATCTATCTATCTATCTATCTATCTATCTATCTATCTATCTATCTATCTATCTATCTATCTATCTATCTATCTATCTATCTATCTATCTATCTATCTATCGTACTATAGTACTATCGTACTATCGTACTATCGTACTATCGTACTATCGTACTATCTCACTACAGTAGCTATCTTTCTTAGCTAGCTAGCTACTGTAGTGACCTAGCTAGCTAGCTAGCTAGCTAGCTAAGATAGCTAGATACTGTAGTCACATTTGCATATTTTGTATTGGAACCATTTCAACATTGTTTGCTGAAAAATGGTTCTTGGCTGTTTTTGTGCTCAGGCCAAAGCAATAACAACATTGCTTCGGCGCCATCTGGTGGCATCCTACTGTCAAGGAAGTATGTTGAAATGAGATGAGGAGTTTCATTGACACGTAAGTAGTCCTTTGCTGCCATTTTGTTCCATCTATAGACAATAAAAAAAAACTTTTTAAGTGGGTCATTAATTTTTACACTGCCTTCCACTATAGCAGGGGTTTAGTTAAAAGTTAAGTTAAAGTACCACTAATTGTCACACCCACCTAACTGGGGCAAAATTACCTTATCTCGTTTCCTAAATAAGAAATGCAACAAATTAAAAATATTTTTTGATAGTTACTTTCACCACTCCTACTCACTTTAAAGCTATTACTGTAGGCTACTAACATATTTGAACACAAAAAAAATTGCAGAATACAGTTGTGTTTTTACGTGTTTGTACAAATGGTGCTGTATAATACTCCCACCCCCCAAATAATAAATGCCATAAACCACAGATTTATGCATTATAGCGTGGGTGCGCACAACAAACCGTGACGTGACCAGGGAACACAAATTAAAGTTAAACGGTGATATTTAGCGAAAATTGTGCTAGTCTCCCTTGCAGCAATACAAATTGGTTCAGAGACAGTGGATGTTTTGGCGTTTACTTCGGTTGCCATGGTCACCAGGAAAATCTAGGCAACAATGATGCATCATACCAACCTCTCCGCATGGTGTTTTTCTGTCAGGTCAGTGAGTTTGGGGGTAACGTGAGACCGAGATGAAACATCAGCGCATTCCCGAGTACTTCATTTGTCTGGGTCACTAAGAAAGAAATAATGAGAAAAAGCGCCAGGGAGGGAAAACCAAGCGGCCCGTAAACATGTCATCAATGAAATTAGAGACAAAGAGCAAATTAACCCTCCTTAGTTTCCCCATTCTCATGTTTTGGATAAAGTCCATGCCTCTAAACATCCCTCAGCCCACTTTCCTCAGCATGTGGAGGGGGAAAAACAGACTCCATAGAAAGTATTTATCTGGAATATTGTACCAGAAAGACATACTAAACACATTTGTTTTTTTTCTACAGCAGAACACCATAGAAACTAAGGAAAAAGGACAACTATTGCTACTAGTACAGATTCTTTATGTTTCCTGTTTCACTGAGCCATTAATGTGTAAACGCTTGACAACAAAAACGAGTACACCCCGAAGTGAAAATGTCCAAATTGGGCCCAATTTGTCCCTTTCCCACCCTGTAATCATCTGCCTTGTTATTGTTACACGTCTCAGGTGTGAATGAACATCAAGTGCGTTACATTTAGTGTTATCACTCTCATAATGGTCACTGGAAATGTCTTCTCATGTCAACGAACTCTCTGAGGATCTAAAAAAAAGAATTTACATAAAGACGGCCAAGGCTATAAAAACATTACCAATACCCTGCAAGTGAGCTGCAGTACGGTTGCCATGACGATATCGCGGTTTCACTCAGAAATGGGTTGAGTGCACATGCTCAGCGTCATATCCAGAGGTTGTCTTTGGAAAATAGGTTCTGCCAACATCGCCGCAGAGGTTGAAGGGGTGGGGGCGGTCAGCCTGTCAATGCTCAAACCATACGTTGCACACAGCATCAAATTAATCTGTATGGCTGTTATCCCAGAAGGAAGCCTATTTTTATTTTTTATTTTTTTTTAAGATGACGCGCAAGACAGCCCGCAAACTGTTTGCTGAAGACAAGCAGACTAAGGACATGGACTACTGGAACCATGCCATTGTGGCCTGATGGGACACGCATAAAGTAGAAACAGCCTAATAGAAGCTTGGAAGTCAACCTTTATTGATACACTTCAAAAGATCAAACCAGTAAAGAAATCATATACGTCCTTCATATTTGCTTCAGTACTGCTTTTTTTTTTTTTTTTTAATACTGCACATGTAAAAACACTGATTAGCATAACACATGTCATGTAAGCCACTGCAATTGATCCCATTTATGGAATTCCTGCATTAGGAAACAGTTACAAAAGGCCACAGATGCTTGAGGTTCACCTGGTTTTTGGCTTGGATCCCACCAATCACAATGGGATATGGCCACATAAATGGAATGTATATTTTGTTTACATTTACAAATCCACCAAGTGCATTCAAAATCACTGTAAAGACAACAATGATTACACACAATAGAAGACAAGTGGTTAATGTAAATAAAAATGATTGTACGCAATTGACAGTGTGATATAAGTACTTTCATAAGGCATTTAGATTTTTATTTGACCATGTAATTTGGGCTGTCAAACTAGCCAGGAAAATGAAATGTCATGACTACGGAAAAGGATTAGGGCCAGTGAAGAGGAAAAAAAAAAGGGTGGCAGGATTCTGACTTTATTCTCAGCATCCTAACTTAAAGTGAGGATTCTCACTTTATACTCAGAATTCTGATTTTCAAGTCAGAATTCTGACTTGAATTCAGAGTTATGACTTTAATCTCAGAATTCTGACTTTAAAATGACAATTCTGACTTTATTCTCAGAATTCTGACTTTCTGACTTCCCCCCCACAATTCATAGCTCTACGTCACTAAGTCAGAATTCTATTCTGACTTTAAAGTGAGAATTCTAACTTTAAAGTCAGAATTCTGAGATTAAAGTGATAATTCTCACTTTAATGTCAGAATTCTGAGATTAAATTCAAAATTCTTACCTTAAAGTCAGAATTCTGTGATAAAAGTCAGAATCCTGACAACGCTTTTTTTTTCTTTACTGGCCCTTATCCTCTTCCATACATAACATTTCCTTCAACAAAGTGATTTAAAGCAACGATTGATTTTCTTACATGGCATTATTGATTGAAGTACATAACAAAAGTGACAAAAAGTTAGAAAAGAAAGCAAAAATAGACAGAAAAAATCAATAAGGCACTGCGTATTAAAGGAATACAATCATTTTCAACCCTCTTTTATGCCTTGTAGCTAAAATGGTTCCAAAACACTCACTGGACACTTCATTAGGTACAATAACATAAGATCCAATACGTCAATTCCAACAAGACCTTGCATGCTGCTGTGGCTTGTAAGTGCATATTTTAGCAATTCAAATATTAAGATCTGTTGTGATTCAAAAGCTGATAGGCCTCGTCTGACTGGCAAGCTGGTTCTCGACACTGCGCAACAGTGTTTACGTCGGTGGTTGGACACCTTGTCGATTATTCAAGTACTCTCCTCTATTTCTCTCAGGAAATAAATTAGATGCTCTGTGAACTGCCCTGCAGTTGCAATGTGACCGTTGAGGATTAAAAAAAAAAAATATGTCGACATAGCATAATACAAAAGTAAAGAATCAGGATTGAGTCAGAAAAAAACATGAGGAGAGTCATGAACCTGATTTATGGCAGCTTGAATTCATGAGTTTTAAATTCCATATATGCTTATAAAAACAGCGTACTGTGTTCCAGCAGTCTATGTGCGCAGATTTAAAACAACTACTGTAAACAAAATAACCCAAAATTACATAGTCATGTTGTAAATCAAATCAACATGGTAAAAGGACAAAATCCAAAGCCTCAAAGAGAAAAACAACAACCAAAACACAAAAATATAATGCAAAAACATACCTTAGAAAAAAAACCTTCTGTACACTTCCCTGTCAGCACATATTACAAAAATGTATCTCTTTCAAAAGGACATTTCCTGACTTAAGAAATTGCTGTTTAGCATGTTGTTGCCTTAAAAAAAAAATTTAAAAAATAGCACCAACATTTTAGCTAATCATCTTTGGAAGTCATCCCAATCAATTCTGCAAAACAAATTCCCAGATTCTAAACTCTATTCACTTTAATTCTCAATGGCAAAGGCACAACTCAGTAGTTGATTAAGAAAACATCCAATAAATCATATTTATTGCTTCTGTTGACATTGGTCCCAAAAGGTTTTGCTGTCCTGCAACAATCATCCTGTTGAATGGTTCCCTGCATCACCGCGTTCTCATTGTATGAAATAGAACATCAAGTTAAATTGCTTGGCAAATCATTAAATAGTGTCAATCAGGTATTTTCATTCAAATTCTATGTTCTCAGTGAGGGCTGTACGATTGTTGAATCATAATTCTTCCATAAGAGGGCTTTTTAAAAAATTGAAATGGCCCCCTTAGTGTTTAATGAATAACACTCTTAGTTAAATATAAATTGCAAATAAGTCCTTAAGGCCTCAAGAAGTATGAAGAAAAAAAAAATCTTTGCCCTTTGACTTGACAGTCTTTCCCATACAAAAGAACAAAATGAACAAATAACAGATCACGCTGGTGTCGTTTGGCGAATAGCAGAAGAATCCCAGGCTGGAGGACTGACTTCAGACTGAAGGAGCTGGTCAACAGAGTGGTCAGTCGGTGAAGTCAAAGTGGGTCCGGTCCGTGAGAGGGGCAGGGCTGTGGGGAGGTGTGGGGGGATGTTACCTGGGGCATTCATGGTCGCAGGCTGGGCGGTGGACGCGACGGCGGTGGGCAGTGAAGCCCGGGGGGCACGCGGGATGGCGGCGGACCCGGTGGTAGCTGGACCACGGGCGCTGCTCTAGCCGGAGGGCTGGAGGTGACGGGGGACTCTGGGATGTCTTGGTAGTCGGGCGGTGGCGGTGAGGGCGTGTGGATTGGGGTGCGTGGTGCTGACCTGGCCGGTTGGGACCCCGCTTTCACTCTTGTGAAGTTGATGCACCGACCCTGGAATTGAAAAACACACGTTAAGGGAACAAATGTTGCTAGTTAATTTTTGGGGGTGTGTAGACATGTTAACCCAAAATGCATGTTACAGTAACATGAGGATAAATACTAATATAGCTATTTAAGGCCAAATAACAAACAAACAAAAAAAAAAAACGCGTCTGGAACCGCAAAACAATTTGAAGATTATGATGTCGGAAACAGTGTGTTTGTGTTAGTGCCTCTCTTCTTCCATTTTTGGCCATTTTATGGCTATATATTTTTTTACTTTTTTTGTTGCCCTTTTTGCTATAAATACATTTTCTGACTTATTTTTGGCAGTTTTGTGAAATTATATGGTAGCTTTAGGGATTTCTTTTTTTTTTTTTAGAGTACTTGAGGATTTACTTTCCTGTTTTTTCTTAAATCACCCTATCCACCCACCACCCACCACCCCCCCACCCCAATTTTGTGAACATTTTATGGTAATTTTCGCGATTTCTTCTTTGCTTTTGGACATTTTATGGTTATCTTTTCAACATTTTCTTTCCAGCTTTTTAAAAAAATCGAATTTCTGATTCAAATTAGATTTTTGACTTTTGTTTTTGGACATTTTATAGTTACTTTTTAAATGTTTTCTTTAATGCATTTTGAACATTTCTTTTCTGCCTTTGTTTTTAATAAATTTTCCGTCTTGGTTTTGGTAACTCCTAGGACATTTTATGGTAATTTCCTGCCTTACGTCTTTTGTTTTTAGACATTTTATGGGTACTTTAACGTATTCTTTTCTGCTTTTAAAAAACAAAATAAAAATAAAATCTCAGATTTTTTTGGAGGGGTGGCAATTTTGTGTATATTATCGTAATTTTCTTCTTTTTCCTCTTCCTTTTGGACATTTAATGGTCTCTTTTTGGACATTTTTAGCCAGGTAATTTAAAAAACCTTTTCATTTACCTTTCATCTGTCTTTTTTCTGACAACTTAATTTTTTTTTACTCTGACCATTTTCGAATATTTAATTCTTCATTAAAATAAATAAATAAATCACTAATTAATTTAAAGAATATTTTATCTAAAAAAAAAATATGTAAAAAAAAAAAAAATACAAAAAAAGGTTTTGGAGAGATCCACAGGGAGTCACAGGAGAGGGACTAAAGGGCCACATATAGCTCAAGAGCCGCAGGTTGCACCAGGGGCTTTAATATGACATATTAGTGGTTTGTAGTAAATCGATTTTGACTTTGTAAGTGTACTGTCTGCTGTAATGCATTTGCAAGCAGAGAATTCAAGAAATTTATGTTGCAAAAGTTTATATGATGAATGTCAAAATAGCATCTTTTTATCAAGTAAAAAAAAAGTTTTGGGGTATTGTCTTGTATTGTTTTTGATTCATTTTTTAGGCATGTGGTATTTACTTCAATCCTGTCTCGGATTCTTTCATTGTTTCCTTATGGGCCTTTTGTTTATGATGTCTCTGTTTATTCCCAATAATTTGTTACATTTGTGTTGTGATTTTTGTTTGGTTTCTTGTCTGGCCTTAAGTCTTCCACCTGCGTCTTGAATTTCCAGCCTATTTGTTCTTTTCAACTGGCAGTCTCGTCCTTAAAGTTACTAAAGATATTCCATTTGATGTTTTTGATTTCCCCAAAACTTGAGACATTGCAGTTTGAGTTTGTTTGTTTTTTTTGGTCATTATTTTGACTATTTAATATAACTTGACCCCGCTCTATTGTCTGGTGTCATGATCTTAAGATGATGTAGTGGTTGTGCATGTGTGTGACATTTGGTTAGTCAATAAGTGAAGGCAGTGCTGGCAGTTGTGTGCCGCTGGCATTACCTCATCTACCCTTTAGAGCTCCATTGGCCTCCTGGGGAGACTTAAAGTGAATAAAATGTGCACAGGAACTTGTCACAACTAAGTCATTTTTGACAGTGTCTGTGCGCAGTTCTCTTTTGTGTTTGTAGCTCGACCTCCACTGACGTCAACATAAATGATGTGGTTTGGAACAGAGGTTACTGAGTTTATTGCAGGGAAAAGCGGATACTTGTCATTTGAATGACTTTTTATTGAAAATAAAATCTGACTTTTGACCTGACAGAGGGCGTGGTGATTTAGTGTCTGTTCAAGTTAATCTCAAAGTTCAGGATTATTTATTAATTTTTTTTAACGAATCTTGCTTTCTGCACTGTCAGGCTGAAACACAAAGGGCATTCCCCCAAACTGTTCCCACAGAGTTGGAAGCACACAAATGTCCAAAATATATGTTTTTTTTCCATCAAAGTCAGTCTTGGCGAAGGTTTGCACAAGTCTCGTTTTGTTGTTTTGTGAGTCATTTTTTTTTAAAATGGTGCCTGTTCTGACTTGAAACATTAAATTTAAGGATGTCGCCACCTTCTGATCAAAGTTAGCAAAGGCCTGATTGACAGATGTCTCTTGGCCGACAATCATAAATTTGAAACCTATTCAATATTTACAATTACAAATCCTTCATTATGTGGTCGACACGGAATTTGTTCAGACTGCATAATTGTAGTTGTTCTTAGCTACTACGTGAAAAAAAAAAAATCAACAACTTTCCTCAAAACATCCCATGTTATTTAATTTCAGTATTCAAGTGCGTCTGCAGGCGAAAAAGGGTCGATTACTCATCCCGTCTTCCTTCCTCTGCCCGTCTCGTTCACTCCTACTGACTTAACGTCTCCCTAGGCTCGACTCCTTCATTTTAACACCTGCTTCACATTACGAACCAGAAATGCAGCTTCAGAGCTTGTGTGATTGCTGGCACGGTTTCATCCTTGTAGCTCGATAGCGGCAATTCACAGAGAAGCCACATGGTTTATTTTTAAAGCCCCGAGTCTTTGTATTAGAAATAAGATAAGATCTACTCTGAGTTAAGGAAAATCTTATACGTGATCTGTGTAAGTCTTTCTCCAACAAAGTTAAATGTTTGAACATGTTCAAAACTATTTCCGAATTTATAATTCACCTTTTTCGCTTCCTTTCATCCTTCAAGCTTTTCAGCACTTTAAAAAATACTATCATTTGCTTTTATCTGTTCTACTATAATCTAATGTGGTCCAAGCACCAGTTAAAATCATGCCTCTCTTTGCAGTAAATGTTCCAATAATTATTTTAACAGGAATTCCTCATTTAACTCATTCAAACCCCAAAAACTTTTTTTTAATACTTTGTCCTTCACTCCCAAAAACTTATTTATACGTTTTTGTTTTGTTTTATGCTAGAGCATACAGAATTCCTTGCTACAGCTTCTGATATGAAGAGGTTGCTTAAAGCAATGGTAGTTATTACAAAAAATGGCCAGGGGGTGGCAGCAGAGTATAAGAGATCAGCCAGGGCCCATGTTGCAACAAGCTCTTTTTGCCAGTGTTTTAACAGGTTTGTGAATAATGATGAAACTTAGCTATATTCTAATGCTAATTGGTGCAAAACGGAAACAGATACAAAAATACTTTAATCTTTCTTTTGGTAGGTTCCATGTTTTTATAGTAATAGAACACAATATTCTGTGGACCTTGCAAAATCAGTCAAAATCCAGTAAAACAATTGGGAGCGAAGGGGGTTGCTTCAATGAACATGGCTGGGAGTGAATGAGTTAAGAGTGTTTTCAAACACGAGCGCTTTTTGCCCTCAGCGACTAAAAGTCGCCGTTTGCTTGCAACCTGGCAGGCACGAGATAGATTCGATTTCCGTCACTGGCGAGCCTGTACTTGGTGACTTGCACTGGCTGGGCATGACGCAACGTTCGCCTTTAAGAAGAAATCATGCCATTTTTCCACTCAAGTCATATGCGGTTTGCAATGAAGCCTTAGAAATATCTTCAGGCTAGCTCATTTCCAGGCAATGGAATGCTGTATTTCACTCAGAGTGGAAACAAGCATCTTTTAATGTAATCCTTCGATTTGAAGACGTGTTACCTGAACTTTATTTGGGAAAATACGCTTGCCAAATAACACAATCCAAAAGCTGGCGTTCTTCAAATAAATAGAGTGCACAAGCGGGCATTAATGTTGCCACGGAATGCTTGTTCTTGCCGAGTCAACAGCTGTTTCGTTATTGCTGTACATTACATTGGTTGGACCTTCGTTTTACACACAGACTGCACTCAAACTTGATTTACTGGAAAACGTCTTTGAGGTTTGACATTGAATCTTCAGTGTTGACATGTGGATGGGTAATTTTATTAACTTTTGGAAGCAAAGCTCCTTCGTTTTGGGATCTATAGCGCCTAATCAAAAAGGTCACTTGAGAGCAACAAAAAAAAAATGGAGCAGGAATCATCCTATTGGCTACTTACATGATCGCCAGGCTGGGGCCTCATCAAAGAGACCTGGTCGTACCCGCGTCGAAACAGTGCCCAGATAGCATCCAGTTTACCCTGAATGAGACAAGACAAGATGGAAAATGTTCTTCCCTTACATAAGGCGAGTCCAGTCCACGCATAGTGACTGGACTTTTTCCTACTGCTGACTGTGCGGTGTCGCCTTTCACCATGAATCACAGCATTGCAGGAGTCATGTAGAAATACACAAGGCTGTACAGTTTCACAGGCAATACAGATAACAGTAAACGCTGCTTCCCCTATGAATGGCCAGTGTTGTTACATAGAGCTCTTTGCGCACACTAAAAACACAAGTATTACTGACGCCAGGTCTAATAATGGTCCAGTGTTTAGAGGGGATGTTTGTATATTTCTTCGGATATGTCGCCACGTCTTCCCCGCAGTTTTTGGAAATGATCACAAGTTTAATAATGTGAGTGGAAAAGATTGGGTCTTTCTGTCTGTCGAGACATTTCAGCCGCACTCACTGTAGTAGTTGGCAAGAGCTAAAAAATGCACAGTCAACAAGCTGGAGTATGATAGATTTGTAAGCTGTTATGTTGTTTGTGGAAAGCGAGTGAATCCAGTATGCTGAACACTTTCCAGTTATTACTTTTTCTGACCATACTGGACCTCTTTTCTACATTATGCTTAGGAATAAAGGAACAGTTGTGGATACTGAAAGTGTTCTTTACCTGGATGGGTGTGTACCACTTCCGGTTCTGAGCCGGCTTCTTGGGAGATTTCTTTGGTTTGGGCTCGAACGGTTCGTATTCCTGCTCTGGCATTTTCACCACCGCATTCTTCGGCTTCTCCAGTTTTGCCCCCTCCTCGGTGGAGCCCTTTCCGCCCCAACGCACCTTTAAGACAGTAGTGTAAATTTGACCAATTTGTTTTGATTGCGGAATTATATATCGTCATTAACTCATTTGCTCCCCAAAAAGTATAAAAACGTTCTAGTTTAAATATTGCCATGGTCCCAAAAACATATTTGTTATTTTTTTAATGTTTTTTTTTAGATGTTTTTTTTTAAATGTTTTTTTTTTATATGCTAGAGCATACAGAAGGCTTTGATGCAGCCTCTGACCTGAAGAGGTCGTTTAAAGCAATAGTAGTTATTACAAAAAACAGCCAGCAGGTGGCAGCAGAGTATAAGAGATCAACCAGGGCCATGTATACTTTTTTTCCTAATGAAAGAAGAGACTCTAATCTTTCTTTTGGTAGGTTCCATGTTTTTATAGTAATAGAACAGAATATTCTGTGGGCCTTGCAAAATCAGTCAAAATCCTGTAAAAGGGTTTGCTTCAGTGAAAATGGCTGGGAGTGAATGAGTTTTTAATATGCGTCACCTCCATCCTCTTGATCCCGCCAATTCCTCTTCCTCCATAATATGAAGCATCCACAGTAGGCCACTTCTTCTTTGGCAGGCCGTCTTCATCATCTGACTCCTATAATAGCCAGAAAGTAAAATGACCTTTTTCGTACAGGACATAATATAGTTCTTAGTTATTGGGTTTGCCTTGGAAGAGGTCAGTCTTTTACTCAGTGCTAGTTTGCCCATCTTAAGAAATATTGGCTCTCATTGCCTGTGAGTATTCAAATTTATCCGGGTCATTTCATTCTCTGCGCAATGAAATTCAATCAATCGCTACTTAACTGTTCTGGTCTTAGAATGCGTTCATGGAACAAGACTAGGTTAGAACTGCACCAGGCTGAGTTGATACTGGCTGATGACTGACTTATTACTGGCTCTCAATATATTGTGCAGTTCTTTTGTCAAGTGATTGTTGTACTATGATAGATGCACCCATGACTTTCCACTATTTTAGGTGGGATGCTACTATATACAGTATTTATGCTTCCCCCCCCCACATTCAGTGGTGTTTTCCAACTTACAGGCTCAGGGGGAGGTGGAGGAGGAGGTTCTTTGATCACCTGGAAAAACAGCACAAATAAGACATGTTTACAGGAGGTAAAAACAACATGGTTTGTTTTGCTTTTCACAACCACATTAATCACAATAGCTCCTCCCTTTGAGCTCGGAAACAGCTTCGGAGAGAGCCCTCATGTTTCTGTAGCTTTTCGATAAACGTTTCCTTTTCATGTTCTTACCACGGTGCAGCAGAGAGGCCAGAACCACCACATGAGCAGCAGGGCCAGTAGGAGAAACAACACCAAAAGGGTGATGAGGAGGATTGTGCCATCAAACTGTAGAAGACACATACACAGCATAGTGATTAAAAGAACTGAAAAAAAAAGATCTGTAGAAGAAAGGAAGATGAAAATGAAAGAACTTGCAGACATGATCTTATCTAAGACATTACGCAGAGTAGCACTATAAAAGCATCCAAATCAGTTGGACTGCTTTCATCTGTACAATATACATGTGGAGTAAAGTGAGATGACATCCAGGCTTACTCTCTGGACACTTCCGTGGAAAACCATCCAGCACGACAACGCCTCAAAATCAAGAGAAGCAATTGCAGTAGAGGCAGTCAGAATTACAGGGCTACCTTGTGGTGTCATGGCTCAGTGGTAGAGTGTTTGTCTCTCATCCGTGAGGTTGCGGGTTTGATTCTCACCCCTGGTGGGCATGTTGAAGTGTCCTTGAGCAAGACACTGAATGGCAGCAGTCGGCCATTGGCGTGTGAATGTGAGACATTGTAAATTAAAGCACTATATAAAGCAGTCAGTCAGGCTTGAGGCTTCTATTAGCAGTGGCCATCCTCGTGTGTTTTTTTTTTTGTCCCCCTCGATGACAGCAGTTCATGTCATCTGGGAGATCCCATAGCGAATCCATCAGTAACTTGGAGCTAAATGTCCCTAAGACAAGTATGGTTCCCATTACGGACCACAGACAAAAATCAGATGTGGGTCGACTTAAGCCGATGTATCTTGGGAAAGACACAGGCCATTTATCAGAAATCAGCGGTAACTCCGTCATAGAGAGTCAGACACCACTGGAGACTGATGGACTGTTTCCTAGAAGTTAAATAGTACATTTGCGAGTTCCATGAAAATTGGTGATTAGCTAACACATGTGACGCAATATGACTCCACTGTTTTTGCACGGCATCATTTGGAAATTTTTTGACTTTTGCTGTTACCTCCTTCCATGTTGTCAAAGTCGTGGTAGTAGTAATGGCAATGGATGTCCTCCATTGTTATCAGTATGCCATGTTGTTTTCGTTAAAGTCAATGGCTATGATATCACTCTATTTAATCAGCTGACATAGTAATCTATCCTTTCTTCAATGGAAATGCAAGCCAGATCATTGTTATTAAACAAAACACTTAGCGTACACGTGGCTACAGTTGAAAAGGACAGAAAGATGACGAGAAAACCACACGCTATAAATAAAGATATCGAAACCACTTTAAAGACAAATTAACCTAAAAAAAAAAAAAAGAAGTTGTCACTTACACACTCTGTGGTGGTGATGTGCACATTGCTGCTGATGAAAGACAGACCGTCGTTCATGCTCACTTGAAGATAAATCACCCTGAAACAAAACGATGACACTTTAATTTGGGGATGGAACGTGTGTCAATGCCAAGCATGTTTTTATTTAGTCTGATGTATATTCGAACGAAGTCATTGAACTGTCTGTTGGTAAGAAGCCATTAAAAACAGCTAAGTCGCCTCAAAGGCAAAAATGTGGTCATTAAAGCAAAATGTGTGGATTAGTTTTCAATCAACTACTGTTTTTTTTTCCACTTAAAACTGAGCAAGTTGAATACACCAAATGTACAAAAGGGACTCTTTTTTTTTTTTTAAATCTAAAAGTTTAGAAAGCCCTCTTGATGCCCTAAATCATTTCCTTCTGCAAGTGTGGAAAAACAATTCTGCAAAATCCTAGTGACCTCTGGTGACCCTTTGGCAATGAGTTGAAAGAAACACTTTTGGAGGCCCCCACCTCAAGCGCCTCACTTGTTATGAACTGAGGGAACCAGGTGAACGTGAAAGAGGTTTAGCAGATGGAAAACAGGCCACGCAACTGATAAACCTGCTTTAGCATTGACACACAAAGACTGTCTGGCTATAAGAAAGGGGGAAGATAAGGGAATGCTGAGTGTGTGCAATTCGTGAACAGAACCATGCATATGATGGTGACATTTTCATTATAAAAAAAAAATTGGATATGTTTGATGCACGATAGTGTGTGTGTGTGGGGAGGGGTTTAGCTTTTTCCAGATGCGCTTTGGTTCATCACATCACACATACTGATTGTAATCAGCAACATGTGATAAAGTGAAAGTGCAGTACGTCAAAGAAAGGAAAAACAAGATTAGCTCAGTACAGTGTTGTCCTCCGCCAAGGCCAATTTTCAAACACATTAATCTAGTTTTATGTTAACACTCGAGCCACTTTCTGCTTCACGGAGACCATACCATTTTGAATGCCATCTATCTGTCAATCCAACCATTTTCATTATCGGCCATTAGTGTTAAAATAATTTCTTCAACACACATTTTTCACCGGACTAAAACTAGACTAGACTAAAACCCTGATTAATAAACAATAACTGGGTTTCCTAGTGTAAGAGGTGGAAGATAGCCCACACTTGGTGTTTTTATCTTTCCTCACCTTGTGTAGGTTCTCTTATGTTTTAAAAAATCAGCATGTGTGTACCCCACATAAATGCTAGATAACAGTAGATGAGTAACTAGCCTACTTTAAGGGAACTCGTGAAAACCCTTTAAAAAAAATTAGCGTAATATAAGCTGCTACCACTCATCTTTTGAATGTATATTTATGGAAACATGAGAAACGAGATTCATTTCCAAAATCTTTCCATCTGGATACATTTTAAATGCCTAAAATATCGCACTAAATGACAAGATTATGGATTTCTCTGAAATAAACCAGCCTCCATTTTTTTCTAACTGACATTCCGACATGCACAAATATTTTTAATGGCCATGTGTGCCGAAAAGTTGCAAAAGGGCTCTCCCTGCGGGTTTTCCACCATGCGGTGAAGCGAGACGTGCACAAACGAAACACATGGCCTCGCGTTCAAAAGACCCCCAATCGCTGTTACGAGGCTTTGATTGGCCCGATGAGACTGACAAAGCTTTTTCAAGGGACACGGCGAAATATGGGGAAGAAAATGACATGCAGGCAGGCATAGATGGTTTGTGGGCTGTGAAGCCGCAGTGGCAGCAAAAGTCAAGAGAGGAAGAAGGATGGGGAGGGAGATGGTTGGAGTGTCAGATGGTTTGGTGGTAATGCATGAAGCCATGGAAAGTTACAGAGGATTTTGAAGCGGGACGCTCTTGTCTGAGTTTGAGGCAGGAAAACACTTAATTTTATGACTATCAGTTATGAAAACAACGGTAACTAAGTCTCAATCAATACGTGTAGTTAAAGTGGAATGTAAACCATCAAATATATTATTTTATTGCAATTATATTGATTTTGCATTCAACACAGCATTGCAAAAAAAGTAATTCATAAACTCAGTGGCTGGGCTGCATTGAATATGGAAGTTTTATGTCTTCTTTCGCTACTACAGATTTTATTAACTGCTGTATAATTCAAGACGGAAGCAGAACAAATGTACATGGCTTCACTTGTGTTGCAGAGCTGCTTATATTTGACTAAGCTGTCCTGGAATTCAGCGGAAAAAAAACTCTCAAATAGGATCAGATGTATGGTCTTTGTGTATCAATACAGTAGACTTACTTCCCGACTTCGTCAATGACCGGAGCTGGGCACAGCAGGAAGGTGTTTTCGACACTTGCAGGCTTCTCATCTATAACATAAATCAAACAAATTTTCATTTTCACGTGTAATTTAGAGTTCATTACAGATCCCTTCCACAAATGTGTTATAAAATTGTTGCCTTCTACTCACTGATTGTGATTGTGTCGTTGATTCGAAAGCTGCACAGCACCTGGTCGATGTCCCTGCCATGGAGGAACCCGTTGCCCCTCACCACCACTTGGAAAGTCTCTGGTTACATGCAAACATTTTGGACGCGTTAAACTAAAAGGCTAAGACGATAGGGCATTTAATATTGTGGTAAATACCTAATGGTAATAATTTTCTTTACAATACCCACTTTGAGCAAAACTCATGCGTTTTCATTCATCTCAGGCAGCGGCCATTTTGACACTTGCTGTTGACTGAAAATGACATTACAGCTGCTCAGGTAACAACCAATCACGCCTCACCTGTTTTCTGAAGCTGAGCTGTGATTGGCCATTACCTGAGCCCTGAGCAACTGTGATGTAAGTTCGGTCTACAGCAAATGGCAAAATGGCCGCCTCCCGAGATAGATAAGTTTGCCATGGAGAGGGGGTCTTCGGGCTGAGACAGTCTCATAGAAGTTTGGCTCACTCCTATATGACAGGTCATGCATGTGGTGATGTCGAATGCCCTAGATTCATGCCTTGGCCAGATTGTAGTGTAATGGGTGTGTTAGGAACCCAACTGCAGCACCACACAGGCAAATGAAATTGGTAAATGATTTATTGTGGTGGGCAGCACGGCGGCTGACTGGTTAGCACGTCCGCCTCCCAGTGCAGAGGACGTGAGATCGAGTCCGGGCTTCGGCCTTCCTGGGTGGAGTTTGCATGTTCTCCCCGTGCTTGCGTGGGTTTTCACCGGGTACTCTGGTTTCCTCCCACATTCCAAAGACATGCATGGCAGGTTAATTGAACACTCCAAATTGTCCATAGGTGTGATTGTGAGAATGGTTGTTCGTCTCTGTGTGTGCCCTGCGATTGGCTGGCAACCAGTTCAGGGTGTACCCCGCCTACTGCCCGAAGCCAGCTGGAATAGGCTCCAGCACCCCCGCGACCCTTGTGAGGAAAAGCGGTCAAGAAAATGGATGGATGGATGGATTTATTGTGGTTTAGGAGAATGGTTTGGAACAAGGCAGGATAATCAAACTCACAGTCTTTGTGGTCTGAGTTCGAGTTACTCGGGAGCGCCAGTGACATTCTAAATTGAGACTGAAAAAATAAATAAAATACAATCTCTAGTTTTTTAGAGTCAATCTTTGGAGGAGGGTATTAAATTTGTTTTTGTTTTTTCTGTTTTATTGAATATTTTTTAGTATTTCTTTTGAATTAAAAAAAAATATTTTCCCTGTTTTTCTGAATACTGTATATATTTTTTAGTTTTTAATTTTTGAGTATTTTTTCTCTCCTGTTTTTCCTAATAATTTTTTTAAAGTAATTTGAGTACAGTAAAGTACAGTTTTTTTTACATGTAAAAATCAGAAAGACATAAAAAACCACATGTATCATTTTTCAGTCTGGGATCATCATTTGAAGAGTGTGTGCAGCACCCACCTCCTGCACACACGCTAGATGGCTCAGCTGCCAAGATCTCAATGCATGATTTCTTGATGATCTGAAGAGGAGAAAAAAATGACATCATACATCATTTACACTGTTCCGGTTTGGTTCACAAAATATTTAATTAAAACCTCAAAACCACACAATTCAAGTCAAGCAGCACAATGCAACTTTTACAAAATACAATTGTGGGCTTTCTTTGTACAATGAAGCTTTTATTTACCGAATCGATAACACCCCGGAGGGCGTGGAAGCCTCCCAAAACAGGAAACACATGCTCAATGGTGTCTGCAATGGTCGCCAGCTATATTTATCCATGAGTGGAGCCATCAGGTGGGAATGCAAAAGAAGAAAAGTGAGAATAAATTAAGATTTTGAAAGTAGAAATAGACACTTTACACAAGGTCAATATTGGATCATTCACTCCATTCCAATAGTTCTCAAACTACAATGTTAAAGCTTCCAAATGCATCCACTCTACTGTATATCATCCCCAATCTACAGAATGTAGTGGGTCACTGCCCTACTTGGCCCCAATGCAAGTGGATTGTAACTTTTCCATAGAGGTATATATCTATAAGGTAACATAACATACAATACCTGAGTCTCATTGAAGTCTTTAACACCAACACAATACACAATGGCTCCAAGAGATCTGGCTCGCTCGGCCTGTTGTAAAACAGGGCACGTGAATGCTTCCCAGAAAAACAAGCAATCAAACAGCGGGTGTTCCTTGGCTTCCCGAAATGTGCAACGTGTGAAACTTTGTGCCACTTTAATGGTGCGGTTGTTACCTCTTGCTGTGCAGTGATAAGTTGATGTTCCTGCAGTTCTCCGTCTGTCAGCGCTATAATTACGCTAGCCTTGCCTGTAAAATAAGAACAGTGATGGTACAGGATAGTCACAACAAAATCTGTGTGAAATAATGTTTTTTTTGTGTGTTTTGTTGTTGATCATTCAGTAGGTGCCTACCAAAGTTCTCCTGGTATATCTGCTCATTCGCCTTTAATAAGAAGACAAGTTGGTCAGAACGTGCAGAAGAAGCTCAAACTTTTCATTAGATGCGTTTTCGCTTTTTTGGGAGGGTGGGGAGAGGGGGGTAATATTCTTTATAAATAATACAGAGCAGGGCTTTAATTGCCTACCCTCTGCAGTCCAAGGTGCATAAATGTGTCTCCACCTGGTTTCTCTCTTTTAAGCGCATTCAGCCCCTTTTGGATGTCCACCCTGCAAAAGATAACAAATCCAAACATGTTTGCTTTGAATTAGTGTCTACAAAAAGCCAAGCAGTTTTACACAGTAACAGCTACATTGTCGCATGCGTTCATTTGCAACAGTGTGTCTTCGAGAGGACATCTGCTTTCACTCTAGTGCCATGCTTTGAATTAAGTTTGATGACGATTGCTTCCTATTGCGTGAGAGCATGCGGCACTGCAGTGTCATGCGCTTTTAGGCTTAGGCTTCCTCAGCTACTTATCTTTAAAGTAGTAATGTGGATAATCAAAGTACATATTTCACTTACCTTTTATCTGTAAGTTTTAGGATGGTTTTTGCTCCTGAAGAGAATGTTATGAAGGACATCCTAAGCATGGGACTGGGGAGGAAAGACCAAAGAATGACTCTAAGGACTTGCAATTTGTCAATGGTCAGTAAGGGGACAATAACATTTTAGGAAAGCCACATTTGATTTCACTAAAAATGATGCTTAAAAAAACTGACAGAATTTATAGTATCAGCTGGTTACAAGTTTCTTTAGCGTAATTTCTGTTCAGTATTGTTTAGTTCATGTTGATCCGAATGGTCAATCGAGCATGTTGTTGTTATGTTGTTTGGGATCCTGGATGTAATTGTTCATTGACATGCAATCTAAACATGTTGCTTACTGTAGTAAATGAAAACATTTCATTGAGGCTTTAGTCACTCCTGCAAATGTTACTGCTCAACTGATCAAAACATTAGCCTGCTAAGGGTTTGAACATATGCTAGGATGTAGCAATGGAAGGGATACATTTAATTTTATTGCTCTATTATGTGTGTGTGTGTGTATGTATGCGTGTTTCTCTGTGGAGAACTTCGTCATGGGGCTTCAGGAAGTCCAGTACGGGAGGAAAGACATTTTCAAAGTGTCCACAATCATAAAAAAGGTTTATACGACCTCTTACGGTCCACTTGAATTCTTGGAAGCTCACATAAAACATGCCCATTGACCTTAAAATAGTACAGTAACCGGGTCTGTGGATAGCATTGTGTCTTACCTTTTGAATTTTTCTGCTAAATTTTCCACAAAGTAGTAGATTTCATCCCAGTGGTTCTGCACACTGCCAGACCTGAAACACAAAAACAAACAATGCCTTAAATCTTTTTGTTTTTTTCATTTAGTACTCCAAAAGAATTATTAACACATCCTTCTTTCAATACGCAATACAAAGACCACGATGCAGACCTGAAGACTTTCATCATTAGTGTAGCGTGGTGACGGTGGGAATTAGCTTGTAGCATTTTGTTAATGTAGCTGAGCTGGAAATGTCGCTATTGCTGATGTGTGAATTTTCTTTCAGGCCGCATTTTCAACGAAAAAAAACCCCAGCTTTACATTAAATGTTGAAACACCACAACTACAGATTTTGTCCTTGTAAAATGTAATAGGCTAATTTAAAATTACCTAGAAGGCTAGCATGCACAGCTTTATTTTCTAGCTAAAATGCTTGTGAGCAAATTCCTTTCTTCCCCATATTTGATAATGTATAGGCCTGTATCTGATCAAAAGTTACAAGAAGAGTAATTAAAGTGTGAAAGGCTTTTGTATATAACCCACACCCCCCGCCCCCTCTCCCTAACTCAAGCTAATAAGTCTATGACTGAAATTATGCCTTGAGGTACTTGTATCTCCCAGGGGAGCACTACAGTATAAGACTGGACTATAGATGGACATAAAAACACCATATGGAGCAACATTTCCTCTAGGTGAAATGTTTGTGTTTGCTAATTGGTCATTAGATTAAGAGTATGAAGCTATGAGCAGTACATAAGGAGGCTTCCGGCACAATGTGAGCAGTCATCAGGTTAGTAGTTAAGTTGAGTGAGAGAGATGACACATGGGAAATGAGCTAACCGAGTGTGGTAAAACTACAGCCCCACTCAGATGATGACGCCTACTCAGAGTCAAGTTGAAGAGAGACAGAATGTTATTGTAGGTGCTGACTGACTGATGTAACAATATTAGGCGAAAACGCGCCAACATGTGTGTTGCTGTTTCTCTCTGCAAAGGAGAGAATGTCAACACTGTGTTTTCCACAGTGCTCACTTGGGTTTACTACCTTTGTTTAAGCCGGGTGCACACAAGAGCTCTGATAGCAGCTAGCTAGCAATATGCTTTTCGCGGTAGGCTACGTCATTTGAGACAGCGTATACTGTAAAATAGATTTGTTGTTAATTTATGAAAAAGCGAGTGGGTCTCAGGGTGACAACAGTTGAGAACAACTGACCTAGAGGACTTAAATATATGATATGTTAAGTATGCCCACCTTAAAGCAACACTAAGCAACTTTTCGTTTATGTTGATTATGGCGGCACCAAAAGGACAAAAGCCGTAATGTTATGCCTGAAGGAAGACCACATTTCCCATGAGAACAAGCGCATTGCGTTGTTTTTTTTAGCTCACATCAGTCAAATTGACTTCCTACTTTGTAACAAATAGAGAAAGGGGGAAGTGACATATGCCATAAAGCAGTCAGTACATTTGTAGTTTTTTTGTGTGGCAGTGTTCCTACCATCCTCCTCAAAGTTGCTTAGTGCCAGTAAAAATGATACAGACCTCCTCAGGCCATGGCAAAGGTACCATTCAACTAGTTTAAAGTCCATGTTTCATCAAAAGAGTTATGAAAATATTTTATTAAGGTTGAAAAGTTCCTACTTTAAGACTTGTTGATTAACCCAAAAAGGATTGTGGGAAATTGAATTTCCAAGAGAAAACCCACACAAGCACTGGGACAACATGCAAACTCTCAGAACCTTGTGGTGTGAGACAACAATCGCAACCCACTCATCAACGATGCTGCAGCAACATCAAATAATGTACATTGACTGAGGTCATTGCTTAGGGAGTTTTTGATTGATTATTTTTGGCAGTGGAGTCTCATGGTACATAGAGAACATAGAGGACTTTGTCTCGCCAAGTCACATCATCGTCAGATCATCATACATGATGATCTGAAGAAAGTGAGAGGAGTTGACTCATTCTCGGTGAGAACAATGACAGATTACAACACTACTCCTCCCCCCATGACTCCGAGACTCAGAATTCCCCGTGCAGACCACACATGCTGCAAATATCTCCTCCCAACACAAAGAGGTCTTCCACAATGACATGGACTCCATGAACTCTGGCGTCTGCTTGTGCGCAGTAACGAATGGCGGTCAATGTTATAACTCAGCATTTTGTTCTGATAAATCCCCCAAAACACACACAAACACATCAAGGCTTT
This sequence comes from Vanacampus margaritifer, assembly GCF_051991255.1. NCBI lineage: Eukaryota > Metazoa > Chordata > Actinopteri > Syngnathiformes > Syngnathidae > Vanacampus > Vanacampus margaritifer. The sequence continues at coordinate 10,691,408 of NC_135449.1, forward strand.
CTCGTAATGCTGACTGAGCTAAGAAGGAGGACAAGACCTTAAAGATAAACAATGTTTAAATGGTGTAAGCGCATGTAGAAGGATTGCACACTCAGCCACATAGATTTTGACCTGAAGGAACTGTGTACAGTATTTCGGAGTAGATTGAGTAGATTGTTCCCTTACTCAATAGTCATATTAAAATGTCATATGTGACTATTTAACATGAGGTTTATTTGCTAATAGGTCTTATTTGACTTGGATCAATCCCATTGTATGAGATGGCTGCCATCGTGGGACTGAGGTCTAGCTTGCAGTTTCGCTCACCTGTTCAAACACCGCCGGGGAAAGGAAGTGGTCAATTCTGTGTGACTATTATTTTATCTGGAGTGCCCCCCTACCCCCATTAATTTCCTTTGAAATCAGAATTTAGTGGTTTGAGCTGAGCCCTAAACCGGAGTGGCTTGGGGTTTTTCAAAGGTGAGGGGGAGTTAGAATGTGCGGACAAAGCAATTGAGGCCAAGTTACATCATCGCAAACCATCATATCCACGAAAGCTAGAAAAGGGTTTGAACAGGATCCCAAATAGGCGGACTTCACAGGCTTTACCCAAGATTGTTTTTAGATTATTTTGATACATGTTTTAATTTAACGGAGTAACTTTTTGGATATTTACAGGGATTTTAACTTATGGCAGCTTTTCTGGTCATACTGTAGTGTAGTGGGTGAGCTGGAGCCCGTCCTACCTGACTTTGGGCAAGAGGTGGAGTACACCTTGGACTTGTCATCCACCAATCACAGCTTTTCTGGTCATCTTTTAGTTCGTCTAGCATCTTCTATTTATTCTTCTTCTACTACTGTTTGTTCTTCTTGGCATTTATAGGCACACTGGATGCTCAGTGACACCATGCTGCTTCTCACAGATCCATCTGGGTCTTCGACGAAAGACATCTGATTCTGGGGAGGAGACTTGTGATTGCTAGTGAAGTTATCGGAATGTGTGTTGGACTGTGTTGATCATCTAGTTCACTGGGTTCACTGAGTACCCCTATCCAGCCTGTTTTCCATGTCTCCCCAGCCAACACAGCTGAGGATCGTTATCAGGCTTCATGCAGAGCTTGCTGATTAGATGATCGTTTGAAACACCTGTGTTGGCTGTGGGAGACATGCAAAACAGGCTGGATAGTGGTACTCGAGCACCGAGAACTGAGAACCACTCATTCAAATATTCTACAGAACAGTAAGCACACACTTGGATTTGTTTTCCTTGTCATGTATGCGGTGCCACATTTTACAAATTGGTCAAGACAATTGGTCAAGACAGACTTGATGCCTTGCAGGACTTTTTACACCGCCCCATGTTAATTTTTATGAGATCATTTTATATTCTTCAGTGTGAGAAACTTCCTGATCATGGCATATTATTCCTTTGTGGGCATAGCCTATATTATGGCTTCATCTCTAGGCAACTAAATTTCATGGTCACTGACAGTCATAGCACCTGGTGAGAACAGTCTGTTGGAAACAGCGTTGTGCATCATTTTCCCACATGCTGCAGCAGCAAGGTTTGCTATGTGAAGGACGTTGTCTGTGGGATTACACACAGATCAGGAGTGAGGTAATGTGAAAACTCTGCTCGCTGTTTTGCCTGCCAGATAAAGTGTGGCGAAGATTTACCAAAGACTTCCATCCGAGGGCCAAGTTTGTGCGTATGTGTGCAACCTTCTGGCAAACAAGTCAAAACATCTTGGAACTGGTACTCAGTACTGCACTTAAATGCCCATTTGTGATGCGCTAGCATTCTGACCTTATGTTGCTGAGTAGGTAAAACACCCGTGTCTTGATGTGAAAAACAAAATGAGTCAGATACTGCTATGTAGACCTGGGAGAGGCTAAAAGTCCAAATGGGAGAGAAAAACAAATGAGGAAAGACTAAGGCAGCATTTCCACATTGTAAACTAATGTACTTAAAAAAGAAGATATGTAAAAAAGAACATGTAAAATTATTTTCTATTTTATCATCAATGTGAAAAATTGTTCATCAATTAAATCGAATATTTTTTTTGTCTTTAACTCTTTGACTGCCAGACGTTTTCAGAAAAGGGATGCCGTGCGTGCCAGCCGATTTGAGCATTTTGACTGATCTTTCAAGGTCCACAGAAAATTATGTGTTTGGACTATGGAAACACACATACTACCAAATGAAAGATTGGACTCTCATCTTTCATCAGAAAAAAAAGTTTGTTTCTACCTTATTCCGTTTTTCAGTAATCAACAATAGAAAATGGTTAGTTTCACCTCTGTTTTGAAACAAACGTCTTTTAACGTCTTTGGCACTCCGTAGGATTTTACTAAATGTTATTTTAACGTTTTTGTCAGTCAAAGAGTTAAACAGAACCCTAGTTGAGACTGAATCCTCAGCGCCCTTGATGTTTTGCTGGGCAAGTAGTGCACCCAGTTTTGTCTCAACTGCTTCAAGACACAATCAGTCAACAATCAGTTTCACACAATTTTCCAAATTCAATATTAGCCTTTCTCTACTTACTGTGGACAATTCTGAACATTATATTACTCTGGTAAAGGCCAACGTAAAGGTATGAGGACCTCAGGGTATTCTGTTTAGTTGATGATAAGCCAGAGTGGACGGGACAACGGTGAGGGTGGATGACAGCATGTGGGAAAAAGCCCTGCTGGTCTGGAGGCTTTGTGGCTTTCAGCATCATTGTCACGCTTCAAAGTGTGGAAGAAGGAAAAATAAAATTTCAAAAATCCCTACAGCGACCAAGACGGCTGTCTGCCATTCCAGCTGGGCCTATCCAGACCACCCCGGCCTGCATCCAATAATGGCGCTCCAATTCGACTGACTGGGCACAAAGATTTGTTTGTTTAAAACCGCTAACCTACTTTTACAGCTAGTGCTACGCTATGACTCTTTACTGCAGCACTGCTGAGCTAAAGCACATACGTATATGTATGCACTTGAAAGGGAATGCAAGTAGAGAGACATTTCATATTGATATTTCAGTTTTATTTCTATTTTATACAATTAATCCAATAAAATAGTATGAGGCTTATTCAATGATCCAAAATAGAGATGACCACATCATCAATATAATAAACTATAGCAATTTGTACAGTATTAATGCTAACCATGTTGACATAGAACCAGAACAATGTTTATGTTCCTCCATCATAGCACCATCAAAGTATTATGTTAGTTTATTTTTGTCTGATCTCACTTGTTTTGCTAGCATGCTCTCATTAGCATTTAGCTCCTAGCAAACCTATACTAAATACTGTACAGTTCCATTAATGTGGTTACCTGCTGTTGTTACAAAAGAGTAATGAGACTTTGCTGACCAAACTGTTCAACTTATCTTACATTAATTTATCTTAATAGATTAATAGATTGTTTTTTAACAATGCTAACATTAGCTTTTAGCACCAGGCAAGTGCAGTTTCATTCCATTGTTTGTTTGTTTGATTTTATAGTTAAAAGACTTGATTGGTCTCACATCAAATCGCATTATACAGTATTACCTTATTACATTTATTTTTTATTTATTTTTTAAACAATGCTGACATTAGCATTTAGCATCAGGCAAGTGCAGTTTATTCCATTAAGTTTTTTTTCTTTTCTTTTCTTTTCATTTTATTTTTTTTAATTTTTTTTACAAGGCAGTAAAAACACTTGATTTGTTCCACACCAAATTGTATCTACAGTATTACCTTATTACGGTAGTTTTTTTGTTTTGTTTTGCAAGGCTGACATTAGCATTTGGCGCCAAATGAAGTTAAACTAAGTTAAATTGCTTAACTGCTCTTTTGATAATAAGTTATCTTGTCTTGTCTAATCTTACTAGTAGTTTTAGCCTTCAGGGATTCGCATTTAGCGCCAACAATATGAATTTGGTTGATTGCCTTTTTTGTGCAATACTACATTTTAGCACAATAGCATTAGCGTTTAGCTCCAAATAACTATACTAATGTACAGTTAATGCTGTTACGTGCTATCTTTAAAAGACTGTAACACAATCTAGTAGAATGCGCTCACACTTTAGAAGCTGATAGCAAGAGATAGTGACCTAAAAACATTCATTGTGGTTAAGAGGCTAGAACATCTTTTAGCTTTTATCACTGGGTTTTAATGCATATGGAAACAGTTTATGGTTGTATTACATATAATTCTTGGACCCAATGTACACCACACAACTCATACTAAGGATAAGTAAGTCGAAGATGTAGATCAGGGGTGTCCAAAAACATCTACAACATGCTGGATAGGGTCCTTGAGTTGCCCAACCCTGATCTAAGTCTAATTAAATTACTCGATCAGCACCATTATCTGGCTTTGCATCAATATTTAATGTGAGGAGGATATTTTTGTATAATTCTACAAATTAGTAGATACAACTGTCTGTAATACAAACAAACGCAAGACAGTTGGTGGGAGGATGAGTCGATGCTGCTTTCCAGCACTCTTGCTTGAGTCACGAAATAAGGCCATTAAACTCTGCACATCAGTGGTAAAACCAACTATAATCCCGTATTTGGAGACAAAATAAACTATATGTAAGACCAACATGCTGTGTCTGCAAAAAATACCCAAGGGATGAGGCTGAGTGTGGCTTTAGGAAGATTATTAGAGGACTTCCTCTTGTTTGAAGTCTACCAGCCATGTCTGTATTTACAGTATGTACATACAAGTAAGTATCAAGTTCTCCCTGGTGCAGGGCACTGAACTGGCGCGAGAGCTAACAATAGAAACGGCCTATATTCACGTTCTTCTCAGCTTGTGTCTGTGTTTTAGGCAACAAAGCAAGTCAACAATGGCCTCCACATCTGGACGGCAGCCCCGTGTTTTAGCTTTTAATTCAAGTCGTGCAGCAGATGCTTGTGGGCGCAGCACGTCAAACATAAATCCGTGCGGTTAGAAGATTGTATACTCCTGATAAAGATATTCGCCCGAACAGACCTTTAAAGGTTGACTGTCCTACATTTTGTTGAAGTTCACACCAGGTTTTTCCATACACAAACACATATTCATTTATGCCCTGTTCTGCCTCCATAGATCAATAAATGGCTGTATAGTTGAGTTGATGGATTGATTGTTTAACACATGTATAGGCACACATGATACATACTAAATTGTTGGAAAGATGGACTTAGCTACATAGAAAGAGGGGATAGATGGACCAATTGATGTGACGGATGGACTTGTGGATAAAGGATTAGTTGGAATGATGGATAGACAGAATGATAGACAGATACAGATGAGTTAGATAGGTAACTATTGCATCTCAGGTGGATAGAGAGTAAAAGTCTACACACCCTACCAACCTGTACAACTAAATTAAAGAAACTATTTATACGAGGAGAATATATATATATATATATATATATATATATAATAAATATTAATAAAAATAAGCAACTGAGATCATGTTGCACACCCACTGATGACTGCGAACTGGCTGCGGTCAGAATTAAGCAATCACATTCAAATTGATGTTGATTAAGAGTCCTCTACCTTCAATAAAGTTTGCCGAAAGGTTTTGTGCTAACGCTGACTGCTATTATGAACTGTTCATAATTCTCTCCTTCCTCTAAGGTCCCAGTTCCAGCTGAAGAAAAACAGTCCCCATGCATGATTTGACCACTACCACCATCACGCGTCACTGTAGGTATGGTGTTCTTTTGGTGATGATAATTGTTGTGCTTGCATTGAACATACCTTGTGGAATTATAGCTGAAAAGTTGAACATTGATTTTCAATGGACCATGACAAATCTCCCCAAAGTGAGTTTTGGTTTGATTTGAACAGGAGTGTGTAGATGATATTTATATCTAAGGTGAATTGGCATCTAAATGGATATATAGTAAAGATACAGATGAATGGATGACATTTGGATGTCAGTAGTTGGGAGAAGAAATCGACATGATATTTATTAATAGAATGGAAAATTGATAAGGTATTTAGGTAGAGATGAGCAGATGAATATAAGTCCAAGCGTAAATTTGAAAGCGTGTGGAAGTGCCATTGTGGTGGACTTTGCAATGATCATTCGTTACTTACAGTATTATAAATTACAGAGTCTTTCCGAGTGCCTTTTTAATGAGCCGTGAAATCCCCAAATGGAGGAATGCAAGTTTTTTTTCACCACTGAATTTTCTTCACTGGCAGTCTGCTCCACGCTGCTGAAGTCCAGTGCCGAGATGTCACTAAACCACAACATTTTTCCAGTGTGGGAGTACAGACAGCACTAATGACAGAGTGATGGCTGAGCAAGAAGTAGGGATACGCGAGTAGGTCTAAAAGCATAGACTCTTCTCCATACGTCTTTGTTTAAACGGGTGAGTGCGTGAATTCTAAATTGGGCAACAGAGAACATGACTGTATCATCCAAACAGTCGCTCCTCTTTCTGCTGATTCAGCAAACCGCAAGACCGCCTCCTCTGCTGCGTCACCCCATGCACATGGATGCAGCGATTAAAATTTATGGCATAGTCGTCTTCATCTTTTACAAATCCGATTTCTGCCACAAATTAAGCGGTAAATTGCATTTATGCATTCACTAAAAGGATCCAAACTTACTTGTCAAGCACAAAATAGAGGTCAAAAGCGCCTTGACAAGAACTCTCTTCCTCTTCCTCCTCTTCATCCTGAAGCTCTGGTTCTGCTCTGGCGGACGACGAAGTGAGTAAAAGTAATCCAAACAAAAGCAGAGCAAGAGACATGCTCCACAATAATCTTGGCACCATTTCGTCTTTGTTTACGGGGGGAAAAAAGTAGTTCCTCGGCGGCTTGGAAAAACACACACTGATACACAAAGTGTCCTCACATCCCACCAGTCAGCTTTAAAATGAAAGGGATGCAAGGCAGAAACAAAGAAAAAGTCTACTCGGTGCCTTTGCGAAAACGATTAAAAATGGGGGAAAAGTTTCCTGTCAGAGAGTCAAAACATGTTGAAAGTGGGGCAAAAAAGGAGGTGAAGAAGCGGAGCGCTGTTGGCACGAGAAGATCTGGGAACCCGTGGGACAAGCTGGACTCAAATGGACCGGGTTTCATATTTCACCTTGAGGAGGAAAGAACGAGAGAGAGAGAGAGAGACTGAGAGAGTGAGGGAGAGGAGAGAAAATGGGTCAACATCCCGCATTGCTCCTCCTACGTCAAACGGAATCGAGCAAAGAGGAATGGCGATGATCCTTAGGAGCTGTGCAGAAGTGTGACCCTTGAACTCTACTCCCACTCCAAAAGAGTGTGCGAATATATAAAAACAACACAGAAAAAAAAACTTGATTATTTTTATTAGTATTATTATTTGGTCCCAAGTAGGTTTCCATCACATAAATTTACCAGCAGAATGGACAAAGATGATGATTATTTTTTTTACCTTTCACAATTTCAAGTATCCAATAACAAATCCCAGTTTTTGACAATTGGACTTTGATCATTCTGTCATCAACAATGAATTAAAAACTGACGTTGTTCTACGTAGGTGAAAATAAAATATTATTCTCTTCTTAAAATACATTGCTCTCGTTGCGGACCTTTAATTGCCACACGATTCACTTCTGACTGGCCAAGTGCTTATTTAAAATGCCCTTAGCTGTTTCGAGGGCTGCCGCCGCCGAGACGGGTATGTGAGGTGCGATGCCGCTTCTCTCCCAGGCTGGTCCCAAGGTAGAGTCAGAGTGGACTGTGGGAATGCTGAGAAAGACGTTGCTGTCACCAACTTGGAAGGTCTTGGGCGGGTGGGATCCACCGGAAGTGGTCTCTCCCACTATCATAGCACGGCCAAGCCTCTTCATGATGAAGACGAACTCCTCTGCCGCCCCGGCCGTTGCTCCACTGGTCAGGATGATCAGAATCTTCTTGGACCCGTACCTTGGACCTAATCAAAAAGGACATTTTTAACACTAAGAAGTAACCAAGTATGAATGCAGTTACGGCAGATTGTGCAGGTCTTAAACTATTCCCTATCCAATTTGGGAGATTCGGTTAGATGGTTAACCACAGAAGGACTCTTATGTCAGGGATCTCAGTAAAAACCTTGCACATGAGTCAAGAATCCAGGTTAACAGTACTGTACCACAGAGCAGCATTTAAAAGCGATGGCCCGATGCCATGTCCAATTACCTGTGAGTTCAGGCAGTGTCTGGAGTTCTGTGGAGGTGCCAGAGTGTCTGTCTGTCAGCTTGTCCAGTACAATCTGCTGGTCGGCGTCAAAGAAGTAAGAGCAGAAACCGGCGATCGCTGTTGTAGGCCCACCGAGGTTGTTCCTGCAAATAGTCACAGGTCATAAGAAAAGTATGATTCAGGAAAAGGGTATCTCAGGTTGTCTGCCATACAGTAAGATAAGATGGTTTTACCTAATAATTCTTCCAAGAGGTTTTGAGCATCCAATCTTGAAGGCTTTAGTTGCTCTCCGTACATTAACCATCTATTTGGAGCCTATCGCTGCTGGTTAATACCACCCATCAATTTGGAGTCATAATCCAACTATAGTGGAACCTCTGTAGCTCTTTTTAGAGCAGATTAATCATGAAAACTGAGGTTCCACTATATATTTAAACTGGCTGTGTGACTCATGACACTACCAATGAACATATGCAAATTAAAAGATATTTAAGAGTGAAAGGTGGACTACACCGTGAACGAGGTGCCATTCAGTCAGATGGCAGTTGTAAAACTGGAGTGATAAATCATCCCCTACCAAGTGGGTGGCATGGCTCAGTGGTAGAGTGGGGTTGTGGGTTCGAACCATGTCAAAGTGTCCTTGAGCAAGACACTGAACCCTGATTTGCTCCCAGTGGACCTGGCAGTGCCCTGCTTGGTAGCAGCCGACCACTGGTGTGTGAATGTGTGCGTGAATGGCTGAATGTGAGGCATTGTAAAGCACTTTGGGCACTGTATGGTGTAGTTAAAAGTGCTATATTAAAAAGCAGTACAATCCAAGTGTACGAAAGTGACTATGTGTACTATGACACTACCAATAGATTTGAGCTTATCCCAGAAGACGTGAGACCAAGCAGACTGTACCCTAGACTGGTCGTCAGTCAATCACAGGACAATTGTGAAAGTGGAGTCATAGTCCAATTGCAACCAGCTTAGTGGACTAGTGGTAGAGTGTCCGCCCTGAGACTGGATGGTCGTGGGTTCAATCCCCGCCCGTGTCATACCAAAGACTATAAAAATGGGGCCTACGTGTCTCTCTGCTTGACACTCAGCATTCCGGGTTGGAATTGACGGGTTAGATTGCCAAATGACGATCCCTGCTGCTGCTCACCGCTCCCTCAGTAGATGGGTCATATGCGGAGAACAAATCTCACCCCACTTAGATGGGTGTGACAATCAACTTTAACCTTTAACCTGACTGTGTTAACCATACCACTACCAATGGGTTGGAGCCTATCTCCAGTTTACATAGGGTGAACGGTGTACTAGTCTAGACTTTCATCAGTCAGTCACAGGGAGATCGTGAAAATGGAGTCATAATTTAACCCCAACTAACTACCATTTCCAGATGGTTTAGAGTGAAAGGTGGAGTAGACCCAAAACAGGTCACCAGTCAATTATAGAGCAGTGATGAAACTGGAGGGATAATCTACCCCTTACCAACTGCACCAAAATGAACACTATCAACAGCCGATCCGACTCCATAAATAGAATAATAGGTGTACTTTTTGAGAATGCCTAATTCCGGTCCTTGAGGTCCAGAGTCCTGCACGTTTTAGATGTTTCCGCCAAATAGCACACCTGATTCATATAATCAGCTCATCAGCATGCCTGATAACAATCCTGATCTTGAGTATCAGGTGCGTTTGTAGGCACAAAAATCTAAAACCTGCAGGATTCCGGACCCCGAGGACCGTAATTGGTGAACCCTGCTCTATACAGTATATCTATAGCTACAACCATTTTAGCTGACCATCCCTATCCTTGTAGACATTTTGAACAAATATTAAGGGTTGGCAAAAAATTACCCACCTGAGGTCAATGATCATTGCGACAGTGTTGACAACTTTGCTCCAAACGTGCTCCACAATAATCTGGGCAATGGTCTTGACCTCTTCGAATTCTCCAAACATGTCAAAACGGAGGTAGCCGATGTTGTTCTCAAAAATGTCCGTGTGGAAGGAGACTTTGATGAGTTCAATGTACATCTCTAGAGTATAATTCTGAGGAGACAAACAAGCAAGACTTTCAAAGATAAGGAAAATGACAATAATGGTCAGTCAGTGCTCTGGGGTCTTACAATGGGTGGCAGGACTGGAGTGTTGCTGGTGGTCTTCAGGCTCTTGTCTCCAGATAGGCTCTTCAGGTCTGCAGACAATTTCTCTTCAAGGACGCTTTTTGAGACAACCATGCTGTAGTCGCCATTCTCAAGGAGCCCTTTAAGCTTTGATGCAACATCGGCACCTGTCTCCTCAAAGGCGTAGTTGTCGGCAATCAGGGCTGCCGAGCCCTTAATGATGGCAGGCACTTGGAGGCGGAGTTCAGCTATCTTGATGGCGGTAGCGAGGGCATCTTCCGCTTTGACTATAACATCAGGGGTGACGCCTGTTTGCTCCCAGGTTGAACCGGTGATGGGGTTGATAGACTTTGCGGTGGGCAAAGTCACATAGAAGTCCGTGTCGCCCACTTTGAATTGATCTACTTTGACCGAGCCCCCGGCGGTCTTCTCTCCAACAACGGTGGCCCTTTTCAGATTCTGGAGGCAGTACGCGATATCTTCCGCAATGCCTTTGGTGTTCTTGCTTGTGAGGATGATGAGAGGTTTGGTTGTGCCGTATCTCTCACCCAACAGCGTGGGGATAGACATCAGCTTAGTGGTTGTATTTGAAGGACGGTCATACACGCTGTCGATGTGAATCACAGACTCGGCGGCGGTGAAGTACGAGACAATATAGGAGAGTCCCGTGATATCCCCGCTGACGGTGTGGCGCAAATCAAAGATTAGAGCTGAAGTTGGGAGGACTTTGTTCCAGACTAAGTCTACCAGCATCTGGCCGATCTTGTCAGCAGCCGCCTCCCCGAGGATGTGATCGATCCTCATGTACCCGATGTTGCCCTCCAATATGTCCAACTTAATGGCGTGCTGGAGCATAGCGACGAGTTGCTCAGGGAGCAGCGCCGGCATTTGCGGGGCAACTACAGGGACGAAGTCTGGCTCAAAGGAGACCTTCAAACGGGGGTCACTGATTGTGGTCTGGAGCCCAGCGCTGAGGACTCGTGACAAAGACTCACCATCTGGAATATTGAGGACCTCCGTATTGCTGCTGGCTGCTGCGATGGCCTCCTTCAGCCCTGACAGCTTCTCTGGCGAGCAATAATTGTCTAGGACGATTTTTACCATGTCGACGATAAGGCTTGGAGGAAACGCTGCATGGGTGACTGCAACATTTTCAAAAAATAAAAGAAACGCCACCACGAATAGCGCCTTTGCCATTTTTGCCGGCTTCGCCACACCAAAGATGAGTGGAGCTGATGAACGGACCTCAACCTGCGAAAAGGTTCGTTGGCAAATGCCTCTGTTATGGCTGCGCGATTTCTGTTAACACACTCATAAGAGGATTTACCCCATAATAAACCTCTAATCGTATTATACCTTCTGTAAGGCAATAACAAGCTTGCCAAGTGGGCGTAGAAACCGGGAAGCATTTCTAAGGATTCTGTATGTAAATTTAAAGAAGGTCTTTTGAGCAGCTACAGTATGCCAAATTAGCAGTGTCATTTGAGTTGAGTTATTTAAAAAAAACTGTGGAAAAAAACTTATTAAAGAAAATTATTAACATGAACATTTCTGGAATGGCGTTCATCAGAAATTATAGACATTCTAATCTTTATGGTTTCATTATCAGTACAGTGTATATTTAACAACTAGTATGAAGCGCCATGCTTGTGTTTGTGTTTTTTTGTGTGCTGTGTCCCCCTCTGCTGGTCAAAAGTACAACAACACAACAAAACAATACTTATTTCTGCACATTGTATCAGTGACAAATGCTAAAACAAAATATCTTGAAAATATGTTTTTCTTGAAAATAATTGACTTCTTGAGCATGTTTTTTATTCAGTTACATTTGGGGGAAAAAGTTTAAGACTTTCTTAAAAATGCTAACTTATTGAAAATATATTTTTAATTTTTTTAATATACCTCTCAAAAATGACACTTCCTTAAAAATATACCTCTTGACTATGAGATTAATATAAATAATAATAATAATCATTGCTAAAATGAACAACTTGAAATATGACTGTTATCCACAAAACTACTTTCAAAAAACTTACCTAAAAACACACTTACCTAAAAAAAACAACAACAACAACAACATCAACAACAAAACTAATTCTAAAAATATATACTGGTAACTTATCTTTCTCCAAAATAAATTTCTTGTATTATTATTTAAAAAAATATACAATTTTTTTTTTTAAAATACTACAACTAATTTCTATGTGCCAACGCCCCCCCCCCCCCCCCCGCCCCCCAAAAAAGTTTATAGGGAGAGGAGTTTAAAAACAAAAATAAATTTAAAAAAACGTTTTTTGACCATTGATTTTGAATGGGAACTTTGGGGATGGAAACTTAATTTCTTATACACCAAAAGTAGCAAAATTTCAGCCAATCTACATGATGAATGCATCCAAGTTTTCACAATCTGATGTAATTCTTAGATCTCCACACAAGCAAATACAGGGATTGTGTTTAATTTATTTTAATTGATGTACAAATTGGGGACAAAACATCAAGACACTTGACTTCAATCAAGCAGGGGCTGAATTGGATCATTTAATTCCCAATTAATCTTAATAACTGATTTGACCAAGACATTATTTATTGTAATAAGGAAAAACATTTTCTGTTCCAAGGTCATTAATTAATAGGCAGTTGATATGAAAATATCTTTGGTGAGAGTTAGAACAGCAATCATCTGACAATGGCAGCATTCCTGCTGATAAATGGACAAACATTCCCACAGACGCGCGTGTTTAAGCACTCAAATATGCTCAAAATCCCGATCATACTTACATATTAGCGTATTACGAGAGCTCACGGCAGCAGTGTACTTTGGTACAGTTAAGTGGTCACGTCTGGGTCACTTCACAGCTGAGTGTTTGTAGACATGTGGAATAGCTGTTTCTTCATGGTGGAAACCCAGAACAAAGTTAACTTGCTCTGTTTTGAGCTGGTTAGCTTAGTTGACAGAACTGGAGAAGCTATTTTGGGTTCAGCTGAGGAACTCTTAGATCTGGATCCAAACACGTCTGGCTTATGCAAGCAACAGTCTTTATCCAAAAGTTACTAATCTTAATACCCTAACATTCAATATCACTTAGACTTTCATAACACACAATTATAAAAAGCTATTCTATTCTACCTTGCCTGATTGTACAGTGTATACTAAATAACAAAACACACAAATGAGATGAGACCAAAATGTATATCAATTATGCGCATTTGCTCAAACTCGCAGGGCCCCTAAAATATTCAGGGATAAGTATGCACACATATTCTATACTCGCAAGGCTGCTCTTACTGTAGAGCTGGGATAATCTTTTTAGTTAATTAACGTCTCAATTGGTACAGAATGCCAGCCGTCACGGTCGGTCGTTAATCTATTAAGCTTTTCAGCCTCCTGAGAAATTTAACTTACTTGATAAACAAGAGTTGATTATTATGTTTTCCGTTTGGCCTATGTGATGGCTCACATATTCACATCAGTCCTGTAAATGTTAAGTTGTTTTTTTTTTGGGGGGGGGGGGGGGGTCTGGCTGGCAATGTAGTGGTTCACAATGCTGCATGACATAGGATCATTTTCTACTCATTACCAGTTAGCCTGCCATTAACTTGTGACCAACCCAGGGTGAAGTCCGCCTTCGACCCACACCAGCAGTCCTCCTCGTCTGCAGTGGTTCACATAGCTGATTTTGTGCAGTTCGTGAGGGATCAATTCCTCGGACTACCACGCAGTCTTAAGGCAGTTCTTAAATTGGACTCATTCGTTGCCAATGACGACTATAGACGTCAACGATCCTTTTTTTACTGGATTGGCAGTGAATGAGTTCATCTGTGTCCTAACAATGACATGAAAGTTGGCTATGTGAACTACTACACTACTAATGGGCTGGAGCCTGTCCCAGATGACTTAAGATGAAAGTTGGGCTACATTCTGGACTGGTAGCCACACAATCAGAGGGCAGTTGTGAAATTGGAATGTTAATAATTGCCCACACAAGTACATGAAATTTGGCTTTGTGAACCAATAATCCCCTTTCTGAAACAGAGCTGTAGTATTCCAACCAACTTTCAATCTACCACATCCTCATAGTTTCAAATTTTCTGGTGACCAGTCCATGGATTAGTCAGCATTTCACTTGTTATCATCCGGTGTGGTTTGTGGTGGTTCACATTTGCACTACATTCCACTAAGTCATTAGGGGTATGTTCCTGATACATGATATACTGTATTATCCAAACATTATGGCCAGTAATGACTATTTTTTAGCAGACTAAAGATGACAACAAAATTGAAAAAAGATACTGTCATCTCAATTGTTTTAATTAATACACCGTGGTACATAATTTAATATTGTAATGTTTTGATTTATTTAATGCATGGACAGTCCATGATTGATGATAATTGATACAATAGAAGCTCTCAATTTTAACCCAATCCTAAATACCTTTTTTATGAGTGATTATTTTGCACAGTATTTATGTATTATGTCACTTTTAATTAGGGATGTAATGTCAATATCGTGATATCGCGATTGCCACAATATCGTCGTTGTCATGTCACGTCATTAAAAGCAGCACATCTGTTAAAAAAAAGTCAGGTTGATTTCCATTTGTGCAGTTCTACCACCCTCTGGTGGCTTTTTGTGTGTGTACAGTTTAATTTTCACAAGGCATGTTTTGGCCCTTCTATGTTTAAAATCCACGCTAATCGTCAGACGAAGGGGAACGTAATATGCTTGTGAACAAGAGTCAATATGTGGAGAACCTCAATCTGTGCGTGCATTAGCAAGTAAGTGCCTCAATATTAAGTGTTATTAGAGACTGTAGGTTGTTTATATGCATTGCTGTTATGTACAAAGCACAATACAGTTTTTTTAGTATGAGCTCTCTTTTTTTCCCTTTTTTTTTTACAATACAGTGACCTTTTTTTTTTATATCGCCAACCTCCCTACAATATCGTTATAATTATCGTATTGTGATGTTTAGATATCATCATATCCCTACTTTTAATCATAAAATATGAAATATCCTGAATAATTTCTGATAATTTCCTAATATTATGCACTATACAGGACTATGTACAGTAACTATTAATTGTCCAGTCCTAAGTGGCAATGATCTGTTGACTACTGAACATATTCTGTCTATTATTATACTGTAGTAGGAAACTATATATTGAAAATACAAATGTACAGATTTACATTTACTCATAAAATACCAGGGCACTATAAATACGGTTTTAATAATAACAATAGCATATGTAATAGTTGTGTTCTTTCTGACTACCTGCATCCACACTCTGCCACTTTCATCTCCTCATACAAGTATCTGATCGTGACGAGTCCGTTTTCCTGATACATGACAGTGATGGGGTCAAGTTTAATGGGGACGCAACACGCCATGTTGGCCTTCTTGGGGTTCCGGATGTTCATCAGTGTCTGGATGAGGGCGTGCTTGGACGGGGTGGATTCGTCTGTCAGTGGGTAGTAGCACAACCCCCGACATTCAAACGCGTCGTATTCCGGAGGTGCCACGATCCAGCTGTCCCAGCCGATGTCCCTGAAGTTGACCTTGAGTGACGTACGCCTGCAGTATTCCTGCTCCGCCTTTCTCCTTTTGCGACGATACTGAGCACCGGGAATCTGGTTGGTCAGATGATCGTCTGTGTTCCAGTTGGACTCCTGGTGGAAGATGGTTTCTTCTTCATGGAGGATCATCTCGCTGAGTTCTTTCTTTGCCTCCCGTCTCCTGCTGCCAATGTCGTCTGAGAAGACGATCAAAGCTGCTGAGGTGTTATCGCCCACTGAAAGACTCAAGCTCAAACCGCCATTTTCATCCTCACAGTTGTTGCTGTCTACCACAACATCAAATCCAGTTATTCCATTGCCTGACAACACTCCGCTTTGTACAGCTGAGGTGACATCCAACGTCACCCACATGTTCTGAGAACTTGTCAACTCTTTGCAAGCCAGAAGCTGCGAGATGGATTTCGAACCATCGTAATCCGTTTTGTAGACATTGACTGAGGCGGTGAAACTGTGGGAGGTCACCCTTGACCTGGTGTGCTTGAGGAAGAAGAGTTGTAATTCAGCGGTGATGACCTTTTCATGGCTGGGTATGCTGATGTTGAACAGCAGCCTGTGTCTTGACTTTGGGCCGTTTGTCACAGAATGTGTGATATCTGGAAGAGAGTTATGGACAGATCAGAAGAGTCATGCTAAACATGGCTGGTTGTTGCATGGAGATAAACGGTTATGGCAATGCACAACACAGAATATTTTAGAACTTTAGAAGTTCAAGTATGCTGCATTTTCCAATTCATTCATTGTGAAAAGATGAATTACACTGAAAGAAATACGCAGAGGTTTTTAAACACCACTGTACATCCAGCTACGTTTAGCTAGAAAACTATCATGCTACATATTAGTAAAAAAATAAAATAAAATAATGCTTTATTATTTTTGTTTTTACATAACTCTTCTAAAAGATATCTGTCAATTCTTGGATAGAAACCAAATTTGATAAATGCTGTATATTTCATATTTAAATTGACATTTATTAATACAATGTACTACTACTGTACTGTAGGCTACTGCACATGCTAACAAACTAGCATGCTACATATTAGGGAAAAATAATAAACAAACAAATGTAATATTATTTCTGTTTATACATAACTGTTCTAAAATACATCTATGAATTCATGGATTAGAAACCAAATTTGATCATTACTATATATTTTATATATTAATAGACATTTATTAATACAAACGACTGCTGTACTGTTCTGTACATGCTAGCAAACTAGCATGGTATTGCTACATATTGGTGAAAATTAATAAATAAAAGAATGCAATATTATTTCTGTTTTCACATAACTTCTAAAATACATCTATGAATTCTTGGGTAGAAGCCAAATTTGATAAATGCTGTACATTTCACAATATTAATTGATATTTATAAATACAATTTACTACTACTGTACTGTAGGCTACTGTACATGCTAGCAAGCTATCATGCTACATATTAGGGGAAAATAATAAACAAACAAATGTAATATTATTTCTGTTTATACATAACTGTTCTAAAATAATTCAATGAATTCATCGGTAGAAACCAAATTTGATAAATAATGTATATTTTATATTTAAATTGACATTTATTAATACAAACGACTGCTGTACTGTACTGTACATGCTAGCAAATTAGCATGCTTCATATTAGTGAAAGATAATAAACAAATGCAATGTTATTTCTGTTTATACATATCTATTCGAAAATACGTAAACTCTTGGGTAGAAACCAAATTTGATTAATACTCTGTATTTTACATTTAAATTGAATTTTATTAATACAAACTACCACTGTAGTTGAAAGGCAAAAAGTCAACATTTAAGTTGACATTCTCTTCTCGTCAATATGATGATGATGTACTATCAGTTTTGAAATTAACCAGTGATTGACTCGACAAGGAAGTGAAACCATATTACAATTTGTCCAACTGTAATCAATCAATAGATGTCTAACTCATTTTAATATCAAGTCAGTGTTCTTTATGCAACCCTCCAATTTAACTGTAACAGGAGATAAGTCAGAACGGTGGAAAAAGTTTTGAAATGATTTATCTTAGTCCATCACAAAAGCCTGGCATTTGAACAGGGCAGGGTGTGTAGACTTTTTATATTCATTGTATTTCACATCTTCCAATTTGCATGATTTGTTTGGCTCCATTTTTACACCCATGTCCGAAACCCACCTAGGGTTTTTGACAACACTTTGAGTTTTACACTTTCCCAACGTACCTTGGACACTGAAGCTGCGAATAACATCAGACTGAGGGATGGCCGTGCTGTCTGATGCGTACTTGTTATAGAGCTCCATCATGAACTGAGGCGGGTACATTTTCCCGTGCTCCTGAGGTACATCGGAAAGATTGAGTTTCCTCAGGAAGTCCTCTTTGATGGTTCCAAGAAGATTCGCCATCCTTGAGTCCACGTCTTCCTCTTCTAGGAGGTCCTCCTGTGTGGCGTGCCGGGAGTAAAATCCCTCAAGGTCACCGTCGTTGTAGATGTCATTGCCGAGCGGCTTGCAGGTGCACCAGCCTGTGGAAAGCACCAGACTCAAACACACCTGGAACAAGAACCTCCTGGAGTTGTGCATTTTTCCAAACAAACAACTTGCTAGCTTTTGTGATGGCAAGGTTGGACAAAGGAGATCCTCAGTGAAAGGACCATAGCAGTGATGTCCACTCCCATGCTCCCAAGAGTAAACACAGAGGCGACTAGTGTCAACCAAAATAGTAGCACGGCCATGCTTATCACCGCCATTGATGGCTTCTTTTAAGCTTTGTTATCAGTGGAGGGCTTGCCGCTAATGAAGACAGTGTAAACACTTGACGGCGATAATGAGGGAGGTCCTGGAACTGGCGAGGTTGCTAACGCACAGGGTGAAAGTGTCAAGGCCAACGGAAACAATAACAAAGAAAAAGTCTATTAAAAGAAACACAAAGTGCTTTTGTTACCACACCAGTTGTCATTTTCACGGTGCACAATAAAGCGAACCCCCACATATCCGTGGTTTCATGTATTTACCATTTTTATTTTTGAACCTGTCCTCCATTATTGACTGAAAAACAGTTTTTGTGCTAAGAATACTGATACAGGCCGATACAGATTATTAGTTGTCAAGGAGACCGATAACCGATATTTCAAGCTGATATTTGATTTCAGTAAAAGAGAAAATATTAGTGTCAAAATAAAATTTAAAAAATACTTTTTGTTTTAATTTTAAACACATATAGAAGTGATAGCCTTGTTTAAATTATAACAAATTAAATAAATATACTTAAAATCACATTTAAAATTATCCCCAAAGGCTCATGCGTTAAATTAATTACCAAAAACTAAAACGAAGGACATTTTTTGCTGTAATTAAGTAAACATAAAATGTAGTTTCAGTTAGTTTGCGTTTTTTGAAAAGCATTTTCATTTTGATTTTATTTTGTTAACGAAATAGTTTTTTGAATTTTCGTTAGTTTTCGTTAACTAAAATAACCTTGGGGTGGTGGTCAATTTTTTGTTATTTTGCGAATAGTGGGAGTTCATTGTAATCCATGCGTCCATTTTTTTTTTTACAGTACGTGTCCTTGTTAGGGATATAGAAATACATACATTACATTACATACTGATGCTTTTGAGATGTTTTACCAAAATAATCAAACCAGTTAAAATATTTTAAATGGTCATACTCGTGTTTCAAAATCCCTCTGTTTTTTTACTAACCAAACATTTACATGACCAGTCCAAGTTGGACACTGCAATGATCGACTGTTTGTATTTGTTGCCTCCATCACAAAACTGAGGGGGATAGCCGGGGGGGTTGTATTTGCACCAAGAACCCATGTCAATGTATCTGGGGACATTGGCCCAAGTCCGGCCTATCTTGAAATTCCTGTCTTTCAAACCACAAACCTATGCAGCGTTTTTGTCAAATCTCTTCCAGTGTGGCCCATTCATGTTTTTAGATGCTCCCACTGGAGTCGTGAAGTGATGGAAGTTACTGACCTAATCACTAAGTAATGGAGGCACGCATGAGGGAAATAAACACAGCAGGGAGATCCAAGCTAGGAAAAAATAGGAAGTTTGCTTAAAATAGAGATTTAGAGTTTTATTTTAATGTAAAAAAAAAAAAAAAAACAACAGAAGAAAAAAAACATTGTTTTTTTGTATTTATTACTGGCAGATAAATGCAAAAAAAAAAAAACGGAAAATGTAACAAAATACATAACAGTCTAATATAGTGGCTACATACATGCTAATTAGCAGTAAATTACTTGTTGAACATCTGCCACATATAGTGCATAATTATTAAAATCTTGGATATAGAATATAAAAATGAAAATAAAAGTACTGCAATAGGTTACATTAACATTTTATACTATTTACTGTACATATCACAAACTGTACACATTGTATTGGATATAAAAGTATTGTTTTGTTTTATGAGAGCCCTTGACTGCAATGTTCAAAAATAAACAGCAGGGGGCAGCAACACACAAGAGTTCCAGTATAACCTAACCCACTGTCAATACAATAATCATACAAATGTACTCATTATATACAACATATAGACAATGTTAATTCTCATGCATGTCGAACATTCTCTGGCAGCTACATGTGAGACTTTAAAGTGACATAATACGCTTTATTTTTTGTTGTTGCAATAATTAGTTCACTTAGAATGCTACCAAAGACTTTTTATGGTATGGTGTGTAGTATTTTCATTCTTTGACGTCATACATTCACCAAAGCTGTCCAGGGCTCACTGAAAAGAGTCCTTCAAGGTTGCTTGGGAAAAAAAAGATGGTAGTTATATTTTAAAAAAATGCAAGGAAAAGCCTGAGTTTCTTTTCAACCAGAACCAATGAAGTCTCAACTCCACATGACCACTGCCTGCGCTTTGAACCTTCACCTCTCAGAAGGGCTCCTATCGGCAGGCACAGGTATCCACAGACATTCCTGGATAAACCTTGAGTACCATATTTCTATCCGGGTCCAGGAAGAGCACACTGAGGGGACTCATCTTCTCTGGCACGCAGCACGGTTCCGGAATACCTGGCACGATTCCCACAGCCCGGACGATACTCTGGATGGTGGCGTGATTGGAAGGACGTACCACCTTGAGAAGCAGAACATAAGAGTAAGTGATGGATATGGACAATAATCCTCATAGAAATTTTGTAGGCTTCGCAACTGCGTAATACTGTATCCATGATTATTGGATGTGAAATCCCTTTATGGTTCAGTTGATTAATTTGGCTTTTTAGAGGACCTCAACATGCCTGAAAACTCGTCAATTTTTTGCAAATGGATATATATCTTTGTAAATACTGCACTGTAAAAACAGTTGGGTAAAAATAACCTAACTCTGGGTCATAAATGGACCGATCCTCTACTTGGATCAATTTGACCCAACTTTGAGTCAAGAAATGGGTCTTTTAGTGTAAAACAACTCAGAAATATTGGTCAGATCCTTTAATTGTGTCCCCACAAAAAAGGGTAATTTTGTACAAAACAACCCAGAAAGTTGGGTCTAATTGACCCATAAAGTGGATCGGTCCATTTTTTATCCATAATTGGTTTACTTTTAGAGTGTATGTATGTATTTTATGCATCCCATCAATTACAATTCTAATTACAGTTAACAAAAACGAACAAAAAAAACTAAGACTTAAAAAAAAAAAGAAGAAGCTACATTTATGATGAAAATGTCCATCATTTGCGATGCTCGTCTTATTTAAAGATAGGGGGTAGTTTTAGACTGCACAAACTAGCCTTAAATACTTGAAGCAACAAAATAGTGACATCAAGTAAATCCTCCTTGGCAGTAGTTGGCGCTATACTGAACATCTCCAGTTTTTGTCAATTAATGTCTTACTGGAGCTTTTGGCGTTTACATTTTTTAGTTTAACCATATAAAACCAAACGTATCATATTAAATGCAAGACATTTTGAGCCATCTGTTTCATGAGTATTATACCCCCCCTCATTAAAACCATAACGTATATGATCTGACACATGCACTGCACGGATAATCCATTAGAGGGCAGTATCACCCATCTAATGACTTTTCCAGCGACCTTGTAAAATCGCCCCAATTGAGAAAAGGAGAGATAGTGACACCTATACTTATTAATAATGGGAAATGTTCTTTCTGATTTTTGGAAAGACTAATATGTTTGATATGTCTGTCTTTATTATTATGTTTTTGGCAGTTATAAATGTACAAATTTAAAGCATTGTGACCGGTTGTATCAAATATGATACAAATCAAAAGTCATGTGGAAGTTGATTTTCAAAACAAATTGTTTTTGTTGGTTCAAATGGACCAATTATTACTATATTTACAAAGAATCCGAATTTTCACTCATATATTTCATGGTTCAGGCTTTATAGGGTTAATTTATTTTAAATGTATTTATTTTGGTATCATTGTTCATTTGTACAGGAGAAGTGTAAGGACAAAGTATTAAAAAACTTGTTTACATGTTTTGGGGTTTGAATGAGTTAATATATCACCATCATATCATGTATTAAATTAATTACAAAAGATGAAAACAAAGGACATATTTGCTATAATTATACAGTAGTTGTTTTTTTATGATTTTCATTTTTATTTTGTTAACAAAAACGTTTTATTATTATTATTATTTTAGTTTTAATCATTTCATTAGTTTTTGTTAACCAAAATAACCTTGGTTTAGACAAATGTCATACTTGAAACAACTCCTAGTAGGGAATTTTGGTCAGACAGCTTCAATCCGATGCAGTAATACTAGATAGATAGTCAACGTAAAATTGCTGAGCTTATTTTGCCTTTGGCTTCTAATTTAGCGAGCCAAAATGTGAAAACAGGTGGACGTTTCCATCTTATTATTAGCGTAGATCATTCTGTCAAATGTGTTTCCTCTCACTGACCTTGGGGATGGGGAATCCACAAGAACCAGCACAGTAATAGGCGTCGAATGACTTGGGCGCTAAAACCCATTCACTCCATCCTATGTCAGCAAAGTCCACCCTGAGGTAGCGCCTGGCGCAAACCCTGGGCTCGCTCCATTGTCTCCTGCGGGCCTTCTTCATCGTCCTCTCGTCAAAGCTGAACACTTCCCTACTCTCCTGGTTCTGCTTCCTTCCTTTGCTTTTGGATTTGGCCGGAAAATAGGTGCTCTGCCACAGTTCGTGGTTCTTAAGGGTGTTGAACTGGACCTCTGGGATGTCGTTGGTTTGGATCTGCAGCCGGAGCTCTCGCCGGATCCTCGAGGATGAGGTGGACGGATCGTCCCCCACGGGGAAGGGGCCGTACCTCTGCAGGGTTGCGGCCACGCTGTTGGGCTCGTCGATGGCTTGGTCATCAGCGTAGATAATTATAAAAGGCATTTTGTCTTCAAAAAGGCGCTCCTGGTTGTTCAGACTTCTATGGTGCTGATTTGCCCTTGATCCCAAATCGGTCTCCACCATGATGATGAGATCTTCCCTGCCTTGCTTGATCACAGTCGTAACATCCCTTGATTGCCACGCCCCTTTCTTAAAAGCGCTCACGCTGAAGTTTGCCAGCAGCGTTGCGGTGGCAGAGATTTCCGGCAATCCACGGAAGAGGATCTGCAGTGCAGGCGGATGTCGCTGGTGGGTGGCGACGGACGGACGGCGAGATCTCCGGAAACGCCACGACCGCTGGTGTTGACGTTTGTAGAAGAAGTGAAAGGAAGCGGAGAGAATGACCTCCGAGTCTTGGATGGAGGAGAGGTTGAACTGGAACATTTCTTTTCCATGCAACACTCCTGGGGAATGCCAAACACAAGAAAAATGAACAAAAAACACAATACGCACAATATTTTTTGCTGTTAAATACATTCATCTTTGTTACTCAATTCAACACACTGAATTCCTCATCCCCTGACATCAACCCTATAGAGAAACTGTCAAATGAAGATCTTTAAGGGTGTATGTCCCAACAGTAATTCTTGCAACCTCAAATGAAATACAAACGGGAACTACAGTATACGGACTTGTAAGTTCACGAGCGATTTCGTAAGGTGATATCAACAGCGGTTAACAAAGATCAGTAAATAATTTGTTTGGCTGAAATATATGTATTTTTTGTAATGATCTCTATGCTACGGAAGTGTAGAAGCAATGTGGAGTCAACATTTGACTAGCAAATACATTTGAACTTACTTGTAAATATGTTTGGAAATACATTTAAATGTATTTGCAAATGCGTTCGAGTACGCTAAATGCTAAATAAATACTTAGTATTTTCCTCATAATGCCACGGTGTGTCGACTTGCCCGTTGTTTTTATTATTTGGTAGCTTGTTTGAACATATTTGCAAGTGTGTGTCGAATGTATTTGCGAACGTATAAAATAAATACGTTCAAATGTTCTTGCAAATACGTTTAAAAGTCAAATGCTTTCAAGAGTACTTGTAGGCTAAATGCTAAGAACTTAGCATTTTCCCCACAATGCCAAGGTGTATCGACGTGCGCGTTGTTTTTTATTTGGAAGCACGTTTGAACATATTTGCAAGTGAGTTTCGAATGTATTTGCGAACGTATAAAATAAATACGTTCGAATGTACTTGCAAATATGTTTAAATGTAAAATGTGTTCGAAAGTACTTGTAGGCTAAATGCTAAGAATTTAGCATTCCCTCCACAATGCCACGTTGTATCGACTTGTGCGTTGTTTTTTAAATTGCAAGCATGTTTAAACATATTTGCAAGTGTGTTGGAATGCATTTGCGAACGTACGGTCGAAGTACGGTCGAATGTATATGCAAATATGTTTAAATGGATTAGCAAATACGTTTGCTCGTACTTGTAGGCTAAATGCTAAAAGCGTAGCATTCTTCTTCCCGGTGTCGACTTGCACATTGTTTTTTTATTTGCAAGCACGTTCGAACGCATTTGCAAGCACGTTCGAAAGTATTCGGAAAAACGTTTTTTGATGATCAAGCCGCTTTATTCACTGTAAATAACACTAACTCTATAGAAAATTAACAAAAACTATATATGCCTAGTACATTTTGCTCTTCAGGTACAATTTTATAATAATGTGTAAAATGTATTGTAAAGAAGGACTGTTGAAATTAGATTTTGAAAAAACATAACTTCATCCTAACCAAGTGCCTTTTTAATGCACTAATGTACTGCACTGCCTTTTTAATCTGACCGGAACATTTGATTGACAGTAATGACATCATCCAGCATATTTACCACTAATACTGTACACATTTGAGTGATATAAGCTAAATCATGGAAAATATGAAGCGCGGTAAAGTGGCTGTCTCATGCATGACAAAATCTCTTTTTAGATCACCGCTCACTTTACTTTTCAAGTGAGTACTTCCACCACAGCCCAAAATCCAAACATTGGATCCGTGCAATGGTGGGGTAACAGCATATGGAAATGCTTATGTGCTTTGTCTGGGTGTGATAATAGCCTCTTGTCTAACACCTTGACTTTTACAGCTACTGGAAAAGTCAATAACTAAAAAGACCCCAATTTACTAACTTGTCCCAACACTGAAAATGCATTTTAATTATAATGTGGTTATATTTTGCAGTGGTTTAGAACTGTACTGCTGTTTCTAATATCCCCCCTCTCGTTGAATAATGTAAACAAAATTTGGATGCAGCGCAGTACAACATCCCGTCTACCTGGACCTCATTAGGTTGCAGATGTATCTAATAAAACATCCATCCATTCATTTTCTATAGGGCTTGTCCTCATTAGGGTCACGGGTGTTTTTGAGTAAGGTCGCCAGCCAATCACAGGTCACAAATGGACAAATGACCTTTCACATTCGCAGCTATGGACAATTTAGAGTCTTCAGTGAATTGAATTATGTGTTTGGAATGTGGGAGGAAGCCAGACTCGAACCAACAACCTCTTAAATGTGAGGCAGATGTGCTTACGACTAGGACACTGTGCTATTTGAACTACAATACTGTAGATTTGCAAATTGGTTTCATTTGTATTTTCTATGCATTTTCAATGCATTAAAAACGTCTTTTTTTATTTAATTGTCTTTTTTCACTCCAGTTTATCGATCTATCTATCTATGATGAAATACAGTTCAAATGATTGCGTGACTAATGGAAGCTAATTCAAAACTTAAATTCGCATTCAATAAAAAAAAAAAAAAGTGTACAATATTTGTTATCTCGGCGCTAATGCGTGCGCGTGTGCGCACGTGTGTGTGGTTCTTACTGACTCGGAACAGCTGTGAAGCTCCTCACGGTGTTTCCTTGTTTGTGGCTGCGCGGATCTTTGCCGTAGCTCTCGTAGACTTTAAACATGCTGCTGGTCGCCGCGTCCCGTCCGGAGCTCGGATGCGTAAAGACGCGTCGCTCCGACGCCATTTGACTCCAAGCCGGCTCCAGAATCACCAACAGACGTAACGCGTTGACTAACCACTTTGCCATAATTGAGTTTGTGGTTAAATATTCCAACGATATTGAAGATGAAGTTATTCCCTCGCGCACTATTCGAGTGTTATCCAGGTAATCCACATTGGACAGTCCACGGCGTGCAGCTGTTCTCGCGGTGGGAGGAGATCGAGTGGGGTATGATGCACGCATGCACTTCTGCTGTTGGATGTCAGAAGGTGACAACCCAACTCGTTTTACTGCTCTCACGGTGTAGTGATGTGGTCTGGAGTGCCCACGCATAAATAGATCACCACGCCCACGCCCATGTACGCAGCTGGCCTTTCCACCAGGGTGGGTCGTTATTTCGTGACGGTTTGTGGTCATTGGGCATAAAAAAAAAAAAAGGCGGATTAAGTAGGAAATTACAGGCACCAAAATTAGAATTTGCAATTCCCTCAGAAATGGAGTGTGGAGGAAATGCACTCCGGACTATACGACATGTGTGTACTTCTCTTCTAAGTGTAGTGTAGATAGCATGTTTGCCTCACAGTTCCGGGGTTCTGGGTTCAGTTTTCAAGTTCAAGACTGTCGTTGTCCACAGGTGTTGGTGGTCTACACCAGGGGTTTGCAACCTGTGGATCTGGCTCTTATAGTCCCTCTTCTGTGGATATGAATAAATAAAAGTTGTAGTAGAAATGTGTTTTTTTTAACATATTTGTTTATTTTTTGATAAAATATTTGTCAAATTAATGATTAAAATTAATAATTCAATATTTTAAAAAAATGTCAGAGTCCAAATTTTTAAGTTGTCAGAAAAAGAGAGTCAAAAGATATGGAGGAAGAGTGATGGCTTTTTTTTAATTATCTAAAAATGATTTTAAAAAAAAGGCCCATAAAATATCAAAAAAGGAGAGGAAAAGCAGAAATGTACTTTCTATAAAATGGCAAAAAGAAATCCTGAAAATTACCATCAAATGTCCGCAAAATTGCCAAAAAAGTCAGAAAATTGATTTAAAAAACGTAACCATAAAACGTACAAAAACAAAAAAGAAATCCCCCAAATTACCACAAAATGTCCCCAAAGTTGCTAAAAATGTCAATAATTTATAGCAAAAAAAAAAAAAGTTACAAAAAAATTGCCACAATATGTCCATAAAATTGCCACAAATATCAGCAATATGAAAGAAAGAGCAAAAAGTCTAAAAATGTATGAATAAGAAGATGAAAGGCAGAAGAAACTATATCTCAAAGTATTGCATACTGCATATTTTTCGGCTTTTGTGCAGCTCTAATTAGCTCTTGGGCCCTTAGTACGTTAACTAAACTGTTTATTTATTTGGCCTAAAATGGACTTTTGACAAGTAAAAGTTGCTGACCACTGACTGACACATATACTCAACTAAAGTATACAGGTATACTAAAATATGCAGTACTTATTAGTCACAGTATTTGATCTGTCTGCCTCTATATCACTGTGTGAGGAATACAGTACAGTACTGTATTAATTTTAATATTGTAAGAAGTATTGCGTGTTTTTTTTTAGCTTTTTAATTATTCAACTATCAACAACAGACAAATCATTGGACATCATTTATGAGCTCACGTATGCTTGGTTTGAAGTTGTTCATACCGAAGGCAATAGCCAAGCAGCTCGCCAGCTGAACAATTCAAATGGAAAATGGATGGATCGTTCCATTTGTATTCTATTGGCTCCATGAATACTCAGTTATCAACTACTGATGTTTCATATTTTCTACTAATAAGTACTACATTGTAACATTTCCTAAGGAACTACATCAGCTCCACATGGACTCTCTTTGTAGGCTGTAAACTGAAGAAAAAAAAGGTTTTACAACACTGATTAGCTGCCACATTGGAGCTAATTGAAACCACTGTGAGAATATGTCACGGCCACATTCGTCTTCATTGAGTCTCCTACTTTATGGTCGGCCGGCTCCACTTATATGTGGAGTAAAGAATCAGTCAGAGCTGACTTTTCTAGACGTCTCATAATTTGTGGGATTGAAAATTCAACCCAATGAGCACAAATTGTCAATGATCATAAAGTCACCTCATTATAGTGGCCTCGCTGCCAGACTCGCGCTCACGTCAGCCTTGTTCCAAATATAGCTGCAAAACAAAGTGGAGGCTGTAGAAAGAGTGGGAATGAAGAAAAATATAAGTCATTATTGAGTGCCTTTGATATATACATTCCCCCGGCCAATATTGCAGTCTCCATATGGATAAAGGACTTTTCTTCTGCACTTTAAGACAAACAGCTGGCCTTTGGAAAACACATTGAAACAAATGACTGATCTTATCTTAGAGTTATTTTGATTGGAAAAAGGCTTTATATCGTTGACGCAAGCGCCGTTTCATCAAAAGCAGGGATGGTGAGCTTTTTTTGTTATCAGGAGCTTTTTTCGTCCTTCAAGCGTTTGTGCATTTGTGGGTGGCATTGTTTGTTGTCAGTAGTGAAAGCAACAAATTCAAAATGCACAATGTCATTATTTGCGCATTAGGTCTCATTGACACGTTTTTTAAAATCTTGAATGACATCACGGATGACTCAGCTCTTCTGCTGATGAGATAGAGGACTTGCCCCCCCCCAAACCATAAGATAAAAATACCTTTATTCACTGAATATTTGAGCGGGGTGCTCATCAGACCCAAAACCGTGAGGAGGACAGACAAGCCCACCATGTTACTTTTGGCCCGGGACCCGATCCTTCATCGTCCCACCCCACCCCCATCCCCTCCTCTTTTTCCTCTCCTTTGATTTGTTTTCATACTGTTGGCTGAGGCTGAATGACCATTCATGCTGTTCTGTTGGATATGGAAGGGCCATGACATCCTTTCAAATAACGTATGCCAAGCTCTCACGCGCACAAAATTGCGCGCACACACAGATTGTGAAATAAGTCTTGCTGATCTATGCTCTTACGCACGAGGAGTCACTGATGGGGTACTGCTTCACTCGGTTGACGTCAGTGTGGGTTCGGTTCACACACAGTGATGGTGATTGACTGGGGACCAGTCCAGTGTGTAATCCACGTTTTGATTGAGAGTTGATGAAATATTGTTGTAAGAAAGGAGAGGAAGACTGAGGGAAAACAGGTGCTACAAGAGCGCACATTGGAGTGAAGGCTAAATAATAATGGCGGATATCGGTGGTTTCTTTCCTCCTGGCTAGCAAGTGTAAGGTGCCACTCTATACGCTCACGTTGCAGTTCCATTCCAGTCCTGCAGGAGGCATTAATACTTGTGCTTGACAAATTACGAAAAAAAAGAAGATAGTTACACTCTAACATACAAAAGGCTTACAGACATAAAACAGACCAGGATGTGTTGTTGGAAAAAAATACTTTTCTTTTCTGTCCAATAATAGATTTAGTGCAGGGGTCTGGAAACTGCGAGCCACATGTGACTCTTTAGTCCCTCTAAAGTGGCTCGCTGTGTATCTCTAAAAAGAAAAAAAAAGTAGAGATTAATATTTTTTGACATGTTTATTTATTTTTTAGATAAAATATTATATTATTATTACATTAGAATTTCAATTAATTAATTATTTAGATTAAAAAAAAGATTAAATATTAAAAAATTCAAAAGTTGTTAAAAAAGTTGACAGAAAAATAGAGACGGAAAGTAGATGAAAAATTTTTTAAAAT
The DNA here is from genome assembly GCF_051991255.1 of Vanacampus margaritifer. Classification (NCBI taxonomy): domain Eukaryota; kingdom Metazoa; phylum Chordata; class Actinopteri; order Syngnathiformes; family Syngnathidae; genus Vanacampus; species Vanacampus margaritifer. The sequence continues at coordinate 10,721,229 of NC_135449.1, forward strand.
TACCTGAAAATGGCCAAAAAGGAAGAGGAAAAGCAGAAAATTATTATAAAATGACATCAAAAAGTAACTATAAAATGTCCAAAAACAAAAGAAGAAATTCCTGAAAATTAACATAAAACGTACACAAAATTGCCACAAAAAAGTCAGAAATTTAATTTTTAAAAAGGCAAAAAAGAAAATGTTTAAAAAATAACCATAAAGAGTCAGAAAGTTAATTTAGGAAAAAGCAGGATTTTTTTTCAAAAAGTAAACATAAAATTTCCAAAAACAAAAGAAGAAATCCTGTAAAAAAAAAAAAATACCACAAAATGTCCGAAAAATTGCCAAATACGTCAGAAAATTGATTTTGAAAAAAACAGGAAAGAAAATGTCCAAAAACAAAAGAAGACATTCCTGAAAATTAACATAAAATGTACATTAAATATGCACAAAATTGCCCCAAAAAAGTCAGACATTTTATTTTTAAAAAGGCAAAAAAGAAAATGTTTAAAAAATAACAAGAGTCCAAAAACAAAAGAAGAAATACCGAAAATTATCATAAAATGTCCTCCAAATTGTCAAATGTCACAAAATTGACAGACAAAATGACAAAAAGTAGCCATAAAATGTCTAAAAAGGAAGAACAGAGGCAGAAAATTACTGTAATATGTTCATAAATTGCTTCAGAAAAAAGTCAGAAATTTGACAGAAAGGCAGAAAAGTCTAAAAATGCATGAAAAATCAAGTGTGAAAAATTGCCAAAAAATAAATAAATAAATCTAATAAGCTCTTGGGCCCTCAGTACTAACACACTGTTTTGTTCAACGCAATGTTCAAATATTTTGCGGCTCCAGACGGATTTTTTTGTTATTTATTTGGCCTAAAATGCCTCTTTTGGCAATAAAGGTTGCTGACCCCTGATGTAATGTGACAGGCTTTCAAAATACATATGACCAATTTAGTTTTTTTTCAGCACAATTCCCTCCTCACTCTGTCAATCTGCGACCATGTGACAGATGATTCCGAATACCTCCCATGTGAACAGCTTTCATCAGTTAATGGCAATCGCCCTCCTCAAGCGTTTTGGAGACGGCAATTTTCCCCCAGAGCGAACCCCGGCCATTTATCCTCGGCGGGCCCCTGTCTGAGAACAATCATCTACTATACGTGTTTGTCAGCCACTTGAAAAATTGACAACAATCTCAAATTGCACTTCTTATTCACATCTCAGTCTGCTGGAAAAGATCTGAAAAGCCAGCGAGGAGGAGTGCGAGTCCAACAGGAATGTTTTGAAGCACCAGATGCTTATGTTGATTTCGGGCAGAGCAGCAGCAGATCTGGTTATGAAAGTAACACGTAACGTACATTGCTAACTTATGAAAGGCAATTTTCCCATCATGCTTCAGTCAGTGTTCCAATTACTCACTGCCTTAATGGACCAAACTCCATTTTATAATTTTACCTTTGTATATATACGTTCGCTCTCCCTTTCTCCTCAATCACTTGTCCTATCGCCTTGTCAAGTCGCTTTTCGTGCAGAGGGATACTTTGTCTGTCAGTGCCCACGTCGCTCGCACACAATTTCGCTGGCAGTTTTCCACACAGCCCTTTAGTCTTTCTTCATGCAAAAGAATGGTATTATAGCTGCATTTCAGCCCCCAATTTTTCTGGCCAGGTCATTGTTTTTATTGGCTACCTCCCTTTAAGTCTATTGAAACAGGCCCTTTTTTTTTCATGTCTATAAATGGACTCTTTTCACGACTTAAGAGGATACCGCACCGCACTCTGACGGGGAATCTTAACCAGCAGGATAAATCCAAATGACCTATTGTGATATTCTCACCATTGCGATGAAGACGACTGCAGAGGTGATGACAGTTGTTAGTGAATTAGTTTCTCGTCTCCAAGATGATGAGAGAATGAGATGAGGCAGGAGGTAATATGAGCTCCAAAAGGACTTGGATTATTAATATTTCATTGGACTTTTTGTTGGATTTGTTACAACAGTTTTTGGATTGAACTTCTTTCAACACTAGTAGATACAAAAAGCAGAGTTAATAAGTGTGAGGGGGAAAAAAACTCATGCTGCGATTTTGAAAAATAATCTCATTGCAATTTTCTCTCCCCCTCAGTTATTAGATTGCGATTTGATGTGCAATTATTTCTTCAAGGTCCTCTTCTATATTAGATTTAATTTATATAAATGTTTTGATCTTAGGCTTCCGCAAAAATAAGGAACCCGATATTAATATGCCAGTACTTTAGAGTTGCTCCTTTGACTTGCAGTCTTTTCAGTGTTGACTACGACAACTTCCCAAAATTCTTCCAAACGAGTATGGAAACACAAGTCAGCAAGTCATAAATCAGACTGCAACGATAATGCAAACAAATCTCTGTAACTCGTCCATTACAGCAACACTAAGGAACTTTCAGTTTACGTTGATTATAGCGGCAAAAAAGCACTTTGAGTTGCGTTTTTTTTGTATGAAAAGTGCTTTGATTGATTGATTGATTGATTGATTGAAATGAAGCTGAATCTGCTTTATTTCAAGGTATTGATACTCGTGGTGGCGGCCAATACCAATGTCAGTCGTCCTCTTGTGGCCAATCAGGAACTAGAAATGGGAAATTAGAAGAATAGAAAATTGCCATTAGTTTCATGCAATTTTTAGGGGAATGCTATATTGTGATATACAATACAGATCTTTCTTTGAAATGAACTGTCATTGTTTTTTGGGGGTGGGAATTTTATCTATCAAAAGTAATAGTGGTATTGGTACTTGGTATCGGAGACTCAAGAGTTGAGGACTCATATTTGTATTGGTCTGGAAAAAAAAGTGCTATGGAGCATTGGTAATTTTTTTCCCCAAAGGATAAACAGCAGTACTTGTTTTCTTATGTATACCTCTCTTTATACTTATCTGACAGTTAATGCTCGCATGTTACTTCAAAATGTCTGCACAGTTAATACAGTTTTTACTGTTAAGGGTGACGCACACCGCCAAATGTAAAAGCATATGACTATACAGTACTCACTAAAATGGTTCCAGTTCCTGAATGTCCATGTGGACTAATGGCAGACGAGGCCCCGTGAATATTTGCTCTTGTGATTGCTTCCTTAAACTATAATTGTGTCATATTCCCTTTCATTGTTGTTGAAAAAAACAGCAGTTACTGAAATTTGACTTGAACTGCACACTCACACCGTCCTAAAGCTCAAGCTTATTTAAAGTGCCGACTCAATTATCCCTGTAATAATAGTCCCCCGCCGCACACCATGCCGCTCGTCTCAGGTTGCTGGAAACGATCACATGACCCTGCGCTGAACCCCTGGCATCAAATACTCCAGATGCAGTCCGACGTGATTGTAAAACGTCAAGTTAAACCGCAGTGAACCCATCGTATGGAGGACAAAAATTGCCAAAATAAATAAATGACTAAATAAATGAGTAAAAGTGAAAAATAAAACGGGTATAAAAAATCTATAATTTCGAAAATTTAATTTAAAAAATATATATAAATGGAAATAAAAACAACTAAAAATATATACAGTATATACATGAATAAATACATTTGTATCTAATTTTTTTATTATATGTTTTATTTATTTATATTATCTGTTTTTATTTTCCACTTTTAGTAATTTATTTAATTATTTATTTGGTAATTTATTTATTTATTTTTAGTATTGGCAGTTTTGGTTTATACTCCCAGGACGAAATGTTTGTTATTCAAATGAGGGGCGGTCCTAAGCGTGTCTTGGGTTGGACTCCGTCGTTGCAAACTGCCTTTACCAGCGAGACTTCCTTGTTCGCCGACCCGCTCACTCGACCATTGAAAGGCAGTTTGCAACAGCGGAGTCCAACCCAAGACACGCTTAGGACGGCCCCCTCATTTGAATAACATTTCGTCCTGGCAGCATGGACCAAAACTGCCAAAATTCTAAATAAATAAATATATAAATAAATAAATGACTAAAAGTGTATATATATATATATATATATATATATATATATATATATATATATATATATATATATATATATATATATATATATATATATATGTGTATATATATATATATATATATATATATATATGTATATATATATATATGTGTATATATATATATATATATATATATATATATATATATGTATATATATATATATGTGTATATATATATATATATATATATATGTATATATATATATATGTGTATATATATATATATATATATATATATAAAGTTGTTTTTATTTCCATTTATGTTAATTTTTGGGGATTTAATTTTCAAATTATATTTTTTATATCCGGTTTTATTTTCACGTTTAGTCATTTATGTATTTATTTAGTGATTTATTTATTTTGAATTTTGGCAGTTTTGGTTTTTCCATACATCGAGCCCGTCGCCCCGCTTTGCCCCTCAGGCCTTCATAAAGTGTCGCAGATCAACTCCCAAGGCACAGCCCCGCTCTTTTCTTTTATACTTCCTGCCGTACGTCAAGCCGTCGTTTAATCGGCCTGCTGCGTTTTTGCCAACACCCTCACGGTGAGAAATTTGATACGTTGTATTTCAAGAGGTTAATGTGTCACTTCACAATTAACTTTATGACACAAGATAGCATTTTGGCAGAAAGTCCACTTCTTTTGTTGCAGTGAGTAAGCGGTGATAAGTTAAAGACATGTGGCATTAAAAAAAAAAAAAAAACCTTGCCAACTGTTCCACAACTTCAGACGCTACTAAATGAGAACCTCTTGCGATGAATAAATCCAAAATGAATTGGTTAAGGTGCTTATAGTTTCGAGTTAAAAGTTTTAAATCTGTTACGTATGATCAGATTTACGCAACGTCCCGTAACATTGAGTTTTAAATCATTTTAATTTCCCCTAATGTGACGCCAAACGAAACCATATGAGTTGATTAAAGCCTAAAACTTCTTTCACCAAATGCCACTAAAGTCTTTAAACTGAAACCACTTCAATGGTTTAAAAACATTGCCTTTTTCGGTGTTATTATTAAAGCATCAATATGTGTAAGTATTACACTGAAAAAACAATTATGTGCAGGGCTGGACTGCCCATCTGGCAGATGCCCGGTGGGCCGGCATCTGTTGGGGCAGATTCTGTGTTATTTAATTATTTTCCTCTTAATACCCCAAGAGACCGACCCACAATTTAGAGGGAGCAGCACATTAATCCATTTACAATATAGACGGCAAACATCAACATCCGTGTCAGAGCTATGTAGCCAGAGGTGCTCAGGAGTCGGGCCGGGCCAGGCAAATTTCCCGCCCGCTGTCTGCGGATGTGACGCCATGTGCGCATTGTGTATGTGAAGAAGGGAAAATGCTGTTTCATTTTTGGGCCACAGTTGGCAGTAACGATTGGTATAAAACACAATAAATACACAATTTATACATGATAAAAATAAAACTCTTTCCTTTAGTGAAGATGTTAATTGAAGACATTAATTAGAATATTTTATTTAGTTTAATTCTAACTTGCTCGCAAAGGTGACCCTTGCATTAAAAATTCTATATTTATTTTTTAAAATGGCAAACACTATTATATATTGATCTTATTCTCCGCGAATAAATGATTCATTGTTAAAATAATATTATGACAAAAGATACACAAAATATGAGTTACAGAAAGAAGCAGACGACGGGAAGGAACTGACATGGCCCAGGCTTATCTCTTATACTCTGCTGCCACCTGCTGGCCATTTTTTTTGTATTAACTACCATTGCTTTAAGCGACCTCCTCAGGTCAGAAGCTGCACCAAAGCCTTCTGTTTGCTCTAGCATAAAACAAAACAAAACATAAAAAACGTATAAATCCATTTATGGGAGTGAAGGACAAAATATTATAAAACGTATTTGCAAGTTTTTTGGGTTTGAATGAGATAACATACACATGACATTGTGGAAGGACAACAATGCAAGTCAATCATCGAGAAACTGCAACGAGAGTCTGATTTTGAGCTCAGTGCTGATGTTTCAGTTAGCAATTGAGTTCAAATGAGCCAAACAGTTGACTTACTGTATGTTCAGTGTGTGAACAATACATTCTATCAACTGACATAATTACAAAAAAAGAGGCATACATTTGACAGAGGAATTTATTTGATTAGTAATTGAAAACTCCAAATTCTCTATAGGTGCGAATGTGACCTTTGTTTAGTTTGCTTCCAGTTCAGGTTGTATCCAGTCGCAACCCTAGTGAGGGCTTAGCGCAAAAGAAAACGGATGACTATGAAGTTATTTTCAAGCCTGACTTCTTAGAAAGTGCCACATTTGTTTCTCATATGACTGTAATTTCCTCAAATGTGTTTCTCATTAGTGCTGTTTTTTTTTTTTTTTTTTTTAAGCTCTCAATTATTGTTCCATTCAAATCAGATGAGTTGTAACAATAAATGCTATCACATCAGCGCAGGCTTCGGTTACTCCACCTCATGTGAGAGATGTCACCTCAAGTGAGAAACGTGCCCAGAGCTGCCACTCAAGCCATGCGTCTTTCTCTCAGCTGGTTGTTTAGCTTTCACGGCTCGTCAATGTAGCGCTTGGCTCGCTTTCACAGATCTTATCCGCCCCGCGTCCACATGGAGCCAGCGACTTGGCCAGGAAGCGTCAGATAAAGTGTACGCTGCATCAAACGCAACCAAAGAGGAAAAGGAGCCACATGAGCAGCATCGTGTAAGGTGAAGAGTTAAAGAGTCCCCTCAGGAGTTTACAACTGGGGCCAAGTGGGAAAGTGAATAATCGGCTGTTTTCAAACAAACTTTATGAAAAATCTCTTTTTGATGTCTTGAGCTATGAGGATTCAATCAAATAAAAGCAAGTGGATGATGTGTGAAGATGTGACCAGCAGAACCCGATCTGGAGGAAAAGCTACATCCGCGTGGAAATGACCCAGACACACTTCTTCACCAGACTCCACCATGAACCCTGAAGGCCTCACATCTGGAGGAACTTGAGCCTGCGCTGTATGTGTGTTTTAGGAAATAAGAGGTCCTAATGGAAAGGAGACCAAAGGAGGAAGTCAAGGGAATAACACACTTGGGGTGCAGCAATAACGACTGTGATTTTGTTCTCGGATGTTTGTTTGTCTTTCTTTTCAATCAACCCTAAATAATCTCACTTTATCTAAGTGGATATTAGCTTAGTAGATGCTTAGCATCACTCAGTAACTCCAGCTAGGACCATGCTCAAGTCTACATGACAGAATAAAGGTCTATATGACAAAATAAGAGTGGCAATTACAGGACCTAAACACAGGGCATAGTAACTGCATAGCAACTGACAATATTGTCAGGACCATAACAACATGATGACACAACATGACACAACCCAAAATACAGTAACAACAGTGGTACTGTAAAAAGACGTTAACAGAACTAATGTACAGTATATGGAGGACCAAAAATGCGAAAAATAAAATCTAAAAAAAAATAAAAATAAAAGTGAAAATAAAAACAGATGTAACATTTTTTATTATATTATTGTTTTAATTATTATTATCCATCCATTTTCTTGGCCGCTTTTTCCTCACAAGGGTCGCGGGGGTGCTGGAGCCTATCCCAGCTGGCTTCGGGCAGTAGGCGGGGTACACCCTGAACTGGTTGCCAGCCAATCGCAGGGCACACAGAGACGAACAACCACACTCACATTCACACCTAGGGACAATTTGGAGTGTTCAATTAACCTGCCATGCATGTTTTTGGAATGTGGGAGGAAACCGGAGTACCCGGAGAAAACCCACGCAAGCACGGGGAGAACATGCAAACTCCACCCAGGAAGGCCGAAGCCCGGACTCGATCTCACGTCCTCTGCACTGGGAGGCAGACGTGCTAACCAGTCAGCCACCGTGCTGCCTTAATTATTATTAATTATTTAAAAATAATAATTAAAAAATAATTATAAATGGAACTATAAATATATATATAAATTAAAAAAATTAGACTAAAAAATAAATATAAATACAATAATAAATATATAAAGAAATTTAAATAAATTAATTCATGATTTATTTAAATATCAATCAATAAATAAAGGCTCTGCTCTCATATTTATTTATTTCATGCCGCAGACGCAGTCATCAGTAATCAGCAAAATAGAATTCACTACATTTTGTCATACCTGGATTCACTTTATATTCCAAGCTCCCTTGGAATAAGATCCAAAAAGTCATTTACAACAAACCATGTCAACTAATACCTCATATTAAAAGCCTTGATCAATGCTTTCTAAATCTGTCATTTGTTTGTCAATGCGTGAATATATACAAGGCAGAAAAACAACCAAATACCTTTTTGACATCATCGGACCGTTATATGAACAAAATTGCATAAACAACTTGCATGGACTCAAGTCATAATTGATTGCCTTTGGCTGAGTTATTTTTACTGCTTTTGTGTCTCAGCTGCTCTGTTTTACATCTGCAAGCGTGCTCTAATGATTGAGTAGACATTCATCAGTCCTATTCTAGTTGGGCTGCTTTTTGACTGACAGCAGCCAAAGACTCAGCAAGCAGCCTGCTTTATTTCATCATGAAACTTTTACGCATGGAAAAATAACGAGACATGGAGCCGAGTGGCTTGAGAAAGAAAGGAAAAACAGCCCCCAGAGACAAAAGACGTCTGTTGGTTTAAAAAAAGAAAAAAAAAATCAAGGTTAATTAGCGACTTGGCATAAAGCGAGTTTCTGGTCAAGAAAATAATGAGTCAGGGTTCCATTGTTCACATTTTTACGTTAGTCTTTAGCTTCTCAAGTTTGGATTTAGCACCCGTGAGCACCCCTACGGTGCGTATAACGACTTAGCCGCCATTTAGAATGTTACGTCCTCCGATTGATGCAAAAAATAGAAGAAAAAGTAGTAAAAGGTGACACATATTCTGCCGTTCACCTGAGTGCCATCCGTCTCCATTTACAGGAAGTGTGCGCGCACATAAGGGACTACACGGGTCTGGACTTGATTGGGAGTCGAGCAGCGAGGCGGCCAATTTGTCATCATTTGGGTGACAAGTGGTCTGAGTGACGCACTCCCTCTCTGACCTCGCCGTGTGCTTTGAACTGACAACACAAACGTGCCTGTCACGGGGTGTTTGCAGGTTAGAAAGCAGAGGAATGACAAGAGGGAAACTGGGGACGTTTGGAGAAAAAAACAAGAGTGACTTCAGTGGGAAAACGACAAGCATGCTCAATTTATCGGTGGCGACAGAAAGCTTTACTTAATCTATTTTCCAGATATACATGCATACATATTACAGACGTATACATGTATTAAAAACTAGCGTTGTCAGTTGATAAAAAATTGTTTAATCGTAATCTACCGCATTATTTTAATAATGAACTCATGATTAATCGCACATTTTTTATCTGTTCTAAATGTACAATATAGTATTAAAAAAATAGTTTTTCTTACTCTTGTTAATTCTTATAAAAGTGGAAAAATATATTAACTAGGGGTGTCAAAATTAGTGCATTAATTTTGAGTTAATTTAACGCCTGTACTGGGGGAATTCCAGTTGCAACGCACGTCAAAATTTAGCAGTAATAAATTTCATAATAATGCATATATTTGTGGAGTCTGGGGTGAAGTTTTATTTTACAATTCAAAATGTGCAGAATTTCACATGTTACTTCATGTCGAAGATTAGAATAATTAATATGAAAAGAAAAAATGCACTGAGCTGTCACCAATGTCTTACAAATGCAATGATGCCATCTGGTGACAGAAAAATAACCTAAACACAAATCAATATCACATGTTTTTTTTTTTACAGTTCAGTACCGTACATCTTTTCAATTTTAACTCAATTTTTATGAAGTATTATTTTTTCCACTTTAATGTTAACAAGAGTATGAAAACAGATATAAAATTTGAGATTAATCGCGAGTTTACTATTGAAGTCATGCGATTAATAACGATTAAAAAAATTAATCGCCTGACACCCCCAATATTAACCTAATACAAATACGGTTGTGTAGCCATAAAGTTATTTGAAGTTTTAAAAGATGTACTGTACTGTAAAAAAGGAGTGCTGAGGTATTTTTTTGTGCCACTAGATGTCATTAGCATTTGATGTTGTGCATTGGTTACATTGCAGTGCATTTTATTTTTTTCATTATTTTTTTCAGAGCTGGTTAATTTTGAACATGAAGCAACTTGTGGACTTTTTTAAATGGTAAAATGCAACTAAATATATGCATTTATATTATTTTTAATTTTTTTTTATTTTTTACCACTTTTGCGTTATAGGGTGCTCAATGTTGTTTGCCTTTATTTTGTTAAGTTTTATACGGATGAACACTTGGGAGTCATTCCAAATGACAAGACATAAACTCGGCTCTTGGCTTTCAAAGGAGTGTGTGAGTGAGCTGTAGCAACTTAGCTCGGCGCTAAATGCTCATCCCTTTTAAAAACATAAACTTACTCCAGAATAGCCTTCATGCACTATTATGATAAACTCTTTGTATTTCTTAACAGTGCTCAATTTGGACATTTTCAGTGCCATTTCTTCAGTGTTGTCCCATGAAGACATGGGCAAGACATGGAGACAAGTCCTTTACCACCCAGTTTGGCTACTGTAACAAGCCAAACACTGCTTCTTTGTTAGCGGACATAAACGCTCTCGCTGTGCGATCGCGGCAGGACGCAGGCCTTGTAGCAAACATACGCTCACTTTGCACCAAGCGGCCAAGGGGGAGTCTCCGTCTTATGAATGTTTAATGAGCGAGAAGAGGGGCTAGTCATTTTCCCACACACACAAACTTAATGAGGGCTGTCTCACATGTAGACCTATAACTAAAGCCAGGAATGGTGGGAATGAGGGGAAGATGTGTCGGAATGCTTGTGTTTGGGTATATGCGAATTAAACACTGCTTTGGGATGTCTGTCATGTATCTGCATGTATAAATATGCAGGTGTCTGCGTAAGAAATCTCTTTAATTATTGATGTTTAACTTGCCTTGTGGCTAACAAACAATTTAAATAATAAGCTACATCCCGGGAAAACTACAGGACACTTTGACTTTTTAAAACATGATTGCAAGGCAGATTTCAAAGGGCTCAATTACTTTAAGGCCAATAACATTTGGTAGTTCAGCTAGCATTCCACATGGCATCACTATTGTACACCTCATTTACGTATGACGTGCCTCAGTGGCCTAATGGAAAAGGCACTGGCCTCCTAAGCCAGGGATTGTGGGTTCGAGTCCCATCTGGGGTGTACTGATTGCTTAATACAATACGTTCGTATGACTATTGCTGAAGTTTCCAAAAAACAAATTACACTGAACATAACACTCAGAACAAGAAAACAATGGCATAGGGTTCGCCAGAAAAAAAGAAAGAAAACAATGGCGTAAAAAGACGGTCTCCTCTTCAGCAAACTAACAGGAATTTAATTTTAACACAGCTCAGGCCCATTCACACCTGAAACCTTGTAACACTAATGAATCACATGACACTGGCGATCGAAAATGTTTTTTTAGGCCCAATTTGAGGATTTTCACTTAGGGGTGTACTCACTTTTGTTGTCAATAGTGTTGACATCAAGTTAACTCATTCAAACCCATAAACGTTTTTTTAATACTTTGTCCTGCACTACCAGAAACGTATTTATATGTTTTTTTTGTTTTTTATGATAGAGCATACAGAAGGCTTTGGTGCAGCTTCTGACATGAAAAGGTTGCTTAAAGCAATGGTAGTTATTACAAAAAACGGCCAACAGGTGGCAGCAGAGTATAAGATATCAACCAGGGCCATGTTGAAAAAGTTCATTTACTCACATTTCTAAATAGATTTGTGAATAATGATGACACTTAGCTATATTCTAATACTAATTGCTGCAAAACAGATACAAATATTAAAACAATTCCAGATGAAAGAAAATACTCTGTGGGCCTTGCAAAATTTGTCAAAATCCAGTAAAACAGCCGGGAGAATGGCTGGGAGTGAAGTTAAGCTGTGTGTTATTTTGAAATAAAAGCAAATTTAGAGTTATACTGGACAAGCTGTACACTAACTATTTTACATTTGTAGCCAAGTTTAATTTCTTCTGTGTTGTTCCATGAAAAGATTACCATTAAAGACATTAAAGGCATCAAACCGTCTGAGGTTGAATACCTGGAGGAGGGAGCATGAATAGTGAGTGCAAAAATGCAGTATGTGTAAGATATGGCATTCGGGACCCGCGGTAAGCCCCCAACGGTTGTAAATTGTCTGGAGGTGTCTGAGTGATAAAAGACTTGTGGAGTTAACGCAGGGGAGGAAACCCTACAGCCAGTGGGCCATATAGGGCCCGTGAAAACATTCAAAGAGGCCTGCAAAGCAACTCTAAAAACAAATGTCACTTTAAAAAAGGTGCCCAAAAAAACATTTAACCCAAACTACATAATAATACACATTTGTTTGACTATTGGATCATATTTTTCTATTTGTCTCACTTGGCATTCCTACTATTTGACCTAATTGCTTCCTGAAAAAAATGGACTGATCCACTACAAAAAAAAAAAAGTCAGTTCCACGTAAATCAACCCAAAATTTGTACAAAACAACCCCATGAAGTTTGGTCAAATCGACCCAAGTAGTAGATCGGTCTATTTTTGACCCAAATTGGGTTATTTTTGACACAACTATTTTAAGAGTGAACAGTTGGGTAAAAAATAACCCAATATTGGTCAAAAAGAGATTCACTTAACCCATGAATGTAATGGATAATCCACAAAATAACCTAAAAAATCTTCTGGTTTATCCATTCGACCCAACTTTTTTGAGTTATTTATCTAAACCAAGAAGTTGGGTCAAATGAATAAACCACAAAGCAACTACTTTTTTGTGAATTATGTATTTAATTTATGGGTTAAACGGGTTCAAATTGACCCAACATTTTTGGGTTATTTATTCAAACCAATTCATTGGGTTATTTATTTCATCCAAAAAGTTGGGTCAAATGAATAAACCACACAAAACAAGTAAAAAAAAATTTGGTTTATCTGGGGAATATTCATCTGATACATGGGTTAAATGAATAACTCAAAATGTTGGGTAGGTTCCTTTTTTACCCAATTTGGGTCATTTTTGACCCCATTTTTTTTAGGGTGCACACTACAGACAGTTGTCAAAAATAACCAAATTTGGGTAAAAAAAGGGCTGAGCCACTACTTGGTTTTAAGTAATAACCCCCCAAAAGTTGGGTCGGACCCTTTTTGACCCAATTTGGGTTATTTTTGACCCGACTGTTTTTAGAGAGCAACTAAAATAACCCAAAAATGGACAGATTCACTACTTGGGTCAGGTTGACCCAACGTTGTCAAATGTTGGATGTTGTTTTGTACAAAATTAACCAATTATGGGGGTTATTTTTTTGCAAAACAACCCACAAAGTTTAATCAAATGGATCCACTTGGAATGGAGCTGTCTATTTTTTACCAAACTGGGTTATTATTTACACAAGTGTTTCTAGATATCTCACTTCCGTTGCACTTGGTGGAGGTAATAAAATGTCCACTTTCCAATTCCGTTTTTTGCGCTGCAAATATTTTCAGCAGCTAATCAAGCCCGTTCATTAACACGGCGCTGTCCATGTTCCAAGTATGACCTCATCTCCGACCCACCACTCATGAAAAGTTATGGTGGTCCAGTGCGTGATGATGTGCCGGGTCCTCTGGGAGCTCGCATGAGGAGGAGATTCAGAGGTAATCTACGTTCTCACCTCTTAAAGCAACCTTTTAAAGACACAAAGAGGACTGGCGCTGATGGATTGGAGTGGGAAAATCCCTTCCTTACAGATCCTTCAAAGGAGAAAACCTGCAAACCTCTTTAAGGCACATCCTTTCAGCACATAGACGTGAGGGACATGATTCAGATACTTTATTAAGATCTTGAGTCATAAAGCCACTGGAAGACATTGTGATCCACAGCCGTTGGGGCGCCACGTCGTCCAATAGGCTGCAATGGAAATGCTTGATGCATAGCATACATCTGGGATACAGCTTTGCTGCTGAGTCCTCTGCGCTGGAGTCCAGTCCATGTCCTGCAGACATTTCCTCAGCACTGGACTTAACTGAGATTAATATTGGGATACATTCGAGTTTGAGTTGGGCCAAAGAACTATTGGCTGCAGTTAGTAGCCATGAGTTTCTAAAAAGTCATAAATCTACAATTTGGTGGATCACATTACAGGTGCAGAGGCAAGAGTGCAGCCAGCATTAGCAGACCATACAGGTAGATCCAAAAGACTGGAAAGTTAAAATCCGGCAGTGTGACCAGACATGGAGAAGAATGTGTTTTTTAACCTGCTTAGACCATCTTTGACAAGGTCATTTTGTACAGCATAGCCTGCTCAGGGTCACGGTCCACACCTAAAGACAATTTAGATCCTTCAATCAACTTAGCGTGCATGTTTTTGAAATGTGGGAGAAAAATGGAGAAGCTGAAGAAAACCCACGCAAAAATAGGGAGAACATTAAGTCCACACAGAAAGTTTAGAGCCAAGATTTAAGCACAGAACCTGAACACAACACCACATTTTGACCTTCACAACGGAACACAGTGCGAACTAAACCCAAATTTACTAAAAATTAACCCAAATGCCTGACATCAAGAAAGAATGATGAATGATTCTGTTGAATTTTTATCCAACTAATGCGCTATTAATCAGAACACTATTTTTTGACTAGTGCTAGTTGGGTTTAGTTCCCCTATTTGCATGATGAGCTCACACTTTTGGCAATATAGGCAAATGCTTAAGGCCGACCTGACCTCCAGGTGGCATTAATTCGTTCACGATTGTCCAGTTCACCAGTCGCTTGTTGTGCGACTTGCCTGATGCTACCTAGCTGGCTAGCTCCCTAGCAAGTAAACGAGCACCATAGGAGCTAGCTAGGGAGCTAGCTAACTAGCACCTGAAAGTAAAAGCTTTGTCACAGTTTGGCTTTAAACCTTGATGCTACCTAGCTAGCTAGCTCCCTTGCAGGTAAACGAGCACCATCGGAGCTAGCTTGGGAGCTAGCTAGCTAGCAGCTGAAAGTAAAAACCCTGCTACGGTTTGGCTTTAAACCCTGATGCTCCCTAGCTAGCTAGCTCCCTAGCAGATAAACGAGCACCATGGGAGGATTTAGCTAGCCAGCAACTGGCGCTAAAGCCAAACTGTGGCTGGGTTTTTACTTTCTGTACCTGGATTTGCCACCTCTGCCTGACACATGTAATGTTAATTAGGTGCCATTAACTTAGTTTGCAAATTTTGCTTGTTAGTCCATTTCAGTAAATGTTGGCAGTACTCCAGGACATTCCCTTGTGGAAATTCCGGGGTTACCCTCCGTCCTGTCCAATAAAGATGTCTTCCTCCGATCTTTGTGTAGTGTGTGTGTGTGTGTGTGTGCGTGTGTTTGCACTTGCTCTCTGCCTTGTTAACTGCTACCCGTTTTTGACCATTGTAGCCGCGCTCTTTCAATAAGACTTGCATGACTGAACATGAAGTCAACAATTGGAGTAAGGTAGCCACAGTGTGTGGGATTGTTTCACTTGACTGGGCACCTACATGCACCACAGCTCCCACTTCCCTGATGTATTTTACTTAAAACGTGCTTTTTATATGCTGCTTTTTTCAATAAGACATTATGAAATTCAGCCTCAGGGTAAAGCACGAAAGCACCGTTTGTAATTTTGGCATTAACTGCAGCCTTGACTCAAAATACACGTCTCTGTGTTTTAAAAATACATATAAATCATTATCTGTGTCCGCATGCCACTCACCGTGTCAGCATCTCAGAGTATGTTCTCTTTTGTTGCATACGTTGCCACTCTGTGTGTGAAAGTAGCAGTTCGTTGCTGTCCTGTGAAAAACACTTATGTCTATTTTTGTAATTTTTTTACATTTCTACACTTATGGGATGAAACTGAATGCAGACATCCCAAAAACTTTTTTCTTTTTTAAATCCCAGAAGTGTTTTTCACAGGACAACGACAAGTTGTTTGAAGGTTTACAATTACTGTGACACATGCTAATTTCTGTTAGCCTTTCTATGGTGGTTTGTATTGTATGTTAGCCCTAAGCTCGTTGACCTTCGTTAGTATATGACTTGGTTGAACATGTTGGTGTTTAAATATAACTAGGAGTGACAAATAAATAGATTTAAGCTAACTGCTTCTTTTTTTGGAGAGCAAATGCATGCTTTTAAAATATTAGTACTAGTTTTAATAAAACTTTTAAGGAATATTTTAAAAGTGTGTTTCAATAAGTTTAGGTGTGTTTATGGGATGAAACTGAATCCCGAGATGCCAAAAACTTACAAAAAAAAGAGGACATAAGTGTTTTTCACAGGACGATGAGTTGTTTGCAGGTTTACAATTACTGTGACATATGCTAATTTCTGTTAGCCTTTCTTTGGTGTTTTCTATTGTATGTTAGCACTAAGCTAGTTGACCTCCATAAATATATGACATTTTGGTGTTTAAATGTATTATTTGACATTTTTGTTCGTATTATGTGTCACTTTTACAGTTTAGTTAAGTGTTTTTCAAAGGACAACGACGAGTTGTTTGAAGGTTTACAATTACTGTGACATATGCTAATTTCTCTTAGCCTTTCTATGGGGTTTTGTATTGTATGTTAGCCCTTAAGCTAGTTAACCTTCGTTAATACAATATGACTTGGTTGAAATATTGGTATTCAAATATATTATTTTACATTCTCTTTTGTTTTATGTATCACTTTTACAGTTTAAATTACTTCAACTAGGAGTGACACATAAATATTTAAGCTAGCTTTGCTTCTTTTCTTCATATTCTATGGAGTTGACTTTGTCATAAGGCTTCCTTTCATGAGCGGAGAAACCCCATGTCCGACTGTCACTACGATGCCTGTTGCCCGGCTTGGCCAAATGCAGCCTGCAGGAATGCGAGTGTTTAATCAGAGGACAAATGCCATATTTTGAGCTGTTTGTTTTTAGACCCAGCGGGGGTACGTGATTGCAGTTGTGTGTGCGTGTGCTCGTGTCCAAATGAATTTGCGCAGAAGTTACGTGTTTACTTTATGGTTGTGTGCATTAATGCTTGTGACGCGCCGCTCAATACGAGAGTGTGTGTATGTGCCAGTCTACTGTGTACATGCTAATTGTATACACCTCGCTCTTTGAGTTTACGTGCATTTGCGTATGTTTGGCTGTTGGCCCAAAGTGGCCACCCATGATGCTTTTAGGGCCTGTGAGTAACGCAGCTTGAATCAACAGCAACACAAAACACATCTGAACCCCGCTGAGTTCTTCTATATGGAGCCATTTAAGAGGGCTTCCCTCAAATACAAACAGCGCATATATGCACCATTCAGCACACACTGGAAACTATTATGCCTACATGCATCCATCTTGTTTTGACATGTCAACCCAGAGTACTTTGTGCTTAGAGCCTTAAATATAATCCAAATCTCTGTCTATGAATACATTTAAAACAATGTTTAAGTCATTACTTAAAATGCAGTCTTTATATAGTAACGACACAATGTAACGAAAGTCCGGTTCCGGTTCAGTTTAGCGAGTATGATTTTTACTTTAGAGTCCTTTAACGCAGTTGCAGCTAGACTTTGGTGTAAAGTGTCATCGATCACCCAAGCACTTAATTGTGGTGTTAAACGTGCTAGCCGTGTCAATATTAGGATAGCTTAGCATTTAGCAGGGTTTCTCTGTCTTTTCTCATCATCCCTTCATCATTATGACACTTGTCAGAAATATAGCTTATTCGCCGTCACACAGGTGTTGATTACTGACTTAGGAGCGACTCCACAACATGCTTAGGTGCACGAGTAGCCAGCCATAACTGTTGCTAGCATGTTTCTTCTGTGTAATAGCACAGAGCTTCTCTTGACCTTCCTGCGGTAGGCGAAATGAGTTCAGCAAAGCTTTTTAGGTCTCATGTTGAAATGAGGTGCAAAAAACTGCTATGCAAAACCGCTTATTTCGAACCTCGTGTATATACAAATATGCTCATCTGATTTTGGATTGAAGGTGAATTTACACAATTCAAAAATCAACAAATGCCACTGGACTGTAAAAACTGCACTCATGTAAATGGTTTGACCCCAACCTTTAGACTAAGCACAAAAACCTTTGAAATTCCTTAACTGCCTGTGGGAAAAAAACAAAGCAAAGCAGTGGTTAGTAAGAGTACTGGGCTGGCCTCCCAGATAAAGTCTGACTGACCTGGATCACGTCCAGTAAAGATGTTCTCGTAAATCTCCTTTTTGAGCCAGATCCAGACCTTATCAGATTCTAGGAACACAGCAGCGATGTACAGTAAAGTTTGGTAAACTTACTGTACATTGCCGAACAAGCCAAGAAAACGGTAAATAATCATGGTAAATTGATTTAACTGTATATTTTTGTTGGCAGCCGATGTACAGACTAAAAGCTAAAAGCAGTAGTTGTTGCTGAAACAGGATTTTGTGATGAAGTTATTTAGTTTAACAATGCTGAGTCCTATGTTCCTCACAGTTTACACGTGTTGCTCAACCTATTGTGTACAAATATCCACTGATTAAAGGGTCGGAACAGCAGCACCAGTGCTATTTGTTAGCATATGTATGACGTTTGTGTTGTTTGTTAGCATTAACGAAATGTACTTTCCTTGGTTAGTGTAGTTTTAGTTTTATGTTTAGTTTGAACATAAACATCATCAGGGAATGACAAAATAGTTTGAAGCGTTTTTTTTGGGTTGTATTCTTTTTTTCTTTTTTTTTTAAGAAAATGACTGTCTTGCATCAAGCATGTGTCTGCCATCTTTTCTTTTTTGGACAGGAATTTTTTTCCCCAAAAGGTTGTACTGATGGCGAAGTGGCAATAAGTGAAGAAACATGCAGACACACCTACATGTAGGCAGCTGGAGAATGCATGAATAGCCTATACTGTTTAATGTAACATCTATCATTCATTACGGGGTGAAGATGACACGCGTGCTGCAGTGAAATATTATACAGGCTTAGTGTAGTGTGTCGTCTTGTCACACGCATGCACACACACACACACGTGGAGAGGATGGATCGCAGAACAGCTAAAAGATATTTCTTCGTAACCCAAGTATGATGTCACCCTAATCCAAACTATTCACTTCTGGGCCTACATCTAACAAGACTCTCCAACCGTATCCTTTCGTATATTATAAAATTCAACTTTTTAAATGCTGTAAATGTTTATGGTCATGATCACCTTTTACAGTCCTGCGGCTGCAAAGGAAAATAAATCTCCCGCCATCTTTGCAGCCTGTCCAACCATATGAACTTGATATCAAAATTCCAGATTGATTTAAGGTGTGCTACTTTGGATTTACTTTGCTTTATGGGATTTAGAAAAAAGAGTAGGGAAAGGAGAAATGTTTATTGGGATGAGACTAAGTTGGAAGAGGAGAGTGAAACCGCAAACCTTTTTATAGAACACAATGGTTCATTTGTGCATTCAGGTTGAGACTAGTCATAAACAATATGGAATGCATAGTTCAAATGTCATTTACAAAATGTGTGGTAGGAAAAGCTTAAATAACAGCAAAGAATAAATGTGGTTTTGTGAGGAGGTGATTCGTTACTCAAACTGCTTGTAAAATTGAAAAAACACCCCCCCCCCCTTCCCCGATAGATCTTGCTTCACATCAGTGTATAGATCTCTAATAAAATAAAAAACCTGCACGCAATTGCACACACATGTATCCGTGTAATCATTTTACAAGCATAAAATCACACTTGATGGGACATAAATTGGAGTATTGGCACCACCAGCTCTGCACTGCCATCTTCTGGTTTTGCATATTCCATAATATTATTATTAAATGTGAAAATGTTTTAAGTATTGTAATAGTAGACATAATCGTCATTGTAGGATTAGAAGCGTGTATATTTAACTTGATTTAATATAACTTAATTTAATAGTTACACACACCTGTACCCTGCTGTACAAAATTCTAAACCACTTAAAATCAGTTAATTTTTTGTTTATGTTAGCATGAACGCATGGGTGATGTAGTATGATATTTGATTCAGTTTTTGTGTGTTCAAGATCCATTGTTTTTCTGGCACCTCAACACAACCGGACGTTATTAAAAAAAACAGGAAGTGACGTGCGTGGAAGGCGCGTTGCTTAAGCTGCGACATCACCAGGTAAAGTGTTTGTAAAATGTTCTAGTTTAAAAAGAAACGAAGAAATAAATGTTACAAAGTGAATTCAACGTTACCAAAATGAAGTATTTATTAGATAGAGGTGAAACCGTGTTCAAATGAGGGCACAAAAAGCGTCAGGTTCCACTTAGTAGCATGTGACGTCACTTTGGTAAACTAACGCTAATACGGCTGCTGGCTCGTGAAAGCACTTTTTGGTGAGTCTGTAACAATATAATTCACGTTAAAGGTCTGTTGTGCTGTAATACAGTATTTAGAAAAATATTATATTTTCATTTATAAGAAGAAACTTTTGTGGTGTGGTGTGGTTTTCAATTTTTAAGCTTACACTGCTTTGCAACCAGTGCAGTATTTTGAATGTGCAGTACAGTATGCTACTTTTTTTTGTTGTTGCTTAGTTGTATGCATGCCTCATGAAATGATATCACCAGTATTGTTTTATCCTTAAGGAAATTGTGTTTTATTGTTTTGTTATGTTTGCCGTTGTTTTCTTTTCATCAAAATCAACACAACCATACAAGGAATACGCTTTTAATGAGGGTTAGGTCTTTTGACAGTTGGAGGGGACATGATGCATCCAGTACTGCCCAGTGGATTCATGCAAACCCATCATCAGTACCACCAAAACAACTGGACAAGCTGTCGACTAAATGGTAGGAGCAAGCTGTCCTCTTTATTGCAACAAGTGTTAAACAGAGTCCACCTTTAGACGAAAAGCCATCTGTAGATCAGATTTAACTTTGAATCAATAGATATTGTCTGGGAGATTCTAGAGATGTTATTATTGTTGTGTAATCAGTTTAACTTAATTTTGTGGTGAAAACTAAATAATAAAGATGCAAAATAACACGAGAGGACATATTTGAGCCATAGCTCAAGTCAAATTGTCCACATCTTGTCTTGCAACCTTCCATGCATGCATAGTTTCTTGATTTTAGTTCCAATCCATCTTGCAATAGTCTGTGCATGCAGTGCCTTAAATCAACCATTTTCAGTGGTGATTGAAACAAGATGTTCCGGGATGGTGATTTATAAAATAAATGACAAGAAATGATTCAGTGGAGTCCGTGCCACTCTTACAAACATTTGCAGGGCAAGGTATTTAAAATGTCTTTAGTAGCAACAATGGGGCTTTTATGAGAACTGATGGACAGATACGGTTCTGGGATTTACAGCTGTGGATTTACCTGCTCATCCTCTGTGATTCATTAGGTCAAACGTGGGATATAGTGAGGGCTTAGGAGGAAGAGTTGAGGGTAAAGAGGAGGAAGGGTAAAGGGAGTGCAAAAGAACCACTTGGATTCCCCCTTTAAGCCTCTGGTTGTTGAATAAAATGTTGAAACTGGGAAGGAAGCGAAGGGTGGTCACTGTCAGGGTTATTATGATAGTTTTTGTTTTCTGCTTCTACGAGTTTTTGCACGTTTTTTCTCAGAATATTACCCCCCGTAAAAAAAATTATTCGTGGCCCTAATGCGCCGTCGTCCAAATGCGACCCAAATTTGATGTTTTTGCTCAAATGCGACCTGCGTCTGACTTTTTTATGTCAATGTGAACGGCTCAATTCCGATTTTTTTCATATCCGACCTGGGTCGCGCTTTCTGTTTGCTCTTATCTAGGATTTATGGTAGTGCGCGAAGGTGAACAACACCCGGTTTTCAAAATAAAAGACCGGTTTTCAAAATAAAATGTTTTTCGCCAACAGTTTAAAAGATGTTTCAGTATAATACACCACCCATTCACGTTTCATTGGGTATGCACTCATGTTTGGTAAATAGGTTCCCAGACCTGGCATTGAGCTATAACATTGCTGTACAATATTAAGTTCATTGAAAACGAGTGAAAGGTTTAAATGGGGTGGGGCGGGGGGTGTGGGGTTATGTTGTAATGCGTGGTGGCGATTGGCCATGGACGGCGTAGCGGGACAGCAAAAAAACGAGAGAGCAACTGAAATCTACAGGTTCATTTTTATTATAAAGAAACAAAAAAAAACAGGGCTAGGAGTGGGCTAGGCGCCACCGCGCGTTACAATTATCGTGCCTCCCCGCCGTCAAAAACATTCACTGCACAAAAAAACGAAAAAGAACATGCCCACAAAAACAAAGAGGCGCCACACTACGGATTGTTACAATGTCAACCAGCTAACATGGAGCTATGATCTAGCACTGATTTGGGGTCAATAGGTCACTTAGCCTGGAAGCTATTGATCAAAAATGCTAATATTTACAGGGGGAAAAAAAGTGGAGAGCTAAAAAAAAAAAATAAGATTCCCTAACCACTCATTCACTACATAGCCCTTTACTACTGTATATAGTGGCTTAATATGTAGTACTACTACTACTTTCTCCTTGTCGCATATCACGTGACCACCATAACTCTTACGAAGCACCGGCACATAAATCACAGACTTTTTATTGTGAATAAAAATATTTTAAAACTGTACTTTATTTCCTTTGCTGTACATATTTTCAATAAAAACTAATTAATTATTTTTCGGAATATATATTAATGCATCGGATTTGATTCCCGCGCTGTCGCTCGTGCCATGTTTTTTTTTCATACTCGCAATGCATTGGCGTGTATATCAACCCAGTTGAGTGAACATTGATGTTGTGCATTGTGGGTAATTTGGAGTGCCCTGCATTTTCATTCCCTGGATATTCGGACGCCACTACAAAATGGCGTGACCCCTAAGTAGGGCACTATATAGGGAGTAGGCTGCACATTCGAACACTGCCAGTGGCCGTTTCTCAATATCAAGATGACAGAGTACGTTCTTGTGACGCAACGAGTCGGGTCTTGGTAAGCCCGGTGTCAAGAACGTACTTCCCAAGCAGGCATACATCTCGATGGCGTATTTCCGTAATTCTTCGCAGTTTTATTATGTGACTAGCTTTCAATCATTTTGTACTACTATGTCGATGTTTTAAAATGTGTTTGTACAACATACATGGGTTGAAAACCTTACTTATGTCCTTGTGGTTTTGTGAGACGTCATCAGTGGCGCCCCAAGTACTGTTCCAATCGGAAGTATGCATAAGCCAAGACCACACGGATCTCCCGGATGTCTTTCTGTTTTGCTAGCTTAAACCAAGGATGCATCGGTTGTTGCTTGGTGAAGGCTTGGCTGAGAAAATATCCCAAGATGCATTTCGTACTTCAAGGAACGAATGGCAGCGGAGGAGCATCACTTTTGTTTTTGTTCTTCTTTCTTCTTCCATTTCCGGCAGGATACGCACGGCATGTGCATTCCAGTATTCCTCCCCTTTTATGAGCGTAAATAATAAGAAATATTTAACGTGTAAAGAACAACTTTATTAAATCTAGTAATTTTTCCCCCTGCAATTAACAATATTATATAAAAATATATTAATATATTAAAATATATTAAATATGATTTACTATGTATTCAAAGATCATTTTTTGTAGATCTACCACAATTTCAGAAGATTAAAACCTGCAACTCACATCGGTGTCTTTCCCGAACTCCCCCCCCCCCCAATATAATCCTAAATTGGATAATTCCAATTATAATTTCAAATGATACTTATTTAATATATTACTAATGATTAGAAAATATCTAGTCACGTGATACA
The DNA here is from genome assembly GCF_051991255.1 of Vanacampus margaritifer. Lineage (NCBI taxonomy): Eukaryota > Metazoa > Chordata > Actinopteri > Syngnathiformes > Syngnathidae > Vanacampus > Vanacampus margaritifer. Next base: position 10,744,965 of record NC_135449.1, read on the forward strand.
CAGTTATGGCAATGCGTCAGAACCAGGAAGCTCGCAGTGATAATAACATCCGGGTATTCCGTCCTTTCTTCGCTTGACCCTTATGGCTTTTTGCGTACTTGCATTTGGAACAGTAGTTGGGCTGCCACTGATGACGTTTCAAGAAATCACAAGGACGTAAGTACGGACAAGAATGCATATTGAGAAACGGCCAGGTGCCGTAGTCCGTACACACTTCCTGGTTTGAAGTCGGACATCCTCGAATGCGGCGCAAGAACAAGAAGACTTCTTGCCGATTTATGGACTGAATCCTCGACACAGTACGCACATTACTACTTTACTTGACTAAAACGAAACTCATCAAATGTGAAATAAACGCGTCTCTGTGCGCGTTGAAGCTTCTCGGCCTAGTTAGCGTAGTTTAGCTAGCTAGCCGCTAACAAAGAGACACGTGTTGAGATTCTCCTGTGAAAATGCGCGCAAGAAGGACTGCAATGTACGCGGAGGAACTTTGCGGAACAAAAGAGGAAAACGAGCGTCGTCGTCAACTACTGGACGCAGCCAGACTTTGCCAGCAGCCTCGTGTTGTGCTACGCAGAGCAGGTTTGTACACTTGTTACTCTCACTTGCTTAGAAAGTATTACTGCAATACCTGTTGAACATATTCCTGTGTTTATTTATGCATTTTTTAATTTGGGTGAAAGGGGATGTGTTGTGATCAAGAAATGTGGTCTATTAATTTCAAAATGCAGTACCTGTTCAAAAATTCAGACACATAAGGTATATTGTGGAAGCGTTTATTGGCTTGATAAACAAAAAAATATTTGCAAATGTAATAACTGAGCCCTTAACGTAATAATATACAAATATAATTTTAAATAAAGTGCCTCAGACTGTCTGGGACAAATTTGAATACATATTATTAAATACATTGCCACGAAAATGTATTTCCCACCTTCCTGATTTCTGTTTTTTTTTTGTGTGGATATTTATCAATCATAAATCCGGATTTATATCCGGACTTTTACTTGGCCACTCTAAAACCTTAATTTTGTTTGTTTGGGATCATTGTCCTGCTGCATGATCCAAGAGCACTTGAGTTTGAGGGCACAAACTGATGGCCGGACGTTCTCCTTCAGGATCTTCTGCTAAATGGCAGAATTCATTTTTCTGTCAATCACAGCAAGTTGTGCTGGTCCTGAGTGAACAAAGCAGCCCCAAAGCTTCACACTGCCACACCTTGCGTTACTGCTAGCATCATGTACTTTTTTTTTTTTTTTAAATCAAATCCTGTGCCATTTTTTCCGCCAGATGTAACGGGCTGCACACCTTCCAAAAAGTTTCATTTTTTAATAATCAGTTCACAGAATAAAGATGTTTTTTGGCAAATGTGAAACAAGCCTTTGTGTTGTTTTGGGACAGCAGGGATTTTCACCTCGGAACCCTCAAATGGATGCCATTTTTTTTGCTGATTTTGTAATTGTGAAGTGTAATAATTGAAATTGTAATTGAATTTTGATTAATTGCACAGCCATATTACCATGTGTGTTTGTTTTCTTGTGTCTAACAGACATCAGTGACTATGTTTGTCCTGACCAGCAGGAGCCAGAGGACCTTCACATTAAAAAAAATGATGATGACAAAGAGGTCCCCAAAGAGGAAGAACAGCAGTCTCCTTCCATTAAAAAAGAGGAGGAGCTTGAGCACACTTGCATGAAAGAAGAGAGAAAAGACCTTCCTTACATCAAAGAGGAGCAAGAGGAAAAGGATGTCGATGCGTTGCCATCGACTGGTGTCCACTTGAAGAGTGAAGATGGTGCAAGTGAGGCGAGCAGAGGGGCGGAGACTCCAACCAGGAGCTCATGTCAACAAATGACAACTGAAGGTGATGGAGACCACTGTGGAGGATCTCAAGCAGACGGCCTCCTAGCTCCACTGTCAGAAAGTGACGACGCTATGTCACATGCTCTTCAGGAGGATGATGATGAGGAGGAGGAGGAGGAAGAAGAGGAGCCTGAAGGTGATATGGCATGTCACACTGACAACAAACACTGGAAATGTTCTCGGTGTAGGAAAACTTTCGCTCATAAGAAATCTTTGAAAAGACACATGAAAATCCACACTGGTGAGAAACAATTTGCCTGCTCAGTCTGTAGCCAAAAATTCTCTTATAAGGAAAGCTTAAGTATGCACACAAGAATCCACACTGGTGAGAAACCTTTTGCCTGCTCAGTCTGTGGCCAAAGATTCTCTCAGAAGGGAAGCTTAACTGTGCACACAAGAATCCACACTGGCGAGAAACCTTTTGCCTGCTCAGTCTGTGGCCAAAGATTCTCTCAGAAGGGACATTTAACAAGTCACACACGAATCCACACTGGTGAGAAACCTTTTACCTGCACAGTTTGTGGGCAAAGATTCTCTCTGAATGGAACCTTATGCAGACACGTAAGAACCCACACTGGTGAGAAACCTTATGTCTGCTCAGTTTGTGGTGAAAGATTCTCTCAGAAGGGATCCTTAAAAATACACACAATAACCCACACTGGTGAGAAATCTTGTGCCTGCTCAGTTTGTGGCCAAAGATTCTCTCAGAAGTTTCAGGCACACAAGTGTGCTAGTGAAGAAAATGATGATGACAAAGAGGTCCCCAAAGAGGAAGAACAGCAGTTTCCTTCCATTAAAAAAGAGGAGGAGCTTGAGCACACTTGCATGAAAGAAGAGAGAAAAGACCTTCCCTATATCAAAGAGGAGCAAGAGGAAAAGGATGTCGATGCGTTGCCATCGACTGGTGTCCACTTGAAGAGGGAAGATGGTGCAAGTGAGGCGAGCAGAGGGGCGGCGACTCCAACCAGGAGCTCATGTCAACAAATGGCAACTGAAGGTGATGGAGACCACTGTGGAGGATCACAAGCAGACGGCCTCCTAGCTCCACTGTCAGAAAGTGACGAAGCTATTTCACATGCTCTTCAGGAGGAGGAGGCGGAAGAGGAGGCTGAAGATGATATGGCATGTCACACTGACAGCAAACGCTGGAAATGTTCTCGGTGTAGGAAAACTTTCACTCATAAGAAATCTTTGAAAAGACACATGAAAATACACACTGGTGAGAAACCATTTGCCTGCTCAGTCTGTAGCCAAAGATTCTCTCATAAGGGAAGCTTAAGTATGCACACAAGAATCCACACAGGTGAGAAACCTTTTGCCTGCTCAGTCTGTGGCCAAAGATTCTCTCGGAAGGGAAGCTTAAGTATGCACACAAGAATCCACACTGGTGAGAAACCTTTTGCCTGCTCAGTCTGTGGCCAAAAATTCTCTCAGAAGGGACATTTAACAAGTCACACACGAACCCACACTGGTGAGAAACCTTTTACCTGCACAGTTTGTGGGCAAAGATTCTCTCTGAAGGGAACCTTATACAGACACGCAAGAATCCACACTGGTGAGAAACCTTTTTGTTGCATAGTTTGTGGGAAAAGTTTCTCTGCGAAGACATCCTTAAATAAACACACACAAACCCACACTGGTGAGAAACCTCGCGCCTGCTCAGTTTATGGGCAAAATTTCGCTCACAAGGCAAACTTAATAAAACACACAAGAACCCACACTGGTGAGAAACCTTTTGCGTGCACCGTTTGTGAACAAAGATTCTCTCATAGTGGAACCTTAAAAAGTCACACAAGAACCCACACTGGTGGGAAACCTTATGTCTGCTCAGTTTGTGGTGAAAGATTCTCTCAGAAGGGATCCTTAAAAATACACACAAGAACCCACGCTGGTGAGAAACCTTATGCCTGCGCAGTTTGTTTGCGAAGATTCTCTGACAAAAGAAACTTAATAAAACACACAAGAACCCACACTGGCAAGAAACCTTGTGCCTGCTCAGTTTGTGGCCAAAGATTCTCTCAGAAGTTTCAGGCCAAGAGACACAAGTGTGCTGGTGAAGAAAATGATGACAAAGAGGTCCCCAAAGAGGAAGAACAGCAGTCTCCTTCCATTAAAAAAGAGGAGGAGCTTGAGCACACTTGCACGAAAGAAGAGAGAAAAGACCTTCCCTACATCAAAGAGGAGCAAGAGGAAAAGGATGTCGATGCGTTGCCATCGACTGGTGTCCACTTGAAGAGTGAAGATGGTGCAAGTGAGGCGAGCAGAGGGGCGGAGACTCCAACCAGGATCTCATGTCAACAAATGACAACTGAAGGTGATGGAGACCACTGTGGAGGATCTCAAGCAGACGGCCTCCTAGCTCCACTGTCAGAAAGTGACGACGCTGTGTCACATGCTCTTCAGGAGGAGGAGGAGGAGGAGGAGGAGGAGGAGGAGGAGGAGGAGGAAGAAGAGGAGGCTGAAGGTGATATGGCATGTCACACTGACAACAAACACTGGAAATGTTCTCGGTGTAGGAAAACTTTCGCTCATAAGAAATCTTTGAAAAGACACGTGAAAATACACACGGGTGAGAAACAATTTGCCTGCTCAGTCTGTAGCCAAAGATTCTCTTATAAGGAAAGCTTAAGTATGCACACAAGAATCCACACTGGTGACAAACCTTTTGCCTGCTCAGTCTGTGGCCAAAGATTCTCTCAGAAGGGAAGCTTAAGTGTGCACACAAGAATCCACACTGGCGAGAAACCTTTTTCCTGCTCAGTCTGTGGCCAAAGATTCTCTCAGAAGGGACATTTAACAAGTCACTCACAAACCCACACTGGTGAGAAACCTTTTACCTGCACAGTTTGTGGGCAAAGATTCTCTCTGAAGGGAACCTTATACAGACACACAAGAATCCACACTGGTGAAAAACCTTTTTGTTGCATAGTTTGTGGGAAAACTTTCTCTGCGAAGACATCCTTAAATATACACACACAAACCCACACTGGTGAGAAACCTTATATCTGCTCAGTTTGTGGTGAAAGATTCTCTCAGAAGGGATCCTTAAAAATACACACAATAACCCACACTGGTGAGAAACCTTATGCCTGCGCAGTTTGTTTGCGAAGATTCTCTGACAAGAGAAACTTAATAAAACACACAAGAACCCACACTGGTAAGAAACCTTGTGCCTGCTCAGTTTGTGGCCAAAGATTCTCTCAGAAATTTCAGGCCAAGAGACACAAGTGTGCTGGTGAACAACGTAGTAATCAAAAAAGCTTGCATTGAAAATGTAAATGGTTAGGACCTGGGCTCCGTTTCACAGAAAAGGTTTAGTGAGAACCCTGAGGCTGTTAACCCTGAAATGCGGGAAACTGCGTTTTGCGTATCAGAAAGCGAGGTAACTAAAAACAGAGAAAGAGAAGTAACTCTAGCCTGTTTGATAAAAAGAGGTAACTTAAGCTCTTGGTCAGTTACCATAGTAACCGTGTGATCCTAACTTGCTCGGTAGCAGCTTTATTGCAATGAAGCTTGAGTTTCTCTCTCTCTTTCATTCCCTCCCTCCGCCTCCTTTCAGCTGCACATGAAATTTTATTTCCTTATTCATTCGGTCATTTGGTGAGTTTTGGCGTAACATAGTTCTGCCGTCTGTTATTTAAAAAAACAAAACAAAAAAACTGTCAATAGGCCTCTATTAAAAGTCCTTTTTTTTTTACGAATATGGCATGACAATGATCCCGTTGATGAAGGTGTACTCCTAAAAAGAGAACTGTTGAACCAATTTAAGATTACAAATTGAATCGATGACCAACCTAATAAAGTTGCTTCAATTGGTAACACACGATTGAATTAAATTAATTCAAAGTGAATATATTAAGTTTAATTAATTATGACTTCATTAAACTTAATATATCCACTTTGGATAAATTTTGGGTTAACTTCATTCAAGTGAATATATTAGGGTTAAGGAACTCATTAATTTAACTTAATATATTCACTTAATTGTATATTCAATACAATACACAACTGAATCCGTCGTTACATTTTTAACATTAACATTATTATGTTGCGCTTCGTTTTTTTTCCTTACCTGTGTGAACAATATTTTTATATTTCAAGTTGCTGTCAAGTGCCCCCCCCACCCCCCCGCAGGATTGCACCTAAATGAAAGAAATTAATGAGCTACCATTCAAGCAGGTTTCCCCTGTAATATTATGATTGCAAAGGACTACATTTAAATGTACGCATTGACCCGAGCAGCAACGTTCTCCCACGCCGCCTCCCTCTCTTTTGCAGCTGCTGCGGTGTTGCACTTTTTCAAGACCTTTTCAAATTTGCCATACGATCACATTAAGATTTCCAGTTTGAGAGGGGTAAAAAAAAAAAACGCCGCCGCCCTCTGCCTCCCATTTGCTATGGTGACGCGTCAAATCGGGGCGCCATTGATGCGGTCTTTTTGATGCGGTGGTGGTTTACGCAATTAACTCCAGGTGGAACTACTCTGCGTTGATAAAACTGACTCAAATCAGCTGTCCTGGAACCAAAAACTCAGAGTTTCCTATCTCAGGGTAGGTCAACTCACAGTTCAGAGTTAGTCTCAGAGTTTGTTGAACCTGCTTTGTGAAATGGACCTTTGAAATATTTACAAAAACGTACATTTTATTTTATGTAGCGTGATGATGATTATTATTTTTTGTATAATCTGAAAGCCTCCTGTGTTGAGAATTAGCACTGATGCAAAAATATTTGCGCTTTGTACAATGTTATGGTGATGTCCATATAAAGTATGTGATTGATTAGATGGACTGTAAAGAAACATAATTTTCATGGGAAGGTTAAATGTGATTGTGAATGAAATACAAATCATCAATCTTGAATAAATGGGTTGAATATGTTGACTTCCAAGCTATTCAGTGTTTCAAGTTCCTTTTATGTTGTTTTCATTGTCATTTTTTTGTTATGATTATCTTTCTCTCAGCATTTATCATTTTAATATGATTAATTGATGTATGTCTTATATCTAAGTCCGTTCTGCTTTCTTTGTTTGAGACTTGATCATTTGTAGTTTATTGATTATTATTATTATTTGTTATTCCTTTTGCAAGGCAATGTCTTTTTGTCTTCAGGTTTTAATGTGATATTCTCTCATCTGACCGTGTTTGTTCTACAAAGAAATCGGTTTGAAGGGGCATGAAAATTCTGGAAAAAAATATTCAAATTAAAACTGCATTTTCCAAATCCTTAAAATGTTATTGAAAAATAAAATGTTTAATCGAATACTGTTAGTCATGGAAATATCGCATGGATATTTAGGATGCGTAAAACAAAATGCTGTAGCATGTGATTGAATTTAATCTGACATGGAAGTGCAACATGAGTCACGTTGTATGACAATGCAACTGTTCACGGCCTAAGTCAGTGTTCTCAATCCTTCTCTGTCCACCCATCGATTCACAAATACCGTATTTGAGAGCAAAATGCCAGGAAAATGTAGTTTCAACAAGAAGTTTAAACTTTGAGGGTCGTAACTCGTTCAAAAAGTTCTAAGCCTCACCTAGAAAAAAAGACCTGAAGCTAAACATTTATATTGCGGAAACACACTGACACTTCTTAATGAAACTAGAAAAGCTAATACAGACTTCTGTCTTCATTTTTTGGCTGGTGATGGACAGGCAATTTTATTAAATGAACACAATACATTTAGTTTAACCTTTAAATTCACATGGTATTACTGTAGGCCTATATCGAAACATTTTGATCTGTAATATGAATTTGAATGCATGTTTCTTTTGGCATAAAAAAAATGTACCAAAGAACCTACTGTGTCTTCGCTTTCCGTGAACATTTTCGCCAAACTTTTCTCTCCTAATGTGTCTTTAGGGAGTGGTTCGAGGCAGGAAATGGCCCCTATGGGAGGAAAATCAGTGATCTGATTGAGGGCATGTTGGAGAGGGTAGGTCTTGTAAACCTTGTCTGGACCCGATACGGTTTTTCTGTATGTTTCACGGTGGGTGATAACTGCTGTCACAAGGTGGAGGGTCCCAGCGTGGTGTGTTTAAACTGGAGATGGAGGAAGCTGTTTGCCAAAAGAGGGGAAAGGATAAATTTGGATCGTCCGGGTGCAGACGAGTTGGATTTATAACGCGTGTGAGCTGTATATCGCGTATGCGCTTATTTGTTGGATACTAAGTGACAAGATGATTATTACCTTCACAATTCATTCCACAGCCATAAGGGACATCCATGAGATGTTTTCTTCATCTTGGCCATCTTAAGAGACCTACAACCTTTAACGGGAACCCTCACAAGAATATTCTAAAGTATGCTCTGCCTACTAAGTTTGTACACTGTGCAGGTGGAGTTTATTAGCCCCCCTCCTACTGTAAAACAACAGCTACTATCTGATTTATTTCTGTAACATTTTCAACTGCAAAACCTAGGTGGCCCTCTTCCTCTAAATCCTGTGTTTTAACCATTAACACATCCATTTTTGTCTAGATATTGAGATTCCTGACCTCTTGAGGATCAAATGTTGTATCTCGGGGCCTTGCTGTGTACTTTACGAGTGGTTTACTCTCCACAAAGTCAGATTTGTGTTCATCATGCAGTAGACTAGTGTTAGTTTTATATGCCAATTTTAAATTTAGTCTCCGTTTTAGTCCACTTTCAATCACGCGTGTTACTGTAGTTTTTATCATAGTTACTTAACCTCATCTAATTTTTTATTTAATTAAATTTTAATATTTGTGATTTTTTTTTTTTACAGTATATCAACAAGTGGCTACTATGGCTCCATGCTATGAGCTAATAAATTAGCATTAGTTAGCTTTTGGATTAACATTATTGTTGCAACATTATAGCCATTTAATTTAGCATTATTACGGAAGCGTATTGCATTCACTTGGGAAAAAAAAAAACTCCAGTTTTTCTGACTAATTTTTTTGGGTTGCTTTGTTTTTTTGAATATTTTTTTTCTTTCTGTTTTTCAGAATATTTTTTTCAGTTTTACTGAATTTTTTTTTGTCAAAAAATATTCAGAAAAACAGGAGAAAAAATTATTCAGAAAAAAATATTTGTAAAAAAAAACAGGAATTCTTTTTTTTTTTTTTTAAACAGGGGAAAAAATATTAAAAAAAAACAACGCTCCCCCCAAAAAATTAGTTGGAAAAAACAGACTTTTTTTTTTTTCAAGTGAATGCAATACGCTTCCGTACATTATAACTATAATTTACTTTTTTTTTTTTTTTTTACCTTTCACTGTGAATCCACCTCCACGTGTTTGTGCATAGCTACAGATTTGAAAGGTTACTGTGTCACATGACAGATTAGCAGATACAAGATTTTACAAAATCATATAATTTTCATCTCGTTTTTTGTTCATGAACCAAAATGTCCATAGATTTTAGGCCAGTTTTTATTAAGTGAAGTACATTTTCGTCTTGTCTTCATTAGTCGACGAAAATACATACTGATTTAATCCCAGCTATTGTTTATTAATGAGCGTTTTAGTCTAGTCTAGTTTTAGTCCGGTGAAAAATGTGTGTTGACGAAAGTGTTTGTTTAGTTTTCGTTGACGAAATTTACACTAACAGGACGTTGGAGATGATTGAATTATTGGGTTAGTTTGACATCGAAGCACCTGAGTTTAACTGACTGAACCGAAAGGACAATGTTGTGGATCCAAGTGGTGGAAATGTGTTTTCTCCACTTGGCTCATCCTTAGAGATTAGTATCTTGGTCATCCGGAAGGAACTAGAGCTGCTGCTTCTTCTCATGGAGGGTAGCCAGCTGAGGTGACATCTATACCGGATCCCTCCTGGTTGCCTCCCTGGTGAGGTGTTCTGGGCATTTCCAACTGGGAGGAGGCCATTGCGACAGAATATATACACACTGGAGGAACTATCTCACAGTTGGCCTGGGAACGCCTCAGCAATCCTCCCAGGGGTATTGGGGAGGTGGCCAGAGACAAGGAAGACTGCTGCCATCGGCAACTCCGGACTGGATAACCGAGGGAAGATAATGGATTGGATGGACTAACAGCATCTATTTTGCTCCACAGTTCTAGCTTGTTTACGTACTTTATGACGTAAAAGCATAGGGGCCTTATATTGGGGCCCAGCACAAATCTACCACAAAGTGCAGTCTAATTGTGTGCATTAGTGGAGTTTACGTTCTTTTGGTATTTTCATAAACTAGTGTAGATAGACATTGTGGGAATGCAGCCAACTCCCGGCTAATCGAAGCGGCTCCCCTCATTCCCTTTAAACTCAGCGCAGAGAGAGCCACGCAGTCTACATGGCATGTACTGTAGATGCAAGAAATCGGAGTGCGCAAAGTATATTTTAAAGCAAATGCATGACGATCTCTTCTGCGGAAAAAGTTGGCCACTGTGGACAGGCACTTGGAGACCGCCTTCCATCCCTCGATCATACGTCATTGTGTAATTTTCATCAGATACTACTCAGTATATTTTCATTCATTATTACTTTTGTTTTCTCCTAAAAATCAAAGCTAAGCTAACCTCTAATGAAAGGATCACTGAAAATGACCATGGATCACTAATATTATGACTTATATACATGTTGATTTTGTGCAGTTGGGATTCCATGACCTTTCTTTCCAGACGTATAAATACTCTAATGTTGATACTGCCTCCATTTGGTTAAATGAGGTATCATATTCCTGTTGTCAAATGAGCAAATCTTTTACAGTCATTTCAACCTAAAGTACTAGCCTGGGGCCCCGTGGTCCTCACCAGGCTGTTTTGCTTTCCTAATGCAGTGGAGACGTATGATGATAATTTCCGTTGAAAGAGCTTGTAGAATTCGTCCCTCGAGCGTGTCAACCAGCAACCTCTTGGGATGACCTCTCACACTGAACTTTGTTGACACGTTTTTATGACTTTGCTGTGTAGCCAATTTGTGTGCATCCATATACAGACCCTTCAACCGCTATTCATTTATTTCACATATTGGACTTATATTACCTTTTGACGACTTCCTTCCCATTGACATCCCCTTCAATTACCTTTTCAAGCTCCATTGCATCAGTGGATCATTTAGAAAAGTGATTTTTCTAATGCTCAATTACTATTGTTATCATTAGTAGATATTTCTGGTCAGGATGTAATTATAATTGTTATATTTGTTTTCGGTTACCACTAATAGGATATTTAAAGATATCCCTTGAATAGAACTGCAGAACGTTTTCCTTTCTTTAAATCTGCTTGGCATTGCAGCCATGTTGATGGATTCAGTGTCTATTGCAATAACATGGTTTGTTTTAAATCATGGCTGAGCATATCAGCACAATCACTTTATATGTGGAAATGAGCTGAGTGAGAGGGGACATAGAGGCGGCAGGCCAATGGCCTGATCCGTGCACCCGGCATCCATTTCGGTCTCTCGACTGGAGCGTGTTTCACAGTAGCGGCAATGGAAAATGTGAACAATGACCTGTAATGCTGAGCGGGACCTTTAACGCCTGCCAAAAAGCATCACTGTGCCCATTTGTCTGGGTGGAGTTTCACGCAGTGCTCGCATTACAACAATCATGTTTACGGTTACAGTTATGCTCTAATCCTCATAATGTCAAATCTTTTTGCTTACAATTAGCAAGTTAGGGAAACAGCTAGACCAGACAGGCAAAGATCTTGATTCTTGATGCTGTTAATTGTGACTATGTAAGCCTGACTCAGGCCTATTTACATATTGAGTTTTCAGGTTAAAGATCCCAAAATTGAGAATTTCAATATGATTTTTTTTTTTTTTAAAGTAAGAGTTACTTCTTAAAGGTTTTATAAAGGACAGCTAGAATGGGCTAATGCTAATGTTTTGTGGTTTTGCTTTCTGGTAAATTTAAGTGGATATGAGTTAACACACACTCATATATATTCCCAGAAGCAGGACTGGACTGGCACAAGTAATCGGCCCTGGCATTTTGACTTAGGCCCGCCAGCCCAGTCCGATTCCTGACCACCCTTTGCTACCACTTGATGTTCATTGGTTCAGTTTGCTCTCTAGATATACATATTCTACATTGCAGGCCGGTCTCTCGGGATAAAATGGAGGAAAAATAATTATTGAATAGCACCACATCGGCCCCAAAAGACACTTGCCCACCGGGCGTCTGCCTTGTATGCCAGATGGCCAGTCCAGACCTGGCCAGAAGAATTGGGAGTTTAAATTGGCACTGTTGTATTTTTGACTCGCTACCAGATTTAAACATTTAATATTAACATTTCTAGTGTTAATGAAAGCAGCTCATTTTGAGTGTTAAAAAGTACATTAGAATGATGGTGTAATATTTTATCACTGCACAATAGTATAGTGTAAAATGAACACTGATCAGTGTTGTCTAGCGTTAAATTTCAACTACCATCTGAGTTGTTTTAATGTCATCGTAGTGTAAAAAAAAAAACAACTAAATTAAAAAAGTGTTGGTTTAACTTTATTTACTGTGGACCAATATAGACACCTTTGAAGTGTTAAATTTAACTCTGTAGGTGTTGAGTTAATGCCAATTTCACTGTGTAATGTCATGTTTATTGATGCACGCGCAAAATAATATAACTGTGCCGTCCTCAGTTTTATTACTTTCATTCACCCCCCCCCCCCCCTTCAAAATGTCTTACATACAAATACATCAGAAATCTAAAATGAATGCACACACGCACATACACATAATCACCCACATACCAAAAAAAAAAAAGAGAGCAATGATGATGACATGTCAAATCGGTAAAATTACCGCATGAACAATACTGAGCTCTCCAGAAAAAAAAAATCTCAAATGAAGCTGATTGGGGTCATCCAAAGCAACTCCTCCACCAAAACCAAATGGCAAAAGTAAAAATACATGATTCAACCCTAAAAATGTTTGGGTTTCTCCATTACCCATGCGACACACCTCCAAAAGTAGTAGTTTGTGTTTGTTTGTGTATCCTGGGTCATGGGTGGCGGCGTAAAATGTACGGACAACGCCCTATTGATTCTGAAGAAGACATATTGAGTCACATGGTGAAAAGTGTAAATAAACTCCTCACTTTTTACAGCTTTTCATTCATCTTTGCTCCAAGATTTGTAAAAAATGACTAACTAGCTAACTAATTCGCTCAAGCCTACAATACGATACGAAAATAGTGTAGCTATCCTACTAGAAACTGATCTGACGTCATAACTTCTTTACACATTTCCGCTCAATTGGAGAGCATCATTTGGAAAGCTGCGTGAAAATCCGTACATTTTCCATCATTTCCTCATCAGTCATCGCCACGTGCAGTGACCTAAGCAGAGGTCAAGACCGCACTGTCCATTTCTGTTTCTCCGCTCATGAATAAACAGAGGCTAGTGTTTGGGTGTGCATGTCCTTCAGGGCGATTACACACACAAAAAAACATACTCACGCAGCCTTGGGCCGTCTCCACTGGCATAATTAGAAACATTTGGGATCATTTGCAAAGGGAGCACAAGTTGTGATGGGATCCAGATGCACTTCTGGCTTTCAGCGAAATACAGGAACCCTTATTTTACGAGGGACGATTACCGGCTCTTCCTCACCCGGGGAGTTGTGCGCGACTGTCTGCGCTGCCCAGTTTGTCTCGATATTTAATTAGTGTTTTTCTAAGGGGGAATCATCCACATTGAGGTCAGATTCTAGTTTGGGTGGTTTTATTTTGGAGAGAAAATAGGTTCCACAAACAAAATGCCAAACATATTAAAAGGTTTGATACATGATACATACAGAGAAGGAAAACCCACAGTATTCTTTATCCTTAAAAGACTGGAATTGCCGAGTCTTCTTTTGGTTTACAATATTCCAGTTGCCTGTGGAAGAAAAGGAAAAATGCCTGCATCAGTACTTGATAGCTAGTGGGTGAAATAACATTGAACCGTTGAAGGGGAATCTGACTATTTTAAGCACAAGTCTGCCACCTAGTGGTAGATGCTTTGTAATTGTTCTCATCAACCCAGTTTGCTCCATGATTGGCTGGTTATAGCTTATACATAAGAAACCCAACAAATCTACAATAAGGAGTGAACATTCAGGTATTCTACTCAAGTCTCAAATATACTCAACAAAAATATAAATGCAACACTTTTGTTTTTGCTCCCATTTTTTTTACAAAATGACCTCAAATATCTAATACTTTTACCTTAGACAAAATATCACCATTTCTCAAATATTGTTCACAAACCAGTCTGAATATGTGATAGTGAGCACTTCTCCTTGGTGTGTCATATCATGATGCCGATTATACACCATGATTAGTGCACAGGTGTGCCTTAGACTGCCCACGATAAAAGGCCACTCTGAAAGGTGCAGTTGTGTTCACTCAGACTGGTTTTCTGAGTCCCCCCAAATAAAACAAAACTGCACCTTTCAGAGTGGCCTTTTATTGTGGGCAGTCTAAGGCACACCTGTGCACTAATCATGGTGTCTAATCAGCATCTTGATATGGCACACGTGAGGTGAAATGGATTATCTCGGCAAAGGAGAAGTGCTCACTATCACAGATTTGGACTGGTTCGTGAACAATATTTGAGAGAAATGATGATATTGTGTATATGGATTTTTTTTTTTTGATCTTTGAGTTAATAAAAAATGGGAGCAAAAATAGAAGTGTTGCGTTACTCACCTTTACTTTGGTTCTTCTCTCCACAAACAAACTACTGACACCCATGATTCATCTGCAGTCAGTTCATCTGTTTAGTATGCTGGGAACATAAAATAACATATTTTTTTCCAGATTTTATTTTAAAATGAGACAGAGCCATCATCCCTCGAGCGCTCAAAAACAAAATGAGTCACCATCCTACTGACCTGTAAGCCGAAGGCTCTTCGTATCTCACTTCCGTCTGATCGGGATGCAGAGACTTGCCTTGTAATTGTTGTTGGTTGCTGCTGTGTGACAAATGACTGACTCATGTTCCTCCTGTAAAATGATGGATTGACGGAAGGATCCCTGTAGAAAACACAAAGTGAGAAACAAAAATGTAAAAAGAGTGCCTGCCAAAGCCCACAAAAAAAAAGTGTGTTTAAATACCTGGTGAAGGCCTACTGAGCGTCAATCGGACTTCAGGGCCTGATGTCTTGAACAACTTCAGTACTTTCTAGAAAAAAAAGATTGTAAACATTGTTTGAACAGAGTTCAGCTAGAGGTGAACTTCCAAATTTAAAAGCCTAATCCACATACTGGATAAGACAGCTCCTTGAGCGACTGGCCATTGATGGCCAAAAGTACATCTCCCTCATTGATCCTGCCACTCAGTTGGGCCGGTTGGTCGGGGAAAAGCTGCTTGATCCGGATCAGGCTGCCAAAGTCCGGAGTGGGCGGGTCCAGTTCACACATAATGAAGCTGAAGCCCAGACCGTTGGCGGTCTTAGTCAGAGTCACCTCTTGCGTATTTTCTGGCCGGGGTTTGGTGAGGGGGGAATGGAGACGGGGGGAAGATGAGAGAAGAACGTCAAACTTAACACGACTACATATACAATTGGGATTGTGGAACGACTCTTACCATGACCACGACTGTTACGTGTACTTAATAGGGCTTGACTGATTAATTAGTCTGCGATTAGCTCTTTTAAAATGGGCAAAAACTGGCCGATTTTTTTTTATTTATTTAGATTTTTGCTGATCTTGCGGGAAGCGCCACTAGTTGAGCTAAAATAAGCTAAGAAGTAGTGTTAACGATTTTTTAAATCACATTTGGATCTTTGACGTGCATAGCCATCAATGGCACTGAATGAGTTAATTTTAAATGACAATTTCAAAGTAAAGAAATCATTACTTGCGTGTCGTCCCAGCTTTTGGAGACACATTGAAAGCAAGATTAAAAAAAAAAAAAAAGGACTCCATCAGTAAGCAGGTGACAGATAAGGAACTGAATTGGCCACAGGTAAAATTCGCAGAACTCACTCGTTTCTTAGAAAATGATCTACTCTCTATGCTAAGCAGGAGGGATGGCAGACCCGAGGATAAGGAAGGCCAGAGGGATAAGAAGGTCGGGGTCAGAAAGGAAGATCAAGAAGAGGAAGTGTGTGAAAGTTCATCTTCATGCAGTCAGATGAGTTTGCTTTTAAAACACTCGTCTTCGTGACAACTGCTTTGAGTAAATAGGAAGTGAAAATACCGTCAGTAATGAAGTTGTAGTCCCTGGGCCGTTCACAGAATATGTGTGAAGGGGTTCTTATAGACGAGGCGCTGTTGATTTCGAGCCGCCTGCCTGCATCGATGTTATGGGTGGGTTCACGGCTATCAGTGTAGTCGCTCAGAGATACTCGTGGAAAGCTCATGGGCGCACTCTCCACAACCAAAGTCACCATCTTGAAAACAAAGGGGGGGGGGGGATTTCCATCAGTATCTCCCTCAACTAGAACGATCAGTCATATGTTGCACTTACCTCCCCAGTTTTGCACAGACATTCCACGGCCTGTTCATAGGTGACACCTTGAAAACGAATCCCATCAACCTCTAATATCCTATCACCTGGAACAGAAAACAAAACAAAAAATAGTATCCAACTTTTTCAAATAAAATATATTACATGTAATTTAAATGAATAAATAACCAAAATAAATGCTTGGAAAATAAAAACTGTTTATATTAAAACAGTTAAATGCAAATATATTTAAAAATTAAATGTAACAACTGTACTTAAAAAATGTACGTAAGGATTATTGCCAGTGAAGGGCAAGTGAAAAAGGTTGGCAGGATTCTGACTTTATTCTCACAATTCTGACTTTAAAGTGAGAATTCTGACTTTAAAGTGAGAATTCTGACTTTAATCTCAGAATTCTGATTCTTAAATCAGAAATCTGACTCTAATCTCAGAATTATAACTTTAAAGTGAGAAATCTGACTTTATTCTCAGAATTCTGACTTTGAAGGGAAAATTCTGATTTTAATCTCAAAATTACTTTTTTCTCAGAATTTTGATTTTTAATCTTAAAATTCTGACTTTAAAGTGAAGTCAGTATTTTGAAATTAAAGTCAGAATTCTGAGAATGAAGTCAGAATCCTGCCAACCTTTGTTTTTCTCTTCACTGGCCCTAATCCTCTTCCGTACAATTGTACTGCACTGGATGAAAAAAATTGGGGGGCCAATTTGCTAACTTGTTTTTAGCTAGCTTGTTTATCCCAGTGACCTGACCATTCTCATTCAGTGATTCTTTCACGTACCCCTAGAAGGAGTCTGCGAACTTTGAGTATCCCTGGACATTGCAAAGCAGTTTTTTTTTTGGAAGATTTACATACAGATGATAACAGTCCCCCAAAAATGTCCACTTTTCACATTCTGTAGACATGCAAAAATGTCTGAACACACCACTACACGTGCGCTAAGCCATCCTTTGAATAAACCGCAATGCAGTAGTGGAACACCATATAGACATCAATTCAATGCCTATCGTGAGTTTTACAGTTTCACCTGAATGCAACAGGTCACATAATTGGTAGTACGGTTTCAAAATGCAATTAGCATATCGACTCTGATTACTTGGCTATACCTGCATGAATGCGCCCGTCTCTCTCAGCAGACCCTCCTGGAACGAGGCTCTTGATGTAGATTCCGCCATTCGAGTTGACACCATCCTGAATGATAGTATTTTGTCTTGCATTAATTCAATCAATAGTGCAAGTATTGCTGCAACACTGATAGTTGGCTAAATCAGTAGGTTTGGTGTAACAACAAGACAAATGTCACTAATTCTATTGGACCGCGAATGTTAATGAGATGGTGTCAAGCAGAGTTTGTGACCCACTCCTGGGGATGACTCGTGCTTCTTTCTTCGTAAACTAAAGGTAGTCTGCTTAACTGGACTGCAGGTCATTCATTTTCTGTGTAATCATTGAGGTCAATCTCTTAAACTATATAGTGCTATGCTAACAATATATTCTCAAATTCATTCAGCTAGTCTGCACTCTAACCCGCACTTTCTCAGAAAAACACTTTGCAAACTCACAGTGATGCTGATGCCGAGGCTTCCGGCAACTTTCTTGAGCTTCACTATGTTCTCCTCCGACCTCACACAGTTCAGAGAGGAAGGAAGTGAACAGCCGTCCTTAAAGTGACACAAAGCTGTTGTTATGAATGTTATCTCCCAAGTTGTGTTTCAGATCCAATAAATACCATAAAAGTAAAGCTCGAATGTTGATCTCTTGTCAAGCACGATTGTTTCCATTGTACAGCCAAAATAAGGGGATTAACCTTATTAGGGGCGTTTAAAGTATGTACACTTCAATTGTTGTCATACCTGCACGTTTAGGATCCGGACTTCTTGGGGAGGGTGAAGTCTGTTGCCGGTCTTTGGCTCCATCATGACCGAGACAATCTCATCCAGGCTGTCTCCTGGCTGTCCGGACGCCATCAGCGTACTTTGCGACTCGTAATTTCTCAATGCAGAAGGCCGCAGAGTGTTTGGAGTTTGGGGGGCTGAGAATAAAAATAAACAGAGGTTTGTAGTAAAGTTATTTCATAGGAAACACAGTAAATTTTGTATTGACTATTTTTAGAGTACATTT
Organism: Vanacampus margaritifer; assembly: GCF_051991255.1. Lineage (NCBI taxonomy): Eukaryota > Metazoa > Chordata > Actinopteri > Syngnathiformes > Syngnathidae > Vanacampus > Vanacampus margaritifer. The sequence goes on from NC_135449.1 coordinate 10,763,332, forward strand.
TACTGTACTCTAAAAATAGTCTATTTGGTCCCACTCTAAACAGAGTCAAATTTACACTTGAAAGAGAGTAAAATATTTTTGTGTTTTGTTTTTGGTCTCCTTTTAGATATCAGCAAACACAGGAGTGGCAAAGCTCAGGTGGTATAGTGGCCGTCTCCCAAGCTGAAGGTCGTGAGTTTGTTCTTCAACCCTTGTGTAATGTTTTTTTTTAAATAAACTAATTAAATGTAGGCCTACTAAAAAAAAATCCTTCTAAAATTTGTGAGTGAAAAAAACTTTATTACAGGTAGGTTTTTGTCATGGGATAGGCGATAGGCCAATCCTCTCGTACACAGTAAAAATAATTAAATAAATAAACTTACTCTCTTCCAAGTGTAAATGTTTAGAGTGGGACCATAGGTGTCAAACTCCGGTCCTCAAGGGCCCGAATCCTGCAGGTTTTGGATGTTTCCCTTCTCCAACACAGCTGATATATGATCAGCTCATCAGCAAGCTCGGCATAAGCCTGATGACGATCCTGCTGATTGGAATCAGCTTGTGTTGGAAGAGGGAAAAACCTCCAAAACCTGCAGGACTCAGGCCCCTCGAGGACCGGAGTTGGACACCTATGAAATAGACTCTATATAGAGTAAAATGTACTCAACAAAATTTTCTGTGGTAAGTGCAAAATATTGTGAGGGTCCTACATGGCCATTAAGTGCATATTGCTAACTTCTGAATTTATTATCTGAAGTACGTTGACCTCACACACGCACACACAGCACCTTTTGGCTGTGAGATAATGAGCTGCACCTCCTCCGGGCTGCTCTGCATGACCTCCGCTGCCTCGCTAAAGGTGGCGCCCTCCAAGCTGATGTGGTTCAGAGAGATCAGGCGACCACCTAAGGGAAAAAGGTCACCATCATTTCGGTTTCTACCAAAGCGACATTATGCAGAATACAGTTCATAATAGACCCTCCAATATGCTCTATGGCCAAACAAGATCATACATAACAGCCAGAAACTATATTTAAAATGTCTTTGTAGTCCAGAGCGGTTTGGGGCTTGGAAGATTCACTTGGATTCTGTACCTGCTCGTATACGTCCATCCTTATCAGCAGGTCCACCAGGTACTACAGATGCAATAAAAATGCCCAGATCATAACGTCCCACCGTGTCTTCTCCCACAATCATGATGCCTGCATGAACACATGATTTGGATTTCACAAGGGTGAGAGAGCTTTCGATCAATCAGAAAGGAACAAACTTCCCAAGTCACATCTTACCAAGGCCAAGCTTCGGGTCTTTCTTAAGAGAAACACACAGGACTTCTCTTTCTGACGATGGCCTTTGTTTAGTTGGAGTTTCTGTGGGACATAGAAATCTACACTTAGGAAAATACGGTTATACAAACTAGGGATAACCATTTTTAAATTTAGGCTCAGTTTTAGTCCAGATTCTATCATGCTTGCTAGCTTTTAACATCGTCAACCTCATCCCGTTTTTATTTAGTCCATTTTAGTCAACTATAAATCTAGCATTTTAGTCCAAGAAAACATCATTTTATTTGTCTGGTTTTAGTCAACAAAAACTGTCAACGTTTTAGTCTAGTTTTAGTCAGGAGAATCATTTTACCCCTGAAATTTTGGTCAGATAATTTTGAACATTTGAAATCTAAAACTATTTCACATAACATTTTCTCTCATCTTTTTGATGAAAAACAACTTGACACACAATTACAGTATATCAACAAGTGGCTACTAAAGTTCCATGCTACAAGCTAGTAAATCAGACAGCATTAGTTAGCTGTCAGATTAACATTATTGTTGGAACGTTATAAACTGTTGGATTAATGTTACGTTATACTATAATTTTCTTTTTTTTTAACTGTTCACCCTGAATCCCCCCCCCCCCCCCCCCCCCCCCCCCCGTCTGTCCCATGTGTCCGTGCATGTTGCACACGCTAGCTGCAGATTGAAAGGGGGTGTGTCACTGTGTGTGTCACATGACGGTATAACAGTGACAGATTAGCAGAGACAAGATTTTACAAAATCATATCATTTCCATCTCGGTTTTTTTCATGAACTAAAATGTCCATTTTTTTTAATATATGAAGTCTTCATGAGTCGACGGAAATACATACTGATTTAGTCCCAGTTATTGTTTATTAATGAGGGTTTTAGTCTAGTCTAGTCTTTGGTCCGGTGAAAAATGTGTGTTGACAAAATTATTTTTGTTTAGTTTTCGTTGGCGAAATGATGACTAATACAAACTGAAGTTGACTAGACTAACTGGAAGTGACTGTACACGTGACTGACTGGTCGTACCTCCGGCTGCTGGTGAGCTTAAAGGAGCTTCGGATCCGCTTTTCTGAGAACAGGCTGGAGACCGCATGCCAGTGCTTCCGCACTGACTGCTAGAGCATGTGCTGCAATGAGACGTCTCATATTGGTCAGTCTAACAGCACAGGCCTTAACATTCAAAGTTAACTCATTCACTGCCATTGACGGTTATAGATGTCAAAGTTCAATTTTAACTGAGCTGGCAGTGTATGAGTTAATTGTACTTTTAGACCAGGACATAAAGTTGAAGACCAAACTGGTGAATGGAGGAAACTGATGATTATGTACCTTTGTTCATAAAGGCTCTGGCGCTGCTGTTTAAAGCGGGCCTCGATCCTAGCCGCAACATCCTCACAAAGCCTTGTCAGGGACTCCTCGTGTTGAGGAGTGGTCAGACCGCTGTCATCCTGTGGTGTCTCCGAACCTATGATTGACTTGAACCGGCTGTTTTGAGTCCGGCAAGCTGTTGCGTATTGAGGGATGTTCTCATCTAGAGACAAATACAACAAAAGTATGCATAGTTTTAATTCTCTGATAATGTTTGCAGTCTTGGGGACTAAAAAGAAAGAATGCGTCATAGAACCGCATTGAGAAATGAAGCGCGTTAACTGACCTGAGGCCATGCTGTGACTGAGCTGACGAGAATTCATTTCATTGTTGAATTTGTGCTGTGATGAGCAGAGATTGCACAGGTATTTGGCTATCTTTGACGTCTCTGTGATGAAGGTGTGCTTCTTCTTACTGGCCCTGCACTCTATTACAAATCTATGCCTCTGGAAGAATATAAAGATTTTTTTTTTTTTTACAGGATTAGTTAAGAAAGCTGGAACAGGGGTCAGCAACCTTTTATTGTCAAAAAAGCCATTTTAGGCCAAATACATAACAAAAAACTCTGTCTGGGTTGTGTCAGTCTAATGTACCAGAAGCCCAAGAGCTAATGAGAACTGCACCATAACAGAAAAATATAAAGCATCCAATAAGATTAATTTCCTTCTACCATTCATCTTCTGTTTTGGGATTTTTTTTGGGTTGTTGCAGTTTTTAGACTTCTGCCTTCTGACATTTTTTTGTGTGGCAATTTTATGGACATGTTACAGTAATTTTCTGCCTCTGCTTCCTTTTTGGATATTTTATGGCTACTTTTTGCCAATTTTTTTTTTGCCTTTTTTCCTATCAAAATTCTGTAGACATTTCATGGTAATTTTCGGGATTTCTTCTTTTGTTTTTGGACATTTTATAATTACTTTTTGAACGTTTTCTTTTCTGCAATTACATTCAATTCTTTAACATTTTTGGCAAATTTCATTGCCATTTTATGGTGATTTTCTGCTTTTGCTCTTCCTGTTCGGACATTTTATGGTCACTTTTTGGACATTTTCAGGTAATTTTTAAAAACTCTCATCTACCATTTTTCTGATTTAATTTGTACTCTGACAATTTGTGAATATTTAATTACTATTTTTTTTATGTAAAATCATGAATAATTTAAATAACATTTATCTAAAAAAATAAAAATAAATATGTCCAAAAATAAATAAATAAATAAATATATATATATATATATATATATATATTTTTTTTTTTTAAGGGTTCCACAGGGACTCACTGGAGAGGGGCTAAAGAGCCACATGTATCTCCAGAGTCGCAGGTTGCAGACCCCTGAGCTAGAAGAAGAAACCATTAGTTAGATAATTTTGGTTAACCATTCAACTCACATTGGAGGATATCGTTTCTGTCTCCCTCCAATAAAAAGTCTGGCTCGTGCTTCGGCAGCCGTCTTTCACCTCGTAGACAATAACGCCTTTGGCACAAACTCCAAGGATAATTTCTCCTTCTACTGGCTTTTTTTCACGTGTCACACGGTGGAACAGGACACCGTATTCAGGCAACTGCAGACACACCTGCATGATCGGTACCAAAGTCTGTTGTTGAGTAAAATCAATTACCGAATGTGTACAGTATATAGAAATGAAGGATTTGTAATAAAAAAAAAAAAAAGTTGTTACCTTGAGAAACTCAAGTTCTGATTCATCCGTGAGCATCTGGCCGTTGTTTGTATGGAGCCGTTGCAATTCTCCAAGAATACATGGCAAGGCACGTTTTTCGATGACACTTTTGGGGACATATTGATCAGGGCGATAGTAGTTTCTACCATACACCTGAAAAACACATGATCTTTGTAATCTAATTATCCAATTGAAATGTACTTAAAGTACTTCACATTCAATGTTACTCCAAACCTCAGGCATGCAGTCCCCATATTCTGTCTGCAAGGCCAGAGCTCCGAGGTACAGAGCAGTCTCTTCATGGCAGGACAATCTGTCGTCTAAGAGGTCTTTTCTGAGTTGGAGGTAGTACTGGTGGTGGGTCTGCTTGTGCCTGATAACAGGTGATTCGGGATCACTTCTATTTCTAACAAAGGGTCATTCTGGGGGTGATAACTAGGTTGCAAAAATACTTACAAAATAGTAGAAATGTCATTGACAAAGAATTTGACCCTGAAGAAAAGGACAAAGGTGGTTGAAGGCACTTTCTTCCAGCTATCCGGAGCAACTTTGGAAATCTTGGTATCGTTGTCCACAAAGAAAAACTCGTTATCTGACGAGAGACAAAGAAAAGGAAATATTTAATTAGGATGATACGTCATCTGATTTGTCATATCCTTGAAATATATCAGTGGGTGCAATTGCGAATTTACCATCAATGTAAGCAAGGCCGAAGTAAAAGTGTTCCACCAGGTTGGCGTGAGCGACAATCATATCAAACACGTCTCCGCCTCTGGATTTCACCTCACATTTGATGGCTATGTTCTGACCGTTTGGCATCACCACAGTCAGTTCTCTCTGCGTGGTGGAAGATTTCCCTTTTTTTGACTATGCCATGAAAAGACAAAATGGAAGAAAGAATGAAAGTGATTTTCTAGATGAGAGGTAATATTACAAGACACCTTGTTGAGCTTTTGGTTCTTCCATTTGATGGTTCGATTAGACCTGAACTCTCAGATTCAGGTCCTCGAGGTCGCATGTTTTAGAGGTTTTCCTCCTCCAACACATCAAGTTCTGCAGAGCTTGCTGATGAGCTGATACTTTGAATCAGGTGTGTTGGAGGATGGAAACTTCTAAAACCTGCAGGACGGTGGCCCTCGGGGACTGGAGTTTGAGACCTATGGAGTAAACCATTTTGGATTGGTTGGATCATCCAATTACTATCCAAATAAAGAGCAGGACTTTGACTATATACATTATGAGATGGATGCATGCCAGGGTCATTCAACAATCAGTTGCGGAACAACTCATTCACTCCCAGCTATTTTCACTGAAGCAATTCCCTTGACTCCCGGCTGTTTTACTGGATTTTGACTAATTTTGCAAGGCCCACAGAATATTGTGTTGTATTGCTATAAAAACATGGAACCTACTAAAAGAAAGATTAGAGTCTCTTCTTTCATCAGGAAAAAAAGTATATTTCTATCTGTTTCTGTTTTGCAGCAATTAGCATCACAATATAGCTAAGTTTCATCATTATTCTCAAATCGGCTTAAAACAGTGGGGGAAAGAGCTTTTTGCAACATGGCCCTGGTTGAGCTCTTATACTCTGCTGCCACCTGCTGGCCGTTTTTGTAATAACTACCATTGCTTCAAGCATTCTCTTCACTTCAGAGAATGCATCAAAGCCTTCTGTATGCTCTATCATTAAAAAAATGAAGAACAAAAACGTATACATACGTGTTTGGGAGCATGGTAATATTTAAAATAGAACGTATTTATACGTTATTGGGAACAAGTGAGTTAATTATGATCCTTTAGCTATATAAAAAAATGATAATGAAATAATTTGGGTTCTCACCAAAATGGATCCAGGCAGCTCTAAGACAACCACAGGCTCATCCGACATTCTAATAAACTCTGGACCCATTTCCTACAACAAATGACAAAATGGAATCTACTATTAGCAGTTTATTTTGAATGATACTAATTTCGCAATATGAATTTTCCTCACCTTCATCTTCTTCTCATTCAAACTCATTGTGGACTCAAACCGCGTGAGAAATCTAGAGTTAGCACGTCGACCTCCATCCAGGTAGGGGCTACAGACAGTGCGATTGAACTGCTGCCAGCTCCCATTACTCTCAGTGCGTCGACATCCCGAGGGGATCCTAAGCGGGAATGACTTCATCATTCTCTTAAATCTGTCACTCCTCAGATCTACTAACCAAAGTTTGAAATATCTGAAATGAGATGCATAACATCATTTCATACCCTGTGGACTCAGGTGTATAGGATGCTCCTGAGAATGTTCTGGAGATCTTCTTTTTTGTCATCCATGTCGAGTTACAAAAAGAACGCCCTGAAATACAATCCAGTACTGAGTAAGGTTGTTTTTTTTGTCGCACATAATACAACCACTTTTCTTACTGTGTAACTTGTCTCTGATGATCTGACTGCGATCACAAAGCAGGGATCCATTTTCTGTCACTGACACAGGATCTACCTATCACAGGGATATTTGTGCCGTCGTTAAAAAAAAAAAAACAGCGGAAACCAACATGGCCAAATCAACGTGTGGTTGGTTGTCTAACCGAGTTTCTGTAGGTGTCTTCTACCAGCTGCTTGACAAGCCGCTCGGCCGGATGTAGCAAAAAGGTCTTGTGGTGAAGCTCGCAGGTCTCTAGCACCGTCATCAGGTCTATCCGCCTCACTACTGTGTCCTCACACATGCTCAAGAGTAAACCCTCCAGCTCTGCACTAAGCTGGACAGGCTGGGGCGGGGGAACGGGGTCACAGGAAGATTTGTTGAGAAAGGGTTGATCAATTCTCACCAGCTGTAAAAATGGATCTTTGACGTCTTTACCCGTCATTGGCAGTGAAAGTACCTGGTTTTGAGGTAGCTGATAATCCACGCACCAGTAAAAAGTCATACCAAGTGAGTACACCAGTGTCTGTGGGAAAGTAGGGAAAGAAATTTTTATCCTAACTTTGCCCTTACAATGATCTAGCCATCAATTTGCTAAAATCGATCACGTTCAAAGTTGTGGGGGCCCACCGCGAACTCTAGTCATTGAAAATCGCTCCTGGCTGAGCAATGCTCATGAACTATCAACCCTACTTTGGACTGTTACTACTTTAGATATCATTGGTGTTTCTTGCTTTTAATAGAAAAGTAGTCAAATGTAAAAATACCATCAAATTGTATGGTAGAGATCTGATCTGACCTTTGGTCTCTACTAGTTCACTTTTACAACCTTTTCAGCTGTGGTTCTTGTGGAGGCAGCGTGACCCTGAATGACTTCAGGAGCCACGAAGGAGGCCACATCATCATTTCGCCCACAGCTCTTGAAGGCCAAACGCCCATTAGCGGACAGCAGCACCGAGCCTGGGCTGAGGACACTGCACATGTTTCCAGAGCCTAAACGGAACGTAGCAGAAACTGTTAGGGATAACAGGTGAATCATTGGCGGGAGTTTGCAAAAGGCTAATTACCTTTCTTGGAAACATCCAGTAAGGCCTCGGTGGTGACAAGCAGCAGACACCAGACCTCATCCTCATCTAGTGGTGAACCTCTGGCCTCCAGCACCTCTGCCAGGGTCACAAAGGTACCCATCCTTATGGAAAGAAAACAGAGCTGCATGTCAGCAACCTGTTACGGGATTCACAAAACCCTTCAATTTCTCTAAATATCAGCCAGTAATCAATATCTAACAAACAAACCAGATTTAGATCTATAGGCCGATAAGAGAACGTGAAGACAAAAACGGCCGGCAGGTGGCAGCAAAGTATAAGAGATCAACCAGTGCCATGTTGCAAAGAGCTATTTTCTCCACTGTTTTAAACAGATTTGTGAGTAATTATGAAACTTAGCTATATTCTAATGCTAGTTGCTGCAAAACAGAAACAGATAGAAATATACTTTTTTTTTTTAAAGGAAGAGACTAATCTTTCTTTTGGTTCCATGTTTTTAATAGCAATATAATACAATATTGTGTGGGCCTTGCAAAATCTGTCAAAATCCAGTAAACCAGCAGGGAGCAAAGGGGGTTGCTTCAGTGAAAATGGCTGGGAGTGAATGAGTCATTTAGGGGTGAAATATTGCAACTTTTGTCACATTCCAAAAACGTATGTTAGCTTCAATAAAGACTTTGAATGACACATAGTTAAGAGTTTGAGTCTAAATAGTTGTCATTCTCTGTCACTGAATGATGATCAGTTTTGGTTGTATATGGGGAGAAAAAACCCTAAGTTCTTAACCTGAATTTAAAAGTATTTACACTGACTTTGGGCTAACTTCGCTTCTGTTTCCAATTTATTCCATTTACGTGCAGCACAACAGCCAATTGCTGCTTTACCGTGTTTGCTTTGAACTCTGGATCTGCTAATTGACCCGAGTCTGCAGACCTCAGAGCCCTTCCGGAAGTAGCCATTCTGTTCTAATCCAATCCCGGCTTCCTTGCTTGTACTGAACCTGTACCCTCTGTGAGTTGGGGGGGGGAGAGTACTAAATGTAATAGCACATATGGCTAAAAATGTTGCCTTTGGTCACCTGTGTTTTGTTTTTTGTTGAATATTATTTGGCAAAATTTGTTTAAACTTAAAACGAAGAAGAAAAAAGTTAAGTGATGAAAATCGATTATTTTCTCAGTCCCCCCCACATATCGGTCAACACCCTCCTCTACCCCCAAAAGGAGCCCCAGGAGATATATAAAAAATAAAAATCCTGGCGCTGTGCCTGGATGTGTCCCTCTTCACTATAAATCAGCCCTGAACAATCCATGTAAATGCATGACCAACTTCTCATTACAACTAGATACTTATTTCACATTGCTGCATTCAAATTATTTGCTAAATTGTTGGAATAAATGTCCACCTGTTTTGGTGAAGATTACCACGCCTTTTCTTCCGTGTTTGTGTGAGAAAAAAAGTAGTTGAAACAATGAAGAATTACATTGTTGATCACAAAAAGTTGTATCTATAGTAAAGAAATTATACCGTTAGACGCTATTATTTATTCTGCGCCACGGTGGAGCAAGTGTGCTGTATTTTTGGTGGTCTTTTAATCACGTTTAGATGTGATAGCTATTTGTTTACATGTAATGTAGCTTACCTTTATTCCCTTTAATTTCCCTCAGACATCCGCCTTGTGAATGTAATCCTTTCTCTTACACGTCCCCCGCTGCCATATCATCCACCTCTCCTTCGTCGCCAGGTCCCCATCTGTCATGGCAGCTTGTTACCGATCATCATCGTCATCATTTCCTCATGACAGATCAATTGTCTTCGCAGAGACCAAAGACCACAGATACCATTTCCTCTGCACTCACAACTAGTGACTTGTTGATTGTGTGTTTTCTGCCATTTTCGACTATTTTTAGACCGGGGACCTAAGCACATAATTGGATTTGACGGACAAGCTAATGGCAGCTAGGGCAAGTGAAGGGCCAATCCAATGAAGGCAGCACTGTGTTAATGAACCATTTCAAGCACAAGAGAGGGTCTCTGTCAATTATACGAGGTGTGTCACAAAAGAAGCTTTTCAAATGGCAGGCTGCCACAGCTCGCCGATGCGCTTTTCTGCCAGGAACTGTGAGATGCTCAGGGCATTGCAAGGTTGTCATGGTGACGCAGCCTCGACTTGTCCTGCCACAACTCTAGCATCTTCTCGCACACTGTAGGAAGCAAATGAATGCAGAATCTCTTTTTAGATAGGTTGGTTGACCATCTGGACCACACTGAGGAGGAAAACTCATAGTTTGTTTACAGTCTAGGAACTTTACTGACACACTTTGTAGCCCTAGAAAAGTAGAAAGAAAAAGTGAAATGGTGTGACAATTACAAATACACAGAACCAAAAACAATGTTAAATCGTGATTCATCACATACATATTCTTTGTAATCTAAGCTTCTCTCTAGTTTCTTTCCTTGTTACCAATGTTATGCTATTTAATCATTGACTTTATTGAAAAAGACAAATCTTCAAGATTAAGCATTGCATTCACAAAGTTGGACATTTAATAACATGTTACACGTTTTATTTTTTTATTGTTGTTTTTGATATATTGAGTTGAAGTAAAATAGTGCTTCCCAACTACTCAAGTAATTATTTTCGTAGGGCTGATTTCAAGTTGAGTCATACTATTCTAAACGAAGTTTACTTTACTTCAATTTTTTGGCTACTCCAACAACTTGTATTGTTTCAGTTCATACGCTTGACTGCCTAATATGCACTGTTTAAAAAAAAAAAATGTTATTAATTAATTGTTTTGAAAATTAAAGTGTTTTTAAGTGTTAAATGTGTAAAAGTGTAAAATTAAGTGTTTCCTTAATTGTTTTTTGAGCAGTATATTTGTGTTCACCTAAACAGGCCCACATTTTAAGATGAGAATAACCTTTTGGAGTAAATTAAAACGAAATCATGGGTTAGCCTATTTTGGTACGTTTTGTGAGATTTTTGCTTGGCGTTAGAACACAAAAATAAAAGTAAAAAAAATCGTGTTCTTCTATGTATGATTTTTCGTGTGAAATAATTAGAAAATCGCCTTTGCAGAAGCCAAACGAATACTGTTCGAAATCAACGCCATCGTTTTCTTGAATGCAGCGTGTTGCAAACTTTTGCATAGTCGTCATTTCCGCTTCCGCTTCTTAGCAGCAACCGGTAACGCGCAGGCTCTCTTGAACGTCCCACCCTGGTCCTCATTGTGCAGCTGAGGAAACGTCGCAAGGTTCCGCCGACGTCGGTATGAAATGGCAGAAACTGCTTGTGTCACGGAAGCTCAAAGATTAGGTTACCCCCGAGCCACACATGTATACTGCCGGGACCCCGGCCTGTTAGTTTGAGGGCCACCCAAAGTGTCTCCGAGGAAGGATTTAAGCCTTGTTTTGTGTCCAAAACCGCCCAGGTTGTGTCTCCGGCGAGCAGCGAGCGAACGGCGACTGCGGGTCGACACTGTTGGAATTATCCGGAGAGAGGTGAGCTCGACGTCGGGTTATTTTTCACCTATAAAGCGTGTTAGCGGTGTTATTGTCAACAGTTGGGGCATGGGGACGGCTACTGCCAAATTTGGGTCACGTTTGGGACCGTAAATAGGTGTTTGCTACGCACGCCGCTACAGCAGATAAGGACAGGTCTGGCCTAACTGGTACATGGCAACCAGGCAGAGCAGCTACTGAAACATACTACTGTTTTTCTCTTTCGGTTGCATAGTAACCACAAAATATGAACATTTGTGTATAGAAACAATGTTGAACTAATGCTATGGACTCCCTACAAAGAGCTGTCCGTCAACAAATGTACACACTTTACACTCAATAGCCAAATTGCTTTAAAATGATCATTTTGACATTTAATGTAGTGTAAATTGGATATAATTGATGTTAAATATTTCCAGTATAATTACCAGACTTTGTATGTAAATTAAATGACCTCGCCGCATGACCTGCGAAATGCATTTGAATATCCATCCGCATTTGGCAGTTGCATAATGCAGCTTGATTCTTTTGCTGCAGTAATTTACAACAATGGATGGTTCACTCACTGAAACTGTTTTTGCAAGTCAGTAATCTTTGTAGTTGCATTGCTCTGACGTACCATTGCTGCTACTTCTACTCAAATTGGTCGTACTATCACTGAGATAATGTTTCTGTCACCTCAGCTCCACCCCTTGAACATTTAATTTATACATACAAAGTAAGTTGTTTAATGTAGACGCCACATTGTAATGTAAAAGGCAGCCCAGATTGCAGCACGTAGCTGCTATCTCAAGACACTCACCCAAGATTCCGGAATGCACCCATCATTCAATTTGAATTGATACATTCCACGCATAATTTTTGCCAATACATGTACCTACATGCACCACAATGGTCCCGTTTCAAATCTTGATATCCTATCTTCAAAGTGTACGGTAAGTAGAGGTGTAACCTGTAGCGGGAAAAGGTGTACATATCTTATTTTGACATAACTATCTGAATGACTTTTGCCTTTTTGACTGTATTTTTGATATTGCAGTAGTGTTCATGTTAAGTGTAGTTGTGCCTCGAGCTATTGATTTAGATAAGAGCATGGCTTGTTTACCAGTGGCAGCATTATCAACATGGCAAGACTTGTCTGTGTGGACTTTGACTAGTATTTGGCCCAATCAACAGTAAGAGCTCATCTGTTTAAAATGAATACGTATTAGAACTAATTGTCCTACCTTGTCTCAGTCTGGTTGTCCGAAACATCATTTAGGAAACGATGATGATTGATTGAAGGCTGCAAGGTTTGCTTAGAAACTTGTAAAGCAACTGTCAAATCTTCCTGCTGTACAAATAGCGATAGATTGTTGTTGACCTCTGAGCCCCACTTATGCCGTTTGGTCACCTAAATGGAAATTAATTCAGCCTATTATCATTCATTGATTTTCTTAAATGCCCGCTCCACTTGACAGGCGCACGATTAGAATGTTTGGAAACGATTAATGATGTGACACGTTTGACTTTGAGATAGGATGTCTGAGGTGGTGATGGACTCATCAGAAGGGGTACCTGTGGGCTGCCTGGCCACTTTGCAGTCTGTTAGGGGGGGTGGGGGGGGGGTGTTATGATAAGAGTTCAAAGAAAAGGAGGAGGCAAAGCTGAGTAGGAAGTCGCAAGCAGGATTTAGAGGAGACAAACAAGATGGCATGCTGCAATTTTAACATGGACATACAGTCCTTGACTGGATCAAATATTTGTTATTTACAAAGATAACACATTGGTACCTAGATTTAGAAGTTTTTCGACATACAAGCCGTCCCTCGGCTGATATGTTTTGGTCTTGAGCTGCGAGCTGAAATTGTAGTTATGGGCACTGAATGACGGCATAAGTTTACAACAAGCAGCAGATAGTGAACAATTTAAAACACAGTGCTTGCTTCAAGCTATTCATTACCTCTCCTAGTTTATGTGAAACAAAGAAAATTGCATGTTGTGTATTTAGCTGAAGCACATGCTGTTAATGCTAACATAATGCAACAAACAAGAGAATTTGGGTATTTGTAAGCCTTTAAAAAAACTGATATTTGAATCCAAATCCTACCGAAACACAAGTAGACAGATGACATAACAATAGTCACAGGCATATATATTTTGTATACTCTGCAAAAAATGACTTTTGTATTTTTCGGACTTAAAATAAATTAGACTCTATAAATTAGACTTATTTTCATAGTTTTTTGGCTGGTAGTGCAAATCTATACTCAGGTGCCACATGTATATCTTAGAATTAGAGATCGGACTGGAACCTAAAATCCTCGTACCCTAATCAAGGTGACTTTCTGTGCGTTACCACGATCTTCTTTCCACTGTCGCTAATACGGTGATCCCTCACTACTTCGCGGTTCATTTATTGCGGAGTCACTCTATCGCAGATTTTTATTTGGGTAAAAGTATTTGTCAACTGTCAAAAGGAAGTAGAAGAAGGAAAATCGTCATGGCAACGAATGTGGGACATAGCTATTTTAGCATGCGGCTTCCTTATACCAAAACAAAGGATTTACTGCACCAAAAGGTGCAATAAGCATTCCTGGGTGGAGTTTGCATGTTCTCCCCGTGCTTGCGTGGGTTTTCTCCGGGTACTCCGGTTTCCTCCCACATTCCAAAAACATGCATGGCAGGTTGATTGGACACTCCAAATTGTCCAGAGGTGTGATTGTGTGTATGATTGTTTGTCTCTGTGTGCCCTGCAATTGGCTGGCAACCAGTTCAGGGTTTACCCCGCCTACTGCCCGAAGCCAGCTGGGATAGGCTCCAGCAACCCCCGCAACCCTTGTGAGGACAAGCGGTAAAGAAAATGGATGGATGGATGGATGGGTTCGGGCACTCCTCTTTGGGACACTCTGACTAACTAAACGGCACATTTTTTGAAGAATGCTCTTAAGTTTCTGAATAGTCGGAGTGAAGCAGTGCGCGCTCTGAATGTTTTTTTCAAATGTGCAGGGATTTTGGGTGCGAGTCCAAGCTATGCTGTTCTTGGTCTCGTTTTTGTAAACAAAATTTCCCGCAAAAGTACAACTTATACTCCGGAGCTACTTCGAGGTTTCTGAGTTTTCCTATAGTGAATATAGGTTGTTTTGTTGCTGTACTGAAGCCAACTGGATTGTACGTATTTAAAGTACCGAACGCCAGTACAGTAATTTGCCAATACTCACTCAATTCTGGTCCCAAGCTTGGATAGAAATAGGCTGGTGGTTGTGTCTTTTAGGCATAACAACTGTGCGAGCAAATCATGCAAGAGCAAGCCAAAAGTCGTACACATGAAAGCACAGTTAATAGTCTGTCGTGAACTTGACCAAGGGGGACAAATAGAGTAAATCGAAAATACAATGGATGTTTGAAAGCTAATTGGCGCTGAAAGGAGGGTTGGTTGGTAGTCACGGAAATGAAGATCAGCTCGAGTCATGGCCGGAGAAACATCCAGCTATCATAGTCTTGCCACTCTCTTCAGCACAATGATCCAAATCCCTCTAATGATTGTTCTCTTTTGGAGTCGGCATGAGAGCCAGCTTCCTGCTTCCACTCGTCCTCTGCCTATCCCATTGCACCATTCATTGTCTTGAGCTTTACATGCAGTGCATTCACAGCGCTGACATGCTTTTATGATGTTTCAAAGGCTACTGCTCGTCCTCATTTTCTGCCCAGTTTCATTTTCTTGACTTTCTGCCTGTATATGATTGCGTTTAAGAGCTTGATTTACAATTGTAGGCCACACTGCTAATAACCGTAATTGACTTTACACATAATGGGAGATCATACCATGAAGCAGTATTTTATATAGCACTTTGACCGTTTCTTGGCTAGCAATTCAACCCCCATCTTTGCTATTGCCAAATATATAATGTACATGTAATAAATGAATAAACTGAAGGATCAATAAAAGCACATTTCAGATCAAGATTGTAAAATTATATTATTCATATGACGATTTTCCTTTTTTTTTTATTGTTTAAACTTGTTGACAATATAGAATTAAAGATAATGTTCTTCCCTACTACATTTTTATTTTGGTTGTGTCTGCTCTCTGCAGGTTTTGAGTGTCATCCTCCACTTGGATGCTCAGCCGTAGTCCAAGGCAAAACCATGAACCGCAACAAGCGTGAAAAGGAATACTACAGTATAGATGTGGGCGACTCAACTTTTATGGTTTTAAAGCGCTACCAGAACCTCAGACCCATTGGATCCGGAGCACAAGGAATTGTCTGGTGAGTCACGTCTATTTTTAACTTTTTCTTTTATTGGCGGTCTGACCTGGTTCTAAATTGATCCTTAAAAAGGCGCTGAACATTAGGAGTAGAGATAGTACGATATGTTTTTTTTAGGGCCGATACCGATTATTAGTAGTCAAAGATGTCGATAACCGATATTTGGAGCCGATGTTCATTTTCACTAAATGGGAAAATATTGTCTCAATATGAGGCAGAGGTGGTACGATCCTGACTATGATGGGTGACTACCGATACCAGGTAACGGTATCAGTGCCAATACCAGTCTTATTTTAAGGTATCGGTACTTGCGGCGGTGACCTATATCATTATCAACCGCCCCTCTGCAACCATTTTACGATCAGGGACTAGAAATTATAAATTACAAAGTTGCCATTAATTTTTGCCATTTTTTAAAAAACTACAATCATTAAAAATTCATCCACTAGCAGATATTAAATTGTAAATATAGTTCAGCGTTGTTGTAAAACACTATTATTTTTATTGTATATACTGTGCTTATACTTTGGCGACTTTTTGACCTTCTGCCTCACAACCAGGAAATGGACGTGTGCAACGTTTCTCCATGATCTGTTTCTTCTTCGGTACATTAAAGTAAAAAAAACAAAAAACAAAAAAACAGTTGTTGCTTCAAGTCTTTCCGCTGAACTGCTGTTGATATAGCGCCACCATAATGGCTCAACACTGCAACTGCAGTTAAAATACGTTGCTGCCGAGCTCAATCAACACAGCTGGAGCGCTGTGTTGAGCGATATCAGCGGCTCAGGCTGGAGGTGGCCGCCACTGAATTTTGTACATAGGAAAAACCCTGGTCAAAATGCTGAATATTGGCGCCGATAATTGGTCTATCCCAAATTATGAGAACTATGCGTTTCAACCTTTTAGCTGACATAATCAGTTTGGGGAGCTTGTCGGGTTAATCTAATATGGAAGTTAGCAGGCGGCCCGCCAGGCCTGTAAAGCACTGGGGGAAACCTTGCAGTATACTCCGTACAATTAGAAAGATACAATTCATTTATTGCCTTTTAGGATGCTTGTTTGACAATAATGCGTATGTTTACGAATAAGACAGGATCCAGTAAAAATGTGAGCTGTTGTAAACTTTAAACCTCTGAGCCACAAAGCACCCTTGATATGACTTTGCCATGAATTTGCCCGTGCCTGACTCCTTCGCTTTGCATTTTCACTTCAGTTCCTCTTACGACCACAACTTGGAGAGGAACGTCGCCATCAAAAAGCTGAGCAGACCCTTTCAGAATCAAACGCATGCAAAACGAGCCTACAGGGAATTGGTGCTCATGAAATGTGTCAACCACAAGAATGTAAGTTTTTTTGTTTGTTTGACAGACTTGATTTCCATATAAATTCAAATACACCATATATTCAAATATATACAGAAGGGGGGAGAGAATGGATCATTCTGCTGACACCTCACTCTTGCATTCCTAAAATGGTCTAAAATGCTTAATTAACAATGACTAACTGCGGATCAGAGGTTTGATGTCTCGTATTTATCACTCTGCTTCCCGCACGCGGAAATGAAATCTCCTGCTGCTATTGATAATAGCTCAGGCAGCTGCAACCTTTCACATGAACCGCCGGCATTGTCAGGATTGTGGTGGCTGTCATGTTGTCATTTCATAACGCTTATCCGGCTAGTGCAGAGTAATAACCTCCTTTTTTTTTTTTTTTGACAGATAATTGGTCTATTAAATGTATTCACACCACAGAAGACACTGGAGGAGTTCCAAGATGTGTGAGTATAACACAGTTATTAGCTCGGCTCACTCATTGCACGCGTCTATCAATGCAGGGGGGAGCACACGAGGGGGCTTGGATTATATTTGCTGACATTTATAGGCGCTTAGAGAGTTCCGATGAATCTCTAGTTGGCCTGTAAGATGTTAGAATTGACATTTTTCAGTCGAATTGAAAATCAGACGAAGATGGTGTGTTATGTTTGTTGTTCAATCAAAATGAGTGTGGAACACATTTCAATATTAAACCGTTCTTGACATATAAACAAACTACCAAGATGTGGAATGGAATGATTGAATATACCGCAGTGTGTCATGATCATCCCGTTGGAGTAGGATTGTGTGCATGGCTCATCGTGCGTTTGTGTTTCTCGTTTCTGCCTGATTGGAGCTCAAAAGGAAGCTGAACAAATGGTAGCTGGAGGGTTGCAGAATAAGTTCCAGGATGAAAGAGTAGCCCGCCATTTGTATGCGTCAAATTCAATTTCGTTGCGTATGTGGATTCTGCACTTTTGTGCTAAGTCAGTCTTTGACTTTTTAATGACCCGTTGATTTTGTCTGTTACTTCTTCTGGACACAAATAATGAGCCTTGACGTGAGCGATGCCGTTGGGATTCAATTAAAAATCTAAAAGCTCCTGACACCATTTTGTAAACAGTGACATAACAGCTGTCAGATAATATTTATGTCATTATTTATGAAAATGCGAATTTTGTGTCAGTTCTTAAATGCCATGGGATGCAAGTGTTATGTTTGTGGCAAAAATATCAATTTAACAAGGCTGTTAAGGTTCTATATTTTTTATGTGACTTTTTCCCCCCAGTTGAAAGAATTTTGTTTTAATGAATACAGTCACAAAAAATCTGAATGTCTTTGTAGATATCTAGTTATGGAGTTGATGGACGCCAACCTCTGCCAGGTGATTCAGATGGAGCTGGACCACGAGAGGCTGTCCTACTTGCTCTACCAGATGTTGTGCGGAATCAAACACTTGCATGCGGCTGGAATCATTCATAGGGTCAGTTCACACACACACATGGATTCAAAAAAAATAAAAATACAATTTTTACCTTTCGCTAAGAAATACCTGAGTTTTAAGTAGTTGCCATATACAAGTTGTTGGAACACACTTGAGTTCACCTTGAAGCGACAGAAGAAGAAAAAAATCCGCTTGTGACAAATGCACGTCAATCACCCGCATTGAAGAAGCAGCAGAGAAGCCTCTTGCTTTGCCAAGCAGAACTAATTGAGCCACAGGCAGAGAAAACCAGCCTCACTCACACTGGCACGTCTTGGCACGCAAAGCCTTGACTAGGTAAACAGATGCAACATGACTCATGGCCACACATTTGACTATGTAATTCCTATTTTTAAGAATTAATCTTAATCAAGATTCACTATACCATGGCTCAATGCTAACTGAATAGACCCGACTTACATGTGATTAGATATTTAAAACCGGGTATACGCTGATCATTAAAAAGCATTAAATGTCATAAAATGGATTTAGCTAAAATTAAAATGGTATTAAAAAGCCTATCCATCCATCTTTTTTCTTAACCACTTATTCCTTACATTGTTGTTCTTGCTTTATTTCACACACAACGTGCAAAGGAGTCACTATAACACAATTTAGCAATAATAAATGTGGTTGGAAAAAAGTATGTATTTGGCGGGGACTGGTGACTATTTACAAATAATGTACAAAATGGCCAGAAGTCCACCAGTTGCTTCATGTTCCAAATATCAATTGCTCTGAATTCTAAAAGAAAATTGCACTGTTCCTGTCGCCAATATCCAACATGAAACACTAATGCCACCTAGTGGCAGAGAATCACTGCACCGCAAATCTGACTTAGTTTCACACTTCTTTTAACTGTTTAGTATATCTTTTTAACTTCAAGTAACTTTATGAACTATAAAATTACTGTATCAATGAACTAAAAGATGCTACTATATTTGTATTTGGTAATCATATTTGTCCACTGAGTATGAGTTTTCATAATGATGAGTATGAAAAACTGATATAACATGCAATTATTTTGCGATTAATTACGAATTAATCATGGAAATCATGCAATTACGATGAAAATTTGTAATCGACTGACAGCCCTAATATAAACAGTATATTGTCGCTGCTAAGTGAAAAACACGTGTGTCCATCCCCCCCCCCCCTTTTTTTTTTAATATATATATTTTTTAGATTTTTACATTTTTGGAATGTCTGCATTCAATTTCATCTTAAAAGCATAAAAATGTGAAAAATGGAAATAAGTGTATATTTTTTTAAATGTAAAAAAAAAAGAAGACAAAAATGGAAAGGAGTGTATATTTTTAAAAATGTAAACAAAAATAACAAAAATGGAAATAATTTTTATTATTATTTTTTTATTTTATTATTATTTATTTTATGTTTTGGGGATGAAACTGAATGCAGGTATCCCAAAATCGCAAAATTCTTATTAAAAAAAACGAAGAGAAGAAAATAAGTGTATATTTTTAAAAATAAAAAATAAAAATGGAAATAAGTGTATATTTTTAGGTTTTGGAGATGAAACTGAATGCAGGTATCCCAAAATCGTAACCCTACCCCCCCCCCCCCAATTGAAAAAAATGGACAGGTGTTTTTCACATAGCAGCGACAATATGCATATACTGAGTGTGTGTGCGTGTGTGCGCGAAGTACAACGTGGGCATTAAATTAGTTTTAAGTTGCATTAAGAATGGAATTAAAGCCCATTAAATTATATTTGTTAATGCCTATTGAAACCCTGTAAAAGAAGTAAGCATTTAGTTTCACAATTTAAAACTGTTCACAGGTGTTTGTAAAAGTTTTCTGGTAGATTTTATCCAAATGCGTAAAGGATAAAAAGTGATTTCACACTTCAAGTGAGTTTTTTTTGCTCTTACACTTGCAATCCTAAATGCAATGGCAGCAGAAATTGCTATATTCTTCTTCTAATCTTTTTTTTTTTTTTGTTCAATCCTAATCAGTTGTTTTCCCCAACAGGACCTGAAGCCGAGTAACATAGTGGTCAAGTCGGATTGCACACTAAAGATCCTGGACTTTGGCCTGGCCAGGACAGCTGCCACGGGGCTTCTCATGACGCCTTACGTGGTCACCCGTTACTACCGGGCCCCCGAAGTCATCCTGGGCATGGGCTACCAGGCCAACGGTGAGTGCTTGAACGTGCCCATTTTGGGGGGGGGGGGGGGTTGTTTCCTTGTTCTTCCAATCTCAGTTAAGGGGGGACAGAATTGTCTCTGTCCAGCAAGTGCTTGATGTTTTATGAGCCCTGTCCTGTTGTCATGCAGCCTGATTAAGACAAAGTTACAGTCTCTTCCCCGTGGCACAAATTCTCATAAAATACAGTTGGGATGCTTTCATTCCCGAATGGTTGAAAAGTAGGTAATGACAGCACAAACTGTGACGAAAATGCACTCTGAAAAGGGAAAAAATATATGATTCAAGCTTTAATATCCTATATGGAGATAATTCAAAGTATATAGATGCACATTGTAGGATTTGAAAAGGCATTTTTGTTGTATTAACAAATAAGATAACGTCTGTTTCAAGCTAGCATTGTGAGAACCCAACAAATCTTTTGCTTCAGAATTCTTTTCAAGTGATTGTTTTCTTAGCCTTGACCAAAGTCAATGAAGTAAATCTTCCCCTGCTGATATTTGTGTTGCTGGTTCTCTTCCCTCCTTTAACGCTGCACACTTGTAGTGGATATATGGGCTGTGGGCTGCATTATGGCAGAAATGGTTCGCCACAAAATCCTTTTCCCAGGAAGGGATTGTATCCTTGAAGCGCTTGCAGCCTTTACCCAAACTACTCATGGAAGAAACAGTTGTTTTGCCCTTTGACCTTTGTCCCCATTGGAGCTACACACTGCCTTCAATTGTAATCATCCATCTCTTCCTAAGAACTCCGAGTGTCGACACTCCTGGATTATATTATCTAGATTATTTCCAAATGACTGATCTTTTTTTTTTTTTTTGTTACAGTGCATGTATTTCATTTTTTATCTCACCACAACCCTCACATTTGCAAGCACATCACATACTTCCATCTTCTCATGTTTTTGCTTTTTTAAGTTTTTAGGATTTTTTATTTAATTGTTTTATTTTTTTATGATTTCCGTCCTGCATGCTAATTTAGTGGTTGTCATTCCACTTTTCAGTTGATGTCTGGTCTGTTGGCTGCATCATGGCTGAAATGGTCCGGGGTAGTGTGTTGTTTCCTGGCACTGATCGTATCCTTACATCGAACCTCCATCCAAATGCCCCACCATGTCATCTTCTTCTCCTCATTGTTCACATTTTTGCACGCAACAAGAAGTTTTTTATTCCATTACATCATTTTGATCTGTTGTATTGATTTAGATTAGCCACCAGTTAAGGTAACCTATTGACTGTGCTTAGCCAATAGGGGTGTGCCAAAAAAATCGCGATTCTCATTTAGTATGATTCAAAATCGATTTTAAATGTCCCAAAATCGATTTTATTTAAATTATTTTTTTTCTGTCCTACCCTTGTTTGTGTGTGCCTTTATTGGGAGCGCGCTGTTCATGTTGTAAACGATTTGGCCACTTAGGGGCAGTGTGGTTCCACACAGTCTGATACACTGTTGTAGCCACATTAGAGAGTAGAAGGAGAAAGTCACAACACAAGTTATTTCATCATAAATGGGGTTTTTTTGCAGCGTAGGAAGAGCATATACCAGTGAGTAACGTTAAGATGCTTCTCTTCTTGAGGTGTTTTGTATGAATAGTCGTAGCTCGCTAATTAGCATTAGCGAGTCACATGGAGTAGATCATGACGATTTTTTGCACATCTATAAATTGAACCCGAAATCATTGGCAATCAAATCATTTTTGAATCAAAATTTGTTCTGAATCGAAAATTGATTCCCAAAAATCGGAATCAAATCGAATTGTGAGACAGTTAAAGATTGCCACCCCTATTAGCCAAAATCCCCACCTAGTTGTCTCCCAAAAAATACTGTCGACAGTGAGAATGCATATGTATATCATGCTAGCATCCTAAATGTGATACACACGAGCCACGTATGTACGTACACGTTTGTTTACACTGCTGGTTACGTTTCCTCACAGTTGTCGACTGAACTGTGAATCATTAACAATCCCCTCTCACCATATCGGGGCCCAGTTCTTAACATCGTAACCTAAAGATATTGACCAGTGGAATAAGGTGATTGAGCAGTTGGGGACGCCGTCTCAGGAGTTCCTGATGAAGCTCAACCAATCGGTCAGGACCTACGTGGAGAACCGGCCGCGCTACGCCGGCTACAGCTTTGAGAAGCTCTTCCCCGACGTTCTGTTTCCCGCAGACTCCGAACACAACAAACTGAAAGGTAAAACTGAGCTACCTGTCTTTTCATTTCTGTCTTGTCAGGCGAAATTTCAGTCTTATGATCGTTAAGGGTGTTATGCAACAATATCTAAACGCGTTTGGACAGAAGATGTTGTCCTCCTAGTTGACTTGTTTTGCTCTTGATAGTTGAAGAGGCAACTGAAACCTCACATCGCACCCAAAAAAAAGTTAACATTTTCATACCTTCCGCCGACAGCTCGGCGCAAGTGACAAGCCAGTGCCTCGGAATAAGCTCTTAATATGGAAGCTGACACTTCAGCAGCAAGTTGTTTACCGAGACACAATTTAACCTCAAGCGTGTCTTCATGAGGAAATGGAGAGAATATGACACGAACGTTCACAGTAAGCGCTTTGCAAAGCTTGCTGCAGAGGACGGGGCGGCGAGCGCACGTCTTCATTCCGTCCTCGTTAATAAAAGGATAGCAATATCGGATTTGACGTCTGTGTTCCCTGTCAGGACCACTTAGGTTGTTTTATGATGGATCATTAGTTCCATAAGACTGTGTGTTAATCGAGGCGGAAAACCGTCTTCATGCTTTGTTTTGCTGTTTAATTTGCAGCATTATTGAGCAATATTGTAGGACGGATAATGGAGAAGATGCTATAAATTCCATTTTTAAGGTTTGGAAACCATCACATTTAAATTGCTTAGAATTACAGTGATGTCGAGAAATAGGGCTGCTCGATTGTGAAGAAAATAGTCATCACGATTATTTTGGTAATAATTGAAATCCCGATAAGAATGGTCATTTATTTTATTTTAGTTTCTTTTGTATGAAACCAAATTTAATAGTTATTTTAAAAAGGTGCAAATGTATGAATTTAAACAACTCAAAATTTGTATTAAAAATCTTTATTTCATAATTTTTTTTACCATTATGCTGATTTTGTAATTGTGGAGTGTAATATTTGACATAGTAATTGAATTTCGATTAAATGCACAGCCCTACCGAGAAAGTAACTTTTTAAATCTACAATTTCACAATCCTTCAACACACAGCCATTAATGTCTAAACTACTGGCAACAAAAGTGAGTGCACCTCTCGGTGAAAATTTTGAAGACGGGCCAGTAACACCCTATGATGTAATCAAATTTGCACTTAACTCGAATCAAGAATGTAATAAAAGACAAGTTACTAATTTAACCAATAATGTAATAAAAAAACGGACTGATATTGAAATAACATTTTTACCCATTTTACTTTGTTGTTCATATTGTTGGTAATTTATTACACTTTCAGGTGCGTCTTTTTTTCTCAAAACTTGGACAGATAATGTAATATATATGTCCATTTTCAGTCTTTTTTGTGTTTTGAGAATCTTAGCCTGTTATGTACATTCAAAGCAAATTTGAGTTTTAAAATGTTGATTTCAATCCCGAAGTGTATTTTTTACGCTGTCTGATTTAAACGGAGTTCATTTTTGGAGTTATTTGACAGTTTAGATATATATAGTTTTAATATATATTTTTTGTCTTCCAAAAATGTGTTGCCAGCAAGTCAAGCCAGAGACTTGCTGTCAAAGATGCTGGTCATAGATGCTTCCAAACGGATTTCCGTGGGCGAGGCCCTTCAGCACTCTTACATCAACGTGTGGTATGACCCCACTGAAGTGGAGGCAGTAAGTACTCCCTCCAAAAGTAGTCCCCCCCCCCCCCCCCCTTTCAAAGTCATGTTGTCAGAGCGGGTTTGAAATGCCATCAATCTCGTTTCAGCCGCCACCAGCCATCACAGACAAGCAGCTGGATGAGCGGGAGCACACGGTAGAGGAGTGGAAAGGTAGGAAACGTCCCGTCGGTGTCTCCTCGGCACCGCGATTGGCTGCCGCCGAGGCTTAGCTGTTAGCGCCGCGTTTGTTATATAAGAGCATTTTCACAGTGTTATCCCCTAACTGTTGCTTGTTTACCCACGTTGTCCTTCTGTGGGGGATTATGCTCAAATGTCGACATCTTCCCTTAGAGGGAGACCCGTCCGTGTTCCAAAGAAAAACTTGCTTCAAAGTGTGACTTTAAATGTTGCCACTTCCGGAGGGAATGTGACTTGCAAAACACACTGATACGTGCATATGTGCCTTTATTAACAACAATTTAACTCATTCACTCCCAGCCATTTGAAGCAACCCCCTTCGCTCCCGGCTGTTTTACTGGATTTTTACTGATTTCGCAAGGCTCACAGAATATTGTCTTCTATTGCTATAAAAACTTTCCAAAACAAAGATTAGAGTCTGTTTTTTCATCAGGATGTTTTAAAATTATATCTGATTCCTTGTTGCAGCAATTAACATTAGCATATAGTTAAGTTTCATCATTATTCACAAACCTGTTGCAATGTGGCCCTGGTTGATCTCTCATACTCTGCTGCCATCTGCTGGCCGTTTTTTAAATAACTATTGCTTCAACCGTACCATACCTTCTGTATGCTCTAGCATAAAAATCAATTAAAACGTATAAATACGTCTTTGGGAGCATGGTGATATTTAAAATAGAACGTATTTCTTTTTTGGAGCAAATGAATTAAAGAGGAAGCCACCCCCAAATTTTCTTTACAATAAATAATTTGTTCCATGCAGTCTCACTTGTCTTAATACAACATTCTGATTAAAATTGTGTTTGTGGAATATCAATTAAGCAGCAAATTCCACTTATTTTGAGCCATTTCATTTCTGGGGGGCGGCCATTTTGTTACATGCTGTCGACGGAAAATGACATCTCAAGGGCTCAGGTAACAAGCAACTGTCATTTTCAGCTGACAGCAAGTGACAAAATGGCCGCCCCCTGAGATGCCGATTGATTGTAAACAAATGGTATTTTCTCCTTGCAGAGTTGATATACAAAGAAGTGTTGGACTGGGAGGAAAGGACAAAAAATGGTGTCGTCAGAGGACAACCAGCGTCCATTGGTTAGTGTTGATGTACTTGATTTGTATTCATCAACTTTTGGGGGGGGACTAAATTATTACTTTGGTGCCATCTTGTGGCTTCTTGGTGTAAGTAAATTGAACATTTTTCTGGTAACAAATTTGTGGCAAAGCTTCGGGGGTCCCCTATTGCTGTTAAACAAAGCACTCCTAGCTAATTCTGACCCAGCGCTCTGTCCCCTCTTTCCCATAGCGCAGGTGCAACAATGAGCAGCGACCCCCCGCAGCAGCACCAGCAACCCCCCTCCACACGCTCCCCCGCCCACGTCGCCGACACGGGTGACGCGCCGAGCCGCGGCAGGTGACCATCTTGTAAAAACTCCTCCACTTGTTACTCCCAAAAAAAAACCCAGATCTTTTTTTTTTTATATTCTTTTGAGTAAACGATCTCAAGGTAAGAGACAATTTTAACAATTTCACTATGACGTGGTTTGTAACCGCCCGACTTTGACGACCTAAATGTGTGTGGAAAGTCCGACAAGCTGTCCCGTAAACGTCCAATGACTTTGCACAGTTTTGACACTAGGTAGTCGCTAGTTAATTGACACTCCCCTCGTCTGTCTTGAATCAAGGTTTTAGGAACGTTGTTTTGATTAAGGCGAATCTCCAAAGTGGAACACAATTGGGTTTGTGGCGCCGTGTGGATTTTCCAATTAGAAGATATATAGAAAATCATGTAAGTTAAAAAAGCCAAAAACAAAAAAAGTTTGCTGATGTCAGTCACGGGCGTATTGTACACCACATTGGCCCACTTTGGAGGTTCCGCTGAAAATGGACCTACAGTAAGTGGAAGTGTTGCACGTGAGAATGTTCCCGCTGAGAGCTTTTCAGGATCTAGAACGTGATGATGTAAGCGATTTTTAAAAAAAATTATTTGGATGAGGAAGTGAAGGGGAGAAAAAAAAACATCCCGTTATTAGTAACTTTTAATACTGTCGTGTGTTCATGATGTCCCTTGGGACGGCTGTGGTAAAAAATAAAATAAAATAAAAAAACAGGTGAGAAAAGTTGCATGTTAAAACAGCAGCACACAAAAAATAGAAGAAAACAAATAACTCTTACTTTATGCAATAATGTTGTCCTTTGAAGTGTTTGTACTCAAGAGAAAAGTGCCTGTTGTACTGTAACAAGTCATTAGTGTTGTTTCAAAGGCATCCGGACAGTTAACAGTCATTCAGAACCACTACTGTACTGTGGCGGGGGGAAAAAAACGAGAGGAAAAAACTGCATTTGTATATTTTTCTACTTTCATTTTGACCCTGGAGGGACACCGTAGGTGACGAAGTGTCTGAGGCAGGCAGTGTCACCAAGGTCTTTCATCAAAGTTTAACAACCGGCATTATAACCAGCCATTTGACTTTTTCCCGGCAGTAATATAGAATAAGAAATGAGAGCGCGCTCCTGTGATATCATTTAGCATAGAAACGAACTGATGCTGGAATAGTTTGCATGGCTAAACGAGTGGGGGTGTTTTCATGTGGAGGCGTGTCCACATCCATTCTTTTCATTGTTCTATTGTTTTCAATTTTGGAAACGTGCAGTAAGCATGATTGAAAAAGATCGTCGTCTCCCCTAATATGTGCGTTATTTGCTGGGTTGGCAACGTGGTTAATTTCTGTTAAATATGTCAAGAACTACTGATGATGGCTCCTTTAAAAAATTTTTTTTAAAAAATCGGAACTTCACATTGGGTTGTACCAGCAAACTGAATATGTTGTGCGGTCTACAATAAACTTTCAGAACAATCAAATTACAAAAATAACCCACACATTTCTAAATTGTTTTTAGCCCCAAACAAATTACAGAATAAAATGCCAAAATATTAAATTTTGTATTTTGTGTGTGTACATTTTTAAAATCTACCTCCCAAAAGACTTTTTTAATAGTTGTTAAATCAATTAAACCTGATAGTTTTATTTTTTTCCTATTAAAATATATAAAGATGACTTACTATATTTAAAATACAAAACCTAATTTATTTTAATAGTTCTGTTCAGAAAGTGCAACTATAAATCACAGGTGTTAATAAACTCAAGGCCCAGAGGTCACATCTGGCCTGCCACATGTTACCACTACGTTTAAAAATGTTATGTAATATTCATATATTGAACCCGTTAATTTGGGGTTTTCATAATAAATTATTAAAATTGTGCAAAATAAACATGAAATATTCTCTGAATATTCCTTTTCATTCAGACAGCATATTAATCAACTGTACATGGGTCAACCATGCAGTCATTATTAACTTGGTGCTAATTATACCTTAGCTTAGTCAAGTTTTACTAAAACAGGGAGTGATGGATTTCCCACAGAATTCCGTTCCTACGGTACTGATTTTACTCAAATTTATACTTAAGTAAAGACGCGTAGCCAATCAATAACCTACAATGATAATTACTTGACTGTATGCTGTGGCAAGTAATTTAGTAGCTTAGTTAACTGTCTGCAGTGAACTCAACTAGTTAACCAATTTCAGTTTTCCCCATTTGGACCTCAAGCAGTTTGGATGGTGCAATCCAAATTGAAGTTCAAATTTCCGACGTGCTGTAACAGCTTCGCTCTTTTTGTCCTTTTGCGCATTTTTTACGATCCCTAACTGAAAACAATTATTATTTTCAATGTGCTCTTAATTTTCGCCCCGTTGACTTTTAGTTCAAATCTTTTCGGCGTCTGCTTTCTCCGAATAACTTAGATCTGTCAGCTTTGATGAACTACCTCACGCTGAATTTCTGCCACTTCTTGCGTCGTCGTCGTCGCTCGCCTGCATGGCAAGACGTGAATAACAGATTCCATTATTATTTATTTATTTGACTGAGGGGGGGGGGGTCGCTTTCCACAGATTTTGTACATAATGTAAAGTTCACCTACCTTTGAGAAGAGAGTCTTATGTATTTTCTTTATTTTCAAACTTCAATGTGCATTACTTTCAGCGTCGCCTGAAGGTAATCAGAAATGTTGGTACTGTCAATCCACTTTTTTTCCCTTTTTTTTTTTTTGGTATGAATAAAATCATTTCAAGTTTTCAGCCTTACCCGCCTGACAGATTTTAGGTTGCTGTAAGACCAATAATGCTAATAATAATAATTATTATATCACATGTATGGTGCTGGTTTGGACATATTTGCGAGTGACTCCAGCCAACAAAGTAGTTCCAAAAATTCCCAAGTAGAGAAAAAAAAAATGCACTGGGATCTCATGATGCCTCCTCTTTAACTCAATACAATGGAAGAACAAAATGTGTACTATGAATAAAAGAATACACTTTGGTTATTGGTTACGTCGTCGTCTTTCCACACTGATCATAAGGTTATTGTTGGCAAATATCATTTTGGACAAATTCAACATCTTGGATGAACTTGATTTCTGCTTTATTCTCCATACATTTCCATTCATTACAATCATGTATATCCAAATAAATAAAAAGCACCATTGATGACCTATAAAGACATTTAGGCTTAATTGTGACATACCTGTACATACACATACATACATTAGAGGGAAATAAAGTTTCGTATGGGACTGCTGTGATAGTTGCTAGTAGTCTTCCGGGACGGGACATTCCTGTGCAATAAAAATCTGCTTTACAAAATGCAGTACATTTGAAACAAAGAACAGTCACATGGTTCTTACTAAAGCACATTTTCCATTGTTGGGCCCTTTTGTTGGGTCATTATTAATCAGCATGCAGTGCTCGATGAACAAATATGCACAGGCTTCATTTTCTTCTTCCCAACAAAGTTAGTCCAAGACACAAACTGGAGGAAGCGCCGATCGGTGCGTTTCCTCTCAGGCTGGCTTCATCAAACACAATTGCTTTCACTACAAAGGATACATTCTTTTCATTCAAAAGCACTAAATCACTTTCACAATAATTGGCACCTTCTAAGTAATCGGTCATCAGCGCTTTTCACCAGTAAACCCAACAATGTGTTCTAGAGGGCGGTGACACCTGTGGACCAGGCCAACCTTTTGTCATTTCAATGTTTTAAAAGACTTCCCCTGAAGGCACAACCAGGAAATACCATTGTTTCTTTAAGGGCAGTGTTGAGCTTGGTGCGCCAAAGTCAACATGGCCCCCCCAGGTCAACTGGCCTTCATTTTCAAACCACAACACACCTGCAAGTCATGTGACTAGAGAGGCACTGGAAGGGCAAGACTAGCTGACGGTCTAAACGTGATACAAATGTGTGTATGCTTCAGTTCGAAACATTTTGTGACAGCGATTCCTTGGTAGGGCTCGATCCCAATTCCCCTCCAATTGTGTGGATTTACTGTATGTTAATATTTAGCAAACATACATTAGCATGTGACACAGCAGAGACAGATATTGCATTCATTCGTTTGACTTGCTACAGTTTGGTCAGTGCTCACCAGTAAGAAGTGACTTGCATTCCTGTTCCACGTGAAGCGTGCCAAACCCCCGCCTCACCTCAAACTTTCCTCCCGTGTCGTCTTCAAAGCGCTCAATCATGGCCGAAAGTCCTGCGGCATTCTTGATGCCGGGAGCCCTTTTTCGAAAACCAACCCCGACGCCGGGTCAGATGTCGCTGGTCCTCGTACTCATGGTGAGATCGCCCAGGGTGGAAAAGAAGTCCTCCATCTCCTTCTCTAGGAGTCTGTTGCGGTTCTCGGCGTCCTCCCGAGCTCGTTCCGAGTTGCGCAGTTTTATCTCCAGCATGCGCTGCCGCTTCTTCTCCTGCTCCATCTCCTGCTCCAAACGTTCCATGTGAGCGCACAAAGCGGCACTGGAGTCCTCCAACCTGTACGTGGCCATAAAATTACAACATGGCGTATCTACAATGGATATACAAAGTCGACACCAGGGTTGGGCACATTCAGTCCTCCAGGGCCGGAGTCTTGCAGGTTTTGGATGTTTCAGCTGATATACGGTCAGCTCATCAACAAGCTGTGCGTAAGCCTGATACTGATCCTGTTGATTGGAATCAGCTTGTGTTGGAAGAGGGAAACCTCCAAAACCTGCGGCCCTCGAGGACCGACTTTGCCCACCCCTGGTTTACACACCCCTGTGTATACTCACTTTTGGATCCTGACCTCGTAGGCGACCTTCTGTTTCCTGAGCTCGTCCTTGAGGCCTTCTACCAGACTGCTCAGTGTGACGTTTACTCCGTCGCCATCGTCTGACGTGACGATGGACGGAACGCCGGCTCCCGCGC
Source organism: Vanacampus margaritifer (assembly GCF_051991255.1). Taxonomy (NCBI): domain Eukaryota; kingdom Metazoa; phylum Chordata; class Actinopteri; order Syngnathiformes; family Syngnathidae; genus Vanacampus; species Vanacampus margaritifer. The sequence goes on from NC_135449.1 coordinate 10,794,130, forward strand.
TGGCGTTGCCGTTCTCGCTGCTGCACAGCTCCATGGCCTCGCAGCTGTCTTGCTCCGAGCCGGGATCCGTGACCGTCCCCCCGTCCCGTCCTCTCTCGGGCTCCCTCTGACCCTCCGTCCACTCCGCTTTGTCCCCTCCGTCGCCCACCGCTCCGCAGTTGTGGTGAGCCGAGGGATCGCCGTTTCCGGAGTCTGGCACTGAGATCTCACAGGACGAGGCGGACCACGGAGTGCCGCCCACGCTTGGCACGCTGCCCAAGCTGGACGAGGAGGTGACGTTGTCATAGGTGGAGAGTCGTTGCGAGGAGCCGGTGGAGTCGCGGTCTCGGGTGGACCTTTCGCCCGAGGAAGTGCGTCTGTGCCCCCTCAAGGAGGACAAACCGTTCATCAGCCAGTTACTGCTCCCCCCTCCACCCCCGCCAGAAGACACGGGACTCGGTTCCACCGCCGCCCCGCTCGGCTTCGCCTGCGGCTGAGAACGAGGCGCCGAGGAGCTTTTAAAAGAGTACTTCCACGAGGGGATGCTCTTGACTTGTTTACTCGGGCTCACCACCGTCTCCCCCTTCGCCGACGCGGACCCCAGTTTTGGTCCGGGGTTCGGGCTGTGCGAGGGGGTGACGGCGGCACACAGTTTGGCTTCGAGTGACGAGGCGCTGCTGTTGAGTTCTTGTTCTGTGTTGGAGGTCTGTAGGTCCTCTTCAGAGATCCAAGCACCGAGGCTACGATTGAGGAGTTGATGCTCCGCTTGGGGTGCAGTCGGGCCCACCTGGTCCCGCCCTGAGTACAAACGCTTGTGTTCCCTGATCAGGATGGTCATGAGGTGCTGCACTAAAGAGGTACCTAGCGGAAATGGATCACGTTCACTTTCACATACTGTATTTCTCCTCTTAGAGATGTTAGTCCCATTTGTAGAACTACTGTGTGACTATTTCATATTTAATGAATTTTTGTACCTTCCATGATAGTGACCGGGTCTTCCATCTTGGGTCGAAGGATATTAGGCCCAAACACCGTGGCAAGGTTTTGGACGCTCATCTTGTTTTCGTTACAGTGAGATTGGACTTCATCAAGGAATCTAGAAAGGAAATGGACGGTATTTATTAGTAGGTCAAAGGGTTCTGTCAGGGACGGACTGAGAAACAACAAAAGCCAGGCTGCCCGCCAGGCTTATAAAGCACGGGGGGAAACCGTGAGGCTATTTCATGGATGCGCTTGTCATGATCCAAACTCAACCAAAACGTACTTGCATATGTACTTGAGGAGATTGTAGTTAGGCAGAGGTAGTGTGTTAACTTGCTTCCCGAGCTCCTGAACCCCCTGTCGAAAAGCAAACACTTGTCAGGACAGAAACGAGAGAAGCCGCAAAATGGCCGCATCCTGTACCTCCTCCTCATCTTTGGCCAAAAGCTGTGCGCATGTTAGAAAGTCTTCGTATTTGCAGAAGGGGATGACGGGTTCAGGCAGCTCCCGCAGGTACAACTTCAGCAAGGACGCCACGGTGTGAACGTCCGTGTTGCTGCGGGGAAGTCACAAAAAACGCACGCCAACGGCTTTTCTTTCCCTTCGGCGGTTATTTCTCCGGGCCTACCTGTCAAAAAGCGGCTTGTCGCCGCAGTCGAAGGCCTCCTGCAGATCTTTGACCAGGTTGGCCTGGCCTGGCATTCGGAAGAGGCCCTCCTCGTCCAAGCCCCGCTCCCTGATGAAATCCACGCATTGCTCCACCAGAAGCGGGGCCAACCGGGGGCCGAACTTCTTCTCGTACTGCACCGTGTCCTCCAATCGCTGGCCGAATATCCCTGGAATAACAAAAAGTGGTAATGCGTCGTCTTTATACTAAAGAACTATGTTTAAGTGATTTGTTTGTTTGATGACATCATTTGTGACTTACACGACACTACTGAGAAGAAGCGACAAACCATGTGGGCGTGTTTAAAAGCTAGCTAGCTTTAGCTTTTACGCACAAGAAGCTCATAGCTCTTTGCTAATGTGAACTGAGTAACAAAACTGGGAGAAAAAGCCCACATTTTGCTTTTTGTGTTTTATTATTATAATTAACTAGTGACGGACAAATGAAGCTTCATGAAGCATTTTTATTATTTTAGAGGAGTAAAAAAAAAAATCCTTAATGCTTCATGAAGCTTCATTTTCCCATTACTATGATTATCCTTTCCTCCATTATTTGCTGAAAGACTCACTAACCTATTCAGAGTCTTAAAAGTAGTACTTTGGCGCCATCTTGTGGTTATTGCGTGCCTGAAGAACGCCCAGGCAGAAAGCCTGCTGACAGACTGACGAGCAGTTGACAGCACACATGGAATGTGTGCAGACTTTTTTAGCACCGCTGTTAATGATGGCTCCAGAGGTTGCTGACAGATTTATTCTGGACAAACAGCTAGGAAATGCCTTGCGAGCTTTGGAGGGTCTTATAATGCGGTCTAAGCCGCAAAAAGTAAGAAATTGTTTAGGAATACGGCAGCAGTTAAATATGATACTGTTCAATTATTATCATCACTTTGATTTTTTTTTTATCTTGATAGCATCTGTCAATAGCGGTGGGAATACAGAGTAGCAAATACAAATATTTTTCCTGTTATGGCAAAAGTTTGGAATTTGTAACGGGACCATTTGTCATTTAAAAAAAATAGAATAGATGAAAAAAATATATATATATTTCTGAATTTTCCTACCATTTTTGAACACGTGCCGCCATTTTGAAATTTTCAAAAATTGTGAAATTTTACTCAAATGTGCCAATATTGGCACATTTGGTGTTTGTGGGTATTTCTTCGGACTTAACTGATGTTTATGCGCTGTTATTCATATTAAAAACAAGTCATTGAATTTTCCCGCCAATTTTGAATTTCTTGAAAATGCGTGACATTTCCACAGTAGATAAGCTATTTGTTAGCTGGTGGTACTGTTGAAACTCTAAATTAGCGAGAAAATTCAATTACTGCTAGCCCCTAAACACTCAATCACTAAAAACATCAAAAGTGCAAATATTAGCAGTGCTATACATTTTCTTGAAATTTCAAAATGTTCAAATATTGTCAAAAATGGCAGAAAAATTCTGATTTTTTTTTTTCGTTTAGAAATGCCTCACTTTCATCTAATTGTATATTGGTATTGTGTAACTTGCATACATACTACTACTAGAAATGAATTTGGCATGTAGCAAAAAAAGTACTTACCAACCATTTTTAGCCAAAGACCACATACGGTAATGATCAATTATTTTATTACATCAATAAACACAATAGTGTATATGAATAACCATCAATAGACTTCATATTTCCCTTGTTTACACACGAGTCTTGCGGTCCTGACAGCTTTGCCAGTGAAATCTTTACCTCCTCCAAACGGTGCCCAGATGACCCGCCGTATGGCCTTGACCCAGTCGTCCATGTCTGTCTGCGAGTTGGCCATGAGCAGGAAGGATTCATGGCTGATTGGCGTGCGGTCCTTCTCCCCCGTTCCGCCTGCCAAACACATACAACCGTAAATGCAACTCCCCCATTCTGTAGTATATTCAAATCCAAACTGTGTCACTTATGTTTGAATTCAAAATAATTGTGTCGCAAACATGCTGTGAACGTTTATCACCACTAGATGGCGGAATAGCTCAATTAGTTGAATTCAGGAGTCATTCTAACCGCCAGACAGATTTTGTCTCACATGCCTTTGATAAGATAAGTAGTGAAGAAAAAATAATAATAATAAAACTTAGCAGTAAAATCAAGGTTACAATAATAAGCGTGGGATGTTGTGACCAGATCAAGTCACTAAATAGTCATTTAGCTGTGAGAATGGAGCCCAAATATAAACAGTGGTGCCATAAAGCCAAATGCGATTTGTCCCCCCAGCTTTGCAAACTCACACCATCCTGATGATCACACTCGTCTGTCTTCTGATGTGCACTTGAAATGGCAAACTAAGCTGAAGTTTTGTTGGCTTTATCTTAAGATAACAAAACAAACAGCCCGCGGATATCTCTGCGCAACTGAGATAACTTGAAATGAGGGCCTCTAAATGTAAAGAGCAGACTCAGACATGAAGGACATCTTTTGTCATGTCCTGATAACACGCAAGTGCGCACACAGACAGATACACAAAATCCATACACCCAAAAGCCGGCAGACACCAAAAACCACGAGAGCATCTCAGCCTGAAGTGAATGGATAGAAAGTACAAAGATCCCTGTAGCAGCTAAATAAGATAACGCTGACAATTTGAGTTAGCCAATGCTAGCCTCTCTTGGCTCTTTACTACTCTAGTAAAAAAAAAAGAAAAAAAAAAGCTCCAGCATCTGTTCCCTGTTACCTTGGAGATGTTGCTTCTTCACTGTGTCCGGCTTACAGCACACCGGCCCCATGTCTGCGCCAACGCTTCACGCCAAAGCTTATAGTGGCTCCGGGGCTCTCTTTGCCCTAAACCCTTGCAGCATGGAGCGCCTTGGAGCAGGTAGCACCGATGGCCCGAGTTGCCAGTCAGGCATGCTCGGTGACAAATGCAAAAAGAACGCATCGGAGTCCAACTCCTACAACCGCGTAAGTCCCTCTTTTCATTGCCCGGTTTCTTCCCGCCGCTCCCATTGAGCAGTGTGGGCAGCGGGTCCTTTCCCTAAGCCCCCCTGGGGAGAAGTAAATCCCTGAGGAGGAGTGTGACGAGGCTCTCTCTCACTCTCTCTCTTTGGGTCCGTGTCACTCATGTGTGCTGGAAAATGGGTTGTCCTCCAAATCTTTCCCAAAATACACTAGTTTATGCAAATTACTAGCTAGTAATTTGCTGTGTTTCCATTGCCGTATTCATCATCCCACTAATGCATATTTGAAGTACAATGTTGCTTGCGGATAGGTGAGACCACGTGCAATGCCTTGCAAAAGTATTAGCCCCCTTGAACCCTTTGCCACATTTCAGGCTTCAAACAAAAACATTTAGAATAATTATTTATTTTTGGGGGGTGAAGAATCAACACCAAGTGTGACAGTTGTGAGCAAAATGTATATGATATTATAAACTTCTTTTTTTTTAACAAATAAAAAACTGAAAAGTTGAACATGTGAAATGATTCACCCCCTTTTCTCTCAGTGCAGCCAACTGACGTCAGGAGTTCCCTGATCCAATGTTGACCTAAATGACGGACGGTGATAAATTGTCATTTCAGAAATTGTCCTCAGTCATTTAGGTCAACATTCAGAAATCATCAGCGAACTTCATCAGTCAGTTGGCTGCACTTAGAGAAAAGGGGTGAAGAATTTCACATGCCCTACTTTTCAGTTATTTGTAAAGAAAAGTTTAAAATATAGTATACATTTTGTTCCACTTCATGATTGAGTCCCGTTTAGTGTTGATTCTTCAAGAAAAAAAAGAATTTTTTTTATAGTTTTATATCTTTGAATCCTAAAATGTGGCAAAAGATAAAAAAAAATAAAAAGAAGTCAGGGGTTCAGTTACCAAGAAAACATTTTCCTCCACACAAAGTAACCAAGCACAAGACAAGTGTGTTCACGAAGGGATACTTTTTATGTAATAATGTCACACGCCATCATCGTCAAGGCCTCTGCTGAGTAGCACAAAATGCTGACGAGCGTCCTAAAGAAAACTTCAAAGTCAAGTTTACTGTCAAGCTATTTCGCTCTGTGAGGGTGCACAGACTACACAATAAGAGGAGCTATCAATTCGGTCAAAAGAACAAATAAGTACTGAACAAGAAATTTGTCTTGGCAGAACAGGATGAGAATGTTTTCTAATCACCATGACAACAACACAGAAATCAATGCTACAAAGATCAAAGAATCTGTCATGGTTTCTTCTGAGAGCCATAAAGTCAGAAAATGGCCTGAAGTTGTGCTGCTAAAGCTGTCAGAAGCCGCTTCACCCTATCACAACAGAACTTTCCGCCCTGAGTCAGCTGTTATTAAATCAAAAAAAAATGCCAGTAATTCCCCCATTTCCCGTATTGCCGGCAGGCTTTGATACCAACCACCTCAGTTCCAAATTTGGCACATGACTAAGAAATCGGCTTTATTTGGCTCCAAAGCTCCAATAGAAACCAACTGCTGTTTTGCTAAAATGCTGCCAGGATTTCTTCCCCAGGCATTTATTATCATTTGAAACTTTTATTAAATGAGTTGCTGTATATGTTACGACAAGCGACCCTGGAAAGGTGCAAATGAGGCACATTCGAACCAATTTCTTCTTTTGCTGTGCACCATTTGGTGTAAGATTTACAAGCTGAAATGGGGCAACAATTAAATATTTGACAAACGGTGACCTAGAGATACATCTGTTTTAAATGAGGCTGTTTCAAACTATTTAATCGCCCAAAGTTTGAAAGATGGAAACTATTAAATTTTTTGGAAAAGGGTGAAATTGGTCACAGATGGCGTGCCTCTTAAATTAAACAATGTTTCATAAGCGTCTTTGTCACAATTGGCGGGATCAAAAACCATTTGACCTTGTTCTTAAAGTTACATTATACTATTATTAATCCCCATCTTCAAAACATGTTGGTAATCAGAAATCACATCTACAATATAGTAAATGTTCCAGGTGAGAGTGCAGATTTGCGCACTTGCATCAGTCGCCGCCTAATGACTTCCCAGTGGCCCGAATGGCCCTGGCGAAGAGGATCGTTGGAGTTCGCACCCATCTGCGATGTTGGCCCGCCATGAACAAAACACACAAGACACTCACAAGTTGCTCGTCCACTCTAAACACAAGGAGGGGTCCCCAAGCAAACACTGCTTTGGAGGAATGCACTGAATGTTAATCACTTATTACTTACATATTAAAATGTCCTTCCCAGAATGTGAGATTTTAAATGACACTTCATATACTGTAATTGCAATTGACTGCAAGCAAACAGACACATTTGAGCTTGCTGACAGGGTGGACATTTTTGGCTATTGAGCACATTAGCGATATGATTGATATGTCACTATGACAGAGTGGACATGTTAAGATTGACAACATCCAACTCCATGCTTAATATGATGACGATTACAAAACGTGAAAATATTTATTCTGCAACTATACACCGTTGCAGCCTCTATTGAATGAAGAGGTTGGAATGTCCCAAATTTTTTTGAGAGTTTCTTAATGAGGTAGTTGGCTCATAATGACAGGGTGGACCACAATTTCAGGTACACACAAAATAGGAAAATAAGATATACATGATCAAAATAACTAATATCATCAAATTATTTGTGTGTATTATTTAAAAACTTGCTACACACACTGTAGCAGCTTGTGTTTGAAGCCCAATACTAGCCATTGCCATTGTGTCATGATGAAAAAGTGTGAGATTAGAAAGTTACTCTAATGCATCATCTATACCCGAAATATTGTCAAACAGTGCCCCCTGCTGTTTACATCGAGAACTCCTACCTGGTACAATCTCAAAAAGGTGTCTTCCTGGTTCATCTGGGTTGGCTGTGAATTCGTTCACCTGGCAACCCTGCAGAGGTATGCAGCCCTGAAATACACAAACAAAACTGAGCTTCAACAAAAAAAACAATTTTGGGTTATTTCTCTTTTTCACCCATGAGAGTCACGCCCCCTCCTTGTACTACATCTTGTGTCACCATCTCCTTATAATTAAACAGGGACCCACGCAGATGATCAGAATACATGATCAAGATCAATACCCATTTAGCCGCTAAGACAACTAAGACCAAGTGAGCTTGTGAAGACACGCCAGCGTCTGTAGCTCGGCCCTGTTAATCTGCTGACTGGCATCCTCCATCAAACAGACAGCCCCGCTCTGCCAAAGCGCCCCAGCCTGTGGGCCGGGCCCTCGCCAACATTAGTAGCCATGGCAACAAATGGAAGAGGCGGGCGCTGCGGCTGGTTGCAGCACAGGAGAAGCGTTGGAACCATGAGATTGTAGGTTCGGAGGGGTGAGGGTGGGCAATCCCTAGGGTGCTTACATGCTCACAACAACACAGGCAGCAGGGGATGAGCAATTTATAATGGGCAAGGCGTAACAAGAGGATCAAGCTGGTATGAAAAGTGTCATTGTTGTCGTAACCATAACGACAATATCGTGATCATAAAACTGCAACAATATCGTCGTCGTCATGTCAACGATAGTAAAAGCAGCACATCTGTTAAAGGGATACTTGACTCATTGAGCCATTTTCAGCAGTAAAAAAGTTAATAGTTTGTCCAGAAGGAATTTGATCACTTCATTATTTTTCATGTTGAATTAATACCTTTAAAAACGATTTTTTTCCCGCTTGCTGTCGACTGAAGACGACATCAGCTGTGCTGAGGAAGTAGGTAACAACGTGGCTCAGTTTGCTGACCAAACCCAGAAAACAGGTGAGACATGATTGGTCGTTGCCTACTTCCTCAGCACAGGTGACGTCATCTTCAGTCAACATCAAGTGGAATTTTTTTTTTTTAAATGTGTTAATTGTATACAAAATATAATGAAGTGATCAAATTCATTCTGGACATATACTAACTTTTTTTTACTGCTGAAAATGGCTCAACGCGTCAAGTATCCCTTTAAAAAAGTCAATTTGATTTCCATTTATGCAGTTCTAGCACCTCCTGGTGGCTAGTTTTTAAGTGCAATTTAATTTTCATTAGGGACGTTTTGGCCCTTCTATGTTTAAAATCTACGCTAATCGTCAGATGAAGGGAAACATATTTATTAATATGCCTGTGAACCGAGTCAATATTAAGTGTTTTTAGAGATTGTAGGTGGTTTATATGCATTGCTCTTATGTACAAAAGTACAATATTGTGCATTTTTTTTGTATAAGCTCTTTTTTCTTTTTACAATATTGTGACTTTTTTTTTTTTTTTTTTTTTAATATCGCCAACCTCCCCACAATATCTTCATATCGTATCGTGATATTTGGATATCATTACATCCCTACTAGAAAGTGCAGAGAAGCATTTTTACTTAATCTGAAATACACATTATAAAGAGAAGTGTAAGTAGTTTATTTGTAAATAGTTTCTTTGTAAATAGTTTCTTTGCATATTTAGTAACGCTCTATAAGTCGAATTTATTAGATGCGGGGCCGCTTAAAATAGACGGTGGGCCATATATGGCCCGCAGGCCATCGTTTGGACACCACTGTCATATGTTACTATTGGTGAAACTGCAATGGAAAATGCAAACACCTTTTGAAATGGATCTGTCAGCTGAACTGCAATGTGGTCACATTCCCGCACCTTTTCAATCATATTTCCAATTGGCCACTTATCAAAACACGATATTTAATTAAAATTTAGATGAATGAAAAATAGTAATAAAATACAACCTGATATGCGAGAAACGTGGTGTGCGCTGCCATCCTTTTTTTTTTTGTGGCTAATAACTAAAGTCCATTTATTGATTTTCACCGTGTGCTTTCGCCATGTGATCTATTGTCAGCCTTTTCTGTCATCTTTGTAAGGGGGTGGTTATATTGTAGCAATAATCCTACTTCTCCCCCCCTCCCTCAGAGCACCACTCCCAGTTTCAAATATCCTATCGATTAGAAGATTAGAGTGAGAACTAAGGCGGGATGACACGTTCTCACACATCCTGTGTTCAGAGGGGGAGGTTGTGCATATGTGCGAGTGCCCATTTCGGTCTTGTGTGCCAAAGCGGAATGCATCACGGCTTGCTAATCGATACGGCTCGGGTGAATATTGGCGAGCTTTGATTAAAGGTGGTCTGCGCGGCCTCTCGGTCATTCGATCCCCATAGAATAGAGATTGCAATGAGTCGAAGACGTCATCCGGTGTTGGTGTGTGCGTGGGTGTGAGGGGGAAAGACCGTGATGGCAGATGGCCCACATTAAATAAACAGCAGTCATCCAGAGTGAAGACTTGGGGGGAAAAATCAATACAAGTGTCAAGTTTTCAGTCAGGAATACTCAGTGATGATTATTATGTTTTAAATGGTGTGTGCATGCGCGTTTTGTTGAAGATGGCCCTGCTGTCTGTTTCTGTTGTTGGATTACATCATCCCCTCTTGTTAGAGCATTGTAAGCCTATCCAGCTAACCTGCTGCCCCCTCACCCCCCCTTCCCAGTGACACACCCACTCCATTACTTGTAAGTGCTTATTAAAGAGGGAAAGGATGAGTCAGCAGACAGCCACAAAAGGGGTCTTCAATTGAGAAAGGAATCGAATCAATTAAGTATTTTTCCTTGCAAATATTTTTAGCTCGATGCACTAATGGAGGAAGAAAGCAAGTGCTATGTTGTGTGTGCTACAAACACTTAGACTGGTACTTGAGCCATTATGCCATAGTGTTAAAACCTCATTCATAATTTGTTGGCGATTGGTAATTTTATGATACCGATTACTGCACTTTGACAACACTTAAAGAACAAAGACTGAATTCAGAGAGTTGCTTCTAAATATATTAGACATGTTTGAAGATAAATTCTGTAAATGTGTAAAGACTGAGTAGGTAGTATTCAACTGTGAACATTTTTGGGCCCTGGAATGAGTTGCCTCTTCCCTCACTATATAAAAATGTCGGCACTTTTGTTATCCCGCGCAATTGCCATGTGCAGTTAGCTAGCTAGCTAGCTCCGGTTTTGTTTTCTCGTTGTCGGTACATGACACAAAGAAAAGCGGAATAGTGAGTTGGGGACATTTTATTCCAACCAGCATGTAAACCAGGGCTTCGGACTGGTGTGGCCACTTTAGAGCGCCTCGTTGTCAACCATGAGTGCATGCACATTGTGGAGAGTAGACATAGGTGGCAGGTCAAATGTTGTATTATTATGGGACTGCTGAAAGCAGCACATATTACTCTCCACCCTAGAAAATCCCCAGATTTTTCCGCAAAAATGCGGCCCGTACCGTAGACCGCACCGGGACAAATGAGGTATCAAACGATGCGGCTCGATCTGACTCGGTGCGGCATTACTTTTCTAGGAATTCCGAGTTACCATGGCGACGCAATTCCCAAAAAAGTCCCATAGGAAATGAATGGAGAAAGGGGGAACAAATTACAGATAAAGCACCTTTTTTCCAAGACACGCTGCGCGCGCATACGTTAACCGACCGATATGAATTTTAGCTCATTTTGTAGCAATTTTTCCCATCTTTAACTCAGTGTCAAAATTTATTTTAAGGAATGAAAGCTCTCCCCCCTGTGCGGGTTCAAAGACAGTGAGTGAAATAGCCTTCTATTACACTCTGTGGAGCAATTAGGCTTTGAGTGGTGGGAACCAAAAAAATATATTTCCAAAAGTCAAAAGTTTCACTTCAACTCGTCACCATGGCCACAATCTTTGCTCACTAGACATCAAATTCTCACATTTTGTAGTGACAAGTCTCTTCTTTCAGACAAACTAACTTTTATTTGGCTAAGGTGTCATTTAGTACCTTTATTTTCACTTTAAGCGAGTAGAAGTCGGACTAACTCGCCTATCTTTTCCATGTTAAATTCGCCTCCTTTTTCCTCTTCATTTCTGATAAATCATAAGTTTTCAACCTGCTCTCATTTGGGTATTTTTCATCCGATTAAAAAAGTGAGAACATGCTTGCGTTCCCCAAACCCTTGCCGTTCTAACGAGACATTTTTTTGAATCTGCATCTTGAATCTGCATCTTGAACCGTTAAGTCGTGAGAGGCTTTTGTTCGAGGTGTGCGTCTCTCATACAATATCAATGGAATGTGGGTGCGTGACGTCTCCAAGTCAAATGTGTGTGCGTGAATTTGCATTTTTCTTAAAGGGACAGTAAGATACTTTTAGTTTATGTTGATTATGGTTAACTTCCACATTTCTTGACCGATTCCAGTCGTTTAAATTTTAAACTGTTCAGCTCATTTACATTTTTTTAAATACATTTTCAGGGACAGTGAGATACTTTTAGTTTATGTTGATTATGGTTAACTTCCACATTTCTTGACCGATTCCAGTCGTTTAAATGTTAAACTGTTCAGCTCATTTACAAGAGTCAGCAGTCCCATTCAAAATTTCTGCAGGAATTTTTCTAGTTGTTATTATTATTATTATGATTTGAATGATGAAGTGTGTCGAAAAGAGCTTTGGACCGGCTGCTTTAGTGCGCTACGTTGTCAACCATGAGTGCAGGCACATCATGGAGAGTAGGCAGAAGAGCAAGATAAAAAATAAAAATTAAAGTTTGATGTGACAGCCAATGTGAAGACAGGGACTTTGCGCCGAGTGCCTCACTCAAATTTGGCAGGGTTGTTAAAAAAAACTCTTCACTGTGATATGTTTTCACTTTATAGGGACTTTTAGATATAATATTACACAATAAAAGTTCTAAAGTGAAATGTCAAAATTTCCACATAAAAAGATATGACACCTCAAGACCTTGCCAACATTAATGAATATTTGTGTTGAGATGATCAAATAAATGAAAATGAAAAAAAAAAAAATCAGTAGTTAGATGAGCTTCTACCATCCTGTTAGCCAATCAGAATGCTTGATGGCAACGACGTGCCTGTCGTCGGTTCCCCAAGCCAACAACTTTGCCATAAACAAGTTGGAGTAATAGCTTCAACATGCGTCTCGCTTTGTAATTACCTGTGGTTTGGTTTCCTCTTCGTCTTTATAGAAGTCAAGCTGCTCCGAGCGCAGCACGAACCAGCGCAGTTGCCAGTTTTTCATGATGCTGCGCTGCTTCTTCAGCCAGCCGGCCTTTAGCGCCCCCTCCTGGAGGCTAGGTGAGGCCGGCTGGCAGGAGCCTCGCGTCACCTCGCCCATCACCATGCTCTTGGACCGGGCTGTTTTCAAATGGACAGAGGGACAGGAAAAAGTCAAATCAAGTACGGATATCTAAAAATATCTACTTAAATACAGTAACACGTTTGTACTTCATTACTTCTCACCACTGACTACAGACTAGTCAATAATGGAGTTGACAACTCCATTATCCGTCTTGGCCCCATGCCATGTTTTTTTTCTTCTTTTCCATTTTCATCCTACAGTGTTATCTTTCATTGGGTATGCTGCACATCAACCCAGGAACACGCAACCTTCTGCCCCCCGGGCAAGAACACCTCAAGATGAGATAGAGAGGCAGCAGGCGCAAATAAGAACAGAACACAAATAATGTGGAGACGGTGATGGGGCGCACACACACACACACACAGATGTAGCCTGGGGTGACAGGGATTGTAGCCCCCACCCCCCACCTCACCCCTTCACCTCCCTTCCATTTGGAAGGTCCTTGGGAGAGACTTATTGTCTCGCCACGAGCCAAAAGAAAGGCAAACGGCTCGGGCTTGCGATAATAGGACCACATGGGACTGACTGGCTCGATCCTTTCTCAACAAATGTGTGAAACCTGAGCTCAGTCAAGGGCCCTTTCCAAGCAAAGGGACCGGCAGTGCAGCCCTGTCCCAATGTGACAGCAGACTGAGATAACACATTATCCGCATCTTCATTTTTTTTTTTTTTTTTTTTGTTCCTCGAGAGCTCAGTATTGTTCATTCGGTAATTTTACCGATTTGACATGTCATCATCATTGCTCTCTTTTTTTTGTAATTTTTTGGAATTTTTTTTTTTGTATGTGGGTGAGTATGTGTATGTGCGTGCGTGTGTGCGTGCGTGCGAGTGTATTCATTAGTTCACCTAAAACCTATTAAAAAATCCCATACCGTTCACCTAAACCAAACACTTCCAGCCAGAGTCGTGAGGCCGTCAGGAGACCCGAGGAAGGACCAAAGAAAAGAAAGGAGACATTATCCGCATCTTCAAACAAAGTTGACTATTGATTTTCTGGCCAACTCGGCCATATGGATTTTATGGCGCGCAGGTATGAACTCATGGCAGGGTATGCAAACAAGGCCGCACAATTTAATGATCATGAATAATTTATACAGCTCAACTGTGCAGACGACGTCCCCGCGCACACACACGTGCAAAGACGTGATCAATGTTGCAAAAGGAATATGGGGATGGAGAAATGGGAAAAGAAAATCAATTCTATTTCATTGCCTCATTTATTTTTTTTCCAGCTCACATATAACTGTAAGGATAACGTTTTAATGGCACTACTAAAAATGACCTCGTCTCCAAGGGTGACAAGTGTTTGATTCATTTTAACTGCCACTCGTCACCCAGTTAAATATCCGTAAATCTAACATAACAGCTGCCTGGTATTCATTCCGTAGCAGTTTTTAGTGAGATGAAGTATCCACCTCCGCTTAAAATTCAGAATTGTAATTTTCTATCCTATGGCCTCAAATCAAGATTTCTGAAGCGCACAGTTGGTGGTATTGCATCACTCAAGAGGCTTGACTTGTGATGACATTGAAAAATGTGCTGGGTATGTTTGGCATGAGCCTCTTATAGAGCAGCCTTATTATTTGTTCACTGGACATGTCAGGCCCGTAGCTATTTAGTTTAGCATTACTGTGGTGGTATTTTTGGTAAAGTGAGGCATACTTTCACTGCAATTGTCAAGATGATGCAGTACACGAAACAAACTACAGTATTTCCTTAAAGGGGAAGTCAAACCCACATTTTTTTGGGGGGGGATAATATTTTCTATGCAGCCCCACTAGTTGTGGGAATGCTGAAGCATTAGTAGTGCAGGTTCGAATCCCACCTCCGACTGTACATTGCAAATATATCCATGGCAGAGAACCTGGGTTCAAACCCCCCCGCTTGGACCACATTCGATGGTTCGATACCGACTGACTATCAGATCAGGAAATTGATTATAATTTCACTGAAATGATTATATCCCATTTTAGGCAGATTGCAGTTCAAGCTTTCTTTAATTTGTTATTTAACTAAAAGTAAAAGTGTGTAATTTTCACAATTTATGTTTCAATTTACATTCAAATCTTAGCATTCAGCTATTCAACTTCTCAGCATCAGAAATTGCACTTTGTCTACTCTAAATATAGTATTGTGGTTAATATTGTGTTAGTGGAATATGAGTTAAGCAGAGCTCACCTGTTTTCTAAAGCGGCGCTGTGATTGGTTGTTAGATTTAAAAACGGATGGATTTTGCTTCATAACTCATATTCCCAAAATATAATATTAATCAGAAAGTCATATTTAGACTAGTGAGGTCACATATTCTTGAAATTAAATGATCAACATTGAACTATAATTGCCAAGAAGAGCAAGAGAGGTTAGACAAAAGACTTAAATGAACACTGCATTCATAAATAATATTGTAATCGACTTCATATTAATGACGCTTATCCTTCCATTAGTCTTCTTTTGACGCGGTCTAGTTCTTATCTTCTCTGTGGCTGCTTTTAACTCAATCACCAAAAGTGGTTACTGAAAGGATGCAGACTCATTAATACTCATAGCAACAAAAACGGATTATTTAAAATTAGATACGCTATAAGTCGACGCTAATACGGTTTATTTTCATCCGTTCTCGACAGTGTTCATATCAAAGCATTCCCCTATTTAACACGTCAGCTGTGGATGAGTGGAACGCACAAGTCTGTGATTCACTCTTGAGTCACAGATTTTTTTTTTTTCTGGGTCTAAAAGTGCCAAAGCTCCAATTTGAACCTTGTGCTGAATGGTGATTCAGACCTTCCTTGGCTTGGTGGATCTGCACTGTGGCCACTTGTATGATGTTCAAATATAAAAGAGTGCGGAAGCTTTAGTGTCGGCGCGTGCTTTATGCATAACCACCGCAATTAGTTGGAACAGAGAGCAGGGATCATATTTGCCATGAAACACATTTTGGGAGGGGAAACATCAAGAGGCTTAGCATAATTTCTTCCAGGAGGAGTCAAAACTTACAATACACGAATGTACCCATATGTTACATTTGAACCTTTTCCAGGTCAAAAGGGGACAAGAATAAATAAATAAGCTTGCAACAAGCTATTATGCCCCGTCTGCTGTACTTGCATGAATAGACGTCTATTGTGTTTTATGCATAGTTTCCTCATGGGTCCTTTCAAGCCTCAACAGCAAGCCAACACTCAGTAGGTGGCACATGTCCAAAAATGGATCCGATTGGCTCAGAATGGAAGAGACATACAAACGTTTCGGTTAGCTTGGCCGTCAGATAAAAGTCAGGTGATTGGAAATATGGAAGGATGGATCATATAGTAGTAGAAGTTGAATTTGTTCCGTAAACACGCTCATAACTAAAAACACTCTTATCGTAAATTATATTTGCCCCATTGGATTAAATGTTAAAGCGTTCTAAAAAATTTTTTTTAATTAATTTGCCTTTTCCTAATTAGTTTTTGCCAACTTCACTTCAGCGCACATTATGCTGTCATTTCTGGTGTATGTACCTTGGCCACCTGGGGGCAGTATAATACAAACAAATATACACATGAAGAAGAGTCTACTAGAAGAGTACTAAGATGTAGTAATATTAGTCATTTTTCACAAAGGATAGTTAATATTTTCACTGTGTTCATATAGCCATATATAACACAGACTATTTCGCCCGTTGCGGGACAGTGGCTCATATCTTGAAATACTCGTAAGTCGGGTCACTTGTACCTCAAGGCACCACTGTATATACGACTGTTTTTGTAAAATGCTTTCTCTTTTTCAGACTCACTGTATGGCATTGTTGACAAAATATCGTATTCATATTTTTTCAATTCATCAAATTCCATTCACTGGCCATAACAGAAGTGAAAACCGATTTTGATTGGAAAATTAGGTTCGATTCAAAAATGTGTTTTGAATTGTTCAACTTTAAAATGTACTGACCTTCACACCTCATGTATCGAGGTACTTATTGAACTGTCTGCTATTGGATGCGTATTATATATATGCACTCTAAAGGCTTTGCGGCAGCCTCTCAACTGAAGAGAATGCTTGAAGCAATGGTAGTTATTACAAAAACAGCAGGTGGCAGCAGAGTATAAGAGATCAGCCGATCATGTTGCAACAAGCTCTTTTTGCCAGTGTTTTCAATAGGTTTGTGAATAATGATGAAACTTAGCTATATTCTAATGCTAATTGCTGCAAAACGGAAACAGATACAAATACACTTTTTTTCCTGATGAAAGAAGAGACTCTGGTCTTTCTTTTGGTAGGTTCCATGTTTTTATAGCAATAGAACACAATATTCTGTCGGCCTTGCAAAATCAGTCAAAATCCGGGAGCGAAGGGGGTTGCTTCAGTGAAAATGGCTGGGAGTGAATGAGTTAATTGGACTGAATTGCTCCACTTAAGAAATGAACTATCCTTGAATCGTTATCGCACGCCGTGTATCGAGATGCGTATCCAATTGTCTTTTATTGGAGAGATGCACACTCCTAGTACTAAATAAGGTAACCAAAATAAGAGAAAGACTTTCATACTGCAGAATGTTCCATATACATCTTTGTTGACTCAAGCACAACACGCTGATGCTGCCTTTCCATATACACAACAGCTAAATAAAAAAATAAAAAAATACTCCACATAGTGTGACTTCCTTTTATCGGGCTTGGGTTTTTACTATGTCTGACACGTATACCATCAAGCTATACATGCACTTCATTCCACACGTACACAAGGTTTGCTGGAGGAATTTAATTCCATTAATCTAGTCGTTGGGTGGTGATTTATGGCGGACAGAGTTACAGGTGCATCGGCGCGGAACTTGCGGTTAGCCCACCACTGTTGATAAATGACCCCACCGCTTTGTGTGTGTTTAAATCTACACACTGACAAGCTACGAGGGGTGTGGCGGCTCATATACGGGCTGTATGTGGAACCTGCAGTGGAGTGGAACTGATGCAGCAGTATGTGCATTTGACGTTATATCCATGTGTATATGCTCGAACGCCACAGAGGGATTACGTCGTATCTGCTATTCATGCAGAATTTCAGAGAGTTGCCACATGGTGAAACCATGGCAACGCGCATCAAATACATGCTGTAGGAGAGGGAAGCGGCTTATGTGAAGGAAATTAAAACAGTGGCAGGATCTCGGGAAATCTCAAAGATAAACGCAGTTAGGACGTATTTGCATTTCTCGTAGCAGATCTTTGCTGCAAAAGCTATAAACTCTTACCAGACGCTTGTAGCTCTCAAAACCTGCTTTGCACATATTCAATCATCTATCTATGCCAGTGACGTATAGTGATGAGAACAACAATTAAATCCTCTTCCATCAGATGTCATTAAAGGTGCAATAACACTCTTACTGGGTAATTAACGGCGCCGATATTCAGCATTTTAACGAATATCAGCATCAGCCATTTTGAAGAATCATACTGCCGATAATAGATCCATTCAAAAAAGTGTTGGGGGGGGGGGGGGGGGCTGGGGGTTCAGGGAACTAATTATTAAGATTTTCACAGATGCTGCTGACCCTGAGAACTCTACGCAGTTTCTGTTTTGTTTGAAATTAAAACAAAGACAAGTAAAATTGTATTACTTCAGACATTTTGAAATTTTAGAAAACAATAGGGAGCTATTTACGTCAGTTTTTATTCAACTTTTGAAGACAAGCTACTGCCCCTGGGAGATCCCTGAACTTTTTGTTAGATTTTTAAAACAAAGATGTCTACTATTGACCAAGATTTTTTTTTAAACACCAATATTCTACGAACCCTAAAAGTTGTTCTAAAAACATCTCGTCGCTGCTATGTGAAAAACACTTATGTCCATTTTTGCCTTTTTTTAATTTTTTTTTCGTTTTTCTTTACATATTTATGTTTTTGGGGATGAAACTGAATGCAGACATCCTAAAAATGTAAAAATAATAGTAATAATAAATACATTTAAAATAAATTGGAAAAAATGGACATATGTGTGTGACGATATGCTTTAATAAAAAAAAAAAAAAAAAAAGAGCAGGAGTTTGTATTTTTTCAAATTTTAATGCCAATATTTTCCCTTTTAGTGAAAATGAATATCGGCTCCAAATATCGGTTATCGGCGTCCTTGACTACTAATAAGCAATATCGGCCCTGAAACAACAACATAACGGTCTATCTCTAGTTAAAAGTAACCCAAATTGGGTGAAATAGCTAACCCAGCATTGGGTCCAAAAGACTGTATTGTTATTAATCTTGCATGTTGCTTCTTTTCATCAGTTTCCTGCTTTAACAGCAGTTCGGGAAGAATAAATCCCAATTTAATTTTGAACAATTTAGATTTTTGGACGAATATGAAAATTTGGCTTAAGTAGTCCGACGCAAGCAGCTAATATGTCAATCCCTAAACCACACATGCCCAATGCCTATTGTCTGATAAAATATGCAAATGCAAAATTGAACCCTCTTTAGGAGCAATTTCACGCAGCTCCAGGAGAGGATTTCCGCATCCCACTGGCATTATCGGGAGCTATTCATTACATCTTAATGACATCCAGATGAATAATTGGACGGAAGGATGGAAGGACACGTGAACTTGGGACACATTGGCTTATGAACGCATCCTTTTACGAGCGCACACGCAGCTGACGGCAGGCTGATGATAGCAGTGATGAAACTCGAGATGCAATTGGTTACTAACGGATTTCACACTGGTAGAACGGTCCAGTTGTTGAGTATTTCAATTGTGAAACATGATAGTAGAGAAGAAGTGAGGCTGAAGGTTTGAATGCGTGAAAGTGCATGTCAGTCGCATCCTAGCAATATTTCAGACTTGTCATTAACAAAAGAGGATGTTTGAAAGTGTCCTACCTCTTCTGGTCTGTCTGATCTTGGGACTCAGCATGGTGGTCATGGCTCGTCCGCGCGCTCGCCTCTCGGCATGTTCGTGTACATCCAAGCACCCCCGCCCCTGACCGTCTCTCCCGCAGCCTCCTCTTCCTCTCTCTGACCTTCTGCAGTGCGGCCGCCAGCTGGGGGTTGGGAAAACAAGGGAGGGGAACGGGACCAGAAAAGAGGGAGGGACTGGATGGGGAGGAACTACCCTTTTTTTTCTCTCTCTCTCTCGTTCTATGCACACACGCCCAGTGGCCTCAACCCCTCCCTGCTGAATTATTCATAGTGGTGCATCCGCCTTGGGTGGATGGAGCTTTTTGACAAAATATACCTGAGCAAATGTAATCCAGATTTTAGGTTCCATCTTCTGCAAGATTGAATTATTTCAAAGTAGAAGGGAATTGAGTGTGTGTGTGTGTGTGTGTGTGTGTTGGGGGGGGGGGGGGGGGTGTGTCATGTGGCAGGTGTCACCACCCCCTCCACCTAATTAAGACTTTCTGAGCTTGTCTCCCCCCTCATAATCACACCCCCTCCCCAATTCTTCTTCCTCCTCTATCATTTTCTCTCACTATTCTAAGAAGTCCATTTGGTCTCGCTCGAATTCCCTTCTTTTGTAAATCCGTTCAACCACGTTCCTAAAATACGCCATCCTGGCCACTTCTGGTTTTCCTCGAGTGACATTGCCTTTCGACTCAAAGTCAAATGTGCGGAATTCCCAGATGCTATAGTAATTACTTGCTCCAGGCATTCCAATGGCACAACACTGGAAAAGCAGTGGAGGGAAATATGCTTCCAAATGGGTCCGATAACATCCTGTCCCCTACAGCCAAAGTCTAAATTTGACACAATAGATGCAAAACAAATTGACATTTTGTTTTGCAAAATGTTTCCTTTTTTTTCTCGAAATTACAAAAGTTTGCTGGCATGTTTTTTTTGCCACATAAATGTCTCATACATTAGTTTTCACGGTTGTATCTTACATTGACGTCACCTAGTCAGAATGTATGGTGGAAATAAAAAGTCTGTACACCCCTATTTGAATTTGTGAAAATGTTTTCCACCATCAGTGTGACCTACAACCTTTACAACTTCATAAAAAAAAAAACATTGAAAGTGGAAGTAAAAATTAGCAATTGAGATGAGGTTGCACAAGTGTGCACACCCGCCTATAATGGGACGTGGTTGTTCAGAGAGTTAAAAGTTTAAAGTGCCTCTGATTAAAAGGGAAGTCAACCCTAAACATTGATTGGCAGTAATGTTGTATGTGACCTCACTAGTCTAAACATGACATTCTGATTAATATTACATTTGTGGAATATGAATTATGAAGCAAAATCCAGCCATTTTTAGCCATCTCAGGGGGCGGCCATTTTGCCACTTAATGTCGACTGAAGATGACATCACGGTTGCTCAGGGTTCAGGCAACGACCAATCACAGTTCACCTGTTTTCTGAAGCTGCGCTGTGATTGGTTACATGAGCAACTGTGATGCCGTTTTCACTCGACAGCAAGTGGCAAAATGGCCGCCTTTTGATATTGATCAAAACTCCTGGATTTTGCTGCTTGACTCATATTCCACTAACGCAATTGTTAACCAAAATACCGTATTTAGACTAGTGGAGCTGCATAGAACATATTGTTGTCAACGTTATGGGGGTTCACTTCCCCGTCGGTCCGTCCGTCCGTCTTCTTCTGCTTATCCGGGGTCGGGTCGCGGGGGCAGCAGCTTTAGCAGAGAAGCCCAGACTTCCCTCTCCCCAGCCACTTCAGCCAGCTCATCCGACGGGACCCCAAGGCGTTCCCAGGACAGCCGAGAGACATAGTCTCTCCAGCGTGTCCTGGGTCGTCCTCGGGGCCTCCTGCCGGTAGGACATGCCCGGAACACCTCCCCAGGGGAGGCGTCCAGGAGGCATCCGAACCAGATGCCCGAGCCACCTCAACTGGTTCCTCTCAACAAGGTTCACTTCCCCTTCAACTACAAATACATTTCAGATGTTCTAGTAGGCTTTTTTTGTGTGCTTTCTAGCAGATATCAGACTGACTGCTATTTTGAACTGTTCATAATTCCTTCCACCATGTTTCCGATTACATCACCCTACTGCCACGATTCTAGTGATTTGGTTACTTAGATTAGATCGATAGTCTAATTTGGATCCAACATTTCTTATCTCATAAAGGCTAGCAAAGAAACAACCACTAACTCACATATTGACAATTTAGACTAGAGTCTCAACTAGCCTAACAAAAACAATTTAGAATGTGCGATGGAGCTTTCAACCACGAACTTCAACATGCTAACCACTAGTGCACTATCCTAAAAATCACAAATAATACAAAACTGTAGTTTAAGGTGATTAGAAACACTTTTGTTCCCATAAGTCTGCCCTGTGCAGGATTTTCAAAAATATTTGAGTTTGTGGGATGTCTACATTTTCGACTCAAGTGGGTTTTCTGGTGTTGCTGTAGGCGCAGCTGTGCCACAGCAGCAGCAGCAGCAGCCAGCCCTCCTGCGCCAGTCGACACTGGATAATAGCCATAAGTCCTGCACTGCAATTGAATCAGAGCGGCCACAGCTGCTCTTATTACAGAGCAAAGAAGGAAGGAGATATCGAGAGGGTGGAGGGGTGTGCTTACATATGCGTGTGTGTGTCCTCTTTTGACATACAGGCACTAACACACACACGCACACAAAAGCCAACAAGCATCTGAAATGAAGCAGCACATTAGGACACACACGCACACACATGGCTCAAGCCCAAATCAAATGAGATTGAAAGATAGTGGTCACATGACGAGTAAAATGTGAGAAACTAGGATCAGGAAGAAAAAAAAAAGGATAATAAAAAGCTTTTAATGCCAGTCTGTGGGTTTCAAAGTCAAAGCGGTGTGACCACTCCATCCAGGGTGTGGCACTGAAAGTTGTTTGTGATTCTACCACCCAACTCAATGTTGTTTTTATCCCCTGTGGAAACGTTTTTTGGGGTGGGGGCGGGGAGGGACCACACAAAAACTTGCTAATAGTGTGGAGTTTAAATCGAAAAGGGATTTTTTTTTCCAGACCTCTCCATCCGTCTCCACTGACAACACAACTGCTTTCTCTCAGACCGCCAAGGCTCAAGGTGATCTTGAGCAACAGCCGTCGTCCCTGTCGAGCGGCGCCACAATAACAGCGAGAACCCGCTCCATTATCTGTTCACCACTGAAGCCAAATAACATCACTGAATTGGAGAGAACCTTTTGAAATATTGAAACAGGATGATTAAAATTTCATCGGGGCAGGGAGGGGCCGTGTTAAGACAGGCTGGTAGAGACGAGGGGGTCTGGATGTTGAAGGTGCGACTGTTGACTTAGCGTTATTTATTAATTGGGCATGACTGGCTGCAGTCGACCTTTTTATTCATCTGCCAACACACCAAAAATGAATACTATTGGATGTTTGCGTGATTAGGTGACGGTGAATATTCATTATGTCACAGTTTTTCTATATTTTAGAACCTGTATGTGACGGCTAAAGTGGTATGAATGATTACATTTATTTTGACTTCCTGTGGTTAACACCTACATCAACAACAACTCATTTAGATTTAGACAGATTATGAATAACATCACATATGTGGCATTATATCAATCCAATATTTTTTTTATAGCATGTATAAAAATATTTAGCCCACTAATGAGCATTCAATTACACTGTTAATCAATAAATTAATAACGCCCATCTAGGCAGTGTATCAACAACGCCAGTTGGCATCTGACATCGTCCTAAGAGTCAGATGTTGACTGAGTTGGCAAAGAGTTGGAAAAGTTGGACCGGAGAGATGAAGAACCCTTATAAACTAGTTTAGCGCTAGCCGCTGGCTAGCTGTTGTGACAGAACACAGCTAGATTAAAACCGGTACCAAAAGCAAACAAAAAAAACAAAACAAAAAAAAACTGTATAGCGTCAACCTACTAATGCAGTTAAAAAATGGTGAAATAAACGATCTGCATTCAGTCACCATCTCACTCTCGCCTTGCCATTAAGACAAAGAAAGTTATGCGATGGCATATAACGAGAGTACTCTGACAGACTAAGGGGACACAAAGTAGACAGGTGTTGCTCTTTAACCCCTTTTAGCAACCCCCCCCCCCCCCTTTGTCACTGACTATTAGGGCATGGACATGACTTCACCCACCAATGCAATGACAGCTGACAGGATAAGCAGACTGTGACAAACACACTATAGATGGCAATAGTCTGCATTGGCATTTTTTTTTAAATGTTAAAACAGTCGTTCTCAACCTTTTTTCAGTGACGTACCCCTGTGAATTTTTTTTTTCTTTCCCCCAGCCAAGTACCCCCTAACCAGCATTTCTGATTGGTTTCTTGAACTATTTGGAAACATTATTAAAAAAAAAATACAATTAATTTAATTATAAATAAAGAAAAATTACCAATTTAAAGTGTCATCTTCTGAGCTCATAGTAAAGCTCTGTTCTCCAAAAGAAATAATTAACAGAATTTTAAATAAATTTTTCAAGTGATTGACAGGTGTATCAAGGTGGCATAATGACAAGTTGGATCAAACCATTCTGGTATGGGGGAGATGCTGTTTTTTTACGACACTGAAATTGAATAGCCGACTGAATATAAAATTCATTTTATGAATTTTATATATATATATATATATATATATATATATATATATATATATATATATATATATAAAAGAAATATTTACATTTACTTTTTAAACATATTTTAAAATCTCATGTAACCCCTGGGGTGCCTTCAAATACCCCCCTTTTAGAACCACTGTGTTAAAATGTTGCCCAAATCTTTTCATTGCCAAAGCGGTTACTAATTCACCTTTGTGCATTAGCAATGTTAGCATACTGTACAGTATTTACAAATGAGGAGTTACATTAATGGTAAAAAAAAAATCACACTGCAGAAAAGCTTGCTAATACTTAAGATAATGAAAGTGACTCTTTTAGAGAGACATACCACCACATGACAGATGAAACTTTAAGATAGTGCCGCTTTTGCTTTGGACTTTCTAGTCTCATTTCCGACAGTCCAATTTGGCCTCTCAGCCGATAACGGAAACAAAGGCGGGTAATTAAAATGAATTCAATTCTATTTGTGGCCACAGGCTTGGCCGCCGCCGCACTTTTATTCATTCTGCCCGCCCGTGTGTATTTAGGCGACTGGCAGACAGAGCGAGAGAAAGTAAGTCGGATGGGGAGCAGACTAATGGAATAGCTGAGTGGAAAGCAAGGAAGAACAAAAAGACAGTCCATCTATTTGTGTGTGTATAGCTGTGAATTGATTTTCAATAGCAGCGGCAGAGTGCATGTATCCGGGAGCATTGTGCAAAGAGCATTAGATTGTAAAGGGACCCCCAGCAGGTTGCGGGGTCAACCAAGGTCTTGGTTTATCACTGATTTGTATTCAAGGTGAGATGTGGTCAGAGCTGAAGGCTTGAATATTTTGAATATAATGGAGGGAAAAAAATCAGAGTACATGAAATTGGACGTTTGACTATCCGCAGGCTTCCTCTGTCACGTTTCGCTGTAACAAAAGGTCAGACTCACAGCTCGGCTGAGTCAATATCAGACGGCTTGCATCCTAATGAATGTATCTGATGAGATCTTATTTCTGTCCACTCAGCACTCCTCAGCTCAGCCATGTGGTAAAAGAAAAAATTACAGTGGGTGGTGAGGTTATTTGCACTTTTTCCAAGTCTTATCGACCTCTTGCGAGTCACAAGAAATTGGCGTGAAGGGAGAATTGATCATCTCCTGGAAATAAGTGTTAAAGCAATCAACAGATTAGAAACTGCTTTTATCACCTTGACATTGAAGCTCTCAATTATTCATGGAAATGGATTTATATATTTCTACTTCTACCTAACAAAAACAATTATTTATTTTAATTTCCTTCCAATGTTAGCTAGTTAATCATCTTGCTCACCAGAAGTCTTTGCAGCCCTCTAGTGGACACAAATTGATTTTCTGCTGCTTGAGGGTTATATGGGGTTAGGGAAAAGGCAGGCACAAATGCAATAATTCACAAAACACATATTTTCCTAAATAAATGCAGAATTTCTGCAGGTTTAAAGAAGCCACATTAATAAAAAAGAAAAAGAAAAAAAAAGAGGCTAAATATTATAAAACACTATTTTAAGAACATTTGTGAAATGTTGGCTACACTACTAACAATATGCTGGTGTATAATATAAATAGAATATTGTACAAAAGCCAATTATTTTAGTAGATCAATTCAAAAAGGAAAACTAATTTACATTCACTAAACTCAAAATATTTTACAGCCCACCCAATATATACAAATATTTATATACATATTCATATTTAACATTCTGATTTACTGAGATGGTGACTAGTAGTTTTTAATTAGCTGCAAGTTATCATCAACAAATATAAACAAAAGAAAAAAAATCTTGTATAATACATCTAACAGGAAATACGCTTTTTGCATTGAACTACAGTAATGAAATAAATTATATATAATCAAATTTATTGATATGCACCTGTAAGTTTGATGATTGATTGCAGCCTTATTTCAAATTTGTCAAAGTTTTCCAAGACAATATTGATGTTCATTGAGGACTTTGAATTTTATAACATTTAAACGGTAGATTTTAAGGTTTCATTTTTAAGGATAATTTGGGCTTTAATTTTGGAACATCAAATTTAAATATTTTTAAGAATCAGCAGAGGTTGTGGTATATATAGTATATATAGCCAAATTTAAATATTTTTAAGAATCAGCAGTGGTTGTGGTATATACAGTATATATAACCTTTATCGGATTATGTAAGAGTTCAGTGACTATAATCACCAATTATCAAATCAACACAAATATTGTGAACACTAAACCATTTCAATGGCCACATTTTTCTGCATGTTATCCAACAGGGACCATCAAAGTGTGGTACAAGAATCAATAGTGAGACAAGTGCTCTCTCTAGTGGTATGCGAAAGAATCACTGCCGCAGTACAGTTAAGTTGTATTTCACTTTCAAGTTCAAGTTTTTTTGTTATTGTTTTTTAACATTTTGTTAGATACAATTTTTATTGAAATTTAAGTGCATTTTAATTACATAATTGTTGTACAGTTTATATACCTATATTTAAGTGCAATGTTATTGAAACAGCATCTTTTTTAAGACTGTCTTTCAACATTAAAAACACTTTCAGTGATAAATCCTGTCTCATTTTTGTTATGAAGACTTGAGCCAAGTATGTTTTTGTCTTTATTTTCATGTTAGTCATTATGATAGTACTTTGAGAATTCTGTATTTTTGAGGTAGTACTTGGCAAGCAAACCACAGGCATACAGTATTAAGGCAGCGATACACATTGATATTCAATTTGTACTTTACGCTTTGCACTGCTTGTGGCAGTCCTTCTGTAGACTCCTTGACTAGGTAGCTTCTTTATCACGGCTGACTCAGGCCGCAACAAAAGCATCCTAGGCTCCTAAACGCCAGCTGTGCCATTTAGCTGCTACTGTGGTCAAACCTGCATTTAAAGAAATGGCTGCCAATACTAGTCTGGATTTAAGTAACTCTCCACTCGCATGACTGGCACTGCAGCGTCTTCCATCATTTCGATTGCTTCTTGCAGCTTCTTTTTCTCTGCTTTGCAATTATTGAGGCAGTCTTTGCATAGGTCGCACGCATTAGCCTTGAAAAACTTTCTATTTTCTATTTTATCTCTCTCGTCAATTGGGGGCGGAGGGAAGGGATTTCTGTCCAGGTTGACTTTTTTCAGATTGCGGAGGTTTGCAATACACCTTGGCACAGAAGTAAATTTGTTGTCAGAGAGACCGAGGTAGATAAGCTCCTTTAAGTTACCGATGCCTGTGGGAAGCATTTGAAGCTGATTGAGACCCAAGTAGAGCTTCTGGAGGTTCTGCAGCATGCCGAGCTCCTTGGGGACTTGCTTTAGACGGTTATTGCACAAATTCAAAACGACCAGGTTCCTCAGGAGGCCCAATGTCTGAGGGATCTCCTCCAGCTGTAGTCAAAAACAGAAAGTTGTCACATGTATGGACCTGGCAATTTTCTCACCAATGGTGATGATTTGACAGTATTTGTGCAATGTCACGCTTGCTTACATATTTGTTTTATTTTTTTTAGATAAAATATGAGTTGAATAAATTAAGGATTTAAATTTTTAAAATGAATAATTAAATACAGTACTCAAATAATGTCAGAGTCAAAATTTGTAAGTTGTTAGAATAAGAGACAAAAGGTAGATGGAAAAAGTGTTTTAAAATACCTAAAAATGCCCCAAAAAGTGACCATAAAAAGTCCCAAAAGATCCAAAAAGAGAAGAAAAGTACCATATAATGTACACAAAATTTCCCCCAAAAAGTCAGAACATTTTTTTTTACTTAAGGCAGAAAAGAAAACATTCAAAAAGAAACCATAACATGTCCAAAAAAAGAAGGCAGAAAATTACCATAAAATGTCTTTTGTATTGCCAAAAGTCAGAAAATTTATTATAATTTTTTTTTTTTAAAAAAAAGGCAGAATTTTTTTTCAAAATATAACTATAAAATGGAAAAAACAAATATTGAAAATAATCACGTAATGTATGCAAAATAGCCCAAAAAGTCAGAAAGTAGATTTTTTTCAGTCAGGAAAGAAAAAGTTTAATAATTAACTATATAAAACATCCCAAAACAAAACAAAAATAACCCAAAATAATCATATAATGTTCACAAAATTGCTAGCAAAAAAGGGAGAAAAAATAAGAAAAAATAGCCATGTCCAAAAATGAAGAGGAGAGGCAAAAAAGTGCCATACGTTTTGTTCGTCACAATGTTCAAAGATTTTGCGGCTCCAGACAGACTTTTTTTTTTTTTTTTTTAATATTTATTTGGCCTAAAATGGCTCTTTTGACAAAGGTTGCAGACCGCTGCACTGGGTGATCGATTCACTGATATAACACCTACTGTAGACACCATTCAAGGCTGAAATTGTTAAACATACACTTTGTGTGTTTTAACGCTGGAATTTTAACATTCCAATTACTGCTTTGATGAGAAACATAACCCCGTATTGTACTCACATAGTTGCTGTGCAGGTCCAAAACTTGCATGTTGATGAACTCATGCATAAAGTCAGGAAGGCTGATGATGAGGTTCCTGCTCAAGATCACTTCATCCACTCGGAACAATTTATGGATGCTTTCTGGCACTGCTTCGAAATATTTGAAAGCGAGATTGAGGCGCTGTCTGCCGTCCGGCAGCAGCTGAACGCAATTTATGGCCATTTGTGAGGTGAATGCCTTGCTTCGTGTAAGGACGATTTTCTTTTTCTTGGCGGGCATGCTTCTGCAAGGTCACGTGAAAAGCCTGTCAGTCAACTCAACTACTAATTACTTGTACACATATTGTCGTAAAATAAATAATATTTAATTAAAGGGATACTTGGCTCATTTAGCCATTTTCAGCAGTTAGAGGTTAATATTTTGTCTATATTGAATTTAATAACTTAATTATTTTTCATGTACATTTAATAACTTTAAAAACAAATTTTGCCACTTGCTGTTAGCTGAAAATGACATCAGGTATGCCCACAGGTAACGACCAATTGTGGCTCAAGTCACATGACCAAACCCAGAAAACAGGTGAGCGGTGATTGGTCGTTACCTGAGCTCTGAGCAATTGTGCTTCTAAAGGAATTAATTGTACATGAAAAATGATGAAATTATCCAAATAATTCTAGACAAAATAGTAACTTTTTATTGCTGAAAATTGCTAAATGAGACAAGCGTCCGTTTAAAGATTTGATATTACAGTATAATTCGAATTATTTTTTAGCCACGTACTTTCAGAGTGTGTAAATTTACCATCAACCAAGAGGTTTCTTACCAGCATTAAGATGGCCTCCAAATGAACAAAATGGTCAGCGTCTTCAACTCTGCTGTCAAACTGCAAATGACATAAAAAGACAACCTTGAGTGTGTTGTTTAGTTATTGTGTGCCTGATGTCATGAACAAGAATTGCTTTTGTTTTCATGTGTTTCCTAGCAACTGTTGCAGGTGTGATTGAGGAACACTATGTGTAAATAGTGGCTTAAAAATCTGACACCGTTACTGGGAAAATTCAGTTCCTGATTAGGAAAATATTATCTTACATTTTAAACAATATTACAATCTAAATGAAACTTGAAAATTTAAATGAAACTACTAATTATTTTACTTACATGTGAAATAATTTGTAGTGTTCTGCAGCTCTGAGGGGACCAAACAACTGCGATTCCTGGAATTTCTTTGCCTGGCATTGAACAAAAACAGAAAGTTGAGCAAACACAAATTGGATTAATGGGATCTTAAAACACGGCCAGAAAATGACTCCCAAGTAAATCACAGTTAAATAAATTGTCCTCTTAATCTATTAAGGCTGGTGCAATGTCACTGTATTGGGCATCAATCAGTCTAAGAGTGTTAGATATATTTCTAAACTACATAGCTTTTCAAAATGTAGAAAAAAAACATGTACAAGTACTTTTTTGTACAGAACAACCCAAAGTTGGGTAAAATTGACCAAGTTAGTGGGTGGTCCAATTTTTGAGCCAGTATTTCCATTGATTTATTTAACAAACTTGTAAATCTTTTTATGGACATGATTTAAATTTGACCGACAGCCTAATCCATTATCCTCACTGAACACATTCATTACACAAAATACTAACATTTTAACATGCTTTATGTGTCTCTGTTCAAAGGTTTTTGTTTTTTTCCTGATTTAATTGCTTGGTTAAATTTGACCTGGGTAAGCTGTAAGGGTTAAAAAATAAATAAATAAATAAATAAATAAATAAATAAATAAATAAAAGACTTGGCCATGTCTGGAGAAGTGCAGTTTGCGTTTAAGTTTCCAGTCTGACCCAGTTTCCATCATGAATATGATTCCGCTACTACACAAACATATCTCTTTCTTTCTCTCTCAGGCACACAGACACAGTCACCAGCATGAGTTATGGTATCACTGTGTTCAAACTTACAAAATAGAAAAGTGGAACTACTGTAGCCTCCAAATAATTACTTGAAAATATAATTTATATATTCCGAATTTAGAGTTATTAGAAATTCGTACTCACACTGCCGTCCGCTTTTTATTAGGCTGTGTTGACCATTTGCCGGTCTTCCGAATTAATCTCACGTGGCTAAAGCTAACTAGCCTAGGAGGTGTAAACGCCTTTGACGCCAAACAGACAAAGGAATACAGACACAAACTAACTAACGGACCCACCTAACTAGATGTGGTTAAAGGCGTGAGAAGCGCTGGTGACGTAAAATTGTGAGTGTTCATCTTTTGTTTGGCCACGAAATGTTTTTAATTCAGTCACCTTAAGTGCTTTAAATGTGTGACGTCTTAGCGCAGCTTTCTCGTTTAGGTGGCTGTGTTCACGGACACCAAAAAAAGTTGCACATTTCAATACGATATGTAAATAAGTACTGTACTTAAGTAACAATTTTCAGGTATTTGTACTTCCATAAGTCATTTTTTAACAGCTTACATCTAGTTTCTCATTCAGCAACAGTACAAAGTATCCAAACTATAGAATAAAAGTTAAATAAGAATACATTATTCCCCCCTTTTAATTGTTCACGTTGTGCGCAATACTCAACCCATCTAAACATTGAAATAACCTTGAAAATAATTCTAAAATGTGTTTTAATACCTTATTTTTCCGTTTTCTCCGTTATTGTAGTCGCCCCGCCTCCCACTCCCTGTTTAATGTTAATTTGTGTAAATTACAACAAAACTGTTTCTTATAACAGCTGTTTCCTTTAAAGTGCAAATCCTCGTGTTGAAAACAAAACTGTTTCTTATAACAGCTGTTTCCTTTAAAGTGCAAATCATCGTGTTGAAATGAGGTGGGCTGTTTGCTATGACGTGATCCGTGATCGTCATTTACATCTTGGGAGTAAAACGGAACGTTACGTGCCACACACAGTGACATCATTTTACCACCAGATGGCAACATATTTCACCAAAACACTTTTAGTGCGCTTTTATCCTCATACATGCTGTATAAAGTTCAACAAATATTTATTATGAAGCCTTTGACAAAAAAAAAACAAAAAACGATCTCTACCCATAATTGACCTACCTTTAAAGGAATTTGAAAATAAAATACTTTACTGTACACTACAGTATTAGTTACATCACTCATGTTCTGTGTTATAGTAGGTATAGCTTACTGTCAGTAGTAAGTAATTTTTTTTGTTTAAATAAAGCTTTACAAAATCGTTGACCAAACATTTGCATGTCTCGGAACTAAGTAAACAATTATTAATAATGGTGATTACCTCTTCTGTATCCACTCACAACATCATTGGTTGGTTATTGGTGACAATTTCATCAACAATTATAATATTTACACAGTTTAAATGTACTTATTTATGTCATGTATTAAAGCGACTAATAGTAGCTGCCACATTTGAGTGCGCACACACAAAAAATAAAATAACAAATCTTATTCTTGAGCCTTATCCCGCTCATGATCAACATATGAATTCCTCCACAAGGCCTTTGTAACCGAGCAAACTATTGTTTATGCCTTTTGAGTCCAAACAAACAACTTAAGTGGGCTGAAGAATTATAGCCTGCTGGACATGTTTCGGAATGCAGGCACCATGGACGCAGACCTTGTGTTTGTCAAAGCTTCAAAATGCTTGTGGCTTTCCCGCCCTCAAACTATATGCCTGGTATGTTGTCTTTCCTTCAGTCGTGGCCGTTTCAGAAGGCCAGATTCCTTTTTGCGGACGCTTGTTCGCGTTCCAGTCGGGGATGCTGACCATTGACGACACAATATTTATAAAAGAAAGAAAATGGAAGAGCCTCCATTTGCATTTGTCAGATGCCTGCCTGTGATAAATGTAGGGGGGGAAATGGGCCAGTAGTCATAAAATCTTTAAGAACTTTTTTTTTTTTTTTTTTTACTTGGCTCAAAAAGTCATTGTGCATATACAGTATGATGTAATTGATATTACAGAATCTGTTTCTCTTTAGTCTACTTGGCCTTGAGATCCACGAAAAACCATCTTAGCAATGGCAGACAAATAAATCTTCATAGTGAAATGCTTCATCAGTTCATGCGGGTCCATAACAGCCAAGTGTGAGGCAACCCCCCCCCCCCCCCAAAAAAAAAAGACCTAACACTTTTATCTGAATGTTACAAGTATGAATGAAGTTTGTTTTTATCTAATAGCAACAACAATGCTATTTATTAGCATGCTGATAGCGCCTCCTGCGTTAGCATTTAGCTAACAGTTAATTTGGCGAAATATACAATGTGTATGTGTATTATTTTTTGTCAGTTTTACTGTAAACCTCAACTTGGCGTGTCAATAAACAGCTTGAACGAAGCAAACATTGATTCTTTTCGAAGAACTGTTTACTATGTGTCAAACTGCCCACCGCATAGTTAGCTTGCACAGAATATTAGCGATAATATATGACAGGCACTGATACACCCCTACTCTTCATATTTGGTGTTTGTCTGACCTCATTTTAGTTGAGGTAAAGAAATAAAAGTTGTGTTGTTCCCAGGATTAAACACGATTGTCCTCTATTGGACACTGTTGTCCAGTGTTTCCGAATTTGTAGCCTGTCTCTCCATCTTGTGATTTAGTTCTACGCTCTCATTATGTTGGTTTGTTTCTGCTCAAGCTGCGCATTTGTGCAACCACACAGGATATGCTGTTTGTGTGAATGGGAGGAGATGATGACATGAGACATAATGGTTGTTGAGACATGCAGCGGTTTCGTCTCTAACAATAGGTTTTGTTTTCCTCTTTTTAAGCGGTGACATCACTTGTTTATAAGTGAGGGGATGTCTGCAAAGTCCGCTGTTTTGTCCTCACACGTTTGACAGCGCTTTGTCAGATATAATCAGTTCCTCACTGTTTAAAATAAATGCAGAACTTGGCATTGCTTCATGCACGTGTCAGCGTCTTTTTTTCAGAAATAATTCAGCGGGCGTACTGTTAGTAAACCTAACACTTATCTCCCCTCTCATTGCTTTACCACACGCCCTATGCCAGCATGGAGATAACTGAAACATTACTTAGGAAGTAAAATTGTATTCGAAACTACCTTTCTAAAAGAAATATAGTATAAAAAATGTGATCCTAATGCGATTAAACTTAAATCAACGTTATGCATGATGTATTCTACTGAATAATACTTGTGTTGGATATGTAGAATTTCCACATTGCAAATCTTTTTATGCATTTCCTGGCCACAGCCACTTGGATTGCATTGAGACGCAGCACCACTTTTAACCAAATTGCAGTCGGTTATTTGAGATTTGCCACACATGGGACTCATTTTCCTGTCAGGGGGGGGGGGGGGTTGCTATTAAATTATAGCATAATAATAAGAAGGTGCTATGAGACGGTGTAGCTTAAAGTGTTGACAGTTAAACGCCAAATAATAAAATGCAATGTAGCTAATAGGAATGGGGATGGGGGGAATAGGAGTAATTTAAGATACAATCTGTTCAGGGTTGTGCCCTTTTGAGGGACCAGAATGTTTTTACAATGAGAGGTGAAGAAAAGGTGGCGCTGTGGAGTGAGTCGTTTTTTCAACAAAGCATACCTTGCTTTATTGACTCTTTTACAACATACATTACAAAACAAGCAAGGAAAAGTAACAATTGGGGCTATACATACTTCATCTGCAAAATATTGAGGTAATAAATCAAATAAGAAGTGTCTTCTTATTGCACTTCCTCCCTGCTGGATGTTAAAAAGAATACACACTTTTATGCTACCCTCCATATGCAGTTCACAATCAAATTTTCAGTTACAATGAAAATTAAAAAAATAATAATAATAATAATATGTGCGTGATACATGCTTTTAGTTAAAAACACAGACATAGTGACCCACTATTGGATTTTGAGAAGCAGAGAGGCCCAAATCACACACATGGTCCTTGTTAGGTGATCCCCATTAAGGGCATTGTGGTTTGGAAGAAACTTTACATTTCACAGTTTGAAACGACATTTGAAAAAGGTTTCTGCTCACAACTGGATGACAGCATTTATTAATTCGATCCATTGTCGAAAACAATACACACACTGAACTTGGAAGCATATTGCATTCACTTGAAAAATGAAAAACTCTCAGTTTTTCTGACAATTTTTTTTAGGAACTTCATTTTTGTGTGTATTTTTTTCCGTTTTTCTGATTTTATTTCATGTCATTAAAATATATTCAAAAAAACAGGGGGAAAAATACTCAAATTACTCAGAAAAACAGGGCAAAACTTATTTAAAAAAAAAAATCCAAAAAACAGCACCAGGTTCTGTTTTTCTGAGTAATTTCTTTATTTTTACCTCTAAACTACAAGTAACTTGTTGCAGACTCGCTAATGGCGGACACTATCATGCCAATCATTTGATCATGTTCGTTTACTTACCTTAACTGAGCCAGTAAGTGATACAGTTGAAGGTACGTTGAGGGTATGCGGAAAAGTGTCCGTCATTAGCGAGTTCATGAGGTACAAAAAAAAAAAAACTCAGAATTTTTTTTCTCTCCTGTTTTTATTAAATATTTTTTTGCCCTGTTTTTCTTGAATATTTT
Organism: Vanacampus margaritifer; assembly: GCF_051991255.1. NCBI lineage: Eukaryota > Metazoa > Chordata > Actinopteri > Syngnathiformes > Syngnathidae > Vanacampus > Vanacampus margaritifer. The sequence goes on from NC_135449.1 coordinate 10,829,339, forward strand.
TTTCTGTTTTTCTGAGTATTTTTTCCTGCTGTTTTTCTGAATATTTTACTCCTCCCCTTTTTTCAGAATATTTTTTATGACAGAAAAAAAAAATCAATAAAATAGCAAAAAATATTCAGAAAAACAGAAAAAAAATACACCAAAAAGTGGAATGCGTTAAATGTCATCGGTTTTCATAAATATACGCTCACGTTTGGAAATGTTTGTCATATTGTGTTGAGGCACTGAGTAAAATCATAAAGTTTGATTTGAAGAGCTCAAATCACATTATATTCAGTGTAAAGCTAATGCTACACATTCGAAACATTGCTAAAGGCTGTAACATGCATGCCAGGCCACTAGTTGGCAATGCCACTTTAACATGCAAATGCAAATTTTCACAACGGTCTTATTAGAGTAAACCGACATAGACATAATAAAAATAAAAATAAAGTTAATGTAGTTAATTTATGACGTTTTAGTAAAATTTGCATGCATCCAGTAACAAAAAAAAATATTGGAATTTAAAAGGTGCCCAACTGCATTGATTACACTATTCCACTTGATAGTGGAAGCAGTGGGGGAGGAGAAAAACTGTGGTGCCTTTGCGTCTGGGTTTCAAATTCAGTTGCTGCTTTTCCATGCCTCAATCCAAAGACTGAAATGGAAATAAGACACCAAAGCACTTTTACACTGTGAGACTAGCACAACGTGCTTATCACAAATCCAAAGAAAAACGTATGGTCTGAAGTAATCAAACACATGTTGCTGTCTGTTGGTAGTTCTGCCAGATTTACAATATTTGCCTTTTTGCGTAGTTTATCGCACACGTAGCTGCAGGCCTGTATTTTCCAGTGTGCGCATGTCGCTGTTAAATTGACTGTTAAAACACAAGATGAAAGCATCTGACAAACTTGACAGTGCGAGGGTTGCAGTCTAAGGGCTAATCGCTACTTTATTATCAACTGTCTTGAGTTGTGGTGAGTGTAAATTGCAGTGTGGCACACAAAAACAGACGGCGCACAGATGTTGCGTGGCGATATAAGGCTGGGGACATACTGGAAGCAAATCTCATGAATTACATTAGGTCACACGCTTGTCGCGAATGAGAAACAGCCATTAGAAGTAAAAATATATCAAAATAGTTTGTAGTTTGTGTCTGGAGCCACAAAACATTTGACGATTGTGATGAAGGGAACAGTGTGTTAGTGTCTAAAGTACTGAGGATCCAAGAGCTAGTTAGATCTGCACCACAACACAAAAATATACAGCATCCAATACTTTGACCTTCATTTTATTCCACCATTGTCTTTCGTTTTTGGAATAAAAATTTTTGGTGTGTAATTTTTCATACATTTTTATACTTTTCTGCCTTTCTGTCATTTTTGTCATTTTTTTGGGACATATGGTAATTTCCTGCCTCTCCCTTTTTGGACATTTTATGGCTATTTTTTATTTTATTTTATTTTTTACTTTTTTGTGTGACTTTTTTGCCATAAAATTTCTGACATTTTTGGTAATTTTGCAGCTTTCTTCTTTTGTTTTTGGACATTTTATAGATGGAGCATTTTCCTTTCTTTCTTTCCTCCTTTCTTTCTTTCTCTTAAAAATAAAAATAGACAATTTCCAGACTTTTTGACAATTCCAAAAATATTTTTATTGTAATTTTATTCCTTTACAGACCCCTGTTATATGGGGTACACACATGCCGACAGTCGGGCCAAATTTGAGCATTTTCCTTTCCTTCCGATCAAAGTCGGCAATAGATTAGGCAGAATTGTGTTATTCTACAATTATGCTAACTTGATCAAGCTAACAGCTACATATGTTTGTTTTTTTTAAACTTTAATGCTAATTTAAGACAGAACGTTTAACTAGTTTCATGCCTGATAAACTGACATGAGATAACCTATTATAGGGTACACACATACCCACAGTCGGGCCGAATTTGAGCATTTTTCCTTCAGCAATAGGCTAGGCCTAATTGTGTTATTTTACAAATATGCTAACAAGCTAACTAGCTAGATATGCCTGTTTTTGAACTCTTAATGCTAATTTAAGACACAACATTTGGCTAGCTTCATACCTGATGCACAGACATGAGAAGTTCTTCCAGGGGGTAAACACATTTCGACAATGCTAACTTCATCATGCTAACTTGCTAGATGTTGCTCTTTTAGAACTCTTAACGCTAATTTATTTTCGGGTAGCTTCATACTTAATGCACAGATTAAATAAGTCAAATGCCTCTCTGAGAGCATATCCTGAGCAATTATCCCATGTTATATAGTGTAGGTGCCGCTATGTGATAATGAATAGAATTTCTAATGTTATCTACGGTGTTTGTGTCGTGCCGTACGTCTCGAAACAAGTCAGTCAATATGCTGCCTTATCCCAATGTAAACGTGACCATCATTGCCTTGGAAGGCTTCATTACAAAGTGAAATCAAAGTTTGTATAAAATTATGTACAGTAATTTCAGATCTGAACAACAGACTATAAATAAGAAAACTATATTTACATAAAGACAAAATTAGGAGAGAAATGTTGCTTTTCATAGCTGCTGTTCACCAAAAAGTATCTGAGCATACACCGTGCCATTTTGCGACGCCTTTGCTTCCGGGATCGGCTTCACCAGATCCAACTCTGCGTAGGTCAGATTTTCCTCCACTATCTTTGGCTGAGGATTTGAAGACAGGGTAGAGGAAATTAGTATAATGGAGGATATATAAAGACTATTTGCCGTGTATTGTGTCTTGTATACAACACAATGGCCACTAAAAACAAATAGAAGTGATTACTGGATGGTTTCCAATCATTTGGCATCAATAAAAAAGAGATCAGCAAAAGAGAACATTGTTGGAAATATGATTTGCACTCACCAAAACTACTTTCCTTGGTTGTGGTTTTAAAAGTTTGGGTTTCCTTGCTATGTCTCCAATGGGAACTGCAGGAGTGAAACAAAGGTTGTTGTTTTTTTCTCCCCTCCAATTTAAAACTGACAGCAAAAAGCAGAACAATAAGCTGTGGCTCCGAAAAAGAGCAACAATCAGCATTCTATGGTCTGAACCCCCCCCCCCCCCCAAACCATCAACGATTGCGGAGTCATGTGTCACCATCTTTCATATTTTAGTTGTCTATCAATTTTCCCAATGTGGGGAAAGAGCAACAGAGGGATAGATCTGATAGACAGCATTCCAGCTGCTAATTAACAAGTGCAACCAAGATGTGGTTTGCTTGGCTTGAGAACGTTAGCTTTAGTAGACAACGCCATTACTCAAGTTTATACTTGAAAATGCTGAATGTTTGCTAACCAAAGCAATTTTTTACTTCAATTAGGTATTTTTACGATTAACTAAAAGGGGCGGGAACAAGTGGAGGTCTTCTTAAAGGAATTTGATACCTTTTGCTGGTATCTCTGGAGGTACTTCCTCTTGGTAATCTCTGCTCCTTTTCTTTCTGTATCTCCTCTCCTTTTTGGGCAAGGCAGGAGACACACTGACCACACCGGTGACGGTTTCTCCTGAGCTACAGTGAAAAAACAACAACAGAAAATTACCATAATTCCACGGCATTTAGTTACTCAGCATTGTACCAAATTGAGTCTAAATGAACCAAATCCCAAAATATGGATAGTGAGAAAATAGGGGTGAAAGGCGATTACATTTTTTAATCGTAATTAATCTCATGACTTCAATAGTTAACTCACGATTAATCACAAATTTTATATCTGTTCTAAATCTACAATAAAATGTACAATAATTTTTTGGAGGGAGAAGTTTTCATACTCTTGTTAACATACTGTAAACATGGGAAAAAAATTAAACTAATGTAAATATGCCTGCATCTTTTAGTCATTGATACAGTTGAGTTAAAATTAAAAAAGATGTACTGTACTGTAAAAGACGAGTGTGATATTGATTTGAGTTAAGGTCATTTTTCTGCCACTAGATGGCATAACTGCATTTTTAAGACATTGGTGGCAGCTCAGTGCATTTTTTCTTTTCATATTAAGAGCTATCCAATCTTTAACATGAATTTGTGAAATACTGCACATTTTTTAAAATTGTAAAAAACAACTTGACCCCAGTCTCCACAAATATATGCATTATTATCAGATTTATCAAGACTAAATGCTGACGTGGACATTAATCACATGTTAAAAAAAATAAAAATAGTGAAGTTAAAGGAACTTTATATTAACTCAAAATGAACGCACTAATTTTGACACCCCTACTTGAAACATATCCATCCATTCTTGTTTATAATTGTTTGGGGAGTCTTACCTATTCCTTGAGCTTTTGACCAAATGGTAATTATCTACAAAGAAACAGTGAAGAGACAAAAGCTCAGTTAATTGCGAACTAGTTGAGTTGGTGACCATAGAGTTAAAGTAATGTAACATATGAGAGGCATCTTCTCTGTCTACTGACCTTTTAACCGCTGCTTCCTGTGTATACACTGGCAGGTTACCGCCACTGTGAACATGCACATGCACAGCAGGCCCACGGAGCAAATCAGTACAGCACAAAGGTAGACATCTGAAAAAAACAAACAAAAAAAAACAGAAGTTAAAAAGGGATGATTCTGTGTTTTATTTTAGGAAGACATGTATCCTTTGGGTTGGGCTATTTTTGACACACACACACTTTACAAGTACATTAACCTACCTTCAAACAAGCTCCACGGGCTGTCTTTGGCCTCGGTGGCTGGAAACACATGTACTACATGGGGGGAAAAATACACAGAGTGAGAAAAGAAAGATGTAAAGTCTATAGTCATCACTGTGGCTTCCTTGCTGCCAGACTAAATTTATTATTCAAACAAAGCTACTTTTAGCTCTACTGTGAGACTGGTATGACACAGAAAGGTGTATATTTGACTAGTGTAGCCTGTTAATATAGAGTGACCCTTTAAAAGTGATGTTGTCCTGGATAACCTTCAATATACTCAGCTGAAACTCCATCCACACATCCAATGTTACCAAATAATATATATATAATAATTTAATAAAGATTTAACAAATGACAGTGTTGTCAAATATATTTTCAAAGTGACATCACATTCATCACAATGATATGATCATATGAGATGATCTCATGAAGCATTACAAACAAATAGCCAATGATGCCACAGAGTTACATTAAAGCTGATGCTGAGCACTGCACACTGTTGTGGACCAGCTTGGTCCCGACAACTGTAACAATAATGGCACAAGGGACAATAGTTACACTTTGATCTCAAAATTGTGCCAATTTCTGTAAAACCATCATGATTAGATTGAAAGTATTGCAGCTGCTGCATGAGGAATCCGCATTTTACCACCAACTGCTTTGTAAACAGGCATTTTATAGACCCGTTCCTTGAACCCAAGGTAAGCCAATGCAAACTACAACTCATTTAAACGTAAATGTCATTGAGAAGCGGGTGGGTGAGGTTTTAAAATACACATAATGCTGTATTGGAATGTGATGTCAGGCTCTGATGTCATTATGTGTGTGGCTTTGGTGTGCGGCCACTTCTCTGTATATATTACTTTGAAGCCGTGAGACCGCCATATTACTCCTCCCAAGAAACGTTTCTCGGCATCAATCCTATACATTTACAGTATTGAAATTGGAGAGCATTTGAGACAGTACTTTGTAGAAACAGCATGATTTATGATGTTTTAAATTTGTTAAACATAAACAAGAGGACTTCAAAATTTGCCTTAAATACAGGTATAAATTATATGCTTAATGATGTTTACATCATCACATTACATCATCATTGTTTGATTTTTGTTAAACTTTTGAACTCTCTTTGTATTTATAAATAAAGATTTGTGCACATATTAATGATCAACATTAAGTGTCCTCCTTTGGGATCATAGTAAAACTGTTTTAAAAACCCCCAAGGCAAAAAAACAAACAAACCTGAATTTTAAATAAAGTTTTCAAGTGATTGACAGGTGATGTCAAACCATTCTAGTATGGAGGAGATACTGGAGTTTTAGAACACTGAAATTGAATACCCTTCTGAATATAAAATTAATTTTGTGAACTTATATTTTTCTGAAATATTAACATATACTTTTGAACTATATTTTAATATCTCACGTACCCCCTGGAGTGCCTTCACGTACCCCCATTTGAGGACCACTGGCCTAGGGAACTTAGCGATAAAAGAAAAAGGAGGTCTTCAAAGCAGCACATACCGTCCACTTGTTAACAAATAGTGACCACCCCGCCACAAAACCCCCACCCACGCCCCCCGGCCCTATACTAAGAGCCTGTATATGTCTAATCTATACTTATAGTTTAAATAGTAGTCTGCTCGCGAGTAAGAGTAAGATGACTGCCCTGTGGCTTCAACGGCTTGCATGGCGGGTGTATGGGCTATTTATTGGCTAACCAGTAATATATACATATCAGTGTGTGAGGCCAATAGCGCCAGTTTACATTAATGAAGGTTTCTGTATGTTCTTAGATGGTTATTACATCCCTACAGAGCTCAATAAAGATGTAGCTTGTATGACATTAGCAGCTAGCCACTCTACTACTAACTGCTCCACGTTATCAGTGTCTTTAACAGCTAATTTGATTGAGCTTATGTTCTCTAAACCATGGTCAAGAACAAGCTCACAACGAGAGAGTAAGAGTGTAAATTTGATTAAAAATGTTGTAATGTTGTGTAGTACTGTTAAATTAAAAAGTAGCTTGTGTAGCCAGTGTGTCAGCCACATGACATTAATAGCTAGCTCGTCACCCTAACGGCTCCACGTTACCAGTTTCTTAAACATGAACAAGAACAAGCTCACAAAGCGAGAGAAAGCGTACATTTGTTTAAAAAGGCTGTAATGTTGTGTACTGCTAAAAAAAAAAGGTGTAACCTATTGTATGTGGTTAGAAGTTTCACACTGTTGACGCTAATATACTCCCACTACTTGATTGTTTTTAGACAAAATGGAAGTGCAAGGTGATGGACAACACAATGGTCCAATTCGTAAGTATTCAAATACTTTTGTGTTGAGACTATTCCATGTTATGCTTGTTTTTTTTTTTAAACATGATATCACGTTTCAACAATGTCATAGGCCGCCGTTTCCGACGAAGATTAGGACGAGGAGCGCCAAATGTGGGAGCCCTCAGAGTCAATGTTTGTGTCTCCAACCAGGAGATCACAATTTCCTTTCAGGTGGTTCCAAGGCAAGCTGGAGATGCTAACAATGAAAACATTGTCAATGGTGCCAATACAGAAGAAAGTGAAGGGAATAGTGAAGATATTGACCAAAATCCTAGTAGTGAAGACAATAACGGTAATATTGAAAACAATGATAGCAATGCTAATATTGTAGAAATTGACGGAAATAGTGAAGACCTTGGCCATAATCCAAGTAGTGAAGACAATGATGGCAATATTGAAAACGACAGTGATGCTAATATTGAAGAAAGTGACAGGAATAGTGAAGACATTGATCATGATCCTAGCAGTGAAGACAATGGCAATATTGAAAACAATGACAGTGATGCCAATATTGACGGTGACAATAATGAAGACACCGTTGCCAATATTGAAGACAACGATGCTAATATTGAACACAATGACAGTGAAATCAGTGAACACAATGAAAGTGATGCCAGTGTCGAACACAATGAAAGCGATGCCAGTGCGGAAGACGGTAACAATGAAGCCAATGTCGAAGACAATAACATTGTTGCCAATGTTGAAAACGACAACGATCGCAATAATGAAGACAGTGAGGCATCATCAGAAGATAGCGTCAGCGACGCAACTAGCCAAAGTGAGGATTGCACCAGTGAAAATCCAGAATTCAACATTTCAATGGGCATCATGCCATTTCCACGCGGCAGTCTCGCACAGAACATTTTTGTCGAATTTCATGGAACAAGTACAGATGGCTTTATAAGCGACAATGCTGACAGTGATACTGACGTTTCATTGGAATAAAGTCTGCGAGACTGTGACAATATTGAAAACAATGGAAATGTTTTCAATAATATCAACGACATCAACGGGTGTGGCACACGTTCAGTTCTTAAGGACATTTGGAGTAAAGTGTGTAAAATGAGCCGATATACTGGCTGCAAAAGCAAAAGAAAATAAATAAACTAGACGCGGGGGTCAACATAATCCCGGATCATCATTCAAAAGATGACACAAGTTTCAAGTTTATTAGGATCCCCATTAGTCACCACCAAAGTGAAGACGATTCTTCCTGAGGTCCAGGAGCAAAGAAAATAGGACTACAATAAGATTTCTCTACAACGCAGAAGTTCGCCCAACACAGATGCTCGGTTAGTTCGAGATTTCTTCTTGAATTGGCACTGTCTGAATAAAATCTATTTGAGTTGACTTCATTGGATATGAAATCAGATGTCTGGGGTTCAACAAACTACTAAGAAGGAAGTAGGCATCTGAGTGTATTATCTGTCACAGTCAATCTTGCTACTACAACTGTCATGGAGATATCGTTATGTGTGAGGGGTGCTGTGGTCGTCATCGATTACGCCATATTATAAGTAATAGAACACACTTGGTGAAAAGTCCATGAATGAGACAACATTCATGATGCCAGGCAAGCTATGTGGCTGAATTGTTACAGTCCCTGTAATAATGGTCCCTTGGTTTACATGAGTTGGTCACTTTTCTGTGGGGACAAAGTTTTTGCGTGGAATAAAATTTAAGGGCATCACAAAATCTCTATAATTGCCATGATGTCAGCGTTTGATTTATTTTGGAGTTTAGTGTCAAGCTGCACAGAACTGAAGCAATCAATCGCAAAACTCACACAAAAAAGGACTGCATTTTACCAGAATGAATGAGTCAACCATCGGGGGAACAGAGATGCATTTAAGACCGTGTCATGGCTCTTTTTGGTGCCCCGACAAACCCAACACTGGTGGCATCTGTACACTGATGTGGACTGGGGTGAATGATAAGCCTGTGCATTCATCGTTCACTTATTCAACCACTGTTATCTTGTATTCCAAACAACTCGTTTTAACAGATCAGTTATTCAATATTCTTGCACATTTCTGTATACTTGCAACCCAAAAGAAGCGTCCATTTGTCCTTAGTGTCGTCCCTGTGCCACTGCTAGAATCATAATTTTTCTCATATTTCTGAATGGGCAATTTTACCTACTAATGACATCATCAGGAGCATCAGGGTGTGAGTATCTTAAGGATACTTTGACATGATCACAAAGGGTTGAGGATCGAAACTGTTGAAGAAAATAATCTTTTAGGGGCCATTATTACAGGGACTGTAACAATTCAGCCACATAGCTTGCCTGGCATCATGAATGTTGTCTCATTCATCGACTTTTCCCAATTAATTTTCAATGGGACTGACATTGAACATTTGAAGTCCCACTTTCCACGCCCACTTCCATACATACAAGTGATCATCATTGCCAGGTATCTGATACTGCTCTTGTTGGTGCAGTTGGTAAAGTCCAGTAATCAGGAGGTTGCAGGTTTGAATCCCGCCTTCGACTGTACATTGCATTCAATACCAATTGACTATCAGATCAAGAAATTGATCATAATTTCACTGAAATTATTAAATGCATGTTAGCTTTCAGCATCAGATGACACTTTTCCAAATAAATACACCATTAGCTGTGAATTTGAACAAGTCAAGTCAAGTCAGAGCAATTGCCTCCCGCCACGGAGAACATGGGTTCAAACCCCACTTGGACCACATTTTAGTACATTCGTTAATTCGATACCAACTGACTATCAAATCAGGAAATGGATTATAATTTCACTGAAATGATTCTATCCCATCTTGGGCAGATTGCAGTTCAAGTTTTCTTTATTTTGTCATTTCACTACAAGTAAAAATGTGTAATTTTCACTTCATTTATCTTTCAATTGACTTCATAAGCACGTGCATTCAAATGTTAGCATTCAGCTAATAGCATTCAGCTTTTCAACATTCCCACGCAATTTCTGCAGAAATGGCACTTTTTGTAGTTAAACACGTTCATTATTGTGGTTGCTGTGTTTGCAGATATGTTGATCTGCGCTACATTATACCGACTTGTTTTTCTTCCGCGTGTTCATTTTCTTTCGGGTAGTGAGAATGTTGGTTATCCGAATGCAGGCTGGAGATCGATGAACTTCGAAGCTTTTATTTCTACAGAATATTCCGGGCACAAGTGAGTTCCCATACAATAGCGGCAGCCTCTCACTAGTGTGAAGTTACAGCGGACTCACAACATTCTTATACTATCTTGAAGGGCGTTACCACAAAACCCCCCAGCCCACAGCCCACCCGGAGTTCACCAGACATGAGATACAACTTTTACAGACATCATTCAATACACATTGACTTCGACCACAGACAAATGGTCTATTGTTGTGGAAATAGAGGAAGCCCCCAGACAAACCGACACCCAGCATAAGATAAGATTTACAAAGAAATCATACTAACACATTGACTTCAACCACAGACAAATGGTCTATTGAGGAAATAAGTAAATTAAAACAGTTATGACTAAATCTGTGCAGAAGACCCTCTTCAAAACCCATAACCTTCTAGTTGGGAGACAACCACTCTACCACTGAACCACGCCGCACTAGAACATAGATATGCCTTTTGAAATGATAGGAGTACCCACAGTTGTCCAGAAACCACCCTTGCTAAGTGGCGTATATACACTCGCATTACCTAGAAAAACTACACAGTGTTTATGCCAAATGGCATCCCTGCTCTCTTTTTACTACCAAAGAAGTGTTTATTATTGTTGGTGCTAGTGGGTTTTGTGTGAGACTGACTTGAGGAAACACCTGGCCACCTGATGTCATTGGGCCACAGGGATTTCCATGAGTTCCCTGTCACACACAAAAACATGAATGTGCCCATAAAGCATCAATCGCGAGCTTGTCCTCATTAGAAGAGTAGTTGAGGCACATGTATGGATAAAAGAAAAAAGTAATGTATGGTAATTCACTCCTCAACGTAAACAAAGTGGCTTCCTCTTCCTGCAACATTCTATTGTCCCAATTCTGCAGTCTGTCTGCACTCTCTTGTGCTCTACATTGGGAGGAAACTCTTCAACGTGGCCAATGTCAACAGCTTGCGTTCAGGTCTGGCGTGTAGGCCCGACCCAGACTTGGCCCGAGACGCCGTCACCCCCAAAGTCACAGCACATAGGATCACACATCCATGGAAAAATGTGGTGACTGAGTAACATTTAGTGTTTTTGCAGGCAGGAAGCATGAAAGGGAAGACAAAGCGACAGTTTTTTGTCTGTGCTCAGCTAATGGAAGGAAAATACAGGGTAGGCTTCCATCACATTTGCAAAATCCTGCTGCTAAACTCAATATCCTGTCCATCCTCAGAAAACACGATTATGATAAATCTTTCTAAGGCCACAAAGACTGCCCTTAAATCTTGATCTGGATGTTGACTTTTCACACACTGAAACATCGGCAATTTAGACCTCAGCCTTTTTTCATAAAATTACTATGTGGGTCATAACGCAAAATGAACATTTGCATAGCCAACTGAAAGGACAGGACAAACCAAAACTGCTTTTCTTCCATCCTGCTAATGTCATCCGGGTTCATTTGCTGCACTGTTTAACCCGACAACACAATTCCTGAGACTTATCAAGATTTTTTGGGGGGGGATTGCTATTAGAAATGAATTCAGGACAACAGTTCTCTCATTGGGGCATAGCATTAGCATTAGCATTTGCATTGCATTTTTAGTTGGGTAGCAATTTTACGACTTCTGTTCCTGTAAACTGTAGCTTTTGGTTGACGAAGAGTTGGGATAAAATAAAATGCCACTTTTTTTTTTAATGAAAGTGAAAAGGCTTCTGTGCCACATGTGTCATCTGTTCCGCTCTGTGAGTCAGTAAAAGCACCACAAAAACCCCAAACTGCCTCTGGTCATACTTCAAGTTGATCTCCTCTGTCAAAGCCGCAACTTACTGCCGCGGATGATTCCTTTTATATTCAGGCTGGATCGCAAGCAGTGACATTTCTCCCTTCCAAATCCAAAGCAGGAAAGTGCATTTTGCGAGCAAGAAACATTTGAAAGCGTTCTGCCGGTTGTAGATCCAAATGTATTTGTCTAACCTAACGTCACGTTTGAATGATTCTCAGATGTTTCGCAGTGCTGCGTACGGCACACGGTCAATGTCATCTTTAACGCTTTTTACTAATAGAGACGGATTTAACACGGCGCAGAAATTGTCCGTCGTAAAAACCTCAAACAGCTTCATCACATCTGGGAGCTCTTTAGCAACATCTGCAGCTCCATAGAACATCTCTGCAGACCAACCTGCGTAAAAAATGTGGTTTAACTTCTCTCAAAACAACATTTGACAACGCTTCTGTTGCGGTGACTGAAATAGCTGTCGAAGAGTCCGCCCAACATAATGAATGCAGTGAGGTCATTTTGCAAGAAACTATCACAGCTACTGGATTCTCCAGAAAATCAAAGTTGCGTTCCAAACTATTCAAACCATTTCAAAGGAAGTCTTGATTGAACTGTTTTTCTATTTCTTGTCCTCTATATCATCAAAAGTAGTAGTGACATGGCATTGACCAATAAGCAACTAAAAGAGGTTCATGTGATCCCTAGGCAGGCGTGGAACCTTGGGTCATTAGGTACGGTCCTCAGAGTACCTCATTACCTTTGAACTTTGACACTGGGAACCACTATGACAGCGTTACCGCTCACCTCTAAGTTCAGTCGTAGCCGTGGAGTTGGACGAGGCCTTCCAGCGGTCCTGCTGCTTCTTGAACTCCTGAACCCGACATATGTACAGACCTCGGTCCCGCTCCGACACGTTCAAGATCAACAAGTCGAAGATCTTGCCCTGCTTCACCACCGTCAGCTTCATCTTGGGCCACGAGAAGCTCTTGGTATAGTTTCCATAGAAGCGGGCCTTTCTCATGTTGACCCGAGCAATGAGGAGTTCGTCTTCCGGTCGGTCCGAGCCTGCCGGCAGGAAGGTCCATTTCACGACGGGCAACGCAGAATTGCGCCGCCGCTGGGACACGATGCATGAGAGTGTGACGTTTTGGCCCTCCTGGGCCACCGTGAAGGGGGACGGCGTGATGGTTACGTTGACGGCGGAACACAAATCTGATGAAACAAAATTTAAATAGGTAATATTGTGTTTTTATGACAAACTTTTGAAGGCCTTTTGAACGCTTTGAGGGCCTTGTAAGGTGGAAAAGCTCGATATAAATGAAATACTATTTACCATTTCAATGAATTACAGATGGTAAAAATTTGCTAATAAGCAAATTTGTGAATATTCGAGGTTCATTTAAAGAAAGATTATCATGACGATGGTCCGACTAATATGGATTTTTTTCAGGCTGATGCCGATTCAGATATTTAGCAGAATAAAATTCCGATAACCAATCGAGTGATTAATTAAAATAGTTCATAATAAAATCAAATCTATTTTGGTCCCTTAAGACTTACAACAATAAAGATATGAATTACAGGCAGAATATTTGACAGTTTTACAATACTGTGTCCTTTATTAATTGCTTAACATTACAACAGAGAGGAAAATTGGGGGGTTGGGTTTTTGATCAGAAAAATCAGATTTTTTTTCCTTCTGATTTCTGCCAATTTTTAAAGAGTTTTTGTCATTGGTCAATTAAATGTGTGCTGATTAATCAATTGGGATAGTGCTGTCACTATCAAATATTTTCAGAATTGAATAATCTATCGATTAGTCAATCGATTAATCAGATTCATTTTGATTTTGCATTAAAGTGTATAACAAAAGCATTTCCTCCCCTGTTTATTTACCAGTGATTGGTGTTTATTTCACACTTTGTATTTATATAGTGATTAAAAAAGTGCAAATGTCTTATTTTGATTAAACAAAGGAGATAAGTTTTCTTTCATGAATGACTACAGAAATCAGTGAACAATTACTGTTGACATGCTGAAATCAGATTATTTGGACAATATTAAATTAAAAAATGGCTCCGAGGGATTACTCGATGTCGATTGATAATCAAATACTTGTCGATTAATCGATTAATTTTGACAGCTCTCTTAATAACTTCATCTGTGCAACCAATTGAGATCCAATACAAAACTTGCAATATTTTTTCAACTCAAACTTTCGATACTGTCAGAGTGGTATTAATTGTTTGCTGAAGCATTACCACATATGTTAATGTGATTTTTATTCTCCACACTTTTTTTGCCGTGAAACAACTCCTACATAATACTTCCGATTTACACCGTTCAACTTGCTTCAAAAATTCACGTCTCCCGGGGTATATATCGTCTGATTGCACAATACTTAAAGTATATGCACAATTTAACGTCAAATATCGACTTTTCCCAATTAATTTTCAATGGGACTGACATTGAACATTTGAAGTCCCACTTTCCACGCCCACTTCCATACATACAAGTGATCATCATTGCCAGGTATCTGATACTGCTCTTGTTGGTGCAGTTGGCAAAGTCCAGTAATCAGGAGGTTGCAGGTTTGAATCCCGCCTTTGACTGTACATTGCATTCAATACCAATTGACTATCAGATCAGGAAATTGATCATAATTTCACTGAAATGATTAAATGCATGTTAGCTTTCAGCATCAGATGACATTTTTCCAAATAAATACACCATTAGCCGTGAATTTGAACAAGTCAAGTCAAGTCAGAGCAATTGCCTCCCGCCACGGAGAACATGGGTTCAAACCCCACTTGGACCACATTTGAGTACATTAGTTATTTCGATACCAACTGACTATCATATCAGGAATTGTATTATAATTTCACTGAAATGATTATATCCCATCTTGGGCAGATTGCAGTTCAAGTTTTCTTTATTTTGTCATTTAACTACAAGTAAAAATGTGTAATTTTCACATCATTTATCTTTCAATTGACTTCATAAGCACGTGCATTCAAATGTTAGCATTCAGCTAATAGCATTCAGCTTTTCAACATTCCCACGCAATTTCTGCAGAAATGGCACTTTTTTGTAGTTAAACACGTTCATTATTGTGGTTGCTGTGTTTGCAGATATGTTGATCTGCGCTACATTATACCGACTTGTTTTTTCAAGTCATGACTTATGATGCTGAATATTGAGGAACACACTTGCATTTGTCATAAAACTGCCATATCTTTCATCTAAACTTACACCCACTGCCAGTTTTTGACATGAGATGATGTACAACTGCAAGATTGGTTTTCCTGTCAAAAACTGACAAGAAAAGCAAAACCGCAGGGATTCTTCTACGAATAGATGCAAAATATAATTTTACCCTATCAGTGCCTCCAAAAAACGTATCAATGACTTTATCAACTGTTTAAATGAATCTCTCCTCTGCTATTTATCTTCACGCATTAGATGTTTTCTGCCCCTCGCATCCTTTCTGAAATGGCAAACAATCGTGCGTCTTTCCTACCTCCAAACAGCGCTTGAACCAGGAGAGCAAAGACCACAGAGGAGAGCATTTTCCACGACTGCAGCCTCCTTAAACCGTAAATTCAATGCTTCTGAGCAAAAGAAGCCCAAACTTCCCTCCGCCTCCTTTTCCTCTTCCCCCCCCCAAAACAGAGAAGTGTAATATGAAACAGTGCACTCTGCTCAGAACCTCCCCCGTGCCGTCTCAAACACATCCAGGGAACATTTGGAAGGTGAGCACACGCGCATTCTTTGCATGAGGGGAGGGAAACGTGAGTTCCTGCGAGCGTGTGGTGGGGGGTTCGACGCCGACAAAATCACACTTCCAGCTGTGCAGAGCGGTCGGCGCAGACCTCATTCAAGGCTTTTATTTTGGGTAAGGGAGGGGGGTGTCAATGGGTGAGAATGAGTCTGTGCTCGTGTGTGGCCTTGGTTAGGTCGGGAAATGGGTTGGTCACCAACATGGCACCAGGGTGACTCCAAGGACCACATGTGTGGAGCCCGAGGGATTGGTTAAAAATAACTCACCACTCATTGGACATTGTTATTTCCTGGGAATGTTGTAGAAGTGATTATATGAAAATGTAAAAACTTGCAGCAATTTATATAAATAGTTTATATGTTTCCCTACCTTGTTAGGTCATTGCTGATCATTATATTATTTTCATAATTTAAAAAAATGACAAAATTATGATTATAGTTTTTTTTTTGTTTTTTTTTTACGTTGGAACAACTTTTATATACAGTATTATTGGTTACACAAATAGAAAAATACACAATAACTGACACCCTCCCAAACAGGTTTATAATTGTCTGTAGAGGCCAAAATATGGTGGCAAAGCACTACTTTTGTCTAAATGAAGCTTCTCATCACTGTTCAATGTAGCTCCTTGGCGCCAAGATGCCACAAAATGGTGACAAAGCACTATATTTGTCTAAATGAGACTCCTCCACTCGGTTCAACATAGTTCTTTTGCACCAAAATGCCACAAGGCACTACTTTTGTCTAAATGAAGCTCCTCAACTCACTTTAACATAGTTCCGTCATACCAGTAAAGTAGGTTGGACACATTTTCACATAGTACTATTAAATAAGTTAAGTTAAGTTTTTTGCGTGTGTGTGTGTCTGTGTTCTTGTTTTTGTTACATGGTGGGGCCAATATTTCAATTATAGTTGTGCAGCCCACTCGTCCTTGCGGGGCCATTTTGCTGGGCCCCACAAGTTTAGACCTCTTTTTGAGGGTCATGACTTGGTTTTAGAGTTTAGGTTTGAATTGGGTTATGGTGTGGTTAAAGTAAGGAGTGTGGGGGGTAGACAATCATTTTTGATGGTTGGGGCTCGGGGAAGGGGCTAGAAAATGCATTATGTCAATGAGATATACAGATAGTGAAACAAACGTGTGTGTGACTTTGTGCTCTTTAATTCACCTGACACCTGTTATAAATTTCAGACCCTTCACCTTAACCGGATACTTCAGAGTCCCGCCAGAGTCGTGAAGTTGTCAGGAGACCAGAGGAAGGATCAAAGGAAAGACAGATGAAACAAAGTGAAATCCAGCACCAACCAGACACCACCTACCACCCACAGAGTTACAAAACCAGAATCTTTTACCAACCCCAGAAACATCTAAATTCCAACAGATCATGGAGACCTCAAGAGACTAGAGCAGCGGTGGCCAACCCTGGTCCTCGAGAGCCACAATCCAGCCTGTTTTCCATGTTTCTCTCCCCTAACACACCTGGTTCATGATCAGGATCGTTATTAGGCTTCTGCAAAGCTGCCTGATTAGCTGATCATTAGATTCAGCTGCGCTGCAGGAGGGAAACATGGAAAACTGTCATGTTTATTTTCAGTCTTGTTTACTCCCTGTCATGTTTAGCTTCTGTTTTCCTTGTGTTTTCCCCTTGTCTTGTCATTTCCTGTTTTATTGTGAAAAGTCTGACTCCTCTCGTTTCAGGTCACTTGCCCTTCCTTGTTTGGTGTCTTTGTCAACCATGATTGTGTCCACCTTTCCCCATTACCCTCATGTGTCATCCAATCAGTGCCCTCAGCCAGGTGTGTCTTGTTATGTCATTAGTGTTGGTGTATTTAGTCGGTTGTCTCCCCCGTTTGTGTCGGTTCATTGTGATTTGTACGTCTTTCATCATGTCATGCTGCCTGTTATTTGTTCCTGCCCAAGTCATAGTTCAAGTTCATGTTCTGTTGTTGCCACTGTCGTAAGTCATTCGCCACGTCACGCTGACCTTTTTGCCTTATCAGGATCCATGTCATGCTGTTAGTTTTGCCTAAGTTGTTTTGCCATGTTTAGCTTCATGTTTTGTTAGTTCCGTTTATTTTGCACTTTGAAGTTAGCTTTTTGATTAGAAATTAAAACCTCTTTTTGGACTGCACCTCTGCCTCCTTGCTCTGCCTTCCCGCATCTGGGTCCTAAAGCCCCCACCTTACTGACAGAAAACAGGCTGGATTGTGGCTCTCGAGGACCAGGGTTGGCCACCCCTGGACTAGAGGAAAGACTAAAGGAAGGAAGGAAGGATAGATGAAGCAGAGTGTGATCCACAAACACCAGCCTCCACTGATTCAGCAACCAGTGGGAGAAGCAAATTCTATAAAATTATCTAAATAAAAAAAAATAAAAACATAAAAACATAAAAAATAAAAAAACTGAAATGTGTAACATACACTAATTTTATAGTGGCGTAAATCTGCACCCTCGTGGGGCCGTTTTATTTTAATTTTATTTTAAGCAGCTGTAATTAGTAACAGATTAGAAACACCTCTCAGTATGATGCAGTGCAAACCACAATAATAATATATCACTATAATCTTTGTAACTGTTTCAAATGAGGGGGAGTTTTGCCAGGACATGAAAACATCTAAATAGCTAGTCTTCATCAGTGTTTAACTTTTGGCAAAACTCATCCAACCTTTAACGCATCAGAATCTTCTAAAAGTTTTCCAAGTGTAATGCTGTCCCCTTGTGGCAGACAAC
Source organism: Vanacampus margaritifer (assembly GCF_051991255.1). NCBI lineage: Eukaryota > Metazoa > Chordata > Actinopteri > Syngnathiformes > Syngnathidae > Vanacampus > Vanacampus margaritifer. The sequence continues at coordinate 10,847,728 of NC_135449.1, forward strand.
TTTTTTTTTTTTTCTTCATGTCGGGGGCCTTGAGCTCTGGAGTGCCAAATAATGAGACTGGAGAATGTGTGTCAGTAGAGCAGCAGGGCAGAAAGACACAAATACACATGTATCTATGGGCTTTTCAGTTGCTGGTTCATTTTTATTCTCTTTTCAAAAGATCCAGCTCCTCACGTCCGAAGAAAAGCAGTGTGGTCTTCTGACCTATGGAGACATAAATGAGAAACTTTCATGTCATTTTTCATCAAGAAAAGTGTGATCAGGCAGTACAGCATGTGTACACATGAAGCCATGTGGACAAACGCCCTCGTTGCCCTTTGGTTCAACATGCCACTCTTGTCGGGTTTACATCATCCTGTGTGACCTTTAACATCACATGTCACTGGAAACCTCTGCCACAGGACGCTCTGATTGGTGGAAGCGAACGGCACGTGATATTGTAGTTGAGAGTTGACATTTTCACTTAGGGGTCTACTCACATTTGTTGTCAGTGGTTTAGGTATTAATGGCTGTGTTTTGAGTTATTTTGCAGGAACAATAAAGTTACACTGTTACATACACTGTAAAAACTAAATCTTTGGTCAAGTAGATTTAAATTAATGTATTAGTTTAAAAGTATTCAAAAATAATTGTATTTATGATTTTGTGGCAATTATTTACTCAAAATTTAAATAAAAAATTGGGGAATAAAATCCACTCATAGTTAAATAGAACATAATCATTTATTTGACTCATTCACTCCCAGCCATTTTCACTGAAGCAACCCCCTTTGCTCTTGGCTGTTTTACTGGATTTTGACAGATTTTGCAAGGCCCACAGAATATTGTGTTCTATTGCTAGAAAACAGGAAAGATTAGAGCCTCTTCTTTCATCAGGAAAAAAGTATATTTCTATCGCTTTCCGTTCTGCAGCAATTAGCATTACAATATAGCTAAGTTTCATCATTATTCACACATTTGTTTAAAACTGTGGGTAAATGATCATGTTTGCAACATGGCCCTGGTTAATCTCATACTTTGTTGCCACCTGCTGGCCGTTTTTGCAATTACTACCATTGCTTCACCCGTTCTCTGCAGTTAAGAGGCTGCATCAAAGCCTTCTGTATGCATAAAAGCACATATAAATACGTCTTTGGGACTCTTAAAACATTTAAATAGAACGTATTTATACTTTTTTGGGAGCAAATTAGTGCATTCCAAACAGAGAGAATATTGAAGTATAAATATTGAGTGAATTCAAGTTACTTACTTTTCTGAGATATTGTATATAAAATAATACATTAAAAAATAGTAACACATGTGAACCTGTCATAAATGAGGGCTCCTATAATATACAAGGTCAATTAAAAATTTAATTTCCCTTCCCGAGGATTATATTGACAATACTGTATGTACATCCTACCATAACATAAAAAAAAAAACTAATTTCAAGTGTGAGACATACAAACATGATAAATAAAAAATACTTTTATCACATTAAATTAAATGCAGAATACATCTACACAAAAATATATAGCATGTAAACTAACCAGGGTGTTAGAATGATCTACAGTAAATTCACAATAAACACGTATACTTGACGTTGACGTATGTGTGTGTTTTTTAACAATACACTAATACTAATTAAAAAAAAAATATGAGTACATATTTTATTTTTTAGTGCTTTTATAATCCATCAGTTTTTTAAACCTCAAAAAAGTCAGCATGCAGGCATACAATTTTCAATTGTCACTCGCTCACCTTTTGCGTCGCATGTGTTTTCTGATGATGCAGTACTTGATGACGATTATGAAAAGAGTCAAAAACAGCCCAAGGCCACACCCGATCAAAATGTATTCCATTTCTGGAAAGGAAAAACAAACAGTAAACATTAGGCCACATCAAACTAACAAACAGGATGTAATGTGACGCTTACGTCATCATCAGAATAGTTTTCATTTAACAATATGTTTTTTTTTTTTTTCCCTTTTGTGTTGTCAAGTCCCTTAATCACATACGAATTCTCAAAGGGCTTCACAGACCCACAGTTGACAACGATCGGCCACATCCCTTGATTTAACCCCCCAAACAGACAAGGAACTTAATCCCTATTTCGGGGGCTGTGCAAATTCTACAATTTCACTCAATTTGTCCCAAAAATATATTTATTTACTACAAATAAAGTAGCTTTGTCAATCTATCCAGTGACATACAATGACAGGCATAACAATTAAATGTTCTTCCACTAGATGACAGAAGGTATATGCTAGATTAGGCCTCTTAATGATTAGATAGGTGATTTAAACTAGGCCGCTGTGTCGCTGTGACGTGTCCTGGCGCCTTTCTATTCATCTGCACTCTGGCACACTTAGCCAGTTGAAACCAGTTAAGACCATAAAGTCACACATTTTCGCACGGGCTAGGCTGAGCCGTCCCCCGTGTATTATTAGTAGAGGCTATTTTGAATAGATTAGCCCTTCTTCCGCATTCAGCAGAAAAGGCTCCATCGGTGTACAGACGCTCCCCTACTTACGAACATTCGTGTTACGAACAACGGTACATACGAACATGTCTGCGCGCATGCCAAAAAATGTTCGGAAAGAGATGCTGTAAGTTAGATTTTTTATTGCGCACTTTTTTCCGAGTACTGTAGTGCTTCTTTCCGCCGCTAATACCGACGCTTGGCGCTGTGAGAGCTCACCCAGCATTGGAGGCTCAGCAACGTGTCGAGGAGGAGGAAGAAGAAGAAACGCCTGTCGCTCATAGATAAAGCCATCGCACTCTTCGAGCAGCAAGACCCAAATATTGAACGTTGCACAAAGGTTGCAAATCAATTGAATGATGCCATACAGTGCTACCGCATCATTTATGATGAAAAAAGAAGAAAACTGTGCAATCGTAGTTAGATCGCTTCTTTCGGCCAGTTTCTAGTAAATCCTCCAAGGAAGATACTCATCAACCCTCATCTTCTTCTCCACGACCCTCAACTTCTTCCTACATTGAAGTTACGGAGGAGGAAGTAACTTTTGAAGCCCATTCCAGCGACGACGAAGAACCTCTCATGATATAAAATCCTCCTCTTCCATCAAATCCTTAAGCATCGAGTACATCTTCCAAAAGTAAGTTAAAGTTAATTTTATTTATCTTATTACGTACATGTACATACTGTGTGTGTCTCTCGCTCTCTCTCTCTAACATACGTAGTACAGTACTGTACGTATTCTCTTTAAACATAAATTATAATACAAAATATAGCACTGAAGCAACTTACGAACAAATTCACCTTACGAACGATCGCTCGGAACGTACAGTAACTCGTTCGTAAGTTGGGGAGCGTCTATATTCGATCTTTCTGTCATCCAGTTATTAGTTCAACTGAGAATATGCAGGCTCCTGGTTGTTATTGGTATAACAAGCATTAAAGATAAAAGAACCGGTAAAAGTTCCCATCGTAACTTTACATATATTCAAACCTGTTGTCGTTTGCACAATGAAATAATAGCTTTGTGTTCAGATAAAAATGCCTTGATTTCAAACTGCAGTGAATTCTTTAGTAAATCGAGACAGGATCAATTTAATAGACTAATAGTAATGCAACCAATTTAATAGACCACAGTTCGATATTTTAAAATCGTCAAAAATTGGCAGATTTCTTTTTTTTTTTTTTTTTTGATAAAAACATTACAGCATAAGACAAAGATAATGACATTCAAAAGTTCCCCACTCAAAAAAAAAAACAACATAGCTGGCCAGTTACAGTTCAGCCATGGCCCTAATGAGGACAAGCAACAAAATAAAAGTATGCATTGCGACATTTCCAACATTGCATAAAATAATTTTCTTTTATGTACTATGAACCATTCTTAAATGATTCCTTGCTGATAATGTGACTGACCCAGTTTCTCTTTGGCTTCCGAGTCTCCTCCTCCACCTCCCATCACGCTCGTCAGCAACGTGTCTGCAACAAATTGTAATCAGGTCACAAAACAGGCCGTGCACGCAGACAGGAAGGACACTAAGGGCACGGTGTTGCTTGCACCTGATTACAATCACCTCCATGTCCAGATTCAACACTTAATTAAAAAAATGAATGATAAAGTATTATTAGTGGATTTATTTGTCGGGCGGGTGCAGGGACATGAACACGCGGACACGCTCAAAGGACAACACAGGTCAACAACAGTTCACGTGCTTATTTTAGATTTTGCATGACATGTGGCTGTTGTTGTAAACAGCCAAGGTGTCAGACCACTATTAATTACTGTGTCTGACCTGACACCTTCTTATAATATCAATAGATCAATTCGACAACCCGGCAACCACAATAATGAAAATATTGTTAAGATAATACATATATGTATCATGCACGTGATATAATACTAATAAATGAGTCCAAATATTATGACATTTAGCATTTTCAAGGAAATCATTTTTTTTTTTTAGAATAAATTCGTAATATTGTTGACAAAAAATGAATAACAATGCAAATGTAAACTATAATTTCACAACTCTTTCTACAACTATAATTATTAATATAAAAATAATGAAAAAAATATGCAGTGACATCTCTTTTTTGTTGGCCTGTGACTATCCTATCCTACTATCCTGATGTGACACATTTTTCTGGCGACAACATATTTTAATAATATGAATAGAATTGAACTCACCGATGACGATGATGGTGCTGATCATCGCGTGCATGTCGAATAGTGAGCTTCGTGGGCTGCTGTGACTGTCCTCGTTTCCTGAAATACGACTTTTCGGGTGTGACTGATTAATTGATGACGCGGTTTAGGCCCATTACATCTGACAATGCAAAAAACACCTCAGATATGATATGAGGGTCAGAGGGATGTAAACAGCCCTTCGTTGACCCTAATGAGATCAAGCACTATATAAATGTGATTTTATACCATTACATTTTATAAATATGAAGAAACAGTAAACATAGTTTTGCTTTTTACTACGGGGGTGACTTCAATAGTTAACTCACGATTAATTGCAAAAATTATATCTGTTTTAAATGTACAATAAAATATTTTTTCCCAATATTTCATACTCTTGTATGAAAGCATAACATTAATAGAAATGTCTGCATCTTTTAGTCATTTGACACAGTAATTTCATAATAATTAATAAAATTAAATTTTAAATAAAATTAAGTTTAAAATTAAAAAGATGTACTGTACTGTAAAAAACGTGTGTGATATTGATTTGTTTAGGTAATTTTTCTGCCACTTGATGGCATAATTACATTTTTAAGACATTGGTGACAGCTCAGTGCATTTTTCTATTCATATTAAGCGCTATCTAATCGTTAACATAAAGTAACTTGTGAAATTCTGCACATTTTTAAAATTGTAAAATACAACTTGACCCCAGACTCCACACATATATGCATTATTATTACATTTATTATTGCTAAATTCTGACGTGGATGTGTCTGCTGCATTGCGACTGGAATTCCCCCAGTTTCAATTCCAAGTAAAAAAAAATTGTGCCGTTAAAGGAACTTTAAATTAACTCAAAATTACTTATTTTGACACCCCTACTTTTACACTATATTTTTAATTGATTAAATACTAACTAATTAAATGTAATTCTAACAACACCAGTGATAATGTAAAACCAATTATTGTTCTCCCTGTTAATGGTCCAATTACTTATGGTCCTATTTTAAAAAAAGAAAAAAGAAGACTGTTTTATTCCAAACTCAATATGTCATCAATGTTATGTCAAATAATATAGTTCAAAAACAGAAAACTTTTTGAATTTTCTAATTAGGACTAAGAGTCATGCAGCACAGTGAAGTGCCCTCCTTGACTCACGTGCTGAGTGCCAGTAGACTTTCATATCTTCCACTATGCGTGTCAAGTCCCGAAGGCCACTTTACCCATCTGCCTCCGGGTCCAAGTTTCCTACTGGCGTGAGTCCGGCTGCTTTATCGCCTGCAGGCCGACACATGCGGGTGTCAGTCACAGCGGCATGAACAAAGGCCGGGAGAGCTGCTTGTTGCATTCTTCACCTACAGTACTTCTCTTCTCTTCTCTTCTCAAAGCTTGCCTAAAACGAGCCATCGGTACCCACTAGTGTGTCAATACGTTTAATTTTTATTAGTTTACATGGAACATAGTGACGCGGTGTCAATGTGCGTTAATGCACATTTGATCAGTAGTGTAATCCCTTGCCAGATCCAATCATCACACTATGCGGGTAGTAGTTATCATTAAATGACTACTTGCTACTGAATTCTCAACACAAGTGACGCTGCAAAATTTGTACAGCATTCAGTCACGTGCATAAGTTAAACACTCATTAACCTATCAGGAGCAGTTTGATCATTTAGTCGATAAACTACTCGTGCACTAAAATGGCCATGTGATTTAGGGCATAAGTAGAATAACTAGGACACACTAGTAGATCAACTACATGTTGACCTTGCTACTAGTACTACTAGTGAAATGATAAAATTCTAATAGTTAACATCTACTTCTTCACTAGTGTACTACTAACTACTAACATGCAGATGTCAACTGGCACACAGTTTTGGCTAATCAGTAACATGTAGTTGTTTTTCTATAGTGTACCAAAAGTGTACAACAATGAAGAAAAAATATTATGGGGGGAATCTAACTTTTTTTTCTTTGTTATTTACCAGTACAAAGATATTGCTCTTTTTTGACAGTCAGAGGTGAAAATTGTCACATAAGCATAATTATGACAATTTATTATGACCATAATATCAAAAGATATTATGAAAATAAAGTTTAAAATTAAAATTGAATAAAAAATAAATTTAATTAAATTATTTTAAATTTTAAATTAAATTCAAAATTTTACCAGAAGCAACATAAAATCTCAAAGAAATGAATACCTTTACAATGACAGCAGATGAAAGTGTGAATACTCGTCATAACTGGTACCGGCCTGAAAAGAAACAAACAGCTCTATGTACTACAGTAGCTTACAGGAAGAACATCAAAAAAAAATTTTTAAGAATGGGAATTCTTACCAAATTTCTATATTTTCTCTTATGTAATAAGCAAATTTCTTGAGATAGTTAAATTTTGTAGGGATTTGTGAGAACTAATACAATTATAAATTATTAATTTAATTAATTAATTATTAAAATATAATCCTTTCTAATCATGTCATTGTTTTTTGGGGGTGACATTTTATATGTCAAAAGTACTAAAAAAAAGAAAAAGTAGTATTGATACTTGGTATTAGTATCAGTGACTACTCAATAGTTGAGTACTCATACTGGTATCAGTTTGAAAAAAAAGTGGTATCTAACATCCCTAAAATTTTGTATTGTGTGTGACTGAAATCAATTCTATTTTCCAAAGGACTCTGATTTATTGAGCTGGGCGTGCGAGTCACGTTCAACGGTGACGTTTGATCACCTATCAGATGTGTGAGAGTTGCAGTTGACAAAGTGGTATGCTGTTACCTCATGAAATACAACACAACAAAAATAGACTGGTTTATGTATAGAATGGCTTAAAAATGACACCTTGAGGGAGCACAGCTATGTAGACACCCGTGCCAGAGAGCTCATGAAGACCCTGTTGCACACTCATTTTTTTTTCCTTCTTGAGGCCTCCAGCTCATTTGATCACCATCAGATGAACACATAAGAGCTGTGAAGATAAAAAGCCAAGACATTAATTAGCATCAATGATGACGGAGCGCATACAACATAGTCATCCATCCTGTTAAGACTACATAAAAGCCATGTAAGGTGCTCATATGTGACCTCATCTATTGCCTCAGTGTGACTCACGAAGGGTAACAAGTGGTCAACCCCCCCACCCACACTAAAATCTCCATCTCACAGCAACAACAGCTGTGTATCCTAAAACCAGACAACAACATCACGGTTACAACACGGCTATGTAAAGAGAGCATCAGGTCGACACACATTAGCTAATCTCCACTTGAGATTTTGTGTATATTTTTGGGACTAGACTGGTAGAGTAGATATTGCTCAGTTTTCATTCACGGTCAGAGGTGTAATTATTAAATAGCTTTTTTATGATTATATATATATATATATATATATATATATATATATATATATATATATATATATATATATATATATATATATATAATATATTAGGGGTGTGAATTGCCTAGTACCTGGCGATTCGATTCGTATCACGATTCATAGGTCATGATTCGATTCGATTCGATACCGATTAATCCCGATACGAATCTATAAATTGATTATTGCGATTTTTTTCTCTCTCAAATTTAGAAAATACTAATTAGTAAACTTGTACATGTACACTGTAAAATTTGTATGAAAATGTATTTATTTATCTGAAAATTCAGGCTTTTAACTGAGCCACTGCATTTAACAAACAGGTTGCAGTCTATTTCATGTTGGAACAGCACTGAAATAAAATATTATGGATTAATGTTCCATTAATATAAAATTCTTCCATGCTTAATGTGTGAATCCTAACCCTAAGTATGACGTTTAGTTGAATATGCCCATAAAAAATGTATGTTTATGGCCGTATACCAAATCAATTCGAGAATTGCACGCTGTAATATCGCGGTATATTGCAGAAAAGATTTTTTCTAACGCCCCTAATATAAATACACAGTATATACAAACCCAATTCCTAAAAAGTTGGGACACTATACACATTGTGAATAAAAACTGAATGCAATTATGTGGAAGTGCCAAATTTTAATATTCTATACAGAATAGAACATAGAGAACAGGTCAAAAGTTTAAACTGAGAAAATGTATCATTTTAAGGGAAAACTTTGTTGGTTCATATAGAAAGGCACTTCATATACATTGCCTCCAGTGCTACTCACACTGGTGTATGGAAGGTGCGAATGTTTGGTGGTGGTCGGAGGGGCCAGAGGCGCACACTGGCAACCACACTTCCATTAGCCTGCCCCAGTGCAGCTGTGGCTGCTTAAGTAGCTTACCGCCACCAGAGTGTGAATGTGTGAGCGCATGAATAATGCAACGAATGTGAAGCGTCTTTGAGTGTCCAAAAAAGCACTGTATAAATCTAATGCATTATTATCATTATTATTATAAATCAAGATACATTAAGAAAAAAAGTTAAATTCCTTTATTGTCTAATAAGCAACAATAAAGCCAAAATGCTAAGAATAACATTGACATTTCTAAATTAGATAATAAGTCACAATTTTATGGAAAAATAGCTTCGCCACTAAAAAAAATTAATTAAATGAAAATAATATTGTAATGGCAGAAATAAATGAAGACACATTATTAAGAAAAAAAATGAAGTCAGTATTATGAAAGTCAAATTTTGGATAACATTTTGCAACCATCATCAGGGGCATGGTGGCCCTTGGGAATGTCGGAAGTGCATTTGAGGCACGGCTGATCACTATATGTCTTAATATTGACATTTGCTCTCTTAATACAGTACTCTACATAAATGCCTCAATCCAAACTGTTGAGCTCATGTTTTATCTTCTCAAAAGGTGACTAACAGTAGAGAGGAAGTCCATGTGGCAGTCGACCACGCCGTGCCGCTTGCTTTCAAAAATAACCAATGACCGTGTCAATTTCATCCCGCTCGGCCTGTCTTAGGCCCTGCTACTCGACACCTCTCGGTTATTTCAATAGGAACGAGCTGGATGCGTCCAAGATACTCTGCTCGCTTTGGCTACACTGACTTGCGCGTCTATTTTGGTAGATTCTCAGCTCGCTATCAGGAGCCTGGCCACGCCGAGTGCATTTGAACATGAAACACAAGGTCTAACCTCTGTGGACAGAGATTTCTCTCCGTTATTGAACTGGATTTTGCACTGAGGATTTGTGCTACTACTTTCCAGATGGGACCCTTCGATGCAACATGAAAGAAAAAAAAAACATCAACAAGGTGAGGCGGTCCTGGGAGCATGTGTGTGTTTTATAAAGTTGCACAGTGGACATTCATTGTCTAAATTTTGGTCTACTTACTGTAGCTATAAAATTTTGAATTGATGTACCAAAAATACAAACTTGCAGAAATGTAGAATTATGAAGAAGACTTTACTCCAAAGTGAACACATGTATACAGTGCAATTAAAGAGACAGTGTCTCATTCCTTGGGTATAAATACTCAAACAGATGCTGGGAAAGTACCACGGCTGTTTACAGCCTCATGTTATGAGAGCACTTGCTGGCCACAAACATCTCTTTGAAAAGCCAACACATTTGAATTTGACAAGAGTCAAAGGCAAGAAAATAATAAGTGGTGTTTATATTTTATCATTGTATTTTGGGATTAATGATGATTAAATAGTAACAGGAACCAATATTTATTAGTAATATTATTGTCCGACAAGTGTTTCTGAGGCATCAACCTGTCTGAGTTGGAAAAAAAAAGCCCTCTACACCAGTTTGACTGATCA